>NC_091989.1:146691622-147349206 GCF_044704955.1 Pristiophorus japonicus
CACCAACGATGTCTCTGCAAGATCCTGCAAATCCACTGGGAGGACAGACGCACCAACATCAGTGTTCTCGCCCAGGCTAACATCCCTAGCATTAAAGCACTAACCACACTCTATTAGCTTCGCTGGGCAGGCCACTTAGTTCGCATGCCAGACACGAGACTCCCTAAGCAACTGCTCTACTCTGAGCTCCTTCATGGCAAACGAGCCAAAGGTGGGCAGCGGAAACGTTACAAGGTCACCCTCAAAGCCTCCCTGGTGAAGTGCGGCATCACCATTGACACCTGGGAGACCCTGGCCGAAGACCCCCCTAGGTGGAGAAAGTGCATCCGGGAGGGCGTTGAGCTCTTCGAATCTCAATGCTGCGAGCGTGTAGAGGCAGCGGAAGGAACGTGTGATAAAATCAGTGCCACCCCCTTCCCCCGACGAATATCTGTCCCACCTGTGACAGGTCTGTGGCTCTCGTGTTGGACTGTTTAGCCACCAAAGAACTCACTTTAGGACTGGAAGCAAGTCTTCCTCAATTCCGAGGGACTGCCTATGATGACTATATCCCTTTGTAGATTTTTTTGTGTCCTCCTCACAACTTGCTTTCCCACCCATCTTTGTATCATCAGCAAACTTGGCTACATTACACTCTGTCCCTTCATCCAAGTCATTAATATAGATTGTAAATAGTTGAGGCTCCAGCACCGATCACTGCGGCACCCCACTAGTTACTGTTTGCCAACTGGAAAATGACCCATTTATTCCGACTCTCTGTTTTCTGTTAGTTAGCCAATCCTCTATCCATGCTAATATATTACCACAACCCGTGAACTTTTATCTTGTGCAGTAACCTTTTGTGTGCCACCTTATCGAATTTCGGCCCCTCGAGTCTGCTCTGCCATTCAACAAGATCATGGCGGATCATCTACCTCAACTCCACCTTCCTGCACTGTCCCCATATCCCTCAATTCCCTTAGTTCCCAAAAATGTATCGATTTCTGTCTTGAATATACTCAAAACGACTGAGCATCCACAGCTCTCTGGGGTAGAAAATTCCAAAAAATCACAACCCTTTGAGTGAAGAAATTTCTCCTCATCTCAGTCCTAAATGGCCGACCCCTTATTTTGAGGCTGTAACCCCGTGTTGTTGATTCCCTAGCCGGGGAAACATTGTCTCAGCATTAACCCTGTCAAGCCCCTTAAGAATTTTATATGCTTCAATTAGATCACCTCTCATTCTTATAAACTCTAGGGAATATAGGCCTAGTCTACTTAGTCTCTCCTCATAGGGTAATCCCCTCATCCCAGGAACTAGTGAACCTTCGTTGCACTTCCTCTAAGGCAGATATGTCTTTCATTAGGTAAGGAGACCAGGAGGCTGAAATTCAGTGCAGCCAGAAAGCTGGTGGTGTTCAGGCCACTGAATCCAAATTTAGCTTCTTGACCACAAAAAAGTGTTCCAGTCTTATTAGCCCTTCAAACCTGAAAGTTTGCAGTCTTAATTGGTGTGTTATTCCCATGGGAAATTCACCCTTGGGGTGATGTGGCAACTACCATTGCAGCACAGGCGCGCGGGCACAAGCTTATCTGTGCTGCTTTGGAGAGGATGGCCGTGGCTCTGCAAGAGTCGACAGAGCGTCTAAGTGCTGTCATATCAGATGGCTTTCAGACTGTGGCTACTCAGCTGGATGTCCCCCGAGACCTCAATGTTGCTTTCGCAGCTGGTTTGCACCACGGGCCACGGGGGACGTTCCGGTGTGGCGCCACAGCGCTGACCTGAGCTCCCTCAGATTGGTGCTGATGGTATTGTGACGTCCCCAGTGAGTGACTCAGGCTCCTCGGATACAGATGATGCGCTCCCTCCAGCTCGCAAAATTCCTGGCCCCAGACCTGTCACTCCGCCAGTGCCTCCACGCATGGCCTCGCCCGAGCCAAGTCAGACTGAACCCTCCCAGGAGGGTGGTGACCAGTCACCAGCCGGCCCTTCAAGACCCAAAGCTGATCGAGGGCGTCCTAGAAGGACATCTGTAGCTTCCACACAGGGAACACAGCAGCCTTCCCAGACTCATGAGGCAACCACAGGGGAGATACTGAAGCGAAGTCGCAGGTTAGGCACACGTAAGATCATCATAGGCAGTCCTCGAAGTCGAGGATGACTTGCTTCCACTCTGAGTTCTCAGGTGGCTGAATAATCCAATACGGGATCTACAGTCTCTGTCACAGGTGGGGCAGACAGTGGTTGAAGGAAAGGGTGGGTGGGGAGCCTGGGTTGCCGCACGCTCCTTACGCTGTCTGCGCTTGGTTTCTTCATGCTCTCGTGACGAGACTCGAGGTGCTCAGCGCCCTCCAGGATGCTCCTCTTCTACTTTGAGTGGCCTTGGGTCAGGGATTCCCAAGTGTCAGTAAGGATGTTGCACTTTATCAAGGAGGCTTTGAGGATGTTCTTGAAGCGTTTCCTCTACCCACCTGGGCCTTGCTTGCTGTGTCAAGGCTCCGAAAAGAGCGTTTACTTTGGGAGTCTCATGTCAGGCATGCGGACGATGTGGCCCTCCCAGCGGAGCTGATCGAATGTGGTCAGTGCTTCGATGCTGGAGATGTTGGCCTGAGCGAGAACACTGACGTTGGTGCGTCTGTCCTCCCAATGGATTTGCAGGATCTTGTGGAGACGGTGTTGGTAGTACTTCTCCAGTACTTTGAGGTGTCTGCTGAAAATAGCCCACGTCTCTGACCATAGACCATAAGCTTGGTGCCAGCTTTGAAGTCCTGGTCTTCAAAAACACTCTTCCTCAGGCGACCAAAGACTGCGCTGGCACACTGAAGGCAGTGTTGGATGTTGTCATCGATGTCTGCCCTTGCTGACAGTAGCTCCCGAGGTATGGAAAATGGTCCATGTTATCCAAGGCCTCTCTGTGGATTTTGATAACCGTGGGGGCAGTGCTGTGTGGCGTTGTCAGGTTGGTGGAGGACCTTTGTCTTACGGCTGTTTAGTTTAGGACCCAAGCTTTCATGCGCCTTGGTGAAGGTGTTGACGATGGCTTGGAGTTTGGCCTCCAAGTGTGCGCAGACGCAAGTGTCATCTGTGTACTGTAGTTCAATGACAGAGGATGGGACGACCTTGGATCTAGCCTGGAGGTGGAACAAATTCCCATTTGTTACTGCTCGGAATGCTGAGCTGGCCCTCTCTCTCCCCTTGAGTGCGGATTCCGTGCTGAACATCCACAGGTTTGGATCTTACCACCTTGACTCTCTCCGCTCCCATGGCTCCGAGATCTCTGCCACTCTGCACTGGCCCTAAAAGCTGGCGGGGGCACCGTCAGCTGAAGGGCCGGCTTTTTCACACTGAAAATTAGTCCGGAGCGGAGCGGCAGCGGTGCGCACTTTTAGTGCATCACTCCTGCCGCAAGCCCCAGATCTCCACGAGAGTCGGTGGTGGCCCACACCGCTACAAGACCTCCCGGACTGAATCTATGTCGGGGCGGCCAGTTAAGCTCAAAGCGGTGGCTATTCAATTTTGACAAATGGTTGCCACAAACGGGTAGTCACGGTCCTTCCCGGGACCGTGAATTTCGGGGCCCAGAACGACACACACTACTCCAGGTGTGGCCTCACCAATGCCCTGTATAATTGTAGTATGATTTCTTTACTTTTATACTCTAATGCCTGTAATAAAAGCTAACATACCATTTGCTTTCCTAATTGCTTGCTGTATCTACATGTTAATTTTCTGTGATTCATGTACAAGGACACCCAGGTCCCTCTGAATGCAAATATTTCCCAGTCTCTCACCAATCAAATGCATAAAAGCAGTTTGATTCAAGCTGAGACGGTGGGCAGAAATGGGGATACAATCACCAGCAGGTATTGAAGACAATGGCTTTGGTATTCCTACTATTTAGCTAATGGAAATTGTGGCTCATCAAAGGCTGGATGTTGGACAAGCAGTCTGACAGGACAGAGACAGTGGAGTGCTCAAGAGAATTTGTTGAAAGGTAGGGCTGATGATGGTACCGATGATGATTTGCAAGGAGCATTATGTAGTTGAGGAAGAGAAGGGCAAGGAATGGATTATTGGGAGCCTTGAGAGGTGGGAAGAGAGGCCATTACTGGAGATGTTCTGCCTGAGATCTGTTAAGTAAGAGTGAAATGAGAGGGCAGTCCTACTGAACTTGGGCAATGCAGGCGAGGTGTTGAAGGAGATTGGTGCTGAACATGTAAAAGGCTACAGAGAGTTTGTGGTAAAGGATAATGTACCACGGGTCACAGTCCGTGAGAATGTCATTCTTGGAGTATCATCACGGAGAATGTAATTCTTGATTTTATTTGGGGCTTTTTAATTGAAGGGAAATCGCAGGTTGGGAAGTGGAATTTCTGCTTCATTCTCTTTAGTTCGTAGGTTCCCCATATCTCAGTTAGGCCTTTTAAATTATCTACCGAGTCCAGCTCACTTTGAATAATAGTTGCTGCAACGTTCTTTGCACTACACTTTGTAACAGACAGCGAAAGGAGCACATGACAAGCCAAGCACCCCACCCACCGTCCCTTCAAGCACCATCTGCCCCACCTGTGACAGAGACTGTAGGTCCCGCATTGGTCTCTTCAGTCACCTGAGAACTCATATTAGTGCAGAAGCAAGTCATCCTCAACTTCGAGGGACTGCCTAAGAAGAAAGAGAAGATACTTTATAATTGTTTTTAACCATAGACAATACTATATTTAGCTAATTTACAATTAAGATTTCATTTTTAAGCAAAAATTTTGGGTGGGTTTTATACTGCTTTCAGTTTATTCTATTACATTTGTTATACACTGGTAGCTTTATATTAGCTCCATACTCTGTTCACACATTTTCAATAGGTTATGAAAGCATTAAATTTGAGGGCTGTATAGAGAACTCGAGTATTATAGAAGGCAGCCAACTAAGGCTGCTCAATGTGTCAGTTGCTGACTGTTTACCCAGAATAAGTGAATGTCTTTTCCATGGAATTAAGTTATGCCCTGCTCAGGCGAGAAAATACTCCTCAAGGATCATGAGAATCTATCGTCGATTCTCTTTATCAACATTAAAGACGATTGATGAATTGTTTGATCCCTGTAGAGGAGCATTATGAAATGTGAACTTCAAAGTAAGATTTCAATCATGCCCCAAATTGGGTGAAGGATCTTGGCTTTCTAGTGTTAATTGCATCAATGATTTGTAAAGACATGCATGCTAAAAATGCTTTTCTGTTATTCAAAGAGGAGAAGAAATTGCCTACGCACACATGAAGACAGGCACAAAGTATTTGTTTAATTTCTCTGCCATTTCCTTATTTCCCATTATAATTTCTCCCACATTTACTTTCTCTAATCTTTTCTTTTCATACCTAGAGAAGCTCTTACAGTCTCTTTTTATGTCTCGTTAGTTTACGCGTGTTCTCTTTTCCCTTTCTTTATCAATTTCTTGGTCCTCCTTTGCTGAATTCTAAAATCCTCCCAATCCTCAGGTTTACTGCTCTTTTTGGGAACATTATCAGCCTCTTCCTTTGATCTAATACTATCTTTAACTTCTCGTTAGCCACGGTTGGGCCACTTTTCCTGTGGAGTTTTTGTGCCTTAAAGGAATGTATATTTGTCGTGAATTATGTATTAATTCTTTAAGTGCTATCAATGTTAATCTATGAAAGACTCCCAACAGACAGACTTTGTTCTTAGCTGATATAAAACAGAAAATGTGAGAAATACTCAGCAGATCAGGCAGCAGCTGTGGAGAGAGAGAAACAGGGTTAACGTTTCAGGTCGATGACCTTTCTTAGCTGTCTTGCTGAGTCAAGTTGCAAAGCATTTTATAAGTAGTGTACATTTAACAGATGGAATTCAAAAGCAGTTACATTCTTTGAAAGAATGCAAAGTAGGGACTGGAAGTATCTTTCTGATTTAATGCAAAGGCGCTAGTTCTGTCATCTGGACATAGTTGAAATCCAGTTCCGACATGGGCAATAAAAGAAGCACTGTGTCAGCAGCTATCAACAAGAAGAATTTGTTTTGGCAGTGATCTTGTAGCTGCTGGTATACATTTTAATTGAGTCAAAAGGCACAAATTCCTAATTTGGCACTTTTGGCTGTTTAGGATGTGTGATTAATGAGTGTAGAATTCTGGAACAGTTTTCAATCGCTAGTCATAAAGCAAAATATTGTGTGTTCAATATACAATGAAGTGCATCAAAGCCAGCCACAAATCCTGTCCTTCTGAAGAACTTGTGTGAAAGTAGGCAATCCTTTGTTTTGATTGTTGTAATGGATTTATTATTATACCCAGTTACAAAAATGTAGCACTTTCACTACCTACTTACAACTCAATTCTTTGTCCCAAATTGCAGTCAAAAATAGAATGGCATTTTAAGACTGCTGCAGGAAATGGAATAAATTTGAGTGAGGAGGAATATGGGTAAAATTGCTGATGGGGGAAGAGCACAAGATACATTACTATTAACTTTTGTGAATACTAAAAATAAAATAATTTTTCAAATCCTGTCAAGCATACTCCAAAAAGAACGGGTTTTACTTGCTGAATAAAGGAAAGTCCAAGATAGTTTGGGTAGAAATTTGTGACCAAGAGGAGAATGACTAATTGGTAATTCTTATACATCCCCAGAACAAAAGGTGGAAATTGGCATAGAATTCTTTAAACAAATAGATGATGGTTTAGTCACTCATGCTGTCAAATATGGTAAACCCATCCGAGTCTCGTGCCCCCCCCTCCGAGTTGTACGATTTTCCTGTGTACTCATCATCCTCAAGTATGAGTTTATTCCAGAAAAATATTAATAAAAAGAGATTAAAATAGCTTGTAATTCTTAAGGTTAGTATGTGAAGCATCCCTATTGTTTCAAAGCTTATGAAAATCATTATTACAGATAACCTCTAGTGCCTCCAGTTAAGTGACGTCAATGTGATTTACAGGATTTAAAATATTAACTTAGGTTGGCAAATTCATCTGGAGTTTGATTACAAAATAAAAATGGTCGAAGATGTAACATTCAAATTACAAATATACAACGGTCAGCTTTCACATGTATGCTGATGATGCCAAGCTCGACCTCTACTTTATTTCTCTCGATCCCTCTACTGGTGTTTTTCTCTGTTAAAGGCGCTATATAAATGCGAGTTGTTTGTACGTAGTCTTTGGTATATAACAATGAAGTCTGACCACGTAAGCATAGGAAGTTTTAAATAATTATTCAAAAAAGAGGTCCCTTTGTGGGCTATGCAGAGTTGGAATTGGATCTGGAGAAATATTAAATATATTTAAATGTATGCTTGTCAGGAATTGAAAAATTATTTTATTTTTAGTATTCACAAAAGTTAATTGTAGTTATGGGCCCAAATTTGGTCATCCCGTTTTTTTCGCCGCACTCACCGGAGATGCGCTGACTTCCTCGAGTGAAAACGGCGCCAAAAAGATCTCCCCGGATTCTGGCTGCTCTGTAGCCTCTCCCATGGCTTGGCGTGGCGTGGTCAGTCTATTAGGGGGGTGGAGCTAGGGCCCGGCGTGAAAAACAGAGCCGGCAGCTCAACGCATGCGCACTGGAGGTTTCGTGCTTGCGCTGTAGCTCCTGCCCCCAGCCGGAGAGAGCTGGAAGTCGTCGGAGGGTCCTTGAGAAAGTCGGAGTCAGCCCGCTGACTTCCCGGGCCGAGTTCGGAAGTTAGGACTTAAGTTTTACTTTTTATTTATTATTGATGGTTTTTATGCTTCTTGAATGTTGTTGTGAAGGTGTTTATTGCTTTGCAAGGTCCTCTCCGTTTCTCTTCCCCCTCCCCCGCCTCCTATCTCTGGCTACCTGCGCTGATTTCTTAACTCTCCGCAAGGGTTTTCTGTGCGGCCACAAGTGGCCACATTGACTGGCCTAAGCTAGTTTAGAGCAACTATCAGCTGTCCAAACTGGCGTAAATGGCCAAAACAGGCATAGGTAGCTGGTAACGCCCTCTTTTGGGGAAAAAAAAACAAAACTGAAAAAAATCCTCACTAACTCACTTACACTAGCGCAAATTAAATGTGCAGAATGGGGATTTTTAAGATACTCCAGAAAAATCAAGTTGCTCAAAAAAAAATGGAGCAACTCCTGGGCAAATTTCGGCCCAATGTATTGTTATTAGGAATACTTAATTTGCATCTGGGTTTGTAAAAGTTAATGTTTTCTGTTTCTTTTGTAGGTATAATGGAAAAATCTAGAGGTATTGCATTGTTAATACAACACACCAGCGGACCGGACAGTATGCTTTCAGATGCTGTTGCAGAATCTCAACCACAAAGCCATGGCTGTACAACAAAGCATAAGTGCGATGAACATCTCTTGCAGCAGATAGCAACTCGTTCATTTGTAGATAGTAAGATTGTATCAAAAATGGAACGATCAGGCTCGTTAATTCAGGTTATTGAAAAGTTGAGCAAGATAGTGGAGAAGGGAAGATCAAAGCAGTGTTCTCTAGCTGGTCAAAAGAGGCCTTATACTAGCACTTCTGACATAAAAAGTGCAGTAATTGAACACACTAACAGCTGTGCTCTCACAGCCAAAAAACTTGTGGACCCAAACAAGGATAAATTACAGGATGACACCTCAGTTAGAGCAACCTATTTTAAGACAGAAGATCTGCCTAAGAGTTGTAACAGAATAGATCTGAGGACTCTTAACTCTGCAGCTAAAACTCAAGCTACAAACAGCTTCTGTTGTACTGTCTGTGACTTTGTTACTGGAGAGCAATCTGTCTACTATGCACATATGCGTAGCCATAACAACACCGAGGCCTACACACATGAACAGTGCAACTTTGCTACTACGGTTTCTAAAGATATTTTAGAACACAAATATTTGCACAGGAAACTCACCCGATACCAGTGCAATTTATGTAAATTCAGTTCACTGACTTTTCCACAGTTAAAGGAGCACTTTGAGCAACATGGAAAGTCAAGTGAGGTGGTATTGATGTGCTCTGAGTGTTGCTTTGTTTCAAAAAAACAAGAGGAACTTGAAGCTCATATTTGGATGCACCTCAAGGATGCACAGATGCAGAGAAAGCAGTTGTTACCACAGATTCAGCAGCAATTAGGGTCAGGTACTATAGGTAATGTAGACAACAAAGATGCAAAATCAGGAAATGTTGGTTTGGACACTGAACCAGGCCCAAGAAAGTGGTATACATATGACCAGTACGGCATGTATAGGTGTTTGATTTGCAGTTATGCTTGTGATCGCCAGCGAATGTTAAAAACGCATGCATGGAAACATGCTGGTGAAGTAGATTGTTCTTATCCAATTTTTGAGGAGGAATGTGAGCCAGCTACCTCAGCAGTTTCTTCTACAGGTCTCTCAATTCATGAAGATGAGCCAATAATTGTTTTTTCACCAACAATTAAATCAGAAAGTGTGCACTGCACTGATTCAAATCAATTGCAGTTTTGTGGCGTGGCTCCAGTTACTGTAATGGATTCATTGGATTGCAAGCCCTCACTGTCTGAGACTACTGTGAAAGATTCTGCTATTACCCACTCAAAAGTACCTAGTCCGACAGTAGTGGAAATTATTGAGGAGGAGCCTCTGATAATGCATTGCGAACAGGAAAACACAATTTCAGATAGCCTTCTTTCTTCTGCACAGAAGATCATTAACTGCAGTTCTAACAAGGCGGGACATGTCAATGTTATAGTGGAGCGTGTCCCAGGAGCTGGAGACACTGTTCCAGAAAAGCACTTTCTGATGACACCAGACATTGAAGTTGAGAAGAGACTTATCTCTGAAAAGTCTCATATGATTTATTGTGAAGATTCTTCAGAAATATATCAACAAAGTAACAATACAGTTGCATTGGAAGCAACTGCCTTGGGGTGGAATGCTGAAGAAAGTAATAATGCTTTAAAATCGACTGAACCTGTGGCAGTTGATGAAAATATTCCACCAGTACGAAGGAGAACTAATTCTGAATCTTTGAGGCTTCATTCATTGGCTGCTGAAGCTCTTGTTGCAATGCCAATGAGAGCACCAGAATTAAACAGAGCCAACGCTAAAAACCCTGAGCCTGATACAGGGCAGAGAAGTATGGAAATCAGCCCTTCCATTCCTCCAGCTCACAGTTATTCTGTAGATGGCACTAGTAGTGACTTGCAGCTTGATAAGGCTAAATCTGACTTTTCTGAAGTACCAATGAAAATGGGCATCAGTATGTCACTACTCACCGTGATTGAAAAATTGAGAGAAAGAACTGACCAAAATGCTTCCGATGAAGATATCCTGAAGGAATTGCAGGATAATGCACAATGTCAACCTTCAAATGATCTGAATTCACCAGGCAACCTAGTGGAGTATATACCCAACATAGAGCGGCCTTACCGTTGTCGCCTCTGTCACTATAGCAGTGGTAACAAGGGATACATCAAGCAGCACTTAAGAGTTCACCGGCAACGGCAGCCTTACCAGTGTCCAATCTGTGATCACATTGCTGCTGATAGTAATAGTCTGGAGAGTCATATGATAAACCACTGCAAGACTAGGATGTATCACTGCAAACGGTGTAATGAAGCATTTTATTATAAGGTAAACTGACTATATTAATTAAATCGTTTCACTATTTCGATATGTTACAATTAATGTGTGTGTATAGAAACTAAAATATAACCACAGCCATTTGTTAAAATAGCTTTGCATATCATTCAAGTTCAATGATACAGTAAAGCATTATCAGAGATGTTAAATTGTTTATGGATTGCAATCATTTGTAAATTTGGGTCACTTTTATTTAACATTTTAAGATTAAAGAGCCACACTTGGTAACTATTTCTGGCTCCTATGTTAGCTGACATTGTTAACGGTTCTCCTCGGGTACTGTACACCTCTCCCTCAAATCTGCCATCATCACCCCTCCTCAAAAAAAATACCTTTGACCCCTCCGTCCTTACAAACTTCCGCCCCATATCCAACCTCCCCTTCCTCTCATGTCCTGCCTGTCCTTGAACGTTTGAACGTGTTGTCATCTCCCAAATCCGTGCCCATCTTTCCCGCAACTCCATGTTTGAATCGCTTCAATCAGGTTTCTGCCCTTGCCACAGTACCGAAACGGCTCCCATCAAAGTCACAAATGACATCCTTTGTGACTGACAAAGGTAGACTATCCCTCCTCACCCTTCTTGATTTGTCTGCAGCCTTTGACACGGTTGATCACTCCATCCTCCTCCAACAACTCCACTAGCACTCAGCTAGATGAGACTGCACTCGCCTAGTTCCATTCTTATCTATCTAATCATAGCCAGAAAATCATCTGCAATGGTTTCTCTTCCCACTTCTGCATGGTTACCTCTGGTGTCCCCCAAGGATCTATCGTTGGCCCCCTCCTATTTCTCATCTATATGTTGCCCCTTAGCAACATCCGAAAATACAGCGTCAGTTTCCACATGTACGCTGATGACAGCCCAGCTCTACCTCTCTGCCCCTCCACAGTCTCTAAATTGTCAGACTGCTTGTCCGATATCCAGTTTTGGATGAGCAGAAGTTTTCTACAATTAAATATTGGAAAGACCAAAGCCATTGTTTTCGGTCTCTGCCACAAATTTCATTCCCTAGCAAAGGACTCCATCCCTCTCCCTAACATCTGTCTGAGGCTGAAACAGACTATTCGCAACCATCGTGTCATATTTGACCCTGAAGTGAGCTTCCGACCACTTATCCACAGAATATCCAAGACCGTCTATTTCCAGCTCCGTAACATCGCTATCTCCGCCCTTGCCTCAGCTCATCCGCTGCTGAAACCCTCATACATGCCTTTGTTACCTCTAGACTTGACTATTCCAACACACTCCTGGCTGGCCTCTCACATTCTACCCTACATAAACTTGAGGTGATCCAAAATTCGGCTACCCATGTCCTAACTCGCACCAAGTCCCATTCACCCATCACCCCTGTGCTTGCTGACCTACATTGCGGCAGCATGGGCCAGCCCACACTGCGATATGTGTGCTCTCTAGATCTGTGCAGCAGAGCTGGTCTCTAGTCGTCTTGGTTAATCATTGCCACTTGAACAAGACCTAGCTCTGTCAAGCCCATGTGGTGGCTGGTGTGCACCTCCACCACACGTTAAATAAAATCCACCCACAGGCGTCTTCACCCTTCAATATGTAGTTCGGGACCTGAAATGTCAGATCCTTCATTGAAACACCTGTAAACTCATTCCTTTTTTGGGGTGGTAGATTTCAGGGCCTGGTATTCAAACACTCTTTTCCTTAAACGGCCGAAGACTGCACTGGCGCACTGGAGGCAATGTTGAATCTCTGCATCAATGTCTGCCTTTGTTGATAAGAGGCTGCCAAGGTATGGGAAATGGTCTATGTTGTCCAGGGCCGCGCCGTGGATCTTGATGATTGGAGGGCAGTGCTGAGCGCCGGTGACAGGCTGGTGGAGGACCTTTGTCTTACAGATGTTAAGCGTAAGGCCCATGCTTTCATATGCCTCAGTGAATACATTGACTATATCCTGGAGTTGAGCCTCTGAATGTGCTCAGACGCAGACGTCGTCCGCATACTGCAGCTCAACAGAGGTTGGGGTGATCTTGGACCTGGCCTGGAGGCTGCGTAGGTTAAGCAGGTTCCCACTAGTTCTGTAGTTTAGTTCCACTCTAGCGGGGTGCTCGTTGATTGTGAGGTGGAGCATGGCGGCAAGGAAGATTGAGAAGAGGGTTGGACTGATGATGCAGCCCTATTTGACCCCGGTCTGGACGTGAATTGGGTCTGTAATGGATCCGTTGGTAAGGATCAAAGCCTGCATGTCATCGTGAAGCAGGCGAAGGATGTTGACAAACTTTTGGGGGCATCCGAAACGGAGGATGACGCTCCTTAGACCCTCATGGTTGACCGTGTCAAAGGCCTTTATAAGATCGAAAAAGGCCATGTTTAAGGGCTGCCGCTGCTCCCTGCATTTTTCCTGCAACGGTCGCGCTGCAAAGATCATGTCTGTTGTGCCCAGTAGGGGACGAAATCCACATTGTGATTCTGGGAGGAGCTCCTCGGCCACAGGGAGAAGACGGTTGAGGAGAACTCTAGCGACAACTTTCCTAGTGGCTGATAGCAGGGAGATTCCCCTGTAGTTGCCGCAGTCGGACTTGTCCCATTTTTAAAAAATAGTCACAATCACTGCATCTCTCAGATCAACCAGCCTGCTCTCCTCCCTCCAGATGAGAGAGATGAGGTCATGTATCCGCGCCAACAGCGCCTCGCCACCATACTTTAGTGCCTCAGCAGGGATTCCATCCGCACCGTCGCTTTGTTATTCTTGAGCTGTTTTATGGCTTTGCCTACCTCGTGCAACGTTGGAGTTTCACTGAGTTGGTGGCGGGTCGCATGCTGCGGGATCAAGTCGAGAACACTCGAGTCAAAGACAGAGTCTCGATTGAGGAGATCTTCAAAGTGCTCCTTCAATCGGGCCCTGATAGCCTTGATGAGTGTTTCCCCCGTTCTAGGCCAGGAGTGGGGTGGGGCCTTGGGAGTTTGGACCGTAGGTGGCCTTAACTGCAGCGAAGAATCCTCGCATATCGTGGCTGTCGGCAAGTTGTGGTATCTCCTGTGCTTTCTCCATCCACCACCTGTTCTTTAGGTCCTGGTTTTTTTTGGACCTAAGCCTTGAGCCGTCTGTAATGTTGTTTTGCAGCTCCCGAGTTGGGTTGTTGCTTGAGGCTCAGAAATGCATTGTGCTTGCGATCTATTAGTTCTTCGATCTCCTGATCATTTTCATCAAACCAGGTATACAGGGCTGTAGTAATACCTGCCCTCCTGTATGGATCTGAGGCATGGACGATGTATAGAAGGCACCTCACACCAACGATGTCTCCGCAAGATCCTGCAAATCCCCTGGGAGGACAGGCGCACCAACATCAGTGTCCTCGACCAGGCTAACATCCCCAGTATTGAGGCACTGACCACACTCGATCAGCTTCGCTGGGCAGGCCACATAGTTCGCATGCCAGATAAGTGTCCCTAAGCAAATGCTTTATGCAGAGCTCCTTCATGGTAAACGAGCCAAAGGAGGACAGCGGAAAGGTTATAAAGACACCCTCCAAGCCTCCCTGCTAAAGTGCGACATCACCACTGACACCTGGGAGACACTGGCCAAAGACCGCCCAAGGTGGAGAAATTACATCCAGGAGGGCATCGAGCTCTTCGAGTCCCAACGGAAAGAGCACGAAGAGACCAAGCGCAGGCAGCGGAAGGAGCGCATGGCAAACCAGCCCTACCGACCCCTTATCTCAATGAATGTCTGTCCCACCTGTAACAGAGTCTGTGGCTCTTGTATCAGACTGTTCAGCCATCAAAGAACTCACTTTGGGAGTGGAAGCAAGTCTTCCTCGATTTCGAGGGACTGCCTATGATGATGATTTTGGGGTGGAAGCAAGTCATCCTCAATATGAGGGGCCACCTAAGAAGACCTACATTGGCTCCCAGTTAAGCAACACCTCAATTTCAAAATTCTCATCCTTGTGTTCAAATGCCTCCATGGCCTTGCCCCTCCCTATCTCTGTAATCTTCAGCTCCACAACCTCCAAGATGTCTGAGCTCCTCTAATTTTGTCCTTTTGAGCATCCCTGATTATAATCGCTCAACCATTAGTGGCCGTGCCTTCTGTTGCCTAGGCCCTAAGCTCTGTAATTCCCTACTTAAACCCCTCCGCGCCTCTACCTCTCTTTCCTCCTTTAAGACGTTCCTTAAAACCTATCTTTTTGACCAAGTTTTTGCTTACCTGCCCTAATTTCACCTTATGGCTCGGTGTCAAATTATTTTGTCTTGTACTACTGTAAAGCACCTTGGGACTTTTTACTTTGTTAAAGGTGCTATATAAATACAAGTTGCTATATTTAACAGCATTTTAGGTCATTTTGAATTCAGAAGCTTAATCAGGCTCTGCTACTTGACCATTATTTAGAAGATGGTGGATTTAACATTGTACTGTAGCTTTATTCTTTACTGAGCAATTATGTTTCAGTTTTGACTTCAAAATGTTTAATAATCTCATTTGGATTAAAGTTTTAAAGTATCTTGCTGTTGAGTATTTAAATTTCATCCAAATGTATGCTTTTAAATGTGTTTTCTTTGTCTCACGAATTACAACAATGGGTTATAATCACAAGAGTTACTGAAATGTTTTCTGTGAAGTGACGGATTACTTCTTTTAATTTTGGTTGCTTGTAGGTTGGTGTTTGTTGGATTCATTCTATGTAAATATGGTTCATTGCCTTTTTGACATTCTGGGCATCTTTCTGACAGAGTCAACTTCGGAACCATGAGCGTGAACAACATAGTCTCTCTGACATTTCCTCAACAGTGGAAACAAATGATGAAAATACTGACCATAGTAGAGGAGAAGAAACTGAAAACATGCAAGAGGGTAATGTGAATATTTATGTGTGTGTATTCTTGTATGCAAAAAGTGTCTAATTAAACATTTGTATTTAAACAATGCAAGTCTTTTGTGTATTACTATGTTACGGAGCAGGCCGAGGAGTGGAAGGAGCAGCGTGGCGGCCTAGCCCAGCAGGCTGTGCGGCCCCCGTCCTGCGAGCATCAGCGGAGCAGGCTGGGGAGCGGAAGGAGCAGCATGGCGGCATACCACTCCAGGGAGCAGCACGTGTAGTGAAAAGGGACGTCACCAACGTCCAGGTCGGTGATTGGAGCGTGGGCAGATACAGCAGGAGCGGCGAGGTCGGGGCGAAGGAGCGGCGAGAGATTGTAGAGGGACGTAATCGGGGCCCAGGAGAGGCATGAGTTTGGGGCCCAGAAGAGGCGAGGGCCCAGGGGCAGTACGGGCCAGCCCACGCAGCTATATGTGCGCGCTCTAGGTCCGTGCAGCAGAACTGGTCTCCAGTCGTCTTGGTTAATCCTTGCTACTGGACCAAGACCTAGCTCTGTCAAGCCCGTGTGGTGCTGGTGTGCAACGGCCATCACACATTAAAAAAAATCCACACACAGGCAACTTCTACTCTTCAAGATTTAGTTCGGGACATGGAATTTTAGGTCCTTCATTGAAACACCTGTGAACTGCTTGACGTGGAAGCAAGTCATCCTCGATTCGAGGGACTGCCTATGATATAAAATAGCTTAATTATGCTGAATTGGGTTTTTTTGCAATTAGATTTGCTTGGTTTTAATGTTCTAGGCACAGAAGTTCATTTTAGATACAGTTGTGTTTGCCATTTGGAGCGGGCCTTCAACATAAAATGAATGCTAAACTTTACAGCAATATGCTGCTAATGCCTTAGTGTGTCCTCTTTACAGAGGTACCTGTCTTAGATAATTCAATTTCTCTTGGACCTGTAGATGAAAGTTAGAGGCTTTATTTCTGAAGGCAGATGGCCTGCTTTCTAATCAGGCATTTGTTCTTTCAGTGCACAATGATTGGTTGGAAAAAGGTGCAGATGAAATAAGTTACCACTGCAAAGTTCTTATCTGGCCTTGTTTCAACAGTGACAGACTTTCTTAGCCTATGTCAACAACATATATGCCCCTTTTGACAATTGGTTTACCCAGGCTTCATTTCGAGGTGTTACACAAACTCCTGCCCAACAGAAATAATGGGGGGGGGGGGGCGTATGGGGGTGGTATTCTAGCCACCCGATAATAGGTGGGAGTTAAATTGTTAATGTGAAATCTAATCCCCAACCCGCTGCAAGTGTGCTGCCTTCTGGTTTAACCGAGGCAGGTTTGGGGTTGTTCAAATAACCCATGCTGGAAAGGCCGGTCAGTGATTTTAATACATTAATGAGGCTGCGTTCCTCAGATTTTGTCAGTACTTTAAATTTAACGGAATGGATTCCCAGGGCTTGGGCAACCCGGCAGCCGAAGGGACGTGGGAGTCAGAAGAAGCCAACAGCTAAGTGCTTTTCTAGCACTACTTGTGGGAAAGAAGGAGCAGGCGTGCTTCCCCCACTTGACCATTCTAGCAAATCTGTCGTGATATGCCTCCCTGTCCTCAGCCCCCTGCCCCCCCCCCCCCAATCTCATGATCAGCCAACACACACACACCCCTCCCTCCTCCCCCCAATTGATAGAAGAAATATCAAATCCCTATATTAGCTATGCTTCGGTGGTCCAGTACAGAATAAAATTTTCTAAAAACACATATGTTCTAAACTTAACACAGTTGAAAGAGTGAAATGTGTTGCTCAAGACATCATAAGCAATGAAGAATGGTTACTTGTTTCAGGATAAACATTTGATGTACATGCATCAGCTATGAACTTCAGTATGCTATGACGGTGCTGTTACAAACAGCTGAGCACCAGTGAGCCACAAATTATTTTGCAGCCACTGATGGAGTAATGGCTTCAATAATTTGACAGTCTGATTAGAGACCCATCTCCATTTACAAAAAGCAGTATCATAACCTTTTTCATGTCTTTTGGAAAAGCATTGCTTTCCCAGGCTTTACTAAGTGTCTGTGGAGTTGATTGATAGCTTTGTGGCCAGCTACATTTTTTAATAGTTCCACTGAGATTTCTCGAGCCACTCGAGGTTTCTATTCTGTTGACAGCTTTCTCTGTTTCCTCCATATATGTAGGTCTGTCTGAATGTTGGAATAGACACTTGGAGGTGTGGTTCTGTGAAGGATGGCTGAGACATTTACACCAATAATTAAGATTCACACAATCAACAAGCAGCTAAACTGTCATTTACATTTCTTTATCTTTAACTGCTTGCCAATTAAACTACAGGTGGCTATTATGAAATAAAGGTTATGATGGCAAGGCTATCCAGCAAAGATACATTAAAATGCTTCCATGACTTTCTATCCAAAACGGTTTACTTTTCAAACATGCTCAGATGTTGACTCCCATCTAAAATGAGGAGCATGACAATGGACCTCTAGCCCAGGAGAGGCGAGGGCCCAGGGGCAGCACGGGCCAGCCCACACTGCGATATGTGTGCGCGCTCAGTCTGTGCAGCAGAGCTAGTCTCCAGTTAGTCTTGGGTAATCCTTGCCACTGGACCAAGACCTAGCTCTGTCAAGCCCGTGTGGTGGCTGGTGTGCAACGGCCACCACACATTAAAAAAATCCACGCACAGGCATCTTACACCCTTCATGTAGTTCGGGATCTGGAAGATTAGGTCCTTCATTGAAACACCTGTGAACTTATCCCTTTTTGGCGTGGAAGCAAGTCATCCTCGCTTCGAGGGACTGCCTATGATGATGAGCATCCTGAAATTGAGCAATGCTGGGAAAGCCTGGTGAAGATTTATATATACAACAATGTCCATGCTTGCATGAATCTGTGAGAAGAGTGACAAAAATGTGCTGTGCCATTGAGATAGACTAACTTTATTTTTTGTATCCTTACACTTCTCATTAACCACACCCCCTCCCTTCAAAAAAGATACTTGGATACCGGCAAGCACTGACATGTATTGTATGTCCTGTATAAACACTATTATATATGCATTAAATATCTAAAGGGTACCTGCATCAAGTGGAAAATACCGTTTTTTAAATCTTGGTTATATTGCCTTTTATGGTAATTGTGACTTAATATCCTCAACAACTCTTAATACTAATTCTTTAACCTCTTTTATCTAGAAATACTGTCAACTCAGAAACTGTACAAATGCGATGTGTGTGACTACACAAGTTCGACATATGTTGGTGTAAGAAACCACAGGAGAATCCACAACTCTGATAAACCTTACAGGTGTGTGCAGTCAAAAAATTAGATAAGTACCTCACTAAATTTCTGTAAACATACATCTGAACATATCGAGCCTGATTTTCATAGAATCATAGAATGGAAGGATGCCATTCAGCCCATCATGCGTGTGCTGGCTCTTTGGTAGAGCTATCCAACTAGTTCCACTCCCCCACTCTTTCTCCATAGCCCTGCAAAAATGTTCCCTTCAAGTATTTATCCAATTCCCTATTGAAAGTTACTATTGAATCTGCTTCTACCTCCCTTTCAGGCAGTGCATTTCAGATCAGAACTCGCTGTATTTTTTTTTCCTTATGTTGCCTCTGGTTCTTTTGCCAATCACCTTAAATGTGTGTCCTCTGGTTACAGGCCCTTCTGCTACTGGAAACATGTTCTCCTTATTTACTCTATCAAAATCATCTCTGCTCTAAGTAGAACAACCCAGCTTATCCAGTCTCTCCACATAACTGAAGTCCCTCATCCCTGGTACCATTTTAGTAAATCTCTAATGCTTCCTCTCCAAGGCCTTGATATCCTTCCTAAAATGTGGTGCCCAGAATTGAACACAATACCCCAGCGAATGCCTAACTAATGTTTTATAAAGGTTTAGCATAACTTCTTCACTTTTGTACTCTCTGCCTCTATTAATAAAGCCAAGGATCCCATATACTTTTTTAAAAGCCTTCTCAACTTGTCCAACCATCTTCAAAGATTTGCATACATACAGCCCAGGTCTCTCTCTTCCTGCACCCCCTTTTAAAATTGTATCATTTAGTTTATATTGCCTCTCCGCATCCTTCCTACCATTAAATTTTATCTGCCATTTGTCTGCCCATTTCACCAGTCTGTCTATGTTCTCCTGAAGTCTCTTGTTGTCCTCCTCGTTGTTTACTACATTTCTGAATTTTGTATCCTTCACTAATTTTGAAATTATATCCTGTATAACCAAGTGCGTGTCATTAATATATATCAAAAAGACCAGTGGTCCCTGTATACTTCCCTCCAGTCTGAAAAACAACTGTTCACCGCTACACTCTGCTTTCTGTCCCAAGTCTCGGTTGGTGTATGTGGGAGGATTGTGCTGCAGACACGGTAGGCATCGTGCCACATATTGGTTGTTTCCCTCATAGAAGACCGCCAAGCTGTGGATGCTACCTTATAGAAGGTTACATTGGCCGAATAGTGCCCTGCTGTGGGGCGGGAGTGAAAAAGAGAGAGCAGTTCCTGATCCACCTCTGGAGGAATACACACCGCTGGGCAGGCATTTGGCTTTCTTTTGAACATCAGCAACTGCTCATCTGAGTCAGGGGCAGCAGCTAATATGGTGTTGGAAGCTCAGGCTGTTGGTTAAGGAAG
Organism: Pristiophorus japonicus; assembly: GCF_044704955.1. Classification (NCBI taxonomy): domain Eukaryota; kingdom Metazoa; phylum Chordata; class Chondrichthyes; family Pristiophoridae; genus Pristiophorus; species Pristiophorus japonicus. The sequence continues at coordinate 146,711,648 of NC_091989.1, forward strand.
GGGTCTGTCTTCCTCGTGCCAGACACTTACAACGGCATATGACCAGTATTGCTGCTGCAGGGATTTTAAATCTAGGTGATCTGTTGAGGAGGCCTTGCTAACAGCATTGCAGGGGTCAACAACTATATCCTCAATCTCCCAATCAATCGCAGCGTCCTTGGCTGCTCTGGAATTTCCCTCACTATGTGGACCCCCCTTTTCTATGAGCTGCTACCTTTCCTCTGAAGCAGGGCTCGGATCGCTGTTTAAGGTATGACCAGAGCAGGTGTAACCAAGGCTTACCGTCTATTGTATGATGGTCATTTTTGTGGTATACAGGCAAGGAGAGCGAGCATGATGTTTTTCACATGGGCACTATCGGACCAAATATTCACGGGTCTATCTGAGGTTTCCTTCATAACGGTTAGAAGTGCAACAATTTCTGCATATTGTGAGGACTGTCTGTTGCATCTTCGCTGGATGGTTCTCTCTGGCAATATCACAGCATACCTGGTGTGGGGGGATCCCTCAATGTGATATAAGAACCCATCGCTGTAGACATCTGGGGCTCCCTGTATGGGCTCTTTCTGCACAGGATGGGTCTCAAAGTTAATCAGGGGTAACGGACATTCATGCGGGTCTCCCTCATAGATCAGAAATTGTGGCAGCAGTGTGGTGGGTTTGGAAATTATATCAATGTCTCTTTCCATAAATTCCAATGTCCATTTGCTGAGGCACTGCAAAGAAACTAGCGAATCTCCAGGTTTCATCAGTAAATTCAGAGGTGTGTGTCCGCTGTGCAGGATTGTAGCCTGTAACCCAATAATAAAGGTAAAGTGATGTACTGGCCAGAAGATGGCCAGCAGGTGGCGCTCGCATGCGGCATATGTTTTTTCTGCCCCCTCTAGGATTCGAGATACATATGCATTGGGCTGTAGTCGATTAGCTCGCATTTGGCACAGAACTGCGGTGAGGCTTTGTTCTGTGGCCCCAACCTCCAATGAAAGGGCTGCGTGGGATCACTGCAGTTTTTAATTTAGCCACGGACTGGGTGTGACCATCAGTCTATGCCGGGCGTATTTCATCACCCCGTAATTTTATCAAATCATACAGGGGCTTTGTGCACTCTGCAAAGCCTGGGATAAAGTTCCTTTGGTACCCCACCAAACCCAAGAATTATTGTAGGGCTGTTTTGGAAGTTGGTAATGGCAGTTGCTGTATTATTTTCACCTTGTGGGTTAGGGGATGATCCCTCTGGAGAAATGGACACTCCTAGAAAGGTGACCCGTTCTTTTACCAATTGAGCCTTACGGGGATTCACTTTAACATAAGAGCATAAGAAATAGGAACAGGAGTAGGCCATAAAGCCCCTCGAGCCTGCTCCGCTATTCAATATCATGGCTGATTGGATCATGGACTCAGCTCCACTTCCCTGCCCACTCCCCATAACCCCTTATTCCCTTATCGTTTAAGAAACTGTCTATTTCTGTCTTAAATTTATTCAATGTCCCGGCTTCCACAGTTCTCAGAGGCAGCAAATTCCACAGATTCACAACCCTCAGAGAAGAAATTTCTCCTCATCTCAGTTCTAAATGGGCTGCCCCTTATTCTAAGATCATGCCCTCTAGTTCTAGTCTCGCTCACCAGTGGAAACATCCTCTCTGCATCCACCTTGTCAAACCCTCTCATAATCTTATACGTTTCTATAAGATCACCTCTCATTCTTCAGAATTCCAATGAGTTCCGTCTGAGCCTACAATGTCAACAGTTCGTGCAAAAGGGACAGATGCTCCTCCATGCTATCAGTTGCCAGCAGTAGGTTGTCTACATACTGTAGAAAACAGGTAGGGTGGGAAAAGTCTTTTTAAAACTGCAGCCATTCTTTTGTGAAAGATCGTGGGGCATTGTGGAACACTTGAGGCAGGCATGTCCAGGTGTAGCTCTGGTCCTCAAAAGTGAATGCGAATTTGTATTGGCCTTCCCTTTTAACAGGGATACTCCAGAATCCATTGGCAATGTCAAGGATCAAGAAATACTTGGAACCAGCAAGAATTAGAGATAATATGGTGGGAGTTTCTCCTACTACCGGTGAGCAGACTGGTGTTACAGAATTTAACTTTCTGTAATCAATAGTCAGTCGCCAGCTGCAATCAGGCTTTTTAACTGGCCATGTGAGTGAATTGGTCGTGAAAGTGCCTGTCCTAACAACACCCTGCTAGACTGGGGATTTTATGGTGTCTCAGATATAGGGATGATTCTACCTTGGGATGGGATACTGTTTAGTGAATGAGTGAGGCGGCTCTCAATAGACTCTTCCCCTGTCATTTTTTCACAATCGTGCTTGCATGTGGCGAACACCCTGAATTAATTTTGCCACAGCTTCATTTTCGTTCTCCGGGGGGTCGTACTCAGATGGCTTTTTAAAAGCAAAAGCCGAGTGAGCACCTGAAATTTCTATCACTCTTGCATTTTTTTTTATTCGTTGCCAATCTTTCCAATTCCTTGTCAGATCACAAACGCCAGAGGTCACCTTGCACCTGTCAAGGATCACTCTGCGCCAATGCTCTTAGCCAAAAGGCCTAGAGCCACTGCACCGTTCCTGGAAGTACTGCAATACCAGGTTCGTGCCATGGAGGTGGGTGTGTGCCCCCCACCCACCTCCGTGGAGGTGGATGGGTCAAGCCACCCCACCCACCTCCTATCACTCTTGCATTATTTCTCAATTCCATCCAAACACATTCTTGGTTGTAATCTATTACCATACTGATCCAACACATCAGTCCCTAAAATTCCCCTTCTGTCGGGGTGGTCATCAGCATCGGCGCTGGGACCTTCCAGGTGAGGCCTCCTACTGAAGTTCAGAGGCCTTCCCTGTATACATAGTGGTTGTATCACCATTAAACTCTTTAAGGGCCATGCAACCCTTCCCTGCCGCTGCATGGCGTTCAGGGTATAGGGTGTGGATGATGGTAACGGCTGAGCCAGTATCGATAAGCATAATCTGCTGCCAGCCCCCTTTTAAGATAATAAGGACTACTGGTCACCCGCTACCATCACGTCGGAACCCCACTTCCGACCAATCTTTGGGGGGTGGATCCTTGGAGGAGTCCCCATGACAATTTGGGCTTTCATGAGGTTATCAGCTGGTCCAATCGTTGATCTGTCACACAGGGCTTGGATTCGTCCTTCTTTAGAAGGGTAACTAACTGAGCCAATTGTTGTTCCATCCCAGAGGGTTTGGGTTGATCCCTCAGGAGGTATCTATGCGTTGCACCGTGGTCTAGTGCCCATCTGGATCTGCTGCAGTTTTTTGCAAGGTGACCTTCCTTTTTACAATTAAAGCACTGTCCCCGCTGACACTGGTTTCTTTGCGGTGGGTGGTGACTTCACTTGTAAGTGCTCTTTTACCATCTCCCAGGCTCTTTGTGCGTTGGTCTCTATATCTGTCCATTGATCGGCGGGCCTCACGGCTATGCCCAGGGTTTTAACTAAAGAGTGGAGTTGGGTCAGGAACATCGAGTTAAATTGTTCCTGATTCTTGCCTGCTGCAGCAGTAGCAGGTGCCTGGTTCTGAGTACATTCATAGATATCGTACAGCCAATTACTGAAGGCTCTAGAGGTCTCATCTGGGCGCTGTTTGGTCTGACTAAGCATAGCCATTAAGTTTAAGTTTCGGATCCCTAAATGGTTTAGGATCTCGGTCATGACTACATGGGTTGCTGTGCCATGCTGGAGGATTGGGTCTGGCAGATTATTTTTGAGAAGTGGAACAGGCCAAGAGGAGGACTCGTGTTAAGTCTCCCTCTTCTACCTCTGGGTAACCCCTCCTGAAATCTGCCTACCTCCTATTAAGTCCCAGTGGGTCGTCCCCCTCATTAATGGGCCCCAACTCATGGCTATACGCCATGGCGTCAGCATCAGATATGGGCCGTGAGTCGGTATGGTTACTGATGATGTGACCATGCACATTACGCCGCAAGGAAGTGGTTACTACTGCTACGGTTGGTCCTTGTGTCTCCAAGGTATAGCATCCTCCTTCACCCTTCTGGGGATTATACTGCCTTCCTCTTCCCAATCTGTCTCCCCCTTGTCCCCTTCAGTTGCCTCTATTATTGCTTCCTGGGTTGCTGTGGATACCAGGGCCTGCTGCTGCCCTAACTTATTCTTTAGCCTCGCTATTTCTAGTTGGCACCGGGAGTGGTCTGCCTCCCAATGTGACCTCTTAATTGCTTCCCTTAATGGCCCCCTAACATCTTCTACCTCTTGCCCCAAGTTTTCCAATTTATATTTTTTTTAGCTCTAATCTGTTTTTATTTGCGGCAGCCATAGCTGCTCTAGCATTTAAATTTGAGAGGCTTTGTTGCTGTAGCAACGAAGCTGACTGTTCAGCCCCTCTTTCTGATTGCCTGATACTGTGGCTTAATCGATTGGTTTCTTGTCTCAAATGCTGGATTTCTCCCTTTTTTAACTGCCTAACAAGCTGGATGCGTGTTATTTTATAATTTTACTCTCTTTTTCTTTTAGTCGAATCTCTTTTAATTGTAATTCTTTTAAATCTTGTGTATCTTCCCTTAAATTTTGTCTCTTTTGCATCCTGCCTCATTAGTTCCTCATCTCTCTCAATACAGTAATGTGCGCTGAATGCCAAGAGACCGTTTGCCCGTTTGGGCCTTAGCTTTCCTTCATCCACTCTCTCCTGGATAAATGTCACGAGCTCCCCAAAGGACACATGTTGGCCCTTACAAGATGCACCGTGCCTGTAACTCTTGTAAGTCCCTTATGGACACCTTTTCATATATTTTCTCATGGTAGGCTGCAGCTACGTATTTTGCTGACATTTTGTACATCACCGATCCCTTCATCCTATGTCCTTCTCTTAAACAGTTCCAACTACCGCGACGACTAACACGCAACTCTCCCGATCCGTTTAACAGTTTACAGTTTTAAACTTCGCAACACAGGTTAGAATCGCAACTCCCAAGATTTCTAATTGTTTAAAAGAATGATTAAAAGCTGTCTTGCCAGATCCCGGACGAGCCACCAATTTTGTAAGATTTCTACATTTCTGGCATTAAATTGACAGCAAGACTATACTGCGCATCTATATGACGAAAAAAAACACCACGGAATAACCTGCATTGCAGCCCTTGGAACAGCAGTAGGTATGGAGACCTGCAAAGAAAGGTAAATTAAAGTTTTTATTTTTTAATTCTTTTGCAGCGATTTACTAGTTAAGTGTCTTGTGAATGTGTTGTGATTTTTTTATTTGGTGTTTAGCCCCCTCCCAAGGCCTTTCGCAGCGGTATCGACTTTGGAGTAAAGTTGCAGAAAATTCGTGATTTGTGCCACAAATCCTCGTGCAACGCCGATTTTTACTGCTGTGCAAATTGAAGCCCGAATTTTAGGCCTCGTAATGGTAGCGGAGTGAAAGCACCAAAAAACACATTTCTAGCCCCAATTCTTTTAAAACAGTTTGGAATAAGTTTATTAAACACACACATGCACGTATCCTATCAGAAAAACAGCAGTCAATGAGTACCCTACAGATTCTACTTCGTTACAACAGGTACAATGCTGTTACAGTAATGTGTTACAGATTTATAAAGACATATACTTCCCTCTGAGTCAAGGCAAAGCACTCGACATTCTTCCTTGCTTCTGGTTTTGTGGAAGGAGGTTTCCTACTTTGCCGTGTGGTCCAAAAAGAGAGAACGAGCAGGCCTTGCACTTGGATTTTTATATCTCTTAAGTCCATTGTTTCTCAGAAAGCCCCAGGATTGGGTCTTAGTTTCAGGGCAGTCTTTTATTGGCTTTCCTCACACATGTGACTGGGGGAATGGGCCATTCGTTGATTAGGTTAATTGTTTTCCAGTTAACACCTTTTCTAGTTTGGTGAGTTTCGATGGGTTTCAAAGCCATGCTTCTTTTGTTCTCTAAGCTCTGCCCAGCCAGAGAAGACATGAACTTGGGAGGTATCCATTTTGTCTCTTCAAACTCGCAGCCTGTCTGTAATCTCCACTTCTGACATTTATACATGCAAACTGAATCAATTTTTATCATTAATATACACTTTTATTCTTGCAAACTATCTAATGCACGGAAATCCTAAAGCATTGTTTTATTCCAATTCACCTACATCTGTGTATGCATATCAGTCTCGGCAATCTTTGTCAATAGTACTTCACAAATAGGAGTATTGTGACATCTATCCTCTAGAAGTACCTCCTGTGACCTGTTTGCAAGCAGAAAAGAGCCATTAAAATATATATTTTCTGCCGTCTGTGTGATAACCTGCTTGTCACTGGCGCAGACCATAAAACTAGAAATGGGTTAATAAACTTATTGATGGTGGGAGATTTTTAATGAAATTGGATGTCAGACTTTCTCAGGTTATTAAACTGCCAACTTCATAAACTGTAAGTCCATGAAACACAGGAAAATACAATTTGTTTTTACTGGTGATATATGAAAGCTGGTTAAGGTACTACAGTATTAATTAGGTGACCGTGGAGTCCCTTGACAATCTAACACACAGGCCGCTATCTCGCCAACCGGGGGGGTCGGTGGCGGGTGGCAAAACCGTTCCTGGGTTCAGTCCACACTGTGTGAAGAATCTCCCATTGATGCGGCTTGCCCTGCCCCGGCCAACTGTGAAATTCCCGGCCAATTGAAAGAAGCGGGTCTGATTATGTCATTTGATGACGCGTCATCAGCAGGTTTCCCGAATGGGAGTATGCTCACATTGATTTTGACAGTTGTGCTGTCAGCAATCTGCAGCATTGAGATGAGCGCTGCACAAAGGTGCACGGCTGCACCCAGGCTGTCTCATAACTCCTTCCAGATGCTTATGGAGAGAGCCACAGCATGCAGAGAGGTTCTTTTCCCTTCCAATGGGTGGAAGAGACCGCCTCGGGACACCAACACAGCCTGGCTGCACATTACACAGGAGGGCACAAACAGGGATGTCGTCGGGAGGAGCTGGCTGCTGTAGAGCAAACTTTTCAATGATCTCAGCAGATCACGAAATGTTACGGCAAAGCCACACTCAACCTAATCCTGCTATGCCACTCATCACATCACCATCACTCTGCCTTCCTTACCCTACTCCTGCACATCCTTACACCAACTTACCTTATACCTCCACCCATCCCTCTCTCTCTATCTACATTATCACATCCCCATCTCACAGTCGCCTTCATGCTTGGCCAATCATACCAACTAATAACACACACCGTCAATGTTCATTTGGAGTTTTTGCTAAGGGGTATTGTCAAACATTGAAATCTTTATTTTGAACACTTTGTGTTCTTGGACAGATTTGTGTGAATCTTTAGATGTGGCTTAGTAAGTTGTAGTGAATGGTGAGACATAAGGTTACCCCCGCAATGGTGATGAGTGTGAAAGGAATGGCTTGGTCATTGCAGGGATGCCTTATAGTGCTGGTGTGGGGTGGTACCAATCTGGCGCTTCATGTGGCAGCCAGGGTGTACAGTGCCAAGTGAAGTAAATGTGACCATGGTGAGGCCTTCCCTGGCGTCCCGGGCAGCAATGAGGTCGGGTGCTGATGCACTGTGTCCTGTGCAGCATCAGGTGATTGCGGAGAAGTTTGGTGTTGGTGATGCTGGTGTGTTTAGTGATGTTGGTGTTGGGGCTGATCGTGGTGGGATTCTGAAGACCAAGGTGAGATTTTCTCAAGGGCAACGATGCTGCTGGAATAGATGGCAACTGAAGTTGAGATTACCAGCAATCTGTCAATGGTGTGAGAGGTTGCTCCAAGGAGATAACACTGGATAGTGTGCTCACTGCAAACACTTCCAAATTGCATACAGCTCAAGTGTCTTCCAAATCCTGAAGGCTTCAGCCTCTGAGATTGGAAAGTGAACAGCAGTGAAATGGCAGCTTTTATACTACTTCTGCAGCTGTCAACTCGTCAAAGTAAAGGATAATCATTGAGAACCCGATTCTTGCCTGCCGTGAAGCCCAAGCGACAGGAAGCTGCTGAAAAACTTGGAAAAATGGTAAGTACCTGGTTAAAAAATGTTTTAAATACCTCTAAACTAACTCTTGGGCTGGATTTTCATTATTTTTTCAATCATTTACCACCGAAAATACTACCGGTGGTAAATTCATCACAGATTTGCTACCGATTTTATAATTTAGCACCGAAATACCACCGGTGTTAAATTCATCAGTGATTTACCACCGGTGGTAAAAAAAAATACCACCGATCTTATTATTTTCCCGTTTTTATGACATCATTAATTGTGCAACACTGAAATACCACTGAAAATGACCGTCGGAGGTGAATTCATCAATACCACCATCTTTACCACTGGCCTAAATTACCACCAAGAAAAGTGCACTCTTATCTGCTCTTATCTGATTGAATCCAGTGCTACGGATGCCATTTTAAAAAATGGAGCTGCAGTCCAGTCCACATGAGAAGGCTGAGTTTTAGACAGACATCTTTGTGAGTTCAGAGTTAGATTTGAAGATTATTTGAGGCTATTAATGGATTATTTGTGTAAATTGGAGGCCATTTTAAGGATATTTAAGAAATTTGGAGGACATTTTCAGAACATTTGCAGGACATTTAAAGGAATGGGACCTAAAATATCTCTGCCAATATTGCTGACTACTTATATGATGCAGAGTAAAATTGGAAGAAGGTTTATTCAAGAGCATGTCCACACAGTGGTCCCCATGTCCCATGCCCCCATCCCCCAAGGGATGTCGTGGACACCGCTGGGCCAGGCCGACTGACCAAAGGGACCGAGTCAGCAGGAGTGCAGGGGAGCAACGCACCCGGTGGCTGGGCTTCGTAAGCACCTGGTGTAGGTGGTGGGGGGTGGAGATTGGGGGTGAGCACGCCGCCCCGGCCTCAGAGAGAGCACTGGAGGCGACGGGAAGAGGAGGAGCGGCCGGCCCAACGTAAGGCCATGTCGGGGAGAGGAGGAGCGGATGGGTACTGATGACACATGCGCAAAAATATCACCAATTTTACACTTCAGTGTTACGTTGAAAAATAAGAATGAAATACAGTTAGCCCTACCACCAGTTTTATTTGATGAATAAAGTCTTTTGAGTGAGAGTGGTATTTTAGTGGTTTAAAAAAAAACTCGATTTTTAAATAGCTCCGAAATACCACTGGAAAAGCAATGGTAGGGCTAAATGATGATAAATCTAGCCCGATAGCCCAGAAATCCCAGTCGGCTGCTTCCCGCGGGCGATCAAGGGAAAAACTTAAGATGCGCACTTACCTGAAGCTGCTGCGCCCACGCGAGTGCCTGGTCCTGAGGCCGTCATTGACTGCGCGTCGCAACGTGTGCACGTCAGGACGTGCGCAGGGCTGGAGCTGCAGTCACATGGATCTGAGCAGCCAATCAGGTAAAGTATGTTCTCATTCATAATAATGGGAACCCCATAAGTTGGAGTTCCCATTATTATGAATGAGAAAACACCCTAAACACTAATTTTTAAAAAGTACACCACATATTTTTATGAATTTAAATTGATTATGAATTATAAAAAATATATTTCCAATTTTTTTTTTATTAAGTTTTTTAAATGATGGTTTAAAATAAACTTACCGTGGTGGGGAGGGTTGTTAACAATAAAATGTGTTTTTATAATTTTATTTTAAAATGTTTTTGTGTATTTTAAAACTCTTACACCTGTAAAAGTGGGTTATGTGCCTGCTTTTATCAGACGCAAGAGTTCTCAGGACATTTGCTGGGCAAGATATGGGTAAATATCGCAATTTTGCCCTTGCAAATGTCCTGGCTGTCGAAATACGCAAGATCTGTCAAGCTCCAGCTCATTGTGCGCTGAAAACTGGCTTTTGTAATGCCTTCCCGGGTCAGTGTACATTCCGTACGGACTCGAGAGGCCGGAATTTCTGCCCCAATGTTAATTGGCTGGCCCGCCACTTGGTGTTGGGTCTGTGAACCACAGATGGCACTTTGGAAACTGACAGAGGCAGGTTCAGAGCGGGATCCCACCCCGCTGTCAAATGACCATTTTGATAGTAGGCCCGCCTCCAAACCCACACTCTGAGCTGGTAAGCTTCCGGCCATAGTGTGTGATATCTTGGGATGTTTATTTTTTAGATACATTTTAAGGTTTCTGAATAAAAGTTGCAGTTGCCGCAATATTGGCCCTGAAATTGCAGCCTCTCCGGGTGTGTATGATGTATGCACAAGCCCAAAGAGGCCCCACAAGTTCTGGGTTTAGGCACGCGTAGATCAAAATGTCTTGCCAGATCGCACGCATCCCCGGGGGAAGGGCCTTCATGGGCGGAGATTTGGACTCTTTGCCCAACTCTTGCCCAGCAAATGTCCTTCAAACTCTTACGCCTGGTAAAAGCAGGCGTAAGGCTTGCTTTTACCAGCGTTAGAGTTTTATAAATAGAAAGAATAAATGTTAGTGCTTATTTTTATATTAAAAACCCTGTATGAAAATAAGTTTATTTTTAACACTATTAAAACACTTTTAATTCAAAAGAAATAAATGTTTCTCTAAAACATTTAATTTAATGCACTTTCTATTAATTAAAAAGTGAAGTGTTTTTTTTATGTTTGTGTTTTATTTGATTTTAGGGTATTCTCAGTGAGAGTAATGGGAGCTCGGTGCTCCCATTACTATGAATGAGAATACTACATTGTGATTGGTGGTCCATGCCCATGTGATCCCAGGATGCGCATACGCTCCTGGAATACGTGGGCCTCTGCGCATCTAGGCGTCGGAGTGCAAGTGTTCGTTCCTCCGGGACCACCATGTACTGTCATAAAAATATTTTCGGTCGGAAACCTCTGACTACAATTTTTGGCACATTGTCTGTGGTAGACATAGTATGCATTCTCACCTTTTGCAATTATTGAGTAAAAAACTAATTTAGAAATTGCATCACTGATGTTTACATATTTACCTTCATGGGCAGAGTCAGTATTCTAAGTCAGGTTACTAAGAATGATTTTTGAAACCCCAGTGTTAAGAGCTTTACTTTCAAGTTCATTGTTAGCCCAAACTGTATAAATTTAATGACTAATTTTCAGATTTTGACCTTGGCCTTAATATAACAAACTCAATGTACAGTTTGTTCAACACACAGCGGGGGAGAAATTGGTCAGCCTTGAGCATGTTTTTTCGGCGATATTTCACCTTTTTTGCCAGTAAAAGGTACTCACCTAAATTGGCCAAAGTTAACGAATGGTGGTTTTGAAATATCGCCAAAAAGCGGATCGATGATGTGCAATGCCAAAAGAAACCGCATCGCTTAAAATTGGCCGTTCGGCAAACCCGTACTCAGTGGGGAAAAAAACGCCTGATAAAAGCCTACGCTGAAGCCCCAGAAACAGTATGAAGACCTACAAAAAAGGTAAGTTGAAGTTTTTATTAATTATTTTTCAGCGATTCATTAGTAAAGTGTATAGTGAATGTGTTCTGATTTTTTTTAAGTTTTTTATTTTTGCAATTTTTTTTGTGTTTTTTTTTTCTCCTTCCAGGGCCTGTATTTTTGGCGGTGATGGGCCTCGGGCTAAAGTTGACGAGGACTGCGGTTTCCACCATGAATCCTCGCTCAATGCCGATTTTTACTGTCTGGTGTATTTTTTGCCAATTTTACCCCCTTAAAAAAAAAAAAATGGCTAAAATGGTATCTGCAAAAACTGAAGCCCAGCATCTCCAAAAATGGACAATTAGTTAGGCAATCTGTTTCTTTGTGTTTGTCCTTATACCTTAAAGGGCTATTTTCATGTGGCTTCCTGAAATCCATTTTGATGCACTTCTGGGTGGTTCTTCCTATTTTACAGTCACTTTCAAGAACAAAGTTATACAAGTGTGAACAAAGGCATGCAATAAATAATAATTGCAGCAGTGAGTTTGAAAAAAAAGATTCTATCTAAAGGAGCTTTGGTGCTCAAAGAAAACTCTTAAAGTTATAGTTACAATATCCCAAATGCCAAAGAATTCTATTTCTTTCGCCCAAAATTGTCAGAAAGAATGTCAGGAAATTATGTTTTAACTTTGAGAAATTGTGAACTGTTTGTAATCTAAATGGGGGCAATCATGAGGTCTTGAGTAATAGAGGCCAAGTTTCGGCCTGAGTTGCTCCTGTTTTTTTGGAGCAACTGGTTTAGAATGGAGTATCTTAAAAATTGCAATTCTCGGCATTTAGTTTGCTCCAGTTATAGTCAGTTAGAACAGTTTCAGTTTGGAACGGATTTTTTTTTTCCAAAAGGGGGCGTGTCCGGCCACTTACGCCCTTTTTGAAAGTTTAGGCAGTGGATACTTACTTCAAACTAACTTAGAATGGAGTATGTGTAGATTTTTGTACGCTCAGAAAAACCTTGTCTACACTTAGAAAATCAGGCGTAGGGAACGGGGAGGGTGGGGGCAGGGGGGGGGGGGGGGAAGGAAGTTTACAAACATTAAACACTTCAGTTTTTCAAAAAGAGCCATCATCAATAATAAATGATAAATACATCAATAAATCAACCAATAAATCAACCCCCAAAAAATTAAGAAAAAATTAAAATTAAAAAATCAATAAATAAAACATTTTCTACTCACTGACTGCAGCACCGGGAGTCCTCCAACAGCGTGCTGGGACGGGGTTTCCCCAGTGTGTGTCTCTGTCTGTCTCTCTCTCACTCTCTGTCAGTGTCTGTGTTTCTGACAGTGAGGGGGGGGAGAAGGAGGAGGAGGGGGGGGAGAAGGAGGAGGAGGGGGGGGGAGAGGAGGGGGATGTGGAGGGAGTGGAGGGAGGGAGGTGTGGGTGGAGAGGAGAGGGAGGTGTGGGTGGAGAGGAGAGGGAGGTGTGGGTGGAGAGGAGAGGGAGGTGTGGGTGGAGAGGAGAGGGAGGTGTGGGTGGAGAGGAGAGGGAGGTGTGGGTGGAGAGGAGAGGGAGGTGTGGGTGGAGAGGAGAGGGAGGTGTGGGTGGAGAGGAGAGGGAGGTGTGGGTGGAGAGGAGAGGGAGGTGTGGGTGGAGAGGAGAGGGAGGTGTGGGTGGAGAGGAGAGGGAGGTGTGGGTGGAGAGGAGAGGGAGGTGTGGGTGGAGAGGAGAGGGAGGTGTGGGTGGAGAGGAGAGGGAGGTGTGGGTGGAGAGGAGAGGGAGGTGTGGGTGGAGAGGAGAGGGAGGTGTGGGTGGAGAGGAGAGGGAGGTGTGGGTGGAGAGGAGAGGGAGGTGTGGGTGGAGAGGAGAGGGAGGTGTGGGTGGAGAGGAGAGGGAGGTGTGGGTGGAGAGGAGAGGGAGGTGTGGGTGGAGAGGAGAGGGAGGTGTGGGTGGAGAGGAGAGGGAGGTGTGGGTGGAGAGGAGAGGGAGGTGTGGGTGGAGAGGAGAGGGAGGTGTGGGTGGAGAGGAGAGGGAGGTGTGGGTGGAGAGGAGAGGGAGGTGTGGGTGGAGAGGAGAGGGAGGTGTGGGTGGAGAGGAGAGGGAGGTGTGGGTGGAGAGGAGAGGGAGGTGTGGGTGGAGAGGAGAGGGAGGTGTGGGTGGAGAGGAGAGGGAGGTGTGGGTGGAGAGGAGAGGGAGGTGTGGGTGGAGAGGAGAGGGAGGTGTGGGTGGAGAGGAGAGGGAGGTGTGGGTGGAGAGGAGAGGGAGGTGTGGGTGGAGAGGAGAGGGAGGTGTGGGTGGAGAGGAGAGGGAGGTGTGGGTGGAGAGGAGAGGGAGGTGTGGGTGGAGAGGAGAGGGAGGTGTGGGTGGAGAGGAGAGGGAGGTGTGGGTGGAGAGGAGAGGGAGGTGTGGGTGGAGAGGAGAGGGAGGTGTGGGTGGAGAGGAGAGGGAGGTGTGGGTGGAGAGGAGAGGGAGGTGTGGGTGGAGAGGAGAGGGAGGTGTGGGTGGAGAGGAGAGGGAGGTGTGGGTGGAGAGGAGAGGGAGGTGTGGGTGGAGAGGAGAGGGAGGTGTGGGTGGAGAGGAGAGGGAGGTGTGGGTGGAGAGGAGAGGGAGGTGTGGGTGGAGAGGAGAGGGAGGTGTGGGTGGAGAGGAGAGGGAGGTGTGGGTGGAGAGGAGAGGGAGGTGTGGGTGGAGAGGAGAGGGAGGTGTGGGTGGAGAGGAGAGGGAGGTGTGGGTGGAGAGGAGAGGGAGGTGTGGGTGGAGAGGAGAGGGAGGTGTGGGTGGAGAGGAGAGGGAGGTGTGGGTGGAGAGGAGAGGGAGGTGTGGGTGGAGAGGAGAGGGAGGTGTGGGTGGAGAGGAGAGGGAGGTGTGGGTGGAGAGGAGAGGGAGGTGTGGGTGGAGAGGAGAGGGAGGTGTGGGTGGAGAGGAGAGGGAGGTGTGGGTGGAGAGGAGAGGGAGGTGTGGGTGGAGAGGAGAGGGAGGTGTGGGTGGAGAGGAGAGGGAGGTGTGGGTGGAGAGGAGAGGGAGGTGTGGGTGGAGAGGAGAGGGAGGTGTGGGTGGAGAGGAGAGGGAGGTGTGGGTGGAGAGGAGAGGGAGGTGTGGGTGGAGAGGAGAGGGAGGTGTGGGTGGAGAGGAGAGGGAGGTGTGGGTGGAGAGGAGAGGGAGGTGTGGGTGGAGAGGAGAGGGAGGTGTGGGTGGAGAGGAGAGGGAGGTGTGGGTGGAGAGGAGAGGGAGGTGTGGGTGGAGAGGAGAGGGAGGTGTGGGTGGAGAGGAGAGGGAGGTGTGGGTGGAGAGGAGAGGGAGGGGGGGGGAGAGAGGAGAGGAAGGGAGGGAGGGAAGGGTGGGGGGGGAAGAGAGGAGAGGGAGGGAGGGAAGGGTGGGGGGTAAGAGAGGGGAGGGAGGGCAGGGTGGGTGGGAGAGGAGAGGAGAGGGAGGAGGCTGAACGGGCCCGGCGGATGTGAAGAAGCCGGGCCCAAGACTTCGGTCGGGCCCCGCCCCCAGCAAGATGCCGGCCGGGCGGGCCCCGCCAAAGGACGAAGGAGCGGAGTGGACCGGAGTTAAAGGCCGGGGAAAGCCAGAGCTGGCGGGGGGGTCGTCGTAGAGGGAGCGAGGCGGGGGGGGGGGTCGTCGGAGCGGGAGCTGGGGGGGGGGGGGGGGTCGTCGGAGCGGGAGCTGGGGGAGGGTGGTCGTCGGAGCTGGGGGGAGGGGGTCGTCTGAGCGGGAGCTGGGGTGGGGGGGGTCGCGGGAGCTGGGGGTTGGTGAGAGAGCCAGCTGAACAGGGGAGGAAGCTGGAGCCAGAGCAGGAGCTGGACCAGGGAGGTGCAGCCTGATCCTTGCAGCCCCAGTGAGGCCAATCAGCCAGGGCTAGGGGATGCATGCTTCGGGCCCCTCCCACACAGTTTCGGCCGCCTGGACCTACTGCACTGTAGCGCACCTGTGCAGAGGTCCCGGCACTGATTTCAGCGCAGGGACCTGGCTCCGCCCCTCACAGCTCGTGCTGCGCTGCGCCGCGCCGAGCTCCAAAGGACCAACAGGGAGCCGGAGAATCTGCAGGTATTTTTAGATGCACTTTTGGGCGCGGAAAACGGGCGTCCAGGTCAGGGCTGCGCCGTTCTAGGCGCGGCCCGAAACTTGGGCCCTATATGGTGCAGTCAGAATGTATTATTTAGCCCTCCCCCCAAACAAAAAACAAAAGTTTCCATCATGAAATATACAAATGATGTTGAGGAATTTGAATGTACGTTCATTGAAGAAAATATATTTTGGGCACAACTGATACTGCTAAATGTGGAAAAGGTTTCCAGTATGTAGATGTAATGACTGTATGCACAAATTGTAACTTTTAAGTTTTGCCAAATGTTCTCTGCCATTTTTTTTTAACGACAATCAGCTATCAATTAAAAATTGTTTCATGGGTTAACGTGCCAGTTGAGTATTACATATGTTTCATCAGGAATAGTACAACCCCTGCCTGGTGCAGTGACTTTTTTTAGTTCCAGCTCGGCAATTTGTAAACTTTGTATGGAATCTTTGTTATTTGGGAAGTGAAGCAAAGCTCCCACCCCCACACGCCTTATATTAAGAATCAGTCGACTTCTCAACCTGTCACTGAGCTCAATGGCCCAGAAACTGCGGTCGGAGGCTTCCTGCTGGCAGATGCCTCCGACTGCATTAATTTCTATGAAAGTACCTGGAGGCCCCGGAGGTTCGGCGACTTGTCCTGGGGCTCTACGCAAAGGGCAGTGTAGAGGCCCACATATCCCAGGATCGTACGGATCTCTGGGATCACGTGAGTAGGCCCAACTTATCGGGAATAGTGAGATCCCCATTCATATTTATGGTAATTCCATATGTATGGAGCTGCCGTAAGTATGAATGGGAATACGCCCAAAAAACACAAACACTGAAAATAAATTTTTAAAACATTACATAATTTAATTAAATATTTTATACAAATATTTACTTTTATGGAATTTTTTTAATTTAAAAATAAACTTATCTTAATGGACAAGGTTTTTAATATATAAATGAGTGTTAAGATTTTTTTTTAAACTCTTATGCTGGTAAAAGCAGGCCTTATATTGGGCCTGAAATCGTGCTCCCCACGGGTGCATGTGCACTTCATATGCACCCATGGGGAGCACAATTTCAGGCCCAATATGATTCGGAACAAGGTACAACCAGCTGTAAAATATGAGTCGGCTAGCTGCACAATACAGTTTACAGATACCTGGTACAGAATAGAAGCTGCAGGATAACAACACACTTCAATAGTGTCCTGTTGTAATTTACACTGGAGTATTTAGTAGTTTGAAATAAATAAACTTAACATTAATTGCTGCTAATTTTTTCTGTCTTTTGATGTTTATCTCTGTTACAATAGTTGTTCTTGCATATACATTTGCAGCACAATCCTGTCATGATTTCCTATCATATCAGTGGTGCTAGAGGAACCTTTCGCAATGAATTGTCAATTGATTGCATAAAATGGAATCCATACGAACTGCATGGACAATTTTGTAATGAAACTGCATAGATTTGCTGTATACCCATGTAGAGAGTTCCATCGCAGTATTTTGCTTCTGTAGAGTTCCATGGCTCGGTCTCCTATTGTAACTTGTTATTGCAGGAACTCACTTTGTTCCTTTCATAATCCAATAGTTCTGTGAACTCTTTCTGTAGGTTTCTTGCTTTCAAGCTGAATCAAATACAGCAGTCTGCTGCTACAAGATAAAATGGTATAAGAATATAATGACAAACAAGATGTGTTGAATGAGAGAGCTCGAGTAAAATAGTTTCTCAGTTCAAAATCTGTAACAAACTCTGTTGACCAAAGCTATTTCTGTGCCTGTGTTACTTGATTCTTCAGATGTTGCAACAAGAAAGTCATTATTACACAAAGCAACACCCAGCAGTTCTACCTATGTTGCATTGATAAAGTAACTGTTTGCTTCTTTGAGTAAGTTGTGTGCCTTTCAATTTTGCTGCTTTAATGTCTGAACATTCCCAGACACCAGATGGCAGCAAAATGAAGCGACATATTTATAACTTGTTCTGCGTTCTGGATCACAGATCGGGATCCTGATAGATGTGACCACTTCATTGAACCCATTGTATATTTTTCCTAATCCTATGAAGGCATTCTATAGGGATCTCATTAGAATTAGAAAATAAACTATTACTCGATTATATCATTAATTACATTTTGAAGATAACTTTTCATGTCAGTCGTGGCTCAATAGATAATATTCTCTCCTCATGAGTCAGAAGGTTATGGGTTCAAGCTCCACTTTAGAGACTTGAGCACATAATCCAGCCCGACACTGCTGAGGGAGTGCTGCACTTCAGAGGTGGCATCTCAGGAAGACATAAAAGATCCAATGGCACTATTTGTAAGAAAAGCAGAGGTGTTCTCCCGGTGTCCTGGCCAATATTCATCCCTCAAACAACATAATTAAAACAGATTATCTAGTCATTATCGCATTTGTGTTTGTGGGACCTTCCTGTGTGCAAATTTTTTAAAAATTCATTCCTGGGAAGTGGTGGTTGCTGGCAAGACCAGCATTTATTGCCCATCCCTAATTGTCCTCGAGATGGCGATAGTGTGCCACCGCCTTGAACTGCTGCAGTCCACATGAAGGTACTCCCATCATGTTGTTTGGATTTTGATCCAGCGATGATTAAGGAACGATGAGATATTTCCAAGTCAGGATGGTGTGTGATTTGGAGGGGAACTTGCAGGTAATGGTTTTCCCATGTGTCTAGTGCCCTCGTCCTTCTATGTCGTATAGGTTGCGGGTTTGGGAAGGTGCTGTCGAAGAAGCTTTGACAAGTTACTCAGAGCATCTTGTAGATGGTACATGCCCCAGCCATGGTGCACTGGTGGTGGAGGGAGTAAATATTTAAGTTAGAGGATGGGATGCCAATCAAGCAAGCTGCTTTGTCCTGGATGGTGTTGAGCTGCTTTGGTATTTTTGGAGCTGCACTCATCCAGGCAAGTGGAGAGTATTCCATCACACTCCTGACTTGTGCCTTGCAGATAAAGGCTTTGATGAGACATTTGCCGCAGAATACCCAGCCTCTGACCTGCTTTTGTAGCCACAGTATTTATGTGGCTGGTCCAATTAAGTTTCTGATCAATGGTGACCCTCAGGATGATGTTGGTGAAGGATTCAGCAATGGTATTACTGTTGAATGTCAAGGGGCAGTGGTTAGACGCTCTCTTGTTGGAGATAATCATTGCCTGGCACTTGTGTGGCGCGAATGTTACTTGCCACTTATCAGCACAAGTTTGAATGTCACCAGGTCTGGCGGGCATTAACTGCTTCATTATTTGAGGAGTTGCAAATGGAACTGAACACTGAAATCATCAGAGAACATCCCCACTTCTGACCTTAATGATAGAGGGAATGTCATTGATGAAGCAGCTGAAGATGTTTGGGCCGAGGACACTGCCCTGAGGAACTCTTGCAGCAATGTCCTGGGGCTGAGGTGATTAACCTCCAACAACCTCAACCATCTTCGTTTGTACTAGGTATGACTCCAGCCAGTGGAGAGATCGTCCCCCGATTCCCATTGACTTCAGTTTTACTAGGGCTCCTTGATGCCACACTCTCTCAAATGCTGCCTTGATGTCGAGGGCAGTCACTCTCATCTCACCTCTGGAATTCAGCTCTTCAGTCCATGTTTGGGCCAAGGCTGTAATGAGGTCTGAAACCGGGTGATCCAGGCGGAACCCAAACTAAGCATCGGTGAGTAAGTGCCGCTTGTTAGAACTTCAACGACACCTTCCGTCACTTTGCTGATGATTGAGAGCAGGCTGATGGGGCGGTAATTGGCCGGATTGGATTTGTCCTGCATCTTTTGGACAGGACATACCTGGGCAGTTTCCCACATTGTTGGTTAGCATTTCCTACATTACAACAGTGACTACACTGCAAAAGTACTTAATTGGCTGTGAAGCACTTTGGGACATCATGGGGTTGTTAAAGGCACTATATAAATGCAAGTTCTTTCCTTATTTTTCTAAATCGCTTTATTAATTCTTTTCAAAGCACAAATACATTGTGAATGTAACCACTGCTTGATGTCTTTAATTGATTCAGTAGTTCGAATTGATAAATCTGGTTCTCCAAAAGAAGTTTGCCATTTTTTTTAATCCATGACCAATTCAGGATTATTTTAACCTCCTCACAATGTGGAGAACTATAAATAAGAGATCTTCGATGAAACAAACCAGAATTGATAGAAACATTCAGCAAGTCAGGCAGCATCTATGGAGAGAAGAGATGGGTTACCGTTTTATGAGTGACCCCCTTGTTAAAACTCGTGGTGAAGGTATATATGATGGAGCTGACGCCCTTGCTAAGGATGGATTGTTCAGTATCAAAAAGGGAACGGCTGGAGGGGATACAGAAAATATGGCAAAGGGTGAGATTGAAAGGAGAGGTGGGGGATCAGAAGAAAGTGAAGAGGGATCAGGAGATAGTCTGGCATCCAACTGTTATTGAAGCTTGCGGTTTTTGCTACCTGACGAGCACTGGATAAGATAATGAGTGATAGGGAACTGAGGACCAGGACAGCTCTGAAATAGTGAGTCCGTGCTGCTGAAAAGAGGGGTCAAGGGCATGCATGTGATATGGAGGAGAGGGTGGATTTGTGGTTAGAGGAACATTGAATATCATGGAAATGTTGTTGATTATGGGTCGATGAGAAAAAGGATGAATTTTTGAGCTGGAATCCAAATTCTGAGTGAGGTGGAGACCGGTGCTAAAAAGAAATGAGGCTGTGAAACCAAATCTTAGCAAATACATGATGAAAAGCAAGATGGGAAAGAGCTAGCAGTGAAGGTGAACCAGTTAAAAGTGACAAATCATGTCAAAGAGTGCAATAGACCTTTTTCAGGGTAGCAATTCCTGACCGGGAGGTGGCAATGAATTAAACAAAATGCAAAAAAATTGCAGGTGCTGGAAATCTGAAACAAAAACAGAAAATGCTGGAAACACTGAGTAGATCAGGTAGCATCTGTAGAGAGAACAGATGAGTTAGCGTTTTCAGGTGTGGAACCTTTGTCAAAAACTGTTTATAGGGCACTGTTTATGATTTAGGCATCTTAGACAGTTAAGTAAAATGTATAGAAACACGGGAAGGTTTCCACTGCTTGCAGTGAAATTGTAACCAAATATATAATGAACACTTTACAATCTCATTACAAGCAACGAAAATCTTTTCCCCCACTAATGAACTCCTACCCGATAAAGAATCCTTTTTAAACATTTGCTTTTTGAGTCTTATATTCATTGCCCTCCTGAATTTGTAAAGAACCAGTGATTCCAGTTATTTTGTTTACTTCTGATCCTTTCCTGTGTAAAAAGTGGAAGTTTCTTTCCCTTGCACCCTCACCTTGATAAACTATATTATATATGTATTCCAATATTTTGTTACAAAAACAATCTCTCAGCATTTTTGAGGGAAATGGTGAGGAGCTTTAGTGAACCTCACTTCTCGAGTTTATAAGATATTAAAGTGAAAATCAGTACTATATTACAGTAAAGCAAACATTTAAAGACACATGCTCATGTTCAGTCCTTGATCGATTTACAGGTGCAGTAGTTGTGACTTTGCTACAACAAATATGAACGGTTTAAAGTGTCATATGAGGCGCCATCCACAGGAACCACAGGCTGTTCAGTTGCTGGAACAGTACAAGTAAGTAAATTCTAAACAGACAGTTCAGTAATTGCAGATGAATAAATAAAATCTTTATTTTCTTTATGATGGAAAATTGTGTTTAAATATGAAGTTCGTCAAAATTGCAAGACCAAATTGAAGATAAATCAATGTGCAGCTTGTATTCACTCAAAGTTTGCCTTGCTACCATACTGTAGGTTTGTTCAAGTATGGTACTTCAAGGAGCTGCCCTGTTCAACAACTTGAGAGGGGGGAGTTGGGAATTATCCAATCCTAGCATTTGTTACTTCACTAATTTTTAAAAATCTGTCCAGACTTCATGGGCTAAACTTTCCTGTTTGCGCCGCCACCGCCTGTATCTCGGTGGTAATTGGCCATTTATAAGAAAATAATTAAACAATACTGCCCGATCTGCGCCGAGAATTAAAGCATTAATTTTAACCTGATGGTATCTCAGCGCTGGTGGGGGGCGGCAGTCTGCAGCAGCGGGTGGTCTTCGTCCTCGTAAGGCCAGCTCGATCCAGACCAGCCTTACTGCGCATGAGCCAAATATTTTTTTTCTTCTCTTTGTGCACATGTGCAATGGTTGGTGTGCTTATTTTTGCGCATGCGCGGTGGATTTTCTTTATTATCCGCGTTCCGGGGGTCAAGGGTCATCCCACGCATGCGCGTTTGAGTAGGGAGGGCTAAGGAAAAAGAGAGTAGACTTCAGTACGATTGAAGATTTATCTAATTAAAACTAAAATGGAACAAAAATTAACGGTCGCGATGGAGGTGGAGCCCGAAGCGAACGTTGGAGGGAGGAAAAGGGCTAAACGCTTTTCAATGGAAGCCCAAGTGCGTTGGGACAGATTGACCCAGGATGGTCGTGACAAGCCCAGCCCTCAAGTATACCAGCGAATATGGGCAGAAATTGCCGAGACGGTATCCTCTGACGCCCAGATCCATCGGGGGGCCAGTCCAGTGCAGAACGCGCTGGAATGACGTCGTTTCGGTCGCAAGAGTAAGTCAAAACTTTAATAAATTTAATAATTCAATTATTCATTAGTTAAAATTTGAAAGTGCCATTCTCTGCATTTCTTAATATCTAAATTTGGAGTTACTATAAACGATGTTATTATATTGTTTTGCGTTAATTAATAAGATGTGTTTATCATGCACAACTTGAAAGGTGACGATGCCTTACTAGGACAGTGTTGAAAAGCATTGGGAGTGCTTACTAGTACTTGTGCAATTATATTAAACCATGGTTTTATCGTATTTTCAGGAAAAAATCGCTTTCAGCCGAGGCGAGCATCGCCGAACTGGGGGAGGGCCAGCAGAGCTGCAGGAGCTGAGCGACCTGGAGGAGCGGGCTGCAGCACTCACTGGGGTGCATGATCGCATGACCACTCGTGGTGCTGATCCGGTGCTTCCGTGATGTGAGGAACGCAAGATCCCCGGGATATGCATAATGCATAAATGCTGCATTCTAAAGCTAGTACCATTATGAAATATTAGAATGCCATACAGTCTCTGTAAATTATGTACATTCATTGCATGTAGTGTATCTCGTTGAAATATAATGCAATAATGTTGCGCCTCCTCATATTCATGCACACTGTAAGCTATAAAATGTCACCTTCACCCTCCCTCTCTCTCCCACCCTCCTCCTTCCCTCACTTCCTCGCCCTTCTGTTTACCTATTCTATCTTGATTTATAGCTGAAGAGGAGCATATAGTAGTGTTTACAGAGGAACAGGAGGATGACTTTGCTCAAGTGCATCTAATGCTCGACCTGCCACAGGAAATCGACATCGAGGAGGTGCTACAGTCCAATGAAGAGTCCCTCATGCTTGCGACCACCTCTTCCTCCGTCGAATCAATTTTTCCTGGATTCAGCTCCGAGGAAGTGGCTGGACCAAGTGTTGTGCAGCAGTGCTCACCGAGTGTTGTAGTACCCGTGCCTAATCTGAGGAGGCTGCTTCGGAATGAGATCCGTGCAACAAGACAGGCAGACACACAGATGAACATGGTTGTGCTGACGAGGGCGAGTGTCGACATAGGTCGACAGCTCCTCGAGGCAGTTGGTGCACTCACACAAGAGGTAGCATCGCAATCAGCGCGACATTTGGAGAAGACAGCGGCGCGGATTGGGGTGATGCAGCAAATCGCTGATTCCGTGGTCGCCTTGCGGCGGCCAGTGGAATCGGGGAACGACACTGAACCCCGAGGTGTCGTACCAATCATGCCTACAGCACATGGGAGTCAGGAGAATGCAGATTCTTCTGACTCCGAGGACGGATCGTCAGACCCTACCACCTCTCCACATTCCCCACACTTGGCACTGCCATGGTCACCCCGCCTTCTGCAGCTGCGCTCGGGACACACTGCTGCACAACGCCCTGACATTGATACAGGTGGGGAGGGGCAGGGGTACACGCAATCCAAATAAACATTTAAATGTCAGGTGGGGGCGCGGTGGGGGGGAAAGGCGGTGGTTGCAAATGAATTAAAAATGTTTCCTGTCTCGTTCAATGATTGTGGGGGAGGAGGGTGGGTTGGTGTGCGTTGTTGTCTATTAATATAAAAATGTTTTCTATTGTGTTAACTGTTAGTGGGTGGGTGGTTGGTTGGGTGGGTGTTAGTTTATTATGAAAAATAGTTTACTGCTCGGGGTGTTGTGTTGTGTGTTAAAAGTGCATTGTTGACTTATTCAAATCTTGTTCATTTTTTAAATTTTAAGTATCATTACTAATTTTTTTTTCTTAATTTACTTCACACTCAGCCTTTTTCAAAATTAAAATAACTTTTATTGAGCTTAAATTTTTGTGATGTGTCTCACTCACTTTTGATAAATGAGAGGTCAACAATCCATACAATCAATGTAAAGGGTACAAACAATGGACATTTTAACTGAACTCATAACTGTTCAAGCAAAGCGTTCATTTATGAGCTGCTGACATAACAGTCTTGCTGCTGCATAAGCGTTGCAGGTCTTCTCCAGTGGTGTTGGGGTGGCTGTTATCATGGTTTCATCGCCAGACTCCTCCTCAACCTCCTGTTCCTCACCTTCCTCTTCCACTTCTCTAACTGGCTCGTCCACTATGTCCTGAGGTGGA
The DNA here is from genome assembly GCF_044704955.1 of Pristiophorus japonicus. NCBI lineage: Eukaryota > Metazoa > Chordata > Chondrichthyes > Pristiophoridae > Pristiophorus > Pristiophorus japonicus. The sequence continues at coordinate 146,735,747 of NC_091989.1, forward strand.
CCTGCAGTCCCCTGCGGCATTTCCTGCCCGCTTCTGATTGCCAAGTTATGCAACATGCAACACACCACAATGGACTCCGTGACCTGCTCCGGATGGTATTGTAAGTTGCCTCCAGAGTGGTCCAAGCATCTGAAGCGCTGCTTCAGCATTCCAATTGTCGTTTCGGCCATATTGCGTGTGGCTATATGGCTTTGATTGTAGCGATGCTCGGCTCCTGTCTGTGGCTTACGCAGGGGGGTCAAGAGCCAGGTGGCGATGCAATATCCTTTATCACCAAGCATCCAGCATTGACCTTGTGGCTGATTTTTAAAGAGGTCAGAGACAGTGCTCTCACGCAAGATCATGAATGCTCCCTGGAAAATTGGCATTTACTGCCATGATTATTTGATTGTGGTCGACAATGAACTGCACGTTCAGGGAGTGGAATCCCTTTCGGATACAAAAAACCTCTGCATCCTCGAAGGGTGCTTGCAGGGTGATGTGCATACAGTCTATTGCACCCTGGACCTTAGGGAAGTTTGCTATTCTTGAGAATCCCAACGCCCTTTCACTCTGCCTCCCTGGTCATTGGGAAGTTTATAAAGTCAAACCTTCGTGCGTAAAGCACTTGTGTCACCTGCCGAATGCAGCAATGTGCGGCGTGCTGAGATGCAGCACATGTCGCCAGCTGATACCTGAAAGGAGCCCTATGCATAGAATGAAAGTGCCACAGTCACCTTAACCTCAACGGGCAGAGTGGTTTTGATGGTGCTGGTAGGCTGCAGGTCTTAATGAGCTGGCATATCTCACTGACTACCTCCTTCTAACATGTTGCATGTTAGAAGTGCAGCCTTCTAACATATGTGTCCTCGGAAAAGTCCAGGTATGATCGCTTATCCCTGTACATGCGTTGTGGGTGAGGTCTCCTCAGCAGTCTACCACCTCTTTGAATGGGCACATAATGCTCTCCAATAAACCACCTTCCAGATTCTCTCTGCGGCATGTAATTAGTAGCCAGCGTTGGTTGAGAAATTACAAGCCCCATTTTTTTTTAAGGTAAATTTACTGAAAATTGTTCTAAAATTAATAAAATGTCATTAATCTCTCAAATCTCTCCTCAAATTAAAGAATATATTTTTATAAACCCCTGAAATTATAAGTATTCCTCAAAAACAATAATAAAATGCTCCAAAAAACAATTGAAGTTTAAACTGCAATTTAATATAGCTGCAACTCCAATTTCAAAATGACATCCATGTTGCTGGGTCTGGGGCATTGAAGTGCACCCTTTACACAGCGATGTTGATAGCGGGCTGTATTCTGGGCGTTTTTTTCAAATTCTAAACTATCTTACGGGCGTGCACGACACTGTTGAGGGAAAATTGATGCCATCTACTTGGCGGGCGGCTGGAATTACCGCCGGTGATGATTTGAACCTGAAAATACCGCCGACGGTAATCAGGCAATATATGGGTGAAAATTTGCATGTGGACCTAAAAACTGGCAGTAAGGCCTTAAAAGCGATAAATCGGGCAGTAATTGAACGGTTTAAAAACCCAAAAGTTTAGCCCCATGAGCTGTATTTGAATCCCAGCCGGATCTATTATTTTAGATTTAAGGATGATATCCATTCATGATGCTAATCTACCAATGCCCTCGCTAGCTTTTGAACTGTCACAATGAATCAAAGCTGCAGCAAACAATGCTGCTTGTTAAGTGGAGCTGTGTAAAATACTGTGAGGTACTTTTCTGTATTCGCCCTCATCTAGAGTTAAATTTAATCTAAACCAACTTCTAATCCTTGTTTTAAGTGTTTATCACTAAAACGTGAGTTTGAAGAGCATTTTAGTAAATTACCAAATGTTGTGTATATTCCTAACACACTCCCACTCATTTCATTAATTCATTTAAATTACTTTTTAAAATTTGACTGTGGAGGCATGCCTTTATGTACAGATTCTATAATCCGGTGCAACCAAATAGTTGGTGAGTTCATTGTTGGGGGTGGGCCTTCTGGTATTCAAATAATAAAGCAGTGGAAAATGGTTGAAAAATGCATACATTTACATGTGATTATATTACTTGTTTAAAAAGCAATCCCTCTGCCTCCTACATGCTTATGTAAAGTGTTGAAGTATATTTACTAGCTTTAAGTAGTTTCTTCCAATTAATAAATTTTAGATTTTTCCACGTAATGGGTTCAAGTTTCGGCCTGAGTTGCTCCTATTTTTTTGGAGTTAACTAGTTTAGAATGAAGTGTCTTAGAAATTACAATTCTCAACCTTTAGTTTGCTCCAGTTCTAGTGAGTTAGAACAGTTTCATTTTAGAACAGATTTTTTTTCAAAAGGGGGCGTGTCCAGCCACTTACGCCTGTTTTAAAGGTTTAGGCAGTGAAAACTTACTCCAAACTAACTTAGAATGGAGTAAGTGCAGATTTTTGTACGCTCAGAAAAACCTTGCCTACACTTAGAAAATCAGGCATAGGGAACGAAAGATGGGGGGGGGGGGGGTTAACAAACATTAAACACTTCATTTTTACAAATAAAGAGCCATCATCAATAATAAATGATAAATAAATCAATAAATAAACCAATCCAAATAAATTAAAAAGATTTAAAAAATTAAAAATCACAAATAAAAAAATATTTCTACTCACCTACTGCAGCACCAGAGAGAAGAGAAGAAGATGGGAGTGGGGAGGGAGAAGAGAAGATGATGGGGGGGGGGGGAAGAGAGAGAGAGAGAGAAGAGAAGGGGGGGGAAGAGAGAGAGAGGAGAAGGGGGGGGGAAGAGAGAGAGAAGAGAAGGGGGGGGAAGAGAGAGAGAAGAGAAGGGGGGGGAAGAGAGAGAGAAGAGAAGGGGGGGGAAGAGAGAGAGAAGAGAAGGGGGGGGAAGAGAGAGAGAAGAGAAGGGGGGGGAAGAGAGAGAGAAGAGAAGGGGGGGAAGAGAGAGAGAAGAGAAGGGGGGAAGAGAGAAGAGAAGGGGGGAAGAGAGAAGAAAAGGGGGGGAAGAGAGAGAGAGAGAAGAGAAGGGGGGAGGGAGGAGAGAGAGAGAGAAGAGAAGGGGGGGAGGGAGGAGAGAAGAGAAGGGGGGGAGGGAGGAGAGAAGAGAAGGGGGGAGGGAGGAGAGAGAAGAGAAGGGGGGGAGGGAGGAGAGAGAAGAGAAGGGGGGGAGGGAGGAGAGAGAAGAGAAGGGGGGGAGGGAGGAGAGAGAAGAGAAGGGGGGGAGGGAGGAGAGAGAAGAGAAGGGGGGGAGGGAGGAGAGAGAAGAGAAGGGGGGAGAGAAGAGAAGGGGGGAGAGGAGAGAAGGGGGGGAGGGGGATAGAGAAGAGAAGAGGGGAGGGATGAGAGAGAAGAGAAGGGGGGGAAGGATGAGAGAGAAGAGAAGGGGAGAGGGAAGAGAAGGGGGGGAGGGAGGAGAGGGAAGAGAAGGGGGGGAGGGAGGAGAGGGAAGAAAAGGGGGGAGAGAGGGAGAAGGGGGGAGAAGGGGGGAGGGAGGAGAGAGAGGAGAAGGGGGGGAGGGAGGAGAGAGAAGAGAAGGGGGGAGGGAGGAGAGAGAAGAGAAGGGGGGAGGGAGGAGAGAGGAGAGAGAAGAGAAGGGGGGAGGGAGGAGAGAGGAGAGAGAGAAGAGAAGGGGGGGAGGGAGGAGAGAGAGGAGAAGGGGGGGAGGGAGGAGAGAGAAGAGAAGGGGGGGAGGGAGGAGAGAGAAGAGAAGGGGGGAGGGAGGAGAGAGAAGAGAAGGGGGGAGGGAGGAGAGAGAAGAGAAGGGGGGATGGAGGAGAGAGAAGAGAAGAGAAGGGGGGGAGGGAGGAGAGGGGGGAGGGAGGAGAGAGAAGAGAAGGGAGGGAGGAGAGAGAAGAGAAGGGAGGGAGGAGAGAGAAGAGAAGGGAGGGAGGAGAGAGAAGAGAAGGGAGGGAGGAGAGAGAAGAGAAGGGGGGAGGGAGGAGAGAGGAGGAAGGGGGGGAGGGAGGAGAGAGGAGGAAGGGGGGGAGGGAGGAGAGAGGAGGAAGGGGGGGGAGGGAGGGAGGAGAAGGGGGGGGGAGGGAGGAGAGAGAGGAAGATGGGGGAGGAGGGGGAGAAAAGACGACCAAGAAGAAGCCGGGCGCTGCCGAGGACTTTGGGCGGGGCCCGCACGCAGCCAATGCCGGGCTGCTGCCGCCGACTCTTCGGGCAGGGCCCACCCCCAGCGAGATGCGGGCAGGGCCCCGCTGACGACGACGACGGCTGCCAGGAGTTCTTCGGGCGGGGCCCGCCCCCAGCGAGAGGCCGGGCGAGCGGGCTCCACCGCCGAGGTAAGATGCGCAGGCCACTCGGCCGGGGATAGGGGCGTCGCCGCGGCGCAGCTGCCAGCACTGTTTTCGGCGCAGGGCTGTAGCTCCGCCCCCAGCAAGCTCCTGCTGCGCCGCGCCGAGGTGGAATTGGGCCTACAGCTATCTGAGAATCGCGAGGTCAGTATTCGGCACAATTTTTGTTCTATAAATTAGGCAGGCCTCTCCGATGTGCGCCGTTCTAGCGGGCGGCTGAAACTTGACCCCATTGTTCCTGAATAGTAAGTACTTTAAACTTTAGAATGTATTTAATTATGGTGACCAGAGAAGAAAGTTCAAAGTGTTATATCATTGCATATCCATTTGATTACATCATATGATATGTGGCATAATTTGGGGAGTTCAGAAAAATCCTTAACAAACCATGGCCCTGCAATTTAAGAATCTGTGTTGTATGACATTTGTGAAAGTCAGAATAAGAGATTCTACTTTTCACCAGGTGTTTGAGGAGCACTTGCTTTACAAAAGCAGAAAATGTTTTACTTTCTTGTTGTATTTCTCTGTTTACTCACCCTGTTAGATTATCACTGCTATCTCCAGCCTGCAGAACAAGCTGGCCTGGGTCACCAGCTTTGCTGTAGCCATTGTTGTTGCATCTCTTTTGATTGCCCAAGAACTTGAAACTTAGCCATTGGCAATGGACTCATTTGAATATTAATCAAGATTGCAATTCAGATTTGTAATCCTATGGTTAAGGGTCTTCTTTCTACAGCTATGGGACAACTTGATTATATTGGGTTTTATTAATATATTGTATTTACCTGGATGAAAACAAAAATGTAGATCAATTTATCTGGTTTTGTTTCTTGATAGGTGTTCTCTATGTGGTTACATGTGTAGCCATCCTCCATCTTTGAAGTCTCATATGTGGAAACATGCAAGTGACCAAAATTATAATTATGAACAGGTGAATAAGGCCATAAATGAAGCCATTTCTCAAAGCAGCAGGTGAGAATAAATGCATTTGATAGTGGAAGCTTCTAATGATCCTTTTGTTGTGAGCATTTGATTCAACTGTGGGTAATTGAACATCTTCAGATTTAGTAATTGTGCTTAGCACTGTTCGATCAACTATGATTTGAATAATTTTCAATGCTATGTTGCACTCTTTGTACAGGTAGTAATTTATATTTATGATTGTGTAGAAGAAGAGGGTTGCTAGGCATGGAGACTTTCTCTTTAGGGGGAGAGGAGATGGTCTGCATTCTTAAGGCCCTGATTTTTGGTGAAGGGACTCCCATCTCACAGACCTTCAATTTCCGTTATTTCTCAGGGAGGGGAGGAGAAGGTGAGGGAATTAGTAGGCGTGCTTCCTCCACCAGTGGGAGAGAAAGCTTTCTTCATTGGAGACATGATTTTTTTTCTAGGTGGGGAAGAAGAGAGATTTTGGGTGGCAATTGGGAGGCAGACTGTGAAGATCCCAATTCCAATTTTCTGCTCAAGTGGGAGGGGTTTGTGGATGGGAATTCTCCAAACAGCTATGGAATTTTGGATTAGATAATTATTTCCTGCAGGCTGAAGTTGGAGTTAGGTAAACAAGTTGTGATGAACTATTCGTTCCAGCAGGGCTAGTTATGAGGGGAAAGTGCTGGTGTTTAGGGATGCAAACATCATCATACCAGGCCTTGCCACTGTATCCAGCGAACCACATTTCCGGAGACACTGACTCCTAATGTAGCATATATGGGATGGCAGTGAGTGGGGACATTGATGCTGTGAAATTAAATTTTTCAAAATTATTAGAGGGTAGAGACGCACTGGGAAACTTAGCCCTAGATAGCTTTATCTTGCACTGCCACCAGAGTCCCAAAATGGACAGTGGGCCTTGTGAAAGCACTGGCTAAAGAAACATTTTAAGGGTTATTTCTAGCCTGGAGAGGGAGAGACATTTTTAAAAAAAAAATCATCTCCATCCAGTAACCAACTGTTCCATTGTGTCACGCAGTGTCTGGATCCTGTAACTACAGTGTCACAGACTGTTTCATTAATGAGAAAATCATATTTAAAAAGTGATGGAAGGTTTCACCAGGTGTAGACATAATTAATATGGAACAAACCATAGCACAATTGAATCGAAAATGACAGGAAGTACCATTTTTTATATATATTTGGTAAACTTATTTACTCTGTATTTTATATTAAATCTCTATAACTTGTTTTAGGTCTCAAGAGCCCCAGAGGAAATCTTCAGCTGAGGATGTTGAAGAAATATCATCACCATCATCAGTTCATCATCTTTCTATAAATTCTGATAAGCTTGTGTCCACTCCGGAGACAATGGGCCACATTACAGATGAAACCAGAAGCCCTGAAAAGTGCCAGAAGTTGAATTCAGACATAAATGTTTCTGATTCACCAGGAAAAAGTGGAAGTCAGACTCGTGCTGGCATGGAGTACTGTGTCCTACTATTCTGTTGCTGTATCTGCGGATATGAATCCACCAGTAAAGAGCTATTGATGGATCACATGAAGGAGCACGAGGGTGAGATCATTAACATCATCCTTAACAAGGACCAATGCTCCCAGCCTGAACAGAGCGGCTCTGACTAAATTAAACCTGGAAACATACTTGCAGCACATATTGGCTCTTGGATGAAGTCTTGCAATAAGCTTGTACTAGTATGAACAGAAAGTGAATGTCAACATTTCAAAAAATGATTTTTGTCTTTTTTAAATGTCAGCATTACAGTTCTCACCTTTGTAAGAACTTACTGCAAGTAATAACTTGCGTATAAATAATCGAGAAACAAGCAAAATGCTTGAGGATCATTTTGATATTTCAATTTCTCTTACACTGCTCCATCCCGTGTCCTAAATACTGGCGTTTTAGGTACAGATGATATTTCTGTATTTATTTAACTTTTTTATATTTATGCATGTAATTTTCAGCTGTTACATGGCAGTGAAGTTATTGAATTCACAATGCACTTTGCTGATGGTGCTAATTTCTAATCATATCACTGAACAAATCTCTTTTAAGGACAATGATAGGTGAAGGAGTTGTTAAGTGGAAGCTTTGTCCTTGTTAAGTAGCAGTAAATTTAAGCTTGGAACAAAGGTTTTAGTCAAAGCTTTGGTTAGTACCACAATTTTCCAGGGAACTATTCTTGTCTAAGACTGCACAGGTTTTCCTCTACTTATGAATTACAGCAGGTTGACTTTTAAACACAATAGCCTCTGATAAGTGCTTTACGATTCCACTCCAAATAGGAAGGAAAAGAACCTTATCTGAGTAGCTTGACCCATGTTAACAATTTTTTGTACATCTTTAAAAGGATGTTATGCTTTAATTTGCCTGATATCATTTTTTTCGGTGAATAATTTTACTACAGACAGATTATCTTTTAAATTCCATACAATACTGTTGAGTTATTTCAAAACAGTCTGAAAATCGCCTTTGTTCCAGTCATGGTGTACACTGACATTTTAAAACTTTATTTGGAGGAGTGAGTAACTGCTAACTTATTATACCCTTTAGTTCAGAGCAGTATTTAAGGTTTGGGAACATTCACAAGGGCTTTGATGCTTCAGACTGAAAATATCTAGGCATTGAGATCTATATTTAAAGGGAGTATATCAAATCTGCATTTTAGTATGTTGTATCACAAGTAGAAATTATTCAAAAGCATCTTTAAAGGAATAATAGTTCTAGTAGAACCATTAACTCCTCCAAGGTTTGCCCTGGGCTTTTGTTGGTGCATTGTAGTATCCCAATGACAACAGACTGCCACTAACATTAAAATAAATATTAGCATTTTGACTTGAAATGGGCCCTTGAAAGTTTATAATCCTTAATTTTGCTGCTTAAAATTATGATTTCCCTCATTTTGTAAGAAAGATTGCACTGAATCATATAAACTGAACAAATAGTATAAGGTACCTCACTAAGATTCAACTTACGACAGATGAAATAGTACATTTAAGAGCATGGACTAAATTTGGCAATGTAATTAAAAGTATACATTAAAGATTTAAAATTTGTGCTGGATTTACTTTTAACAGACACGAGAAAATTGATGTGAATAAAATTGAAAAGATGTAATAAGATTTTTTTCAATGAGTTAATGTTTTCCTTTTAATGCAGGTATTGTGACTAAATGATAGTTAAGTAACTTGTGGTTTTACCTTTGAATTTACTGTTCATTTTTGAACTTTATTCAATTTTTAAAACACCGTGAAATTTTAACTGTTTAGTTTGAGCAATAAACTGGCCTTATAAACAGCAATTAAAACAGTCTAAAATCTATTTAAAATACAAATACGTATGAGGAAATATTTTGCTATTTACACCCATAGTATCTAAAGTGAAGATAAGCCCTTTCAGAAATGTTTGGCAACACTTATATTTGGGATGTGAGAAAAGCCTGTGTCCTGTTTTCATCATGAACCTTATCACAAACAAGTAAGAGAACAACACATTTCAATAAGAACTGTTATGGTGCTACGTGTTTGTCAACAGATGAAAAGAGGTTTGCCAAACACTTTCCCATGAATTTGGTGTCTCTTTAAAACATGAAGATTGTGTTTGAGCAATGATCTCGCCAATTGCAAGGTAAATTTGTACTGAATATTAAGTGGCAAATGCATTTGCCATTGCCCAGGAAAAGATACTGTATGTTTTAATCATTAGTCACTTTCTTTGTTACTTGAAAGGAAATGCGTAGGTTCTTGTATTGAACTTTAGCTGACTTTTCACATTTTCAAAGCTTTGAATATTGGCAATTACTTTGCACCACAGATTGTGAAGTGAATGAAACATTTGTAGAAATTTCTAAAATAGCCCATTTCCACTGTCTAAAATGGGTAAAAGCAATGCTGGGTTAAGCCCAATTTTTTGGTTATATTAGCCACATGAATTGACATCATATCTGGGAATGTAATTGGAACCCATTTAAACTAGTTTGAATGTTTACCTGAAAACCAGCAGTTCAAACTGATCTATTGAATGTTCTCTACATTTGACACTGTTTCAATTATATTGGGAAGCATAGAAAATTGATCACTTATCATTCTATCAGTTTAAACCCTTGAGGTCTTGCACATTATTTTTACTGTAATTCCATATATATATAACTTCACACACTGGCTATAGCCACATTTTTATCTCACTGACCACAAAAATTCCAGACCATCCGAGGTAAATGCTATTTATGTATATTATATATACATATATACACATAATCCCTTTAGATTTAACTAACATTTACCTTAAATGGTTTGGAGCTTTTGTGGTCAGTGGTATAAAAAAATGTGGCTATAAAGGACCCAGAGTGTGAAGTTAAAAGCTAACCATGTCAATATGTAACAAACCTATTTTAATATATTTTGTAGAAATCAATTGTTGCAGTTGCATTTTATAAGCAGCAAAAACTATTGCCAATATTCAAGTCTTTTAATTAGCTTTATAGAAAACCTTTATTGGCCTAAAACTAAAATTGCCAATATAAAATAAATGTTCCTTTTATATTAATGGCAGAAATGATGAAAGGAGTAATATTTGGGGTTTCTTAATGGTTTTATTAAATTGTTCTCATTTTAATTGGTTTTGAATTTTTGTCATGTTTACATAGAAGCAACATATGTGCTTTGTAAATTGAAATGGGTACTTTGCACAGCAACTTTCAAAAAAATACTTTAAAAAAAATTGTTACTTTTGTTACCACCCTGTGGTGTAAAGGTTATTAATTCTTAATACGCCTCCTAAAACTTAGCAGTGGTTGGAAAATCTTTGTGAACCCTTAGCGGGACTGGCAGTTATGTGAAAGGTGATGGGAAGCATCAGTAATGACAAAGGGACTTGCTAAGATACCAACTGCTGATACTTGAACATTTGTAATGCCCTATTTGTACTGCCTATGAGGTGAATGAATCTGGAAAATTTCTGGTTTTGTCCCAATTATACCTATTTAGTGCATTATTTAGACCAACGGTGAAAAGTCTGATATAATCTGGTTTGCAAAGTGTCAGTGTTTATATAGCGATTTGCAAACTAGATAAAAACTGATTTGGTTTCAAATTACAATATAAATTCCTACATTACAACAGTGACTACACTTCAAAAAGTATTGAATCAGTTGTAAGGTGCTTTGGGACATCTGGTGGTCATGAAAGGCGCTATATAAATGCAAGTCGTCTTTCTATAAATGGAGCTAAGATTTTGAGAAACTGAATCCATTGTAGCTGTTATACCCTACTGATATACTAGGCAACATCCTATTGATGTAAATAATTGAGAGTTTATCTTAATATATGCAGAATACTTGACATACTATCTCACGCCTGTGCTTACATTGGTAAAATCTCAAAATCTTGCACAAATTCTACCACTGACTAGAGTAATCAAAGCCCATTGTAAGCCAACATTATTAACCTATTTTCCATTCTATGGTGAGTTCAAATGACTGACACTGGGGTAAAGGACATACTGGTGGGGGGGGGGGGGGGTGGTGAGGAGAATATTTCTTTCAATAAAGGTAAAAAAAAAAAATGCTTCAAACAGTATAAAGTTCCGTATATTTAAGAATAAATTATGGATAGTGGTGTTTCCAGGTTATAGGGCTGACATGATAACTTAAGGATCTATATCTAAATGTTGGTGTCAGAATGGTTTTTGTTCCACTTTAAGCAGGATTCAGCTTGGTTAGTAAGGATTTTACAAGTACACCCTCATTACTGAATCCTGAATCATTACGAGGTTGACTGAAAGATTAAGTACTGTGCATCATTGGTAAACACAAAACTGTAAACTATATTACTTTACAAAAGTTTATTTATGTGATCATGCCACACAGAAATGTATGGTAAAGAGAAACTTGCTTTTGGGAGACATTATTGGGTTTAACTATTAAAATGCTTAACCCGGAGCCTTTAGATCCTACACAAATTTATTTTTATTCCTGTTATTTTATATCCCATTCACTATGTTTCCCATTTGTATTATATGCTTATATTTCCAATCATAAACAGTGGCATTAACATAAAATAAATTTATGAAAAATATTAAACAAAAAGCTTCACTAGATGGCCACTGACCCCATACTTGGATATTTTGAAAGCACTTAGTTAAAATGTAATATATAATTGTTAAAGATCTATGATTGTACAACAAGGACATTTTACAATTTGATATCTGAGGTGGATATGGAAGCTGTATAAGTAATGTAACATACAAGCCATTTGATATTGAAGAATTATTTTGAATACATGTACTTTTTCTTCCCAGATGTCACCAGCAACACTAAAACATTTTATTAGCCAAAGCGTAGCACTCTAGAAAACTGACATATCTTTTAATATTGGAACTGTGTGAGTGTGTGCGTGTAGGAATGTGTATCTAAGTTCGATCCACACATTAAGCTGCATGCCTTAATGCCAAAAGCTATATGGATCTGTTAGTATAGAACAGATCAAGCTTTTCTGTGTTAATAAAACCAAACCTGTAGTACCTCTGTAATTATTGTACTTCTTGAAATGTTGTGTAACATTAGATTAATTTATTTTACTTGTAATGTTTGTCATCTATTATGTTTTATTCAGTATACCATTTGTAATTTGGTAATAAACCTTTGTCTTAAAAAAAATGAACAGATTAATTCTATATAACATATCACCTATTTTCCAGCTAATTTATTATGTTATCCCCCAAATGTAGCTCTGCTTTCACTTGGGAGATTTCAGTGCTTAATGTTCAGAGCTCTGCGTTATACTCATAGAATCACATAGCAACACGGAAATGGGCCATTTGGACCAATCAGTCCATGTTGGTGTTTATCCTCCATGAGCAGTGGTCCTAATCCCATGTGATCACTTTGTTCCCATGGGCCCAAATTTCCCCAACCTCTCTTCCCAGCGCACTTACCCGAGGTGCGGCAACTTTCTGCTCCTAAAACGCCGCCAAAAATGTAGCTCCTTATTCTCCCCATTCCGTGGACTGTCCTAGGGCGTGGCGTGGCAATCACAGTGGGGGGGCAGAGCTACAGCCCTGCGCCGAAAACAGTGCCGGCAGCTGTGCGCATGATGCGTCCTGATGCTCGCCACCCCTATTCCTGGCCGAAGGGACGACACGATGTTCGCCGTCCCTATCCCGGGCCGAGTGGCCTGCCGCACCGGCCGGCCGCTGCCTTCCCTGGCTCAACCACACTCCACGAGCACTCCAATCTCCCCCGACCTTCATCCCCGAGACCTCCGATTCCACCCCACGAGACCTCTGTTCCCCCCTCCCCGAGGCCTCTGATCCTCCCCTCTGACCGACAATCGCCTTCCCGGCCTCCCCCCTCCAGTCCCGATGCTCCTCTGGCTCCTGAGTCCCAACCCCTGCCCCTCCCCCCGATGCTCCTGGTTCCCAACCACCCCTCCCCCATTGCTCCTCTGGCCCTCGATGCTCCTCTGGCTCCCGAGTCCCAACCACCTCTCCCCGATGCTCCTTCATCTCCCGACGCTTCTCCAGCTCCTGAGTCCCGACCTCCACCCCTGCTGGAAACGTATTCACATTTGGGGATGTTGGACGAGGAAAAAATTGTCTGTGAAACCTTCCTCAGTAAAATAGCCCCCTAAACCTAACTACCTAAATTCACACCTGATGATCTTGGAGAGTTCAAGACTCGAACCACTCTGAGGGCTACAAGAAACAGGTTGGTGCGGGGATAGGGGCGGGGGGGAAGGAGGAGAGTTTCTTCAAATGATTTAGAAAAGGAGCAAGCTGCTCAGATTAGAAAAGTTGTCCCTAGACTGCTGATAAGAACAGTAAGAAAGGCAGTCAGCACCATCAAAATTCAACTTCTGATATAAATGATAAAAAATGCAGATTTTATGAAGCTTTATCTCGTGGAATGTGTAAATTATACAAAAGTTACAGTATAAGATCTGTATTAGTAGTTATGAAGGTGTTTAGTGCTTTGCAAGGTCCTCTGTGCACCCCCCCCCCACCCAATCTCTGTCGACCTGCGCAATTTCTTAGCTCTCCGTAAGGTTTTTCTGTGCGGACACGTGGCCACATACGCTGGCCTAAGTTAGTTTGGAGCAACTATTAGCTGGCTTAAATGGCCAAGGCAGACATAGGTGGCTGGTAACGCCCCCTTTTGAACTAAACTAAACTTAAAAAAACCCTAACTCACTCACTTACACTGGAGCAAATGTGCAGAATTGTAACTTTTAAGATACTCCAGAAAAATCAAGTTGCTCCAAAAGAAACGGAGCAACTCCTGGGGAAACTTGGGCCCATATCTCTCTCTTACCCTTTTCTTTAACCATCTAGCTTAATCCTAAATGTTGACCTAGGAGTTGAATTTTAGCTGAAACTGTTCAAAAACTTTATTATCATTTACAAAAATATGGTCCTTGCTAATAAACTCTGTAGCTGGTGTTGCAAACAGCTTGCACAGTGAGAGGTCGATAAATGTATTGGGGGAATGCATCCATGCGTGAACAAAAAATTATACATTTTACTTTTGTCAAATCACACACAAACACATTGAACATTATAGCATAAGAATCTCAACATTTGAATGGTAAAAATGAAAGCCATAAATCTCTCTCACAACTTTTGAACTATGCTTGTCAATTTGTAACCCCTTTAACTCCAGCTCCAACTGAAAACAACTGCCTTTATGAACCAAAATACTTTTGATATTTCAGCTCTAAAATGTTTTCTGAAGCACCCTTTGAGGATAGACATGTTTGAATGTTTCATTAGTGTCCTAAGCAGTGTGTTTTCTTGAGAGATTTTACCTGACCTTGTGTGTACTGCTCTTTGGCAGCTTGACTACAGGATCTATGAATTTTATAAACTGAAATAGGAGGCAGTTTGTAAATACAAAATCAAGGTTAAAAATCAACCAATATGACAGAAGTCCTAAAACTTGATTCTTGAAACCTAGATGCCAGAAACTTAACACAATATTTGAATAATTTAAAAATGTGTACGAAACTATTTGTAAGTATACATAAATTAGTTCAGTGTTCTACATATATTCAAAAAAAGATTAAAAATTCACACGTACTTTTTTTTAAAGAAAGTTTTGAGCTGTTTTCAGACACCGAGGCCAGAATTTTCTTTACCTTGGCGGGTTTGGTGCGGGCGGTGGCCATGTCAGGTCCCGACTCCGCTGCTGGCTCCATCCCACTGTAGAAATGAACTTGCCTTAATGGGGCCTATTAAACCCACCCAGCGCATTACCCAGCCCAATGAGATGGAGTGGGTCTGGTAACATAATTCATGGCACATTTTCAGCCGGGATCTCTTAAAGGGACCATGGCCACATTAGATTTGAAGTTTAATCTTCAATGTTGTAGTGCACTGACAGCATTGTGAGTGCTGCAAACACTGATGATGACTGCACAGAGACAGAGGGCTGCACCCAGACTCTCCAATGTATCCCTCAATATGCTTATTCCGGCCCTTATTGTTTCTTCATCCATCTCATCACAGTTCATCTCACCCGAGTGAGCCATGGAGAGCCTTTGGCAAAATTTAGAATTCCTTTTGAATTTTTAAATCATGAAATATTACTTTAATATATACTTTATCACCAAGGTTAAGAAGTGCTTTCTGAAAGCTGGCAAAGAGGGTTTTAAAAACAGGAAGTTCTTTAGAGGGGCACAAATCAATTGAATGTTGTGCTTCAAATTCTAAGTCGAAAGTAAATGAGTTTTCTGGTTTTATAAAAAAATTAATTGAAGCCTGTGCTGCATCCCATCTGCTTTTGCATATTAAACCATAATGCACATTGATAGGATATGCCATTAAAGTTGTTATTTTTCTGTTGTTTCTTTCTCTTCAAACCCAAACTTGGGGGGGCACCACTCGATTGGCCTCGTTTCCTCAGGAGCTCTGAACAAAGCATGATGGTGATGGGAGCTCAGGGCCATGGCCCTTCACCCAGGTTTCTCAATGAAATGGCAGCTCTCCAATAATGGCCCGGATTATTTCTATGATCCGACGCTCTGGAGTCTCGCGGTGGCTCTCACATGATAGGTTCAGGCACAGCTTCTTCCGGAGATTGTCAGTGTCTTCCCACAGCGACGACACCTTTCTGAATATTTCAGTATCTGTTCAAAAACAATGGGTGTCAATGAGTCATTCTGGTATTGTAGGGACCAAGGGATCAGACGGACACAGTGGGCAATGTGTGGTGGGGGTTTGGCTGGGGGAGTGGGTAAAGGAAGATCAAAAAAATATATTAAAAAATTATGGAAACATTTCAACTGAGGAAAATCTCAAACTCACCACTTCTCTAGAGGCGAGAAATGTCTTGTTTGAGAATACATTCAATCGCTGTCAGTTTTGTTGACCTCTCAGTGCCTATAAATATAAAATGCGATTATAAGGACAAGTTAGCGATTCAACAGATGGAGTTGAATGTTCAATAACACACTGCATGTTCAGTAACACATTGTATGGAGTATAACTCACCTGACTGTCAAATAAATCACCGAGACTACAATAACACACTTGGGGCGGGGGCGAAATTGTGCTACGCCCCGATTGGGGGTGGTTTCCTGCTAGGGCCATGACTTGTTGCGGCTGAATTGGGTTTACCAGCCCCCAAAGGAAGTGGAGCACGCGAGATTACACTCCACTTTAGGGGCGGGACCAGCAGCGCTAATGGGGCGAGTAGTGACGCATTTCTACATCCCTCCCCTTCGCTTAAAGGGGAGGGCCGCTGCACACTCTGCAAGGCCTCTGATGGCGTCCACTAGACTGTAACCGAATTTCACCCCCCACCCGCCGGAAAATTCATTACAGGTTTAGCTTGGCGCAAACTGCTAGCGCCTGGCTGCTGATGGTCGCTGCGATCATGATGTCAGTCCTGGTGCAACGCCCACGCTTACACACAGCTCGCTAAATGAGGTGTGACAGCCTCATTTAGTGCATGGCAATAACAACGTCTGGAAAAACAGTACATGCAAAAACAGTCCAGAGTCATTAGCTGGGGGCGACTTAAAGGGATGAGGAGGCGCTTCCCTCGGAGGCCACAATCAGCACAATGTTTACACAGAGTACAGTACGTGAGCCTCTGAGTTTGTAGCGGCAGACAGACATAACAGTTTAGCTTGAGAAAAAGTATTTTTGAAAACTTTAATGGGGGCACTACTGTGCTGCGCCTTTAAGACTCGGCCTTTCCCAGGTTCGCAATCAGAGATCGGGGCATAGAACATAAGAACATAAGAATTAGGAACAGGAGTAGGCCATCTAGCCCCTCGAGCCTGCTCCGCCATTCAACAAGATCATGGCTGATCTGGCCGTGGACTCGGCTCCACTTACCCGCCCGCTCCCCGTAACCCTTAATTACCTTATTGGTTAAAAATTTATCGATCAGTGACTTGAATACATTCAATGAGCTAGCTTCAACTGCTTCCTTGGGCAGAGAATTCCACAGATTCACAACCCTCTGGGAGAAGAAATTCCTTCTCAACTCGGTTTTAAATTGGCTCCCCCGTATTTTGAGGCTGTGCCCCCTAGTTCTAGTCTCCCCGACCAGTGGAAGCAACCTCTCTGCCTCGATCTTGTCTATCCCTTTCATTATTTTAAATGTTTCTATAAGATTACCCCTCATCCTTCTGAACTCCAACGAGTAAAGACCCAATCTACTCAATCTATCATCATAAGGTAACCCCCTCATCTCCGGAATCAGCCTCGTGAATCGTCTCTGTACCCCCTCCAAAGCTAGTATATCCTTCCTTAAGTAAGGTGACCAAAACTGCATGCAATACTCCAGGTGCGGCCTCACCAATACCCTATACAGTTGCAGCAGGAACTCCCTGCTTTTGTACTCCATCCCTCTCGCAATGAAGGCCAACATTCCATTCGCCTTCCTGATTACCTGCTGCACCTGCAAACTAACTTTTTGGGATTCATGCACAAGGGCCCCCAGGTCCCTCTGCACCGCAGCATGTTGTAATTTCTCCCCATTCAAATAATATTCCCTTTTACTGTTTTTTTTCCCCAAGGTGGATGACCTCACACTTTCCGACATTGTATTCCATCTGCCAAACCTTAGCCCATTCGCTTAACTAAATCTCTTTGCAGCCTCTCTGTGTCCTCTCCACAACCCGCTTTCCCACTAATCTTTGTGTCATCTGCAAATTTTGTTACACTACACTCTGTCCCCTCTTCCAGGTCATCTATGTATATTGTAAACAGTTGTGGTCCCAGCACCGATCCCTGTGGCACACCACTAACCACCGATTTCCAACCCGAAAAGGACCCATTTATCCCGACTCTCTGCTTTCTGTTAGCCAGCCAATTCTCTATCCATGCTAATACATTTCCTCTGACTCCGCGTACCTTTATCTTCTGCAGTAACCTTTTGTGTGGCACCTTATCGAATGCCTTTTGGAAACCTAAATACACCACATCCATCGGTACACCTCTGTCCACCATGCTCGTTATATTCTCAAAGAATTCCAGTAAATTAGTTAAACATGATTTCCCCTTCATGAATCCATGTTACGTCTGCTTGATTGCACTATTCCTATCTAGATGTCCCGCTATTTCTTCCTTAATGATAGCTTCAAGCATTTTCCCCACTACAGATGTTAAACTAACTGGCCTATAGTTACCTGCCTTTTGTCTGCCCCCTTTTTTAAACAGAGGCGTTACATTAGCTGCTTTCCAATCCGCTGGTACCTCCCCAGAGTCCAGAGAACTTTGGTAGATTATAACGAATGCATCTGCTATAACTTCTGCCATCTCTTTTAATACCCTGGGATGCATTTCATCAGGACCAGGGGACTTGTCTACCTTACCTTGAGTCCCATTAGCTTGTCCAGCACTACCCCCCTAGTGATAGTGATTGTCTCGAGGTCCTCCCTTCCCACATTCCTGTGACCAGCAATTTTTGGCATGGTTTTTGTGTCTTCCACTGTGAAGACAGAAGCAAAATAATTGTTTAAGGTCTCAGCCATTTCCACATTTCCCATTATTAAATCCCCCTTCTCATCTTCTAAGGGACCAACATTTACTTTAGTCACTCTTTTCCATTTTATATATCTGTAAAAGCTTTTACTATCTGTTTTTATGTTTTGCGCAAGTTTACTTTCGTAATCTATCTTTCCTTTCTTTATTGCTTTCTTAGTCATTCTTTGCTGTCGCAATGGGTCGGTTAAATTTATCGCCGGCATTTTCGTTAGCGCTCCCTCAGGTCAAGTGTGTAACAGCTGATTTTGTGCCACCTTCAGCTCTTCGCCCAATTCCGACAAATTTCTCATTGGGAGCAGCAAACTTTTTCAAGGCGCTAAAAATTACCGCTCCACCTGGGTTACCGCCCCAACTGAGATGTGATCGGATTTCTCCCCCAGAGTGTATAGCAAATCACTGAGCATGCAATAACACACTCATCATCATCACATTCCTTATATTTAATATTTTTTATTGGCTCATATATAAAATCATACGACATCGGGATATTCATGAGGTTTAAATCACCACCATTGCATCTATTACTGAAATAATCTGCTACACACACACAGACACACACACACTATCAGACAGACACACAGATAGAGACATGCAAGCACAGGCATGCGCACATGCACAGACAGACTCACAGACACAGACACACCCACACACACAGGCACACAGAGAAACAGACAGACACTGATATAGGCAGAGACATGCACACCCAGACAGACAGACACACACACACACACACACACACACAAAGACACACACAGAGACACACATACAGACACAGAGGCACACATACACAGACAGACAGAGACACACAGGCACACACACACACAGGCAGACAGACACACAGATACAGGGAGACACACGCACACACAGATACACACACACACACACACACACACACACACATACATACACAGAGACACACACACAGGCACGGGTCAATTGGACCGAATGATGTGTGAAGTTTCCATTAGGTCCATAATGCTAAATCCATCTAACGATTGTTCAGCTCCAGCTATGGTATGTCTACTGTGGAATATTAAATTGTGTAATATGCGCTTACTGACTGACAGAGTGTCCCCTATATCAGTTCATTGCTGTTATTACAGTGTCCCCTATATCAGTACATTCTTGTTATTACACAGTGTCCCCTATATCAGAACAGGCCTGTTTTTATAGAGTGTCCGTCAATATCAGTACAGGCCAGTCAGCCTAATCTCGGTGGTGGGCAAATTGTTGGAAAAAATTCTGAGGGACAGGATAAATCTTCATTTAAAAAGACACGGATTAATCATGGACAGTCAGCATGGATTTGTTAACGGAAGGTCGTGTCTGATTAACTTGATTGAATTTTTTGAGAAGTTTAACCAGGAGTGTCAAAGAGGGTAGTGCTTTTGATGTAGGGTATATGGATATCTGGGGGTCCTTGTGCATGAAACACAAAAAGTTAGTATGCAGATACAGCAAGTAATCTGTTTTTGTTATGTTGACACTGCCATATCAAGTACAAGCAGTAAATGGGGGATAGGGGAGGGGCACCAGTAAATGGGGTATAGGGGAGGGGCACTGGAAAAGGGGGAATAGGGAGGGGCACCAGTAAATGGGGGATAGGAGAACGAGCCCACATTGCGATATGTGTGCGCACTAGGTCCGTGCAGCAGAGCAGGTCTCCAGTCATCCTGGTTCAACCCTTGCCGCTGGATAAAGGCCTAGATCTGTCAAGCCCGTGTGGTGGCTGATGTGCAACAGTCAGCACACGGTAAAAAAATCCACGCACAGGCATCTTCCACCCCCTCAATTGGAGTTCAGGACTGGAACATCAGGTCCTTCATTTAAACATCTGTGACTCAAGTCATTCTCGTTGGAGGGACCGCCTATGATGATGTATTTTTGTGTTGCCTTAAAACACAAGGGAACTGCTTCCTGTAACAGAAAACCATTGTTTTAAAAATCTTGGCACGTTAACAGAAAGTTCAAACAGTAAGAAGCACATTGTAGTTGTGAGAACTATTAAGTCCTTTAGAAATGATACTAAAATCTCTGGATATTTTACTGATTATTTTAATGCAGTGTTTCGAAAAAAACACAGCTATACTTTCCTTTCGTCAGAAAGCTGAGCAGTTAATGAAAAATACTACATTGATCGATGGGTAAGTAAATGATTATATTCCCTATTGAGTTGAAATTGCATGTCATACTCTAAGCTTTAAGGTTTTCTATACTGAATCAAAAAAATTAAAGCTTTAGTGTTCAAACTCAATTTATGTAAATTAATTGTCGTGATAATATTTGGAATAATGTGGACTTCAATTGAATCTGGAGCTAAAACAAATATTTGCATTTTGTGCCACCAATACATGTTTTAAGATCATACAGACACATCTTATCAGTTGTGGTAACAAGTTGGTGTTTTAACATTTATTTTAGGCATATAGTTAGCAAAGTGAAAGTAGATCCATAAAATTAATCAATTTATGGTTCATGATTTACTGACTACAAAAATGTATACCAAAGATTTATTTTGTTGATTTGATGCGTTTTACACACACAGAAATCCATTGCCAGTGTAAGAGTCACGAGCACAAATTACTGAAAAATTCACCTAAGCAATGTTTTGACCTATAATTTCCTAGTTTTTCTCTCTTACCTCTTTGACCAAGCTTTTGGTCACTTGCCCTAACATCTCTTTATGTGGCTCGGTGTCAAATTTTGTTTTATTACACTCTTGTGAAGCATCTTCGGAGGTTTTACTACATTAAAGGTGCTGTAGAAATGTTTTGTTACCCTTCATAAATAGTGGAGTGACTGGCAATTTTCCAATCCAAGAGGACAATTTCTGGATCGGTTAGTCACTAAGTGATCATATCAATGAACAGTGGTGGGTTTGTGCCCCTGAAAAGCAGAAAACAGATATTAGGAACTGCTACCAAACTGCATGGTAAGTCAAATAACTTGCGATAAATGTGAGTGTGTTGCCAACATCCTGATGACTACAGCATCGACACACACCAAACCCTATCCAATAGTGATGCCACTAGTTGGAGGTTGAAAGCTTCTGCAGCAACTGCTTAGCTCTCTATAACCCAAAAAGGTGTATGTTCACATACCTAGCCTCCAGGTAATTCCTTCCTGCTTTTGTTGTCTCAAGCCTCAGGATTCTCACATAAACTCTTGCATGAACTATTTGGCAAAAAGCTGCTCTCAGCAAAGGGCAGATTGTGACATGTTAAGCACCTTAATCTTCTACAATGTAATGTGTCCAACTTACTCCTCATCAATTGCTTCCCTTGAAGTTGGAAGGAACAATAGGTGGGTGAATTGATCTCGTGCTGTTGCCACATATCTTTGTTCATTATGAGTGATATATATCAGGCTTGGCGTTTCAACGGTGGTACTACTCCCTCCAGCAGAGGTGTACTCTGGTTCTAGTTTACCACTTATGTGGCATCTGCATAGGGTTCAGTGCAGTGCAGTAATCCAACATATGGGGGTAAATTTGCATCTTCATTGCCTTGGCAGTAATTTGGCAGAACAGATTGCTCACCCATTGTAAAACCTGCCCAATTTTAATTCCCTGGATTTCCCGCAGCCCTTGCTGAATTTAAAGGCATTGGAAACCTTTGTTTGCCTCACACAACCAGTCAGATGGAGAGGCTGGCTGGCTGCGGACAGGTAGGCCTTTGGCACTAGGTCACAGAAAGGAGGGAAGAGAGGGATCGCATGGGGGGGGCGGGGGCTGATTTGGTTGGGGTGGGGAGGTCTGGAGAATGATCGGAGGGCTGGAAGATCACGGGGGGATGGGGATGGGGGGGGGGGGGGGGGAGAAGTGGTCCGGGGAATCCGGGGAATGATTGGAGTGTCGCAGGAGTACAGTGGGAGAGGTGTCCAGAAAATGATCGGGGGGGGGAACTGGAGGTGTGCGGGGGGAGGTGGGGGAGGGGAGAGGCCTCATGGAGTGGTCTCTGATCATGGGTTGGGGGGGTGGGGGGTGGTGAATTGGGTAGGGACGCTGGATCCAGGAGGTAAGTGTAAAGGCAGTCCTCACTTTCCATTAGCTGGTGGGTTTCACAAGGCCTGTAAAACTCGACCAGCCACTGTTAAATTTTAAATGGTGGTCAATTCTGAGACATGCCAGCCTTATAATATTTAAATAGAAGACCCGCCTCCTGGGAGCAGGTTGGCTGCTCACCCCCCGTCCTGTCTCCATTAAAACCGGAAGTGGGCAGGTCCTAGTCTGGATTCAGATTTTTAACACTTTAACTCCCCACCTGTGTTATTATGGCTTCCTTATTCTTCCGACCAAAGTGTACTACCTCACACTTGTGTATATTGACGTTTATGTGCCAATTATATACCCATTCTGCAAGAGAAGTGCTTTTGGTTTTTATTTTTTTATACATATATAACAAATAAGGGAATAACTGATAAGGGGATAAGGGGTTTTGGGGAGCGGGCAGGAAAGTGGACCTGAGTCCATGATCGGATCAACTATGATCGAATTAAATGGCAGAGCAGGCTCGAGGGGCCATATGGCCTACTCCTCTTATTTCTTATGTTAAATAGTGTAATTACTTTAATATCTACTGTTTGTACTGAATGCTGTTCATTTATCTCTTCGATGTTAAATATCTGTTGGTTTAGAGCATGAGTCTTGATCTGATAGAATGCATATTCAATCTGCCTACCAAAAATAAGCATCATATGGTGTCATGTGGTGCTTTCCAGTAAGCCAGAGTACCGTGGCAACAATTTTTTGTTCAATCTCACTATTGTTTACCCAGTTATCAGGCAGATTTTGGTGGATAGGGGATGCAAAGTTTGCTTACAGGAATGGTTGGTAATGCTAAACCCGAGTAAAATATCTAGCATAAAACTCAAAAATGAAACTTTGGTAATGGTTTACTGCATCTGTCAGAAACCAGTTAACTGAAAAACGGAAATAACTTGCATCAGTTCAGCATCTCCACAGAAAAATTGGTTAAGACTGGGGGCTCACTTGTATGGGAATACTTTTCATGATGGTCTGCCAATCCACACTATAATGGATTTGTGTACTAATCTCTGTATTTTCTTTTGTTAAAACCTGACATAACTTTCATTATTTCAGACACAATGACATGCCGTGGCAGCTAAGGAAGAGGGTGCACAATGATCTTTCTGCGGTAGACATTAAGAGCTGGAATGTTACTCAGACCAACATTGAGAAGCTTCGGGCTGGTTTGGTTGGTGCTCAGGTAGCAGGTTCTTCTTCAGCCTTTATGTACAAAAGAGATATTGCTGTAATCTTATGGGGGGGGGGGAAGGAATATCAGTTAGGAAATCATCCGTACTATTAATAAGTTTGCAGTACAGTAGTGAAAGTGATCATTTCACTTCAGCCCCAATCTTCTGGATATAAAGCCTCATTATTGCTCACAGCAGTGCTGGAAATCATTGATATGTAACAAGAAAAGTTTTGTTTCTAAGGTGATAACATACATTACAGCGCAGGTTAAGGCCATTCAGCGCATTGCATCTGTGCCAATGTTCCTTTTAGAGGGCGAAGAGTGTGCTGCAGCCCAGTGTAAAGGAAGGAAAGGGTACAAGTACATTATCTTTCTTGCTCTGTGAGATTGGTTGAACTTCTTGAGGCACTGGTCTGCTGTACTGGGAGTGAGAGAATTGAACTCAGTTGGCACCTCCATCCAGGTGCCACAAATTAGAGTTCTGGCAAGTTTGCTGGCACAGACACCTAACAGTCTATGTCTCTTTATCTTTATTTTCTTCCGGAGGACTTGGAGAGTCAAGTCTGTAAAATTCTGGGTAGTTCGTCAATGCCTGTTGCCTTGTTTGCCGCTTATTCCAGTGATTATTGCTGTAGACATTCTTAAATTGTGAGAAAATTATTGTGTCATGCAGTGAAGTTATCTAAGAGTCAAGTGAGTGAGCAAAATGCTGTTATTTATCTGCATGTCCACCAGTCTGCTGCTGCAGTGTTCAGATTTTAAAGGCTGCACTCTTATTTCTATGCACTCCAGCAAATTCCATTTCGACCAATCACTACTCAAAAGGGCATACAAATGAGCTTATCGAATGGTTACAGCACAGAACAAGGCCATTCGGCCCGTCGAGCCTGTGCCTGCTCTCTGCAAGAGCACTTCAGCTAGTATCACTCCCCTGCCCTTTACCCATAGCCCTGCAATTTTCTTTCCTTCAGGTACTTATCCAATTCCCTTTTGAAAGCTACGATTGAATCTGCCTCCTCTGCCCTTTCAGGCAGTACATTCCAAATCCTAACCACTCGCGTAAAAAGTTCTTCCTTATGTCGCCTTTGCTTCTTATGCCAATCACCTCAAATCTGTGTCTTCTGGCTTGACCTTTCTGCCAATGGGAAGTTTCTCTTTATCTACTTTGTCTAGACCCCTCAACCTTCTCTGCTCTGAGGAGAACAACCTCAGCTTCTCCAGTCTATCCATATAACTGAAGTCCCTCATCCCTGGAACCATTCCTGTTAAATCTTTTCTGCACCCTCTCTAAGGCCTTCACATCTTTCCTAAAGTGCAGTGCCCAGAATTGGACACAATACTCCAGTTAATGCCAAACCAGTGTTTTTATAAAGGTTCATCATAACTTCCTTGCTTTTGTACTCTATGCCTCTATTTATGAAGCCCAGGATCCCATATGCTTTTTAAACCGCATTCTCAACCTGCCCTGCCACCTTCAACGATTTATACCCCCAGGTCTCTCTGTTCATGCACTCGCTTTAGAATTGTACCCTTTAGTTTATATTGCCTCTCCTCATTCTTTCTACCAAAATGTATGAATTCACACTTTTCTGCATTAAATTTTATCTGCCACTTGTCTGCCTATTCCACCAGCCTGTCTATGTCCTCTTGAAGTCTATCACTATCCTCCTCACTGTTCACTATACCTTCCCTCCAATCCGAAAACAACCATTCATCACTACTCCTACATGACTAATGACAATGGCTCCATGTTTCCCCTTACACTTCTGCAAAGCGCCTTAGGATATTTTTCTACATTAAACTACAACTACTTGTATTTATATAATGCCTTTAACGTACTAAAATGTCCCAAGGTGCTTCACAGGAGTATTATGAGATTTAAAAATTTGACACCGAGCCGCATAAATAGAAATTAGTGCGCCAGGTAACCCCTATTGTAAATACGTCTCCTGACCACTGGTTGATGCAAATGTATTTCCTTTAGCATAACAGCATGGCAATCATCATGAGGAAATTCACTGTTTTTATTACAGTGAATAATATGGAACCACCTGCTAGATAATGAATGTTTAATATTTCATCTTCACTCTTAAGATGGCTTTACCTTTACCAATGTTCCAATAATTTAATAAAAGTAAATCATAATACTGGCTGTTGATTTTAATATTATGGATCAATAAGTCAGGATCAGTACGTCTATTATATCTTTCATATTAAGCAGATGTGGAAAAATTGATAGAAACGAGGACTGAACAGGATAGAATGCAAGCCCCATGTAATTCTGATTGAATAACCATTGTTACCTGATGTTGCTGGTCCAATTTCACATGTGTTTCTGCTTCATTGCACCAGTTTTGGGTTGCTTATGTGCCCTGTAATGCACAGAACAAAGATGCAGTCCGCCACACTTTGGAACAAATAGATGTGATAAAAAGAATCATACAGATGTTCCCGGAAGATTTGCATCTAACAACAACAGCAGATGGTATGTCATTATATAATCCATATTTAGGTGAGGAATGTAAAAAAAGTTTCCTGTCCTTGCACAACAGATGTTATTTTATTTGCGTACAATGTGTACATTTTGCTAGCAAAGTGCAGAACACAAGAATGATGGGGGAAGATCACAAATATTTGACCGCCCTCTTGTTATTTGAAGAACACATGGAGGCACGATTTGTGATTTGGGTGAGCAAAGGAGTTGGGTAATTGATAAAAATGAGGTTGTGGATTTAAGCAATTGTTTGTGACTTTGAAACTGGACAAAGGTGGTGCTACCTTCGGAGAAGTTCTTACCATGTCCTAAATGGTGGAGTCTCAGACAAAATACTGCTATGAACTTTAGCTGACAATGCATCAGCAATAAGGTTGCAAAAGACAGTGTGTAGGAAAAATGTTTTTGGAACGTGTAACAATATTGATTAATTCTATTAAAGGAATCACGGAAGTGTTTAATAGTGGTAAAATAGCCAGCCTGATTGGTATAGAAGGTGGACATGGAATCGACAGCAGTCTGGCAGCTTTGCGCATGTTCTATGAACTTGGAGTCCGTTACCTGACATTAACACATATCTGTAATACACCATGGTAAGAAAATGCTTCATTATACAAAAGTATAGCCATTTGTGGCAGTGCCAAGTTTCCTTTGAGTTGGCAAATACGGGATCAGATATTACCCTTCACACAGTAACATAATTACTTGTATTAATGCTATGGCAGTAAGTCCTCTTTTGACTGTAAGTAGAAATAATGGGCTTGCAAAAGAGTCTAAGCAATTATACACATTCCGTGCTCCATGTCCAGTAAAATGGAGACTTGTCCATGCTGCCTAACAAGATGATAACCACTATGAATGTTTAGATCCCAGTTTGTTTCCCTGTAAATTGGATATTTAACCACTAAGAAAAATATTATCTAAGCACAAATAATAAAAATAAAACTGTAAAATTGTTGTGATAAAGGTATCAAGTAGATCCATGTAGCTGCTATATTTGGCGTGAACAGAAAATAGTTTGCCCATATCATGCATCATCTGTAGCTGAAAGACAGGCAGGAGGCCTCCTCTCAAGGCTAGGAACTCAACATCCAGGGGTATTCAACATTCAGGAAGGATAGATAGAAAGGAAAAGGAGAGGGGGTAATGTTGCTGGTTAAAGAGGAAATTAATGCAATAGTAAGGAAGGATATTAGTTTGGATGATGTGGAATCTGTATGGGTGGAGTTGTGGAATACCGAAGGGCAGAAAACGCTAGTGGGAGTTGTGTACAGACCACAAAACAGCAGTAGTGAGGTTGGGGACAGCATCAACCAAGAAATTAGGGATGCGTGCAATAAAGGTACTGCAGTTATCATGGGCGACTTTAATCTACATATAGATTGGGCTAACCAAACTGGTAGCAATACAGTGGAGGAGGATTTCCTGGAGTGTATTAGGGATGGTTTTCAAGACCAATGTGTCGAGGAACCAATTAGAGGGCTCGCCATCCTAGACTGGGTGATGTGTAATGAGAAAGGACTAATTAGCAAACTTGTTGTGCGAGGCCCCTTGGACTGGAGGGTAGCTAATGTAACACCACTTTTTAAAAAATGGGAGAGAGAGAAAATGGGTAATTATAGACTGGCTAGCCTGACATCAGTAGTGGGGAAAATGTTGGAATCAATTATTAAAGATGACATAGCAGCGCATTTGGAAAGCAATGAAGGATCGGTCCAAGTCAGCATGAATTTATGAAAGGGAAATCATGCTTGACAAATCTTCTGGAATTTTTTGAGGATGTAACTAGTAGAGTGGACAAGGGAGAACTAGTGGATGTAGTGTAGTTGGACTTTCAAAAGGCTTTTGACAAGGTCTCACACAAGAGATTGGTGTGCAAAATCAAAGCACATGGTATTGGGTGTAATGTACTGACATGGATAGAGAACTAGTTGGCAGACAGGAAGCAGAGAGTTGGGATAAACGGGTCCTTTTCAGAATGGCAGGCAGTGACTAGTGGGGTGCCGCAGGGCTCAGTGCTGGGACCACAGCTCTTTACAATATACATTAATGATTTAGATGAAGGAATTGAGTGTAATATCTCCAAGTTTGCAGATGACACTAAACTGGGTGGCGGTGTGAGCTGTGAGGAGGATGCTAAGAGGCTGCAGGATGACTTGGACAGGTTAGGTTAGTGGGCAAATGCATGGCAGATGCAGTATAATGTGGATAAATGTGAGGTTATCCCCTTTGGGGGCAAAAACACAACGGCAGAATATTATCTGAATGGTGGCAGATTAGGAAAAGGAGAGGTGCAACGAGACCTGGGTGTCATGGTTCATCAGTCATTGAAAGTTGGCATGCAGGTACAGCAGGTGGTGAAGAAGGCAAATGGTAAGTAGGCCTTCATAGCTAGGGGATTTGAGTATAGGAACAGGGAGGTCTTACTGCAGCTGTACAGGGCCTTGGTGAGGCCTCACCTGGAATATTGTGTTCAGTTTTATTTTCCTAATCTGAGGAAGGACGTTCTTGCTATTGAGGGAGTGCAGCGAAGGTTCATCAGACTGATTCCCGGGATGGCGGGACTGACATATGAGGAGAGACTGGATCGACTGGGCCTTTATACACTGGAGTATAGAAGGATGAGAGGGGATCTCATAGAAACATATAAGATTTTGACGGGACTGGACAGGTTAGATGCGGGAAGAATATTCCCGATGTTGGGGCAGTCCAGAACAAGGGGACACAGTCTAAGGATAAGGGGTAGGCCATTTAAGACTGAGATGAGGAGAAACTTCTTCACTCAGAGAATTGTTAACCTGTGGAATTCCCTACCGCGGAGAGTTGTTGATTCCAGTTCATTGGTTATATTCAAGAGGGAGTTAGATATGGCCCTTACGGACAAAGGGATCAAGGGGTATGGAGAGAAAGCAGGAAAGGGGTACTGAGGGAATGATCAGCCATGATCTTATTGAATGGTGGTGCAGGCTCGAAGGGCCGAATGGCCTACTCCTTCACCTATTTTCTATGTTTCTATGTTTTCCAAGCCTCCCCAAAAGTCACTTTGACAGCTAACATAAAAAGGTGCACAAGAAGAGTACAGAATAATTCTTCCCAGGTTGATTTGTGCAATCAGAGGGTTGTCCTATGATGAGAGATTGAGTAGAATGGATCTATATTCTCTGCAGTTAAGAATGAGAGGTGATTTCATTGAAACATATAAGATTCTGAGAGGGCTTGAGAGGGTAGATGCTGAGAGGTTGTTTCCTCTAGCTAGAGAGTCTAGAACTAGGGGGCATAGTCTCAGGATAAGAGGTCGACCATTTAAGACTGAGATGAGGAGGAATTTTGTCACTCAAAGGATCGTGAATCTTTGGAATTCTCTACCCCAAAGGGCATTGAGTATATTCAAGGCTGAGATGGATAGATTTTTGGACTCTAGATGAATCAAGGAATATGGGGATTGGGCAGGAAAGTGGAGTTTAGGTTGAATATCAGCCATGATCTTATTGAGAAAACACAGACAATTGAGTTTGTGTTGAGGAACAGTGGAGGACTTTTAAGGAGCTTTTTAATAGTGCTCAACAAATATATATTCCAGTGAAAAAGAAGGGCGGTAAGAGAAGGGATAACCAGCCGTGGATAACCAAGGAAATAAAGGAGAGTATCAAATTAAAAACCAATGTGTATAAGGTGGCCAAGGTTAGTGGGAAAATAGAAGATTGGGAAAATTTTCAATAACAGCAAAGAATGACTAAGAAAGCAATAAAGAAAGGAAAGATAGATTACGAAGGTAAACTTGCGCAAAACATAAAAACGGATAGTAAAAACTTTTACAGATATATAAAACGGAAAAGAGTGACTAAAGTAAATGTTGGTCCCTTAGAAGATGAGAAGTGGGATTTAATATTGGGAAATGTGGAAATTATTTTGCTTTGGTCTTCACAGTGGAAGACACAAAAACCATGCCAAAAATTGCTGGTCACAGGAATGTGGGAAGGAAGGACCTTGAGACAATCACGATCACTAGGGGGGTAGTGCTGGACAGGCTAATGGGACTCAAGGTAGACAAGTCCCCTGGTCCTGATGAAATGCATCCCAGGGTATTAAAAGAGATGGCAGAAGTTATAGCGGATGCATCCGTTATAATCTACCAAAAGTCTCTGGATTCTGGGGAGGTACCAGCGGATTGGAAAACAGCTAATGTAATGCCTCTGTTTAAAAAAGGGGCAGACAAAAGGCAGGTAACTATAGGCCAGTTAGTTTAACATCTGTAGTGGGGAAAACACTTGAAACTATCATTAAGGAAGAAATAGCGTAACATTTGGATAGGAATAGTGCAATCAAGCAGACGCAGCATGGATTCATGAAGAGGAAATCATGTTTAACTAATTTACTGGAATTCTTTGAGGATATAACGAGCATGGTGGACAGAGGTGTACCGATGGATGTGGTGTATTTAGATTTTCAAAAGGTTACTGCAGAAGATAAGGGTACGCAGAGTCAGAGGAAATGTATTAGCATGGATAGAGAATTGGCTGGCGAACAGAAAGCAGAGAGTTGGGATAAATGGGTCCTTTTCGGGTTGGAAATCGGTGGTTAGTGGTGTGCCACAGGGATCGGTGCTGGGACCACAACTGTTTACAATATACATAGATGACCTGGAAGAGGGGACAGAGTGTAGTGTAACAAAATTTGCAGATGACACAAAGATTAGTGGGAAAGCGGGTTGTGTAGAGGACACAGAGAGGCTGCAAAGAGATTTAGATAGGTTAAGCGAATGGGCTAAGGTTTGGCAGATGGAATACAATGTCGGAAAGTGTGAGGTCATCCACCTTGGGAAAAAAACCAGTAAAACGGAATATTATTTGAATGGGGAGAAATTACAACATGCTGCGGTGCAGAGGGACCTGGGGGTCCTTGTGCATGAATCCCAAAAAGTTAGTTTGCAGGTGCAGCAGGTAATCAGGAAGGCGAATGGAATGTTGGCCTTCATTGCGAGAGGGATGGAATACAAAATCAGGGAGGTCCTTCTGCAACTGTATAGGGTATTGGTGAGGCCGCATCTGGAGTACTGCGTGCAGTTTTGGTCACCTTACTTAAGGAAGGATATACTAGCTTTGGAGGGGGTACAGAGACGATTCACGAGGCTGATTCCGTAGATGAGGGGGTTATGTTATGATGATAGATTGAGGAGACTGGGTCTTTACTCGTTGGAGTTCAGAAGGATGAGGGGTGATCTTATAGAAACATTTAAAATAATGAAAGGGATAGACAAGATAGAGGCAGAGAGGTTGTTTCCACTGGTCAGGGAGACTAGAACTAGGGGGCACAACCTCAAAATATGGGGGAGCCAATTTAAAACCGAGTTGAGAAGGAATTTCTTCTCCCAAAGGGTTGTGAATCTGTGGAATTCTCTGCCCAAGGAAGCAGTTGAGGCTAGCTCATTGAATGTATTCAAGTTACAGATAGATAGATTTTTAACCAATAAGGGAATTAAGGGTTATGGGGAGCGGGCGGGTAAGTGGAGCTGAGTCCATGGCCAGATCAGCCATGATCTTGTTGAATGGCGGAGCAGGCTCAAGGGGCTAGATGGCCTACTCCTGTTCCTAATTCTTATGTTCTTATGAGTGGCAGAAGAGGCTCAAGGGGCTGGATGGCCTACTCTTGCTCCTATTTCTTATGTTCCTGATTTTTGCTCACCCTCTGGGGATCTATTTGCTATCTGCTCAGCATTTCTTCATGGCTATATTTGCAAACTCAGCATGTTGAGAATCATTGACATCAGTCCATAGTGCAGCATGTAGGTTTTTCAGTACATTGTGACACAGTGCAATCTCTAACTTTATTTTTCACAAATGCAGAATGCACCTAATCGAAACATAACCTTTATTTTAACATTTCTCATTTTTCAGGGCAGATACCAGCAGAGTGGACAGTGGCAGTGTAAAACCTGGTGTCAATGGACTGTCTGAGTTTGGAAAAGTTAGTAAACTATCTGAGACTATGAAAAGTTGCTTTTGATTTACAGTCTTTGGGAGCCATGCCAAAAGTACATTGCTACTGTGTAGAAAGAAAGCATGCATTATGATGTACTGTGTCAGAGTTCATGGTCCTTTTATCATAGAATATTGTTGTGATGTACATATAGAGATTACGGCAAAAAAACGTACCAAGTATTGAAACATGTTGTTCCTTATAAGCCTTTAAATATTTAACAAGTGTATAAGGTTTGCCAACATTAACCAGTAGAATTAGAGTACAGTCTGCAAGATACAAAACTTATCTGATTAGCGTGAATAAGCATGAGAAAGAAACCAATTTGTTCATATAAGTCTTACCAAAAACCTTGCAACAAAGCTCAGACCACAATCTTTCAATCCTCCTTGGATATGGGGGTGGTGCCAGAGGACTGGAGGATTGCAAATGTTACACCCCTGTTCAAAAAAAGGGAGAGGGTAAACCTGGTAACTACAGGCCAATCAGACTAATGTCAGCGGTGGGAAAATTACTCGAGACCATTATCGAGAGACAAAATTGTTTCTCACTTGGGAACAGCCCGCACAGATTTGTTACAGAAAAATCATGTCTGACTAACCTGATTAAGTTCTTTGATGAAGTGACAGAGAGGGTTTGCTTTGTGGTGGCTTTTATTTCAGCATTGTGGCCAAGAAGACGCTGTGACAGAGGGAAGGCAAGGTGTGGGACAAATGTTGAAAGGGGAATTGGGGTTGGGATCACTGGTACTGTAGGCAGATGATTCCATCCCAGATATCCTGGCCAGAAAGGGGCTATCTGGGCTGCATCCTTCCTTCTGCTTTCTCTTCTGCGTCTTCCTCTTTGGCATCTTCTTATTCTCTCTGCGAAAGGATGCTGGAAATCTGAAATAAAAGCAGAAAATGCTAGGAATATTCAGCAGGTTGGGCAGCCCTGCGATCTGAAATCTGTTTCTCTCTCCACGGATGCTGCCAAACCTGCTAAGAATTTCCAGCATTTTCTGTCTTCTTAGAGACCTTCCTTTACCATCCGAGGCCTAGCAAGCAACCTGCAGCATTCCCTACACACTTTAAAAACTTTTAACATCTATGGCAGTAATTTCTTGTTCATCTTCCCCTCCCTTGGCCCCACCATTGGTGGCTGTATTTTCTACCCCCTAGGCCCCACACATCTGCAATTCCATCCCTAAACCCCTCTGACTCACCATCTCTCTCTTTTCCTTTACTACCCTGCCTAAAATCCATCTCCTTCACCAAGGTTTTGGTCACCACTCCTAATATGTACTTCTAGAATCATTGAATCATAGAATGGTTACAGCACAGAACAAGGCCATTCGGCCCGTCGAGCCTGTGCCGGCTCTCTGCAGGAGTACTTCAGCTAGTACCACTCCCCTGCCCTTTACCCATAGCCCTGCAATTTTCTTTCCTTCAGGTACTTATCCAATTCCATTTTGAAAGCTACGATTGAATCTGCCTCCTCTGTCCTTTCAGGCAGTACATTCCAAATCCTAACCACTCGCGTAAAAAGTTCTTCCTCATGTCACCTTTGCTTCTTATGCCAATCACCTCAAATCTGTGTCTTCTGGCTTGACCTTTCTGCCAATGGGAAGTTTCTCTTTATCTACTTTGTCTAGACCCCTCAACCTTCTCTGCTCTGAGGAGAACAACCTCAGCTTCTCCAGTCTATCCATATAACTGAAGTCCCTCATCCCTGGAACCATTCCTGTTAAATCTTTTCTGCACCCTCTCTAAGGCCTTCACATCTTTCCTAAAGTGCAGTGCCCAGAATTGGACACAATACTCCAGTTAATGCCAAACCAGTGTTTTTATAAAGGTTCATCATAACTTCCTTGCTTTTGTACTCTATGCCTCTATTTATGAAGCCCAGGATCCCATATGCTTTTTAAACCGCATTCTCAACCTGCCCTGCCACCTTCAACGATTTGTGTACATATGCCCCCAGATCTCTCTGTTCATGCACTCGCTTTAGAATTGTACCCTTTAGTTTATATTGCCTCTCCTCATTCTTCCTACCAAAATGTATGAATTCACACTTTTCTGCGTTAAATTTTATCTGCCACTTGTCTGCCTATTCCACCAGCCTGTCTATGTCCTCTTGAAGTCTATCACTATCCTCCTCACTGTTCCCTCCAGTCCAAAAACAACCATTCATCCCTACTCCTACATGACTAATGACATGTTTCCCCTTACACTTTTGCAAAGCGCCTTAGGATATTTTTTTACATTAAACAACAACCACTCGTATTTATATAGCGCCTTTAACATAGTGAAATGTCCCAAGGCGCTTCACAGGAGTATTATGAGATTTTAAAATTTGACATCGAGCCGCTTAAGTAGAAATTAGCGCAGGTGAAAAGGCACTACAAGTTGAACCTCCTTTATCTGGGACTCCCTTTTCCGGCACAACCCCTCGTCCGGCACCATTCCCGGCCACTGGGTGGCGCATGCGCAGAACTCCGACATGAACAAATTGAAGTCCTTCCTCGCTGCCTACTCCCGCAATCGCTGGCCTGACCCCGCGATCCACCGCCCCGCTCCCCCCCCCCCAGATCTCTCTGCCACACTCCCAGCCCCAAGCCCAGCCAGCGCTGATATCCCCCTTGCTCAGTACCTGTACCATCCAATTTAGCGTGACCGCCCCTCGTCCGGCAAAACCCCTTATCCGGCACAGGCAAGGTCCCGAGGGTACCGGATAAAAGAAGTTCAACCTGTATATATATATATACACATTATTGTTAATACAGAAAAGAAAGGGAAGGCCATACTTTGTGTCAAATGTTTGCTATATGTGCCTTTCAGAAAGTTATAAAAGAAATGAATCGTCTGGGAATGCTGGTTGATCTGTCCCACGTCTCGGAAGATACAATGTTGGCAGCACTTGAAGTATCAGCTGCTCCTGTCATTTTCAGTCATTCCTCTGCATTTGCTTTATGCCACAACTACAGAAATGTGCAAGATCATGTTCTACGTAAGCTGGTATGATTAATCATGTGCATACTTTAAATGTTCCATACTACTATTTAACATTTCAAATGGAATACATTGGGCCGGAACTTGCTGGAAAAATAATGGCAATTGAGCAACGCACACCATTATTAATGTGAAAATCAGCCACCAAGTTCAGAGGATTAAGAGATATGCCATGAGTTACGAGTCTTTCGAACTTCCAGTCGATTTATGTCTCTCCGCCGTTCACTTTGCACAAACAGCATTTCACTCTTGGCCTCTCGTTATTTTTATGAACCTACTGGATTTGCCTATCAAACTTGCCACAGAAAGTTACATCTAGTAACTAATAGCACAAGTACCCTTTTAACGACGTGATCATTGTTAATAACTGTCAGTCGCTGATTCTCTGACCAAGAAAGTGAATAATTTAAACTGGAGTCTTATTCCTTCAGGTAGTAAATTGTGGATATTTTTAAAATGTCCAAATTTTATTTTTTTAATCTTTTCCTTTCTGTCTTTCTCTCTCTCCTCTCTCTCTCTCAATCCAATTTTTCTTTGTCTCTCTTGATTTCATAGTACGAATTTGACTCTAATTCACCCTCCTTCTCAGTCCTTCCTCTGTTTATTTCTCCATCCTTAAATGTCATTGGTTAAGGAGATACATGTATATCTACATATATAATATATATACAGGTTGGTCTCACTGTTCACTGAGGTCCCAGATACCCTGTTGCCCTTGCCATGCTATTCTCAGCTCACATTGCCAACAAGTCACGACACAAAAAATCTTTGAGCTGAAAGTTGCAGGGAAAAGTCTAAGTCCAACTCCTTATTCATCTATTTTAAGGCAATTTTTACCTGAATTAATAACAAAAAAACCCATAATAAATAGGTTTCCATATTTGATAATAGTGTGTTACAGGCAGAATTGTATTTAGAGATTGAGATGTCAGACACCATAAGAGCAACGCTTGATCAATTTAATATTGTTTTAATTTTGCGATGTATCATTGCCTTGCAGAAAATTCTGTGAAGTTGTATGGATTTCTACTATATATTTTTTTACATGTCATTGAGTTGGATGGGAGGATTATGTCGCGACTGACGACAACAATTACATTGTGTGATTTCAGACGCAGTGATCTGACAAACAGTAACATTGAGACTCATTTTATTGATTGTTGTAGGAAATACCGTGGCTTCAATGCATTGCAGTTACATAACAGGATTGCTGCTATAACAAATAGACAATTATGAAATCCATGCATCTATGTGCTTTGAAAATAATGGTTACTGATGGGGGAAGTATATTTAAACTATACATACAGCATAATTTATACGCACCTCCTTATGCCTTACGGGCAACCATTTGCCAAAGTGGCATTACTGCTCATGTACATTCAATGTTAAAAGTCTTCGGTTTATTACACATTACTGTAAAAGAACTAATTTGACTGATTGAGTATTTTATTCCTTATGACTCTAAAAATATATAAACCATGCATGATGAAGGATTACACCAAAACATTAACCCATGTTCCTCTTTCAGATACTGATTCATCCGCTAGATTTCATTTTAGATTTTTGGTATTTGTGGTTTTCCTTTTGCCTTACTTTACCAGGCACATTAGCTTTGATCTGCAATTTGTTTCTGATATTAAAGCAATAACATTAGTATAATGCTAATATTTCATTCCTGTAGATGTTAAAATTCTAAAATGATTCAGTCTTTCAGGCATTAATTTGCAAACAATTGACTGTAGCTCATTTCATAGATTAGTAGTCATTATCTAATGCAGTGTGGGTTTTGCTGGAATTAAGAAGCCCTCAGGATTAATCATTGAAAGTAAAACTAATAAAAGAAAGTACTTTCATTTCTCTAGTATCTTATCACATCCTTCAGACTTCCCAAAGTGCTTCACACCCATTGAATTTCTTTTGAAGGTACACGGATAATCTGTTACTGTTGGTGTTGATTGAGAGGGGACCGTTGACCACAGCACTAGAAAATACTTCCTGCTCTTCAAATAGTGCCATGATCCACATCTCAGCTGAAAGACAGCACTTCCAATAATGCAGCATTCCCTCAGTACTGCACCAACATGCCAGCATAGATTGTGTGCTTCTTGATCCTAGAGTGGAGTTTGAATCCATAACTTTCTAACTCAGAGTGCTACCAATTGAGCCAAGCTGACGCACTACAGGTACTAGGCAAGTTAGCTGTGTTTTTGCACTACGGTACAGTTTGCCCAAGTTCTTGTTTCTACCTGTTTAGACGAGCTGAGAACATTTTGCCCGGAATTATTACCGGTGAGGTGAGTCGGGTGCGGGGGAGCTGTGTAGCAGGTCAGCCTCACGCAGCACTTTGCAGCGCGCTGTTCACCTTGTCTTTAACTGAATTGGATTCATTGAGTTAGCCCTGCGGGTTTCTCAGCCAATTTAAATGGAGCGGCTATGATGACATCATTGATGACTCGCCATGAGCTCAGATATTTAAAGGGGCCTTCCAAACATCACACTTGAAGGTTGTTGGAGGAAGATCATAACTCTTTGGCATAGGTGTGGTTGTTCAGAGAATAAAGATTTTCCATCTGAGGCTTCTGCAGTCCCAGCGGCAGAAGGCAACAACCAGTTTCTCTGACTCCTCCCTGGAAGTCAAGCACATGGGACATCCTGTTCTCTGGGGATGGGCACAAGAGACCTTCCATTGATACTGGTAGGGCATAGTTGAAGATCGCGGAGGAGGTCAGCAGCGGGGATATAGTAAGGCAGTCCTGGATCCAGTGCTAGGGAAGTTTTAATGATCTCATGAGGTCAGGAAAGGTGAGTGCAATGCCACATTCAACTACATTCTGATGTGCGTGTCACCTCAACCCATCATTGCCTTCTCAAGCCTACTCTTGCATGTCAATCCTCACACCGACCTACCTTACAAGGTATATCCATCTCTCATTCGCTATGCACTTACTCACATCCCCATCTGACTAACCACCACTGACACTCTCACTCATCCTAATGCAATCATAGGAAGTAATGCCGTAAAAGGAATCCATTTGGCATTGGCATGTCACTCCCTCATAGTCACCCACTACAGATTTATTCCATTCCTTACACTCATTCCATTACTCTCACTCAAAGTTCTCTTCTTTCTCTCCTTGCAGGAGAAGAGAGCCCAAAACAACAGGGAGAGGCAACAAACTGGAGGTGGCCCTCCCAATTTACACCAACTTGACTCCAGCAGAGGAGGAGGCGCTGCAAATCACTGGAGTTGCAGAGCTGCTGGCGGTGGAAGATGGAGAGAGGGGAACCTCCCAGAAACCTGGTGACATAATTAACTTTCATACAGCCACATGGCAGACAACAGTCACTCATATGATGACTGATGTCAGCAGCCACTGAAATGTCATCATGTGCATAATAGTAACGTCACGCATTCTTATCATTACATATCTAATTCATGTCTTTACTTTCCCACAGGTCCATCTAGTGTCCAAGCACACTGTACAGCCAGAGGAGGAAGACAACTCCTCAGAGGAAGCTTCACTCTCTGAGGGTTCACCATCACCAGACCCATGCACACCAAGCACCAGCGCAGATATGCGCAGCTCAGTGGGTCCAGCGAGACATAGAGTAGTGTTGTCACCTGGTGTCTCACAGATCACAAGTGAGTAAGAGCAGATGGTGGAGACAGGGACAGCATGGGGAGTCCTCGCTAGAGGGCACAGGGCACTCCCAGCTCTGCTCAGCTGCATGCAGTTGCTGAACATTGGGGGCCGTCAAAAAAGAGGTTGATCTTGGAGGAGCATCAACAAATGTGCATGGCTCTGAGTGATTTTGCAGCCGCGATATGTGCGACTGTAGAGAGAATGGAGGAGTCCATCTCCAACATGAGCACCACCATCTCACAAACGATGGCGACAATGTGGTGTTCCATGGAAAGGATGGAGCAGCCACTGCGCCAGTCGAACAAGAACATGCTAGCTGTGAACAACAGATTGCAGACTCTCACTGACCTCATCTCGAGGAGGGATACCAACATAGACTTGAGCCATCATCGCCCCACTGATGTGCAGCAAAGTGCTGTCCAGGAATGACTAGGTCATTGTAGGACTGGTTTGTAGTGTTGGAGGGGAGGGAAGTTGGTACAGCATATGGGAGTCACATGGGTTCACTGGTGCAAGTTAATTAAATGGGGCCATTATGAGGCCATCCTGGGCCTCCTAGGCAGCAATGTGCACCGCTGCTGGCGCCATCTCCACCTCAGGTTTCTCCTCCGAAGAGGCTGTGCGCTCTGCACCATGCTCCTCCTACATCTCCAATCCTCACTGCTGCGCTATGCAGCATACAACCATAATTCTGGAAACCCTGGCTGTTGCGTTCTGAAGGACTCCTGCAGATCTGTCAAAGCATCTAAAGCAGATCTTCAGCATGCCAATTGCTTGCTCTATGACATATCTTATGGGCATGTGGCTGTCATTATAGCGTTCCTCGGTCTCATTGTTTGGCCTCCTCAACAGTGTCCTGAATCATGTCTTCAGTGAATAGCCCTTGTCTTTAAGCAGCTAATGAGTAAATCTGTTTGGAGATGCGAAGATTTGAGGGGAGGGTGGACTGGCATAGCACAGAAGAGTCATGATAGCTTCCAGGGAATCTGGCACAAACATGCATCATGATCTTTTTATGGTTGCAGACGAGCT
Organism: Pristiophorus japonicus; assembly: GCF_044704955.1. Classification (NCBI taxonomy): domain Eukaryota; kingdom Metazoa; phylum Chordata; class Chondrichthyes; family Pristiophoridae; genus Pristiophorus; species Pristiophorus japonicus. The sequence goes on from NC_091989.1 coordinate 146,775,327, forward strand.
GCACAGTGAGAGAGTGGAAGCCCTTGCAGTTCACAAACACTTCTGAGTGATGTGAGGTGGCTTGATGGCCACATGTGTGCAGTTGATGATGCCCTTCACCTGTGGGAAGCCAGCCAGAGCCACAAATCCAAGCACCCCCTCAGTAACACTGGCTTAATCAGTGGCAATGTCTACATAAGTGACTGACTTGTGAAACATGGCATCGGTGACCTGCGTGATGCATTTGTGGGCTGCTGACTGTGAGATCCTGCAAATGCCTGCTGCAGGTCCCTGGATGGAGCCTGAGGCAAAGAAGTTGAGGGCAATGGTGACTTAGACAGCCTCTGGTAAGGTATGTCCAGCCTCTGGGCAGCGGGTCTTGTTCCAGCAAGCTACAAATGTCTGCAAAGACCTGGCGCAATAGTCTGAGGCTCCTGAAGCACTGCTGCTCAGTCATGTCCAGGAAGCTCATCCTCTGCCCTGTGTTGGGGGTATCACCTCTGGCACGGTGCACCCCTGTGCTGATCCCCTCTCTCCTGTAGAGCATCAGGTCGGCGAGGAGAAGGTTGCTGTGTGGTTCCTACTACTGGTGGTGTTGCTGTGGCTTGTGTTGCTGGTTCTGGGGCTCATCTTGGTCCGATTCTGAGGTCCAAGGTGAGACAGCATCAGCGGCATCCATGCTGACCTAATAGATGGCAGGTAAAGTAGAGATCAGAGGCACAATCCTCCACTGTACTGAGAGTGACTAGAATGAGAGTGGCTTCCAAGTTTCAGAAATCACCTGCAAATTTCTGAAAGCTAAATCTCTGCACAAAATGGTGTCAGCAAGAGCCTTTCCTTAGGCAAGGAAGCAGGTGTAAGCTGTGTGTATTTATGTATTTTTTTCCACCTGTTACTTAATGAACAAGGCCATTGAGCTTCTGTCTCCCCTTTACAGGCGAGCTTATAGAAACATAGAAAATAGGTGCAGAAGTAGGCCATTCGGCCTTTCGAGCCTGCACCGCCATTCAATGAGTTCACAGCTGAACATGCAACTTCAGTACCCCATTCCTGCTTTCTTGCCATACCCCTTGATCCCCCTAGTAGTAAGGACTACATCTAATTCCTTTTTGAATATATCTAGTGAATTGGTCTCAACAACTTTCTGTGGTAGAGAATTCCATAGGTTCACCTCCCTGCCCCTGTACTCAAATCCCCTCGCTATGAAGGCCAACATGCCATTTGCTTTCTTAACCGCCTGCTGTACCTGCATGCCAACCTTCGATGACTGATGTACCATGACACCCAGATCTCATTGCACCTCCCCTTTTCCTAATCTGTCACCATTCAGATAATAGTCTGTCTCTCTGTTTTTACCACCAAAATGGATAACCTCACATTTATCCACATTATACTTCATCTGCCATGCATTTGCCCACTCACCTAACCTATCCAAGTCACTCTGCAGCCTCATAGCATCCTCCTCGCAGCTTACACTGCCATAGTGTCATCCGCAAATTTGGAGATACTACATTTAACCCCCTCGTCTAAATCATTAATGTACAATGTAAACAGCTGGGGCCCCAGCACAGAACCTTGCAGTACCCCACTAGTCACTGCCTGCCATTCTGAAAAGTACCCATTTACTCCTATTCTTTGCTTCCTGTCTGCCAACTAGTTCTCAATCCACGTCAGCACACTACCCCCAATCCCATGTGCTTTAACTTTGCACATTAATCTCTTGTGTGGGACCTTGTCGAAAGCCTTCTGAAAGTCCAAATACACCACATCAACTGGTTCTCCCTTGTCCACTCTACTGGAAACATCCTCAAAAAATTCCAGAAGATTTGTCAAGCATGATTTCTCTTTCACAAATCCATGCTAACTTGGACCTATCATGTCACCTCTTTCCAAATGCGCTGCTATGACATCCTTAATAATTGATTCCATCATTTTACCCACTACTGATGTCAGGCTGACCGGTCTATAATTCCCTGTTTTCTCTCTCCCTCCTTTTTTAAAAAGTGGGGTTACATTGGCTACCCTCCACTCCATAGGAACTGATCCAGAGTCTATGGAATGTTGGAAAATGACTGGCAATGCATCCGCTATGTCCAAGGCCACCTCCTTGAGTACTCTGGGATGCAGACCATCAGGCCCTGGGGATTTATCAGCCTTCAATCCCATCAATTTCCCCAACACAATTTCCCGACTAATAAGGATTCCCCTCAGTTCCTCCTTCTTACTAGACCCTCTGATCCCTTTTATATCCGGAAGGTTGTTTGTGTCCTCCTTAGTGAATACCAAACCAAAGTACTTGTTCAATTGGTCAGCCATTTCTTTATTCCCCGTTATGACTTCCCCTGATTCTGGCTGCAGGGGACCTACGTTTGTCTTCACTAACCTTTTTCTCTTTACATATCTATAGAAGCTTTTGCAGTCCGTCTTAATGTTCCATGCAAGCTTCCTCTCGTACTCTATTTTCCCTGCCCTAATCAAACCCTTTGTCCTCCTCTGCTGAGTTCTAAATTTCTTCCAGTCCCCGGGTTCACTGCTATTTCTGACCAATTTGTATGCCACTTCCTTGGCTTTAATACTATCCCTGATTTCCCTTGATAGCCATGGTTGAGCCACCTTCCCTTTTTTATTTTTACGCCAGACAGGGATGTACAATTGTTGTAGTTCATCCATGCGGTCTCTAAATGTCTGCCATTGCCCATCCACTGTCAACCCCTTAAGTATCATTCGCCAATCTATCCTAGCCAATTCACGCCTCATACCTTCAAAGTTACCCTTCTTTAAGTTCTGGACCATGGTCTCTGAATTAACTGTTTCATTCTCCATTCTAATGTAGAATTCCACCATATTATGGTCACTCTTCCCCAAGGGGCCTCGCGCAACGAGATTGCTAATTAATCCTCTTTCATTACACAACACCCAGTCTAAGATGGCCTCCCCCCTAGTTGGTTCCTCGACATATTGGTCTAGAAAACCATCCCTTATGCACTCCAGGAAATCCTCCTCCACCGTATTGCTTCCAGTTTGGTTAGTCCAATCTATATGCATAATTAAAGTCACCCATGATAACTGCTGCACCTTTATTGCATGCACCCCTAATTTCCTGTTTGATGCCCTCCCCAACATAACTACTACTGTTTGGAGATCTGTACACAACTCCCACTAACGTTTTTTGCCCTTTGGTATTCTGCAGCTCTACCCATATAGATTCCACATCATCCAAGCTAATGTCCTTCCTAACTATTGCATTAATCTCCTCTTCAGCCAGCAATGCTATCCCCACCTCCTTTTCCTTTTATTCTATCCTTCCTGAATGTTGAATACCCTTGGATGTTGAGTTCCCAGCCCTGATCACCCTGGAGCCACGTCTCTGAAATCCCAATCACATCATATCTGTTAACATCTATTTGCACAGTTAATTCATCCATCTTATTACGGATACGGAGCTTCCCAAGGTGTGTGAATCTTGTGCGCAACCAGTTAAAGTTCAAACCTGACGTTAAAAAGGCTGTTAATGGTCTGTAAATGAGCAGTTAACCTGAATGAGGTCACCGCCTCTCCCGAGCAGGACCGTGGAGAAACCGCGCGACCCACTCTGGAGAGGCGGGCGACCTCATTCAGGTTGTTAACCTCCCAGGGAAAGGCTGAAGTCAGCGGGTTCCCAACGCACTGTCAATTTCTGCACTTTTAGCTGCTGACCCGCCCCAAATCCGTACGCTCTCCAATGTGAAAATCCCACCTTTGTATCAGATTGATGGTGTGACAAGAAAATTATATTGATGTATATATTCACACTTTCCTGAAGTGTGAATTGCCACTAAAAGTGACATTATTAAACATCATTGAAATCTATTGAAAATCTTGAGAAAATAGAATCAATAAGCATAATAATAAAAGGATCTGTTGATAAAGTATGAGAAATGATGGAGACTATTAATTTGAAAAGAATATGAATGAAACATTCTAATAGTTGTGCCTACAGCTGATCACCAGAGCACCTAAATGGTGCTGCTGGACCTAAAATGAAGTACATTTTAATCCTATTTATAATCATGAAGTGTTTTAGAAATACACAACTGATGATGAAAATGCATCAAATATTTCCCGTGCATAAACCAATAATATACTGCAATGTGTTTCTTGTTTGGCCTCCCCTGGTTTTTATTTGCTTTCTCTCTCTTTTAAGTAGCTCCAGCACACGTAATTTGCTCATCCAGAAAGATCTGCCAGATTTGCCTTGAATTGCTGCTAGGTGGTGTGTGGGAGTAACATGGGACAAAATTTCCTGCTCTTTCTCTCCCATAAATAAACAGCTAGCTTTATTTATCCTCTCACTTTAATGGCACACAAGAGTTTGGGAAGTTACTGTGTCTAAAACCTACCAGTGCTCCATGATGCTATTCACTGAATCACACCACCTAAAATGTTTTTCAAGTAACTTTCAGTATCCTGTGATTTTATCTTCAAATACAGTTTAATTGCACAAATTGTCTGCTTTGTTAACTTTTCAGGCAAATAATTCAGGCATTGTGATGGTGAACTTTTATCCTTACTTTATTTCTTGTAAAGGAACTGCTACCTTATCCCAAGTGGCAGGTTAGTATAACCAGCAACCATTTTGAATGATAGGACAAGATTAAATTCTCTGTGCATTTACTAAATTGTTTATTGTTTTAGACCACTTTGATCACATTCGAAATATCACTGGTGCAGATCACGTGGGCATCGGTAGTGACTTTGATGGTTTTGAAAGGTACAGAGTTTGCAATTGTTTCTGATTCTGAGCCTAGAATTATCCATTTGTTGAGACAGTAAGAACAATAATAATGTATTTTTGTTTTATTTTAAAAGGGCTCCAACTGGTCTGGAAGATGTTTCAAAATATCCTGCTTTAATTGCTGAGCTTCTCCAGCGTAACTGGACTGATAATGACATTAAAAAGCTACTTGGTTTAAACTTTATACGAGTTTTTAAGAAAGCTGAAGAAGTGAGCTATTTTTTTTCCATCATGTTCACATAACATTGAGTTCCATTGTTACAAATAAGAATATATATAATTAGAAATTGTAACAATACACATGACAAAAACATTGATATTGTATCTTGATCAGCAATATATTATAGTATTTTCATTATAAATTCTGAAAATGTTATTTCTCCATTAAGCCCAAATGAAGAGGGTGGAAGGATTCTGGAAAGGGTAAATTCAAAAGTAGTAAGAGAAATGTCAAGAAATGTCAAGGCTGAAGTGGTCTGGGTAAAGATAAGCCGAGTGGGTCAGGAAGGGACAGAAAGATGAATAAAGGTAATAGGGCATTAGTGAGTTAAGTCACATCAGGGAAAAATAGAAAAAAGTGAAAGCTATATCTGAATGCACAAAGCACTTGTAACAAAATAGATGAATTAACAGAAGGCTCGGCCACCGATGGTTGATCAATTATAATCACGAATGCTCAAGAGGGCAGAATTAGATGAGCGCAGATATTCCGGTGTGGTTGTAGGGCTGAAGGGGATTACAGAGAAAGGGAGGGGTGAGGCCATGGAGGGATTTGAAAACAAGGATGAGAATTTTGCAATCAAGGTGTTGCTTAACCGGGAGCCAATGTAGGTCAGCGAGCACAGGAGTGATGTGTGAGCGGGACTTGGTGCGAGTTTGGACACGGGCAACCAAGTATTAGATCACCTCAAGTTTACATAGGGTAGAACGTGGGAGGCCAGCCAGGAGTGCATTGGAATAGTCAAGTCTAGAGGTAACAAAGGCATGGATGAAGGTTTCAACAGCGGATGAGCTGAGGAAAGGGCGGAGTTGGGCGATGTTACTGAGGTGGAAATAGGCGGTGTTAGTTATGCTGCGGATATGTGGTCGAAAGCTCATTTCAGGGTCAAATATGACACCAATGTTGCGATCAGTGTAGTTCAACCTCAGACAGAAGTTGGGGAGAGGAATGGAGTCAGTGACCAGGGAACGGAGTTTGTGGCGGGGACCGAAAACAATGGCTTCGGTCTTCCCAATCTTTAAATTTAAATATAAAGGAGGGAATAAGGACAGTAGAGAGAAAGGATTTTGGCTCAGAAAAACAAAATGTAGAATCAGTTTGGGTGGAGCTAAGAAACAAGGGGCAGAAAACACTAGTGGAAGTAGTCTATAGGCCCCCTAACAGTGGTTGTAGTGTCGGGCAGTGTATAAATCAAGAAAATACAGATGCATGTAACATGGGTAAGACTATAATACAATAATCATGGGGGATTTTAACTTTCATATAGACTAGGCAAACCAAATTTGCAGAAATAGTTCAGAGGAAGAATTCATGAAATGCATTCAAGATAGTTTTCTAGATCAGTATTGTAAAGTCCTTCGTCTCAATGGCACAAAACCCACACGAGGCACATTCTATGGACAAGGTCACTCTATGACCTGAACCTTTATTCACAGGACCAAGAAGTGATGACCCTACGTGGGACCTCCCTTTATATACCTGGATGACCAGGTAAGGAGTGTCTCCCACAAGTTCACCCCCTGTGGTCAAGGTGTGCATTGATTAAGTATATACAGTATTTCAGTGGCATTACATAGAGGTTACATACATGACATCAACTTCCCCCCCCCCCAAAGTCTTATTGAGATCATAGGTTAAGTCTTTCAGGTGGTCTATGCTCCCTTGTGGAGCGCCGCAGTTGGGGCTCTGGTTGTTGAGCCTTGGAGTGAGTGTCTGTCAACTGTGGTGATTCCGGCCTGACCGCCAGGACTGTGCATGTTGCTGAATGTTCTTGTTGCTCGTTCACTGGCAGTGGTGTGAGCACCATCTCATGATCTTCCTTGGGTTCCTCAGTGTCTATGCTGAACCTTTTTTTTATTTGGTCCAGATGCTTACAGCATATCTGCCCATTGTTAAGTTTAACCACAATGACCCTGTTCCCCTCTTTGTCTATTATAGTACTCTCAAACCATTTGGGCTCCACGGCGTGATTGAGGACAAATACGGGATAATTTATTTCTATACATCTCCCCCTTGAGTTTCGTTCATGGTACTCGTTTTGGGACTGGCGCTTGCCCTCAACTATGTCGGTCAGGACAGGGTGAATGAGGGACAACCGAGTTTTGAGTGCTCGTTTCATAAGTAGCTCAGCGGGCGGGACCCCCGTGAGCGAGTGCGGTTGGGACCTATAGGCCAGCAGGAGGCGCGATAGGCGGCATTGAAGGGAGGGTCCTTGAATCCGGAGCATGCCTTGTTTAATGATTTGGACCGCACGTTCACCTGGCCATTGGAGGACGGCTTGAACGGTGCTGTCCTGACGTGGTTGATGCCATTGCCCGACATGAACTCCCGGAATTCGTAGCTCGTGAAACATGGGCCATTATCGCTAACAAGGATGTCTAGCAAGCCATGGGTTGCAAAGACCTTGCGCAGACCCTCCACAGTGGTGGATGTCCTGCACGAATTCAAAATGATGCATTTGATCCATTTCGGGTGCGCATCTACCACAATGAGAAACATTTTTCCCATGAACGGGCCTGCGTAGTCTACATGAATACGTGTCCATGGGCCAGGGCCACGGGCTGAGCGGGGCCTCCCTGGGGGCATTACCCAGCTGGGCACACGTCATGCACCTGCGAACACGGTGTTCCGGGTCTGAATCAATTCCCGGCCACCAAACATGTGACCGGGCAATGGCCTTCATCAGAACGATGCCAGGATGCTCACTGTGGAGTTCCTTGATGAATGCCTCCCTGCCCCTCTAGGGCATGACTACCCGGCTGCCCCATAGTAGGCAGTCAGCTTGGATGGAGAGCTCATCCACCCGCCTGTGAAACGGTCTGACCTCCTCAGGGCATGCTCCGTGTGCGGGCGCCCAATCCCCAGTCAGGACACATTTCTTAATCAGTGATAGGAGGGAATCTCTGTTTGTCCAGATTTTGATCTAGCGGCCTGTGATGGGGGAGCCTGCGCTGTCAAAGGCATCAATGGCCATGACAATCTCAGTGCTTTGCTCCGCTGCCACCTCGGTGGTGGCCAGTGGAAGCCTGCTGAGTGCGTCACCGCAATTTTCGGTGCCCGGCCGGTGCCGGATGGAGTAGTCATACGCAGCGAGTGTGAGAGCCCATCGCTGTATGCCACAGATCCTGACAGAACCATCCGCTTTTAGGACGGGAACGATGGGGCTCGCCCAGTCGCTGAATTCAATGGGCGAGATGATGCCCTCTCTCAGCAAACGGTCCAATTCGCTCTCAATTTTCTCCCGCATCACATACAGCATCGCTCTGGCTTTGTGGTGCACTGGTCTGGCGTCCAGGGTGATGCCTATCACTACTTTGGTACCTTTGAATGTCCCAACGCCAGGTTGGAATAGTGACTCAAATTGTTGTAGGACTTGTGAGCACGAACTTCGCTCCACAGATGACATTGCATGCACATCCCCCCCATTTCCAGTTCATCTCAGCTAACCAGCTCCTCCCCTACAGTGCGGGACCATTGCCTGGGACAATCCAGAGCAGCAACCGGTTCACTGATCCATTGTGTGTGACCGCCAACATTGCACTGCCTAGTACTGGAATTATTTTTTTGGTATACATCCGTAGTTGTGTCTCAATGTGTTCTAGTTTGGGTCTACTGATTTTGTGTGGACATGGCTTTTCGAATTGTTGAACGCTCATGAGTGACTGGCTGGCCCCCATGTCCAGCTCCATGCGTACAGGGATGCCGTTTAATAAAACCTTCATCATCATTGGTGGCGTTTTGGTATATGAGCTGTGAATGTTTGCCACATGAACCCGCTGAACTTCAGCGTCCATTGATTTGCCCCAAGAGTCATCCTGCATCATAGACCCCTCTTCTGGTCCATCCGCCTCGTAAATTAGTCTGGTTACAGGCTTCCTGCACATTCGAGCTAAATGGCCACTGAGGTTTCAATTTCTGCAGACAAAATGTTGAAACCTGCAAGTCCTGGCAGAGTGTTTGCCCCCACACCTCCAGCATGAGCTGAGATTCCCATTGTTGTGAACAAAGGAGCTATGACCCGGCATTCCTCGCTGATTGTCGCTTTGACTGCCCTTGAGTATCCTGTTAGTGGATGTCAATGGCCGCATCCTGGACCGCATTGTCCACTGTGATGGCGTAAATGTCCATTCAGCCTGCCATTGTCTCTGTTGAAAACCTGCTCTGGGGTCTATTGCTGCCTGGGGTGCGTCGAACTGTCCTTCCCTGCCTGCGGGGCTCTGAGTTGCGTTTATGATATTGACTCCCTGATCCCCCGCCGCGTTGGAGGCAGAATTGCGCGCGTATATTATTTTGGTTTCCCCCTCCCCCGCCATGAAAGTCTGAGCCATCAACGCCGCCGCTTCCAAAGTCAAGTCCTTGGTCTCAATTAACTTTTGGAAAATCCCCGCATGACCGATGCCCTCAATAAAAAAATCCCTTAACATCTCCCCCCTGCAGGCATCTGTGAACTTACAGAGGCTGGCCAAACACCGGAGGTCCGCAACAAAGTCCGGTATGCTCTGTCCATCACGATGGCGGTGGGTATAGAATCTGTGTCGGGCCATGTGTATGCTGCTCGCCGGTTTGAGGTGCTCACCGATTAGTTTGCTGAGCTCTTCAAAGGTTTTGTCCGCCGGCTTTTCGGGTGCGAGTAGGTCCTTCATGAGTGCGTAAGTCTTAGGTCAGCAGCTGGTCAGCAGATGTGCCCTTCGCTTGACGGCCGCTGCATTTCCCAGCCATTCTTTCGTGACAAAGCTCTGCTGGAGCCTCTCAATGAAATCGTCCCAGTCCTCACCAACACAGTACCGTTCCTCTGTGCTACCGGTGGCCATTCTCATGGGTTGCTGATTCCTGTTTCTTGTCGCCAATGTAAAGTCCTTAGTCTCAATGGCACAAAACCCACACGAGGCACATTCTATGGACAAGGTCACTCTATGACCTGAGCCTTTATTAACAGGACCAAGAAGTGATGACCCTGCATGGGACCTCCCTTTATATACCTGGATGACCAGGTAAGGAGTGTCTCCCACAAGTTCACCCCCTGTGGTCAAGGTGTGCATTGCTTAAGTATATACAGTATTGCAGTGGTGTTACATAGAGGTTACATACATGACAAGTATGTCAAGGAATCTATGAGAGAATTGGCTATTTTAGATCTAGTACTGTGCAATGAGACAGGGTTAATTAATAACCTTGTCGTAAAAGAGCCTCTGGGGAGCAGTGATCGTAATATAATAGAATTTTATGAGTTTGAGAGTAATTCAGTTAAATCCAAAACTAGGGTCCTAAACCTGAACAAAGCAAACTACTTGGGTATGGCTAAGGTAGGTTGGGAAACTAGATTAAAAGATATGACAGTATAAAAGCAATAGCAAACATTTAAAGAAATAATTCACAATTCGTAATGAAAATACATTCACTTAAGCAATAAAAACACCACGGGAAAAATGGTCCAACCATGGCTAATGAGAAATTTAAGATAGTATTAGATTAAAGAAAGAGGTTTATAATGTTGCCAAAAAGAGTAGTAAGCCTGAGGCTAGGGAGGCTTTTAGAATTCAGCAAAGGAGGACCAAGAAATTGATCAAGAAAGGGAAAATAGAATATGGGAGTAAACTAGCAAGAGTCATAAAAACAGACTGTAAAAGCTTCTATAGGAATGTAAAAAGGAAAAGATTAGCAAAAGTAAACATAGGTCCCTAACAGGCTGAGACAGGAGAAATTATAATGGGAAATAAGGAAATGGCAGAGAAATTAAACAAATACTTTGTGTTCTGTCTTCACGGAAGACACAAAAAACTCCCGGAAATTGTGGAGAACCAGGGGTCTAGTGAGATTGAAAGAAATTCGTATTAGTAAAAAAAAAAATAATATTGGAGAAATTAATGGGATTGACGGATACATCCTCTGGACCTGATGGCCTACTTCCTAGGGTATTAAAAGAGGTGGCAATAGAGATAGTGGATGCATTGGTTGTCATCTTCCAAAATTCCATAAATTCTTGACGGTGCCCACAGATTGGGAAGTAGCGAATGTAACCCCATTATTTAAGTAACGAGGGAGAGAGAAAACAGGGAACTACAGATCGGTTAGCCTGACATCAGTAGTAGGAAAAATGCGATAATCTATTATTAAGGATATGGTAACAGGACATTATGAAAGGGAAATTATGTTTGACAAATCTATTAGTGTTTTTGAGGTTGTAACTAGCAGAATAGATAAGGAGGAACCAGTGGATGTGCTGTACTTGGATTTTCAGAAGGCATTCGCGAAGGTGCCACAGATTTGTCAAACATAATTTCCCTTTCATAAATCCGTGTTGACTCTGCCCAATCTTATTATTTTCCAAGTGTCCTGTTACCATATCCTTAATAATAGATTATCGCATTTTTCCTACTACTGATGTCAGGCTAACCGGTCTGTAGTTCCCTGTTTTCTCTCTCCCTCGTTACTTAAATAGAGATTATTAAACAAAATTTAGGGCTCATGAGATTGGGGTAATATACAAGCATGGATTGAGGATTGGCTAACGGACAGGGAGGATATAGTGAATGGGCAAGAACATGGCGAATGGAATATAATGTGGAGAAATGTGAAGTTATCCACTTTGGTAGGAAAAATATAAAAGCAGAGCATTTTTAAAATGGTGAACGAGTGGGAAATGTTGATGTTCAGAGGGACCAGGGTGTCCTTGTACACAAATCACAAAAGTTAACATGCAGGTACAGCGAGCAATTAGGAAAGCAAATGGTATGTTGGCATTTAAGATGTCTTACTGCAATTATATAGGGCCTTGGTGAGACCACACCTGGAGTATTGTGTACAATTTTGGTCTCCTTACCTAAGGAAGGATCTACTTGCCATAGAGAGATGCAACGATGGTTCACCAGATTGATTCCTAGGATGGGTGGATTGTCCTATGAAGAGAGATTGAGTAGACTAGGCCTATATTCTCTAGAGTTTAGAAGAAAAAGAGGTGATCTCATGGAAACATACAAAATTCTTACAGGGCTTGACAGGGTAAATTCAGGAAGAATGTTTCCCATGGCTGGGGAGTCTAGAACCAGGAGCCGCAGTCTCAGGATAAAGGGGCAGTCATTTAGCACTGAGATGAAGAGAAATTTCTTTACTCAGAGGGTGGTGAATCTTTGGAATTATTTACCCTACAGGGATGTGGAGGCTCAGTCCTTGTATATTCAAGATAGAGATCGATACATTTTTGGATATTAGGGGAATCGATGGATATGGGGATAGTGCAGGAATGTGGAGTTGAAGTAGAAGATCAGCCATGTACTTATCAAATGGCGGAGCAGGCTTGAGGGGCCGAATTGCCTACTCCTGCTCCTATTTCTTATGCTCTTACATATAACTCCAATCTATAACAGCTTTCTAAACTAGGGTGCTTGTTCAGATGTTCATGTTTATATTTTTGGTGAAGTTTAGATAATTATTGGCCCAGTATTTGCGGTCAGCGGCAAATGCAATGGTGATCGTCACTGACCTCGAAGAAAGTTGTCCACAAAAATCTCGCAATCTCTGTGGGAACACTTTAGCTTTTTTGATCATAATTTGATTGTAGCACTGTCAAAAGGGGATCCCCATCATAGAGCAGCAGTGATGTCATCAAGATGTCTAAACAGCCAATCACATTGAAGAATTCTCTCAAACAGCAAACCAGGAAATAAAAAGCACTGATTATCAATTCACCCTTTAAAAATTTACAGAGAAAAAAATAAAGATTGGGACATACACATGGGGTTGAACTAACACCTGAAAAATCATAAACTTACTTTTTTATTATTATTTTATCATAATTGAAAAATTTCACATTCCACAAATATAAAATTAGTTTTTCAGGGCCAAAATGGTTGTTCAGCAGTCAACATGCTATTAAATCCCCAGTTACACCTATTTCAACAAAGCTTAACTTTTTATGGGGTGTTTAAGAGCGATATTAGGCAGAAAAGCTTACGTTTTTGTCAGTTCAACTGATTGCCAGCTATGGGGAGTTCCACAGCATCACCTATGGTGGAGCAGTGAATGACTGACTGTAACTCCAGGATTTCCATGTTTATCTATGCAGCCACTAAATCCTGAGGTTACGGTCAGTTTCAGAGTGGTAATGACAGCAAAATCTGACAGTTTCACCATCATTACCACCGCAAAATCCGGGCCATTATTCTTAAAGGGTATTTTCTTCTTGTTTGATTCTCCTCATCATGTCTTTGTCACAGGACTTGCCCCAGAATGATGCCAATGTTGCTCTGTAATTGGTCACAAGGAAGTGTGTAAAAGCTACACATTTCCAACAGCTGCACAACTGACGTTGGGTACTCAATGTATAGAGAACAATGGGCATAATGCATTTCAATCTAATTTATTATGGTTTATTGGCTGTCTAGAAAATTAGGCACATTTAATTACTGAAAGAGTGAATGCAGAAACATGTTTAATATCTCTAATTGGGTTATGTTCCAGCAATAACCTGTCAAAATGAAAACTTCCAGGAATAAGGATTCTGCTTATGCAGACAGGTTCCTGTATATTTCAATAAATTAAGATAAAACCTTAGATAACATGTATTTAAGTAGTCCATGCAAGCTGTTGGTAATGTCTCTATGTTAATAATACTATTCATAGATAAATGTGACTGTAATGTTTTCATATAGAGAAACATTGTCAGTGTAACTGAGACCAAAATTAGTAAAATAGCATTGGAAGATGATCCATTTAAAACCACGATGATTACTGTAGGCTGTAAACAAAAAAAAATAGTTTCTCCTCCATATTCAGATTTTTACTGAGAATGTTTTTTCCAGGACAATTACTCTTACAGCACACTGGTGTTATAAATACATTGGAGGAATTGCTAATGTATTTATAGCACCAGTGTGCTGTAAGAGTAATTGCTAAACTGCACAGTTTAACCTAACCCAATAATCTTGGTGCAGCCTGACCATATTTATGTAATATTTTACAGAAATATTATAATACCATCCTCATTTTTTCAACATTAAAAATAACTTTATTGAAGTAATTACTCAAGTAGGCAGTGGAATACAAAATGATGTTTACATCTTCATGGTAACCAATGCACAGCAGTACAAGAGAAAGTCTCAAATGATACTGACAGATGTTTTGACCAAGGGTTGTTGCCATTGGTATAAGTTGTTTCCTTGCCAAGGATGTTTACTGTGCCGATTACAAGAAGAAATTCAAGCCCTCCATTTCCATTGGTATTACTTCAAGCAGTCTCCTTTGTTTTTCTCGGGCTGGAAATACTACAAAAATATATAGTACAGCATTATAAATGGTACATTTTTCAGCATTTAGCAGTTTTTAAATTATTGGCCCAGAATTTGCTGGAACGGGGCATCTCATGGTGTGACCTGATAGTTCCTGCACCCTTCAGCTCAAAAATGTTTTTCACACAAAGTTGCTAGAAGTGCGAGCTGATAACAGCGCCATGAATGCAACAGGTATCTGGTACCTTGGGACAAACAGTCTATCTCCTTAACCAATAAGATTTAAGGATTGAGAAATAAATACAGGAAAGACTGAGAAGGAGGGTGAATTAGAGTGGCTGAATTCAATGTTAAATCAGGTACAGAAAGAGAAATATAAAGAGAGTAAGAAAGATTGTATTAAGAGAGAGAAAAAAAGGGGCAGGAAGGAAAAGAAAAATAAGTTCATTTAAAATTTGACATTTTTTAAATCGCCAACAATTCACAAACTGAAGGAATGAGACTACGCACTTTTAATTGTTCACTTTCTGGGCCAGCGAGGTTGATTAACAGTCATTAACAACTAACACATCGATAAAAGGGTACTTACGTTATTAATTACTAGACTTAACTTTCCGTGGCTAGTTTAATGGGCAAGTAAGGTGCAAATGCAGCAATTTCATGAAATTCATGGAGTGGTTAAGTGCAAGATGTCATTTTCGCAAAGCTTGTGCCGATTTGCAATTTACGGGGTATCTCTTCCTCGCCACTTGCGGGTCGATTTGTACATAAATAACAACATCCATCATTTAGACAACGTTGTTTTTTTCAACAAATTCAGGATCATTGTGTTTAAGATGTTCTGTTTTAAATTGAATTATATCACAAGTGTATCTGTGAGGTTAACCAGATGAATTTGTGTTTTACAGGTAAGCAGACAGCTTCAACATATCAACATGCCATCAAATGATGTTATCGCTCAGGATAAGGTGCAGAGCCCATGCAGAACATTTCTTGGCTACCCATCTGCAGCTCCTCCACACCCCTCCACTATTCATGTTATCAGCTCAGTCATGTTCATTGTTTCCTTAATAGTAATCAGAGCTTTATGAAATCATTAGAAAGATGCAATATTAGAATATGAATTTATAACATTAAATATATAGAGGAGAAAGAAGTCTACTAAAAGATTATTACAACTGTACTGGAGGAATTGAGCTGGAGAGAAAAAAGGATTTACCTATTCAGACGACTATATCATATGTCTTACTAAACATGTGTTCCTAAGCATCTATATATAAACTTCCTAACCATCTAACAGCATTATTTGCCATTCTTGCATTCCACCACTTAAATGGAAAGTAGGGGTTTTCTTTCATTATATGCCAAGATATTTATTCACAAGACCGATAAGTACATAATGATTGAATCTGAAGCCATGTAATGTCTTGGGTGCATTAATAAATAAAGATCAGTGAGAAAGCAGCTGTATATATCTTTCGACTTTGTCTCAAATGGAAGCTTGGAGGTCTGACATCTGGGAAAAGACAAAGTTCTCAAATCCTATTGTGGACAAACTACATTCTTTCTGCCAGAGTTCAATGTCATTAGGGGGAAATTGCTCTCTGGCAGATTCGCAAAATAGGCGATAGTGAATTAGGAGCCCCTTTTTTAATGATTTACTATTTTTTTATTGACTTTGTTAGCTGAGTTCGCATGGTTACGTTGCAACAAAGGGTTATTCTTCCTGCAACAATAACCTCCATGTGATTTGGTCCCAAGTGGTTTGAAACAATCATCTTTAATATGCATTGACTAATAACAGTATTGTTTTTATACAACTGTTCTACAGTATTACATTAAATGGCAAGCAATTAATACAACCTGTTTCCTCCATGAAGTCCTGTTCAAGTTGATCAGACCTGTTATCTATCATGGGGCACCGTTGCAGCAAATGGACGTCCGACTGTTCTGAGAGTGCTCTAATTTTTGGAGGGAACAGCTCCTACCCTTATACTATTCAGCTATACCTTGGGCTGCACCTACTATTCCACCCAGCTGACATCACGCTTGAGGTGTTTACCCCACTTCTAATCTTTTTGGCTTCCACCTCTGTTCTACAAGCTTTGTTTATTGTACTGTGATGTGCAGGCCAATAGTTCTGACTGTCTTAGTAGTATCTCAATGCTATCTCTTACCGTGGTATGTGGTGTCTCAGCAACTGCCCCTTGTCTCAGGTCCTTAATCTGATGGCTCAGCTCATTTTGCTCACATGGAAACAAAAAGCTTCTCCTTTTCTCCACGTTCAACTTAACCATTCAAACCACTTTAAAATACCTAACAGACTTCAATGGAAAAGAACATTGGGAAAGATGTAAAACGGGCTCCCAATTCACTATCACCTATTTTGCGCAACCACCCAAAACTAGTTTCTCCCCCGTTGTTTCTTGTTGATTTTTTCAATGTAGCCATAACATGAGCAGCCATACCAGCAGCACAAATACAGTCTTATTGGAAGAAACGTTTTATGGATTTTAATCTAGGGCACTCTTCAATATAGACATGATATTGCACCAAGCTGGGTCTTCTGAGACTCCAGAAATGTTATTTTGTCCTTCCACAGTGCTGAATATTTGAAAGAACTGGTACAGACTCAATGGGTTTAGAATAGAGGATACCAAGATGACATGGATTCAGTGTTTCAATTGTACATCAATCATTTTCGTTTGACTCCTGCCCCATACAGGAAAGAGGCATTCTTCTCTCTAATATGCAGATACATATTACAAGTGCAACAACAACCAATATGGAGAGTACGCTTACTGCTATTTTCTTAATTAAAAAATGGATGCAATATTTACAGTTAAGACTCCTGTAATGTTGACAGTAGGCCTGACTCGGGTTGATTTTAAGTTTGGCCAGACGGTAGGTGGTATGATTGGACCACCCACCTAAAGCACCAGATTTTGGATGCAATTTCCAGAAATAGTGCAGAATCATCTTCGTACCAGATATACTTTACCTAGTAAAACTTTACTAAATAAACCGTTACTGGTGGATGAATTAACTGCGCAGATAGCTGTTAACGGATATGATGCAGTTGGAATTACAGAGACGTGGCTCCAGGGTGACCAGGGCAGGAAATTCAACATCCAGGGGTATTCAATATTCAGGAAGGATAGACAGAAAGGAAAAGGAGGTGGGGTAACATTGCCGGTTAAAGATGAGATTAACGCAATAGTAAGGAAGGATATTAGCTTGGATGATGTGGAATCTGTATGGGTAGAGCTGCGGAACACCAAAGGGCTAGTGGGAATCATGTACAGACCACCAAACAGTGGTAGTGAGGTTGAGGATGACACCAAACAGGAAATTAGGGATGTGTGCAATAAAGGTACAGCAGTTATCATGGGTGACTTTAATCTACATATAGATTGGGCTAACCAAACTGGTAGCAACACGGTGGAGGAGGATTTCCTGGAGTGTATAAGGGATGGTTTTCCAGACCAATATGTCAAGGAACCAACTAGAGAGCAGGCCATCCTAGACTGCGTCTTGTGTAATGAGAGAGGATTAATTGGCAATCTTGTTGTGCGAGGCCCCTTGGGGAAGAGTGACCATAATATGGTAGAATTCTTCATTAAGATGGAGAGTGGCACAGTTAATTCAGAGACTAGGGTCCTGAACTTAAAGAAAGGTAACTTCAATGGTATGAGACGAGAATTGGCTTGGATTTACTGGCAAATGATACTAAAAGGGTTGCCAGTGGATATGCAATGGTAGACATTTAAAGATCACATGGATGAACTTCAACAATTGTACATCCCTGTCTGGCGTAAAAATAAAACGAGGAAGGTGGTTCAACTGTGGCTAACAAGGGAAATTAGGGATAGTGTTAAATCCAAGCAAGAGGCATATAAATTGGCCAGAAAAAGCAACAAACCTGAGGACTGGGAGAAATTTAGAATTCAGCAGAGGAGGACAAAGGGTTTAATATCATAGAAAGATAAAATTCTGACAGGACTGGACAGGTAAAATGCAGGAAGAATGTTCCCAATGTTGGGGAAGTCCAGAACCAGGGGTCACAGTCTAAGGATAAGGGGTAAGCCATTAGGACCGAGATGAGGAGAAACTTCTTCACTCAGAGAATTGTGAACCTGTGGAATTCTCTACTGCAGAGAGTTGTTGATGCCAGTTCATTAGATATATTCAAGAGGGAGTTAGATATGGCCCTTACGGCTAAAGGGATTAAGGGGTATGGAGAGAAAGCAGGAAAGGGGTACTGAGGTGAATAATCAGCCATGATCTTATTGAATGGTGGTGCAGGCTCGAAGGGACGAATGGCCTACTCCTGCACCTATTTTCTATGTTTCTATGTAATTAGGAGGGGGAAAATAAGAGTACGAGAGTAAGCTTGTAGGGAACATAAAAACTGACTGCAAAAGTTTATATCGGTACATGAAGAGAAAACGATTAGTGTAGACAAATGTAGGTCCCTTGCAGTCAGAATCAGGTGAATTTATAATGGGAAACAAAGAAATGGCAGACCAATTGAACAAATATTTTGGTTCTGTCGTCACTGAGGAAGACACAAATAATCTTTCGGAAATACTAGGGGACCGAGGGTCTAGCAAGAAGGAGGAACTGAAGGAAATCCTTATTAGTCAGGAAATCGTGTTAGGGAAATTGATGGGATTGAAGGCCGATAAATCCCCAGGGCCTGATAGTCTGTATTCCAGAGTACTTAAGGAAGTGGCCCTAGAAATAGTGGATGCATTGATGGTCATTTTTCAACATTCTATAGACTCTGGATCAGTTCCTATGGATTGGAGGGTAGCTGATGTAACCCCACTTTTTAAAAAAGGAGGGAGAAAGAAAACAGGGAATTATAGACTGGTTAGCCTGACATCGGTAGTGGGGAAAATGTTGGAATCAATTATTAAAGATGTAATAGCAGCGCATTTGGAAAGCAGTGACAGGATCGGTTCAAGTCAGCATGGATTTATGAAAGGGAAATCATGCTTGACAAATCTTCTAGAATTTTTTGAGGATGTAATGAGTAGAGTGGACAAGGGAGAACCAGTGGATGTGGTGTATTTGGACTTTCAAAAGACCTTTGACAAGATCCCACACAAGAGATTAGTGTGCAAAATTAAAGCACATGGTATTTGGGGTAATGTACTGACGTGGATAGAGAGCTAGCAAAGAGTAGGAATAAACGGGTCCTTTTCAGAATGGCAGGCAGTGATTAGTGGGGTGCCACAAGGTTCAATGCTGGGCCCCCAGCTATTTACAATATACATTAATGATTTGGACGAAGGAATTGAATGTAATTATCTCCAAGTTTGCAGATGACACTAAGCTGGGTGGCAGTGTGAGCTGTGAGGAAGAAGCTAAGAGGCTGCAGGGTGACTTGGACAGGTTAGGTGAGTGGCCAAATGCATGGCAGATGCAGTATAATGTAGATAAATGTGAGGCTAGCCACTTTGGTGGCAAAAACAGGGAGGCAGAATGTTATCTGAATAGTGATAGATTAGGAAAAGGGGAGGTGCAATGAGACCTGGGTGTCATGGTACATTAGTCATTGAAAGTTGTCATGCAGGTACAGCAGACGGTGAAGGCGGCAAATGATATGTTGGCCTTCATAGCGTGATGATTTGAGTATAGGAACAGGGAGGTCTTACTGTAGTTGTACAGTGCCTTGGTGAGGCTACATTTTGAATATTGTGTACAATTTTGGTCTCCTAATCTGAGGAAGGACATTCTTGCTATTGAGGGAGTGTAGCGAAGGTTCACCAGACTGATTCCCGGGATGGCAGGACTGACATATGAAGAAAGACTGGATCGACTAGGCTTATATTCACTGCAATTTTGAAGAATGAGAGGGGATCTTATGGAAACATATAAAATTCTGACAGGATTGGACAGGTTAGATGCAGGAAGAATGTTCTCGTTGTTGGGGAAGTCCAGAACCAGGGGTCACAGTCTAAGGATAAGGGATAAGCCATTTAGGACCAAGATGAGGAGAAACCTCTTCACTCAGAGAATTGTGAACCTGTGGAATTCTCTACCACAGAAAGTTGTTGAGGCCAGTTCATTAGATATATTCAAAAGAGATTTAGATATGGCCCTTACGGCTAATGGGATCAAAGGGTATGGAGAGAAAGCAGGAATGGGGTACTGAAGTTGCATGATCAGCCATGATCATATTGAATGGTGGTGTAGGCTCGAAGGGCCGAATGGCCTACTCCTGCACCTATTTTCTATGTTTCTATGTTATCTAGGTTACCCAGTAAAATGTAATTGATATCTGCACCAAAGTGATAGCATAAAGTCAATGGCTGTTTAGTTGTAGCATAACTAAGCTTGGGTTATTCGGTTTCTGTGATTGTAAAAAAAAAGATTCTTTGACAACATAATTTTTCAAAAATATTCCACTGTACACATAAATATAACCAGATTAGCATACTGGAACAAAGCCATGCATACAAAATGTGCAGTT
Organism: Pristiophorus japonicus; assembly: GCF_044704955.1. Classification (NCBI taxonomy): domain Eukaryota; kingdom Metazoa; phylum Chordata; class Chondrichthyes; family Pristiophoridae; genus Pristiophorus; species Pristiophorus japonicus. The sequence continues at coordinate 146,796,005 of NC_091989.1, forward strand.
AGCAATCCTTTTATTATATGTATCCAAGTACAGCAAGCCATTCAATATCCCATATTGAGTAGAAAAGAATCAGAACATTCTGTTTTTGAAATGTTTGAAGAATGTGTTTTTGGATGGGGTGGTAATATTTAGGTAGTAAGCAATTCTAATCAGTTACTATTAACTAACTATCATTGTCATCCGACACAGCAGCCCAGATTTTGCTGGAGCGGGGCATCTGGTGGCGTGCCCTGTTAGTTAGACTTGTCCATGTAACATGTAGGTTTTAAAAAATTTGGCCCACAAAGTTGCTGGAAGTGCAAGCTGATAACGGCACGTGAGGGCATCAGGGACCTTGCTGAACAATGGGACAACAGTATATCTCCTTAACCAATGGGATTAAAGGATTGTGACAAACTGAGGAAGGATTGAGAAGGTGGGTGAATTCAATGTCAAATCAGCTACAGAAAGAGGGAAAGAAAGATTGGATTGAGAGAGAAAAAAAGAGACAAAGAAAAATTTTAAAGAAAAATTAAAATTTGACATTTTCAAAATCTAAAACACTTCACAACATGAAGGGATGAGACTCCATACTTATAATTGTTTACGTTCTGGGCAGCAGAGGTTGATTATCATTAATAATTATCACAGAAAATGCTGGAAATACTCAGCAGGTCAAATAGCATCTGTGAAGAGAGAAACACAGTTAACGTTTCAGGTCAATGATCTTTCATCAGAACTGGAAAAAGTTAGAGATATAACAGGTTTTAAGCAAGCACAGAGATAGGGAAAGGGGGGAGGGGAGGAAAGAACAAAAGGGAAGGTGTGTGATCAGGTGGAAGGCAGGAGAGATTAAATGACAAAAGGGATGCAAGGCAAAGGCGGGGTGGTAATTTGACAAGTAAAGAAACAAAAGATGGGGCTAGAGGAGGTGTAAATGGGAATAGTCATCATCATCATCATAGGCAGTCTCTCGGAATCGAGGAAGACTTGCTTCCACTCTTAACTTGAGTTCTTAGGTGGCTGTACAGTCCAATACGAGAGCCACAGACTCTGTCACAGGCGGGACAGATAGTCGTTGAGGGAAGGGGTGGGTCGGGCTGGTTTGCCGCACGCTCCTTCCGCAGCCTGCGCTTGATTTCTGCATGCTCTCGGTGACGAAATTCGAGATAATGAGTAGAATCATTATCAACTGCTGCTGTCCAAAAAAAGATGGGTGTGGTTAGGATCTGAAATTGTTGAACTCAATGTTGAGTCCGTAAAGTGACTCAACATGTTACTGAAGTAACTAGGGATAATCATATATTGGATCTAGTAGTGAGCCTAACCTTGTATCGGGCCTCCATGTGGGGAAACATCTGGCCAACAGTGACTACAACATTATATGGGACCATTGGAGGGAGCAGAGTGCGGCGGCCCAGCCAGGAAATCGGCGTGGTGCCGGCCTGCAAGGCCATCAGAAGGCCGGGGCCATCAGAGGGAGCAGCATGCGGTGGCATGTCACTGCAGGGAGCAGCGCGCGCTGCTGCAGGAGGGCGACGGCCGCGAAGTCAGGTCGCTGATTGCAGTGCAGGCAGGCACAGCAGGAGGAAGGAGCGGCAAGAGTTCGTAGAGGCAAGTGACCGGGGCCCAGGAGAGGCGTGAATCTGGGCCCCAGAAGAGGCAAGGACCTAGGGGCAGCACGGACCAGCCCACACTGCAATATGTGTGCACGCTTGGTCCTTGCAGCAGAGCTGGTCTCCAGTTGCCTTGGGTAATCCTTGCCACTGGACCAAGACCTAGCTCTGTCAAGCCCATGTGGTGGCTACTGTGCAACGACCACCAGACATTAAAAAATCCAAGCACAGGTATCTTCCACCCTCCAAGATGTAGTTCGGGATCTGGGATATTAGGTAATTCATTGAAACACCTGTGAACTCATCCCTTTTTGGCATGGAAGCAAGTCATCTTTGCTTCGAGGGACTGCCTATGATAATGATGATGATACGGTTCCAATTGGCTAATAGAACCAAAGGTACCGAGAACCTGTAACTAGTACCAAATTTCAAAAGAGCAAACTTCACCAAATGACAGATGATTTAGGTAATTGGCTAACCCTCCTGGGTGGTGATGAGACGGATGCAGAATATAAATGGAAAGTTTTTAAGAACAAGATTAAAAAATGTCGAAAACAAATCTGTTCCCAAAGTCAAAAGAACAAAATGTGGTAAGAAAAAGCCAAGGTGGCTGACTGGCTATGTACAATAACAAATAAGATGTAACAGAAATGTTTCTATGAATTAAAGGCATTTAATACTCTACGAAACAGAGCTAAGTACCAGGAACAACTGAAGAAAATGAAGGCTACTATTAGATAAGCAAAAAGGCTAATAGAAAAAAGGATAGTAGACAACTGTGGAAGTATGGGAATAGCTTTTTCAGTTATGTAAAGAGTCAGAGAACGATCCAATACTTTTGGACGTTTGAAGGGTGTTCAAGGACAGGTTACAAAGGACTCACTGGGTATGGCGGAAATATTAAATGAGTACTTTGCATCGGTCTTCACCCTTGAAGATACTGCGTGACTATTAGAATATAATAATGTTACTAACAAAACTAGTATTAACATAGATTACTATATTGTTTTAGAAAGAATTAATCACTTGAAAATAGATAGAGCAGCAGGGCCAAATGATATCCACCCGAGGATCCTCAGAGAGATGGGGCATGTGCTGTGCGAGCTCATGGCCTGTATAGCTCACTGCACTGCACTTCCTATAGACTGAAAGAAGGCTAATTTAGCCCCCAACTTTAAAAAAGGTGACAAGACAGACCTGGGTAATTATAGGCCCATTAGTTTAACATCAGTAATAGGTAAGATGCTTGAAGAAATCATTAGGGATGTAATATATGAATACTTGGATAGAGAAAGACATATTAGGGACACCTAACATGGCTACATAAAAAGGAGATCGTATCTTACAAATCTAATTGTATTTTTTTGAAGAAGTTACAAAGTTGGTGGATGAGGAAAGTCCAACAGACATTGGCCCTTAAATTCCAGTCGAGCTCTTTCCGCGGGCAAACGACAGAAAAAGAGAAAAAAGATGCGCACTTATCTGTTGTTGCTGCGCCCCTTGGAACTTCTGAGCCTGAGGTCTCCCTTGACTGCGCGTTGCAGCGCGTGCACGTGGGGACGTGCGCAGGCCGGGAGCTGGAGACAGCAACCAATCAGGTGCAGTATAGATTCTCATTCATAATAATAGGAGTTCCGTAAGTCCGGAACTCCTATTACTATGAATGAGAACCCCCCCACCCCCCCAAAACCCAAAACACAATAAAAAATAGAAAATAAACTACACATTCATTTAAATTAAAGTTGTTATATAAAAAAATATTTTCCAGACTTTTTTAAAAGTTTTTTTTAATTAAGCCTTAAAATAAACTTACTGTAGTGGGAAGGCTTTTTAACAATAAAATGTGTTTTTATAACTTTATTTTAAAATGTTTTTGTTTATTTTTAAACACTTGCACCTGTACGCCTGCTTTTTCAGACGCAAGATTTTAAAGGACATTTGCAGGGCAAGATATTCATAAATATCGGAAATCTTGTCTGCAAGTGTCCTCGCTCCCGAGATATGGAGGATCTGTCAAGCCAGAAACTTAACAGATCGGAAAAGTCAGTTTTCATCACATGCTCATTGAGCGCTGAAAACCGGCTTTTCCGATGCCTTCCCGGGTCCGTAGAAACTCCAGGACATCGGAATTTCAGGGCCAATGTCTAATTAGATTTCCAAAAACGTTTTGACAAGGCACTGCATAAGAGGCTTCTCTATAAGATCGGTATTAGTGGTAATATATTGAGCTGGATTCAGAACTGGCTGGCAGGACGTAGGCAAAAAGTAGTTATCGATGGATTTGGATCTGTTTGGAGACCAGTCACCAGTGGTGTCCCACAGGGACCATCGCTCTTTACTATTTTTATCATCTGGATTCAGGGATTGGCAGCACAATCTGCAAATTTGCAGATGATACCAAGATTTATGCGAGTGTTAGATCTATAGATGATGCTGGTCTGCTTCAGGCTGATCTTAATGTTTTGGGAGATTGGGCATAACTTCCTGGCTTTTGTATTCTATGGGCTAGATTTTCGGTTTTCAGCGAAAACGGTAGTTTTATGCCAAAATTACCGTTTTCGCTGTGCTACCATTTTTAGGCCAAACTTTCGGCCTTTATGCATCGGTAAAGCTGGTGTTGCACGAGGATTTGCGGCGCAAACCGCGAGTTTTGGCAACTTTAGTCCAGGGCCCGGTAGCGCTGCGAGAAAGGCCTTGGGAGGTGGGAAAAATGAAAAAAAAATTTCAATAAACATTCAAAAAACCCTTACCTACTAAATGGCTGAGAAATAATTTAAAATGTAAACTTTAACTTACCTTTTTGCAGGTCTTCATACTTACCGCTGCTGGCAGGACTGCACTGTCAGTATTCTGGGCGTGGCATATGGGTCCCGAGAGAGCCAAAAGTGGGACGCAAATGCAATCTGTGGCGTTGCACGTTGGCACTCCTCTCCCCGGCGTCGCCGCAAAGTGGTCACCGAGGATCCCGCTGACTGGTTTTTCATCGCAGAGGGTCAAATTGCGGCGAAAACACGGTCGCAAAGTCGGGGAAAATTTAGGCCTTAGCCTCTATTTATAAAGCCCAGAATCCCATTTGTTTTATTAACTGCTTTGTTAATCTGTCCTGCCACCTTCAAAGATTTCTGCACAAACACCCCCAGGTCTTTATCTTCTTGCACTCTCCATTCTTCCCAACAAAATGCATCACATCACACTTTTCTGCGTTGAATTTAAGTGCACAAGCCTAAAACACCAAATGTCTCTTCTCTCCACAGATGTTATATTTCCTACTTTTCCGATTTTTGTTTCAAATTCCCTCTATTTGTAGTACATGAAACAGGAGTAGATCATTCAGCCCCGCGATCTTGTTCCACCATTCAATCAGATCATGTCTGATTTGTACCTCAACTGCATTTACCCACCTTTGATCCATAATGTCTGATACTATTACCGAACAAAAATCTCGGGCTTGAAAATTTAACTGACCCAGCATTCACAGTCTTTTAGAAACATAGAAACATAGAAAATGGGTGCAGGAATAGGCCATTCGGCCCTTCGAGCCTGCACCGCCATTCAATGAGTTCATGGCTGAACATGCAACTTCTGTTGAATCCTTAACTCTTAAACATAATCACACGAAGCACGTACTGCAGACACAGTCACTCTGTGACCTTCACCTTTATTACCGAGGCCAAGGAGTACTGGCTCTGCGAGGGACCTCCCTTTATATACTTGAATTTCCAGGTAAGGAGTGTCTCCCACAAGTACACCCCCCGTGATCAAGGTGTGCACTTCTAGTAAGTATGTACAGTATGTCGTGGTTACATGAGGGTTACAATTGTATAGGGTTTACAGTAGTATGCTGGTTACATACATGCCATCACCTCCCCCCTCACGTCTTTTTGACTCAAAGGTTAAGTCTATCAGGTGGTCGACGCTCTCTCGTGGAGCGCCGCAGTTGAGGCTCTGGTGGCTGAGCCTTGGCATGCGTTTCTGTCACCTGAGGTGATTCCGGCCTGTCCGGGCTGGCCACAGGGACTGTGCATGCTGGTGATTGTCCTTGTTGCTCGTCCACTGGCAGTGGTGTGGTTGACATCTCATGCTCTTCTTCATGTTAATCGGTGTCTATGTCTGAACCTTTTCTTTACTTGGTCCAAGTGTTTGCAGCATATCTGCCCATTATTGAGTCTGACCACTATGACCCTGTTTCCCTCTTTACCAATCACGGTGCCCTCCAGCCACTTGGGTCCCAATGCATGGTTAAGTACAAATACCGGATCATCCATTTCTATACACCTCTCCCTTGAGTTACGATCGTGGCACTTGGTTTGGGACTGGCGCTTGCCCTCAACAATGTCTGCCAGGGTTGGGTGGATGAGGGACAGCTGCGTTTTGAGCGTACATTTCATGAGGAGTTCCGGGACCTATAGGCCAGCAGGAGGCACAATAGGCGGTACTGCAAAGAGGGTCCTTGGATGCGGAGCATGCCTTGCTTTATGACTAGGACCGCACGTTCCACCTGGCCATTGGAAGCCGGCTTGAACGGCGCCGTCCGGACGTGTTTGATGCCATTACCCGACATAAACTTCTGGAATTCATGGCTGGTGAAACACGGGCCATTGTCGCTGACCAGAATGTCCGGTAAGCCGTGGGTCGCGAAAACCGTGCGCAGGCTCTCCACGGTGATGAATGTCGTGCACGAGTTTAATATGATGCACTCGATCCATTTCGAGTATGCATCGACAATTATCAAGAACATTTTTCCCATGAACGGGCCCGCATAGTCCACGTGAATGCGTGACCAAGGCTTGGTGGGCCACGGCCACGGGCTGAGCGGGGCCTCCCTGGGGGCGTTGCCCAGCTGGGCACACGTCGTGCACCTGCGAACCCAGTGTTCCAGGTCTGAGTCAATCCCCGGCCACCATACATGTGACCGGGCAATAGCCTTCATTAACACGATGCCAGAGTGTTCGCTGTGGAGTTCCCCGATGAATGCTTCCCTCCCCTTCTGGGGCATGACCTATGTGCGGGCGCCCAATCCCCCGTCAGGACACATTTCTTTATCATGGATAGGAGGGGGTCCCTGTTGGTCCAGAGTTTGATCTGGCGGGCTGTGATGGGGGAGCCTGCGGTGTCAAAAGCCTCAACGGCCATGACCATCTCAGCACTTTGCTCCGCTGCCTCCTCGGTGGTGGCAAGGGGAAGCCTGCTGAGCGCGTCAGCGCAGTTTTCGGTACCTGGCCGGTGCCGTATGGTGTAGCCATACACAGCCAGCGTGAGAGCCCATCGCTGTATGCAAGCTGACGCATTTGCATTGACCGCCTTGCTGTCGGACAACAGAGAAGTTAACGGCTTGTGGTCCGTTTCTAACTTGAACGGTCTGCCGAAAAGGTATTGGTGCATTTTTTTCACACCATAAACGCAAGCGAGTGCTTCCTTTTCAACCATGCCGTACCCACGCTCTGCCTGGGAGAGCGACCTGGAGGCATAAGCCACCAGTTGGAGTTGTCCGTCTCCATTACCCTGCTGCAACACACACCCAACCCCGTATGATGATGCATCGCATATTAAAACTAGTTTTTTATAGGGGTCATACAACATTAATAGTTTGTTAGAACAAAGCAGGTTCCGAGCCCTGTTGAAAACCCGTTCTTGACAGTCCCCCCAAAACCATTCGCAACCCTTATGCAGGAGCACGTGTAATGGCTCCAACAATGTGCTTAAGTTCGGCAGGAAGTTCCCGAAATAGTTCAACATTCCCAGGAACGATCGCAACTCCGGTGTGTTGCCGGGCCGGTGCACATGACGGATCGCCTCCGTTTTGGATTCTGTAGGCCGGATCCCGTCTGCGGCAACCCTCCTGCCCAAAAACTCGCCCTCTGGGGCCAAAAACACACACTTGGCCTTCTTCAGCAGTTGGCCTACCCGGTCCAGTCGGCGTAGCACCTCCTCCAGGTTGTGGAGGCGTTCCTCGGTATCTCGACCCGTCATTAGGATGTTGTCCTGGAATACGATTGTGCCGGGAATGGATTTCAGCAAGCTTTCCATGTTTCTCTGAAAGATGGCGGCCGCTGAACGGATGCCAAAAGGACACCTGTTGTAGATGAATAAACCCTTGTGCGTCGTGATGGTGGTCAGAAGCTTGGATTCTTCAGCCAGTTCCTGAGTCATGTAGGCCGAAGTGAGGTCCAATTTAGTGAACAGCTTGCCACCTGCCAACGTGGCAAAAAGGTCCTCCGCCCTCGGGAGCGGGTATTGGTCCTGCAGGGACACCCGGTTGATGGTGGCTTTGTAGTCACCGCAGATCCTAACCGAGCCGTCCGCTTTAAGGACAGGAACAATGGGACTTGCCCATTGGGAATTCAACGGGCGAAATTATGCCCTCTCTGAGCAGCCTGTCCAGTTCACTCTCTATTTTCTCATGCATCACTTATGGCACCGCTCTGGCTTTGTGGTGCACTGGTCTGGCGTCCGGGGTGATGCGTATAACTACTTTTGTGCTCTTGAACGTTCCGACACCAGGTTGAATCAGTGACCCGGATTTTTGTAGTACCTGTGAGAATGAGCTTCGCTCCACAGATGAAATGGTATGCACATCCCCCCATTTCCAGTTCATCTCAGCTAGCCAGCTCCTTCCCAAAAGCGCGGGGCCATTTCCCGGAACAATCCAGAGTGGCAGCCGGTGCTGTGACCCATTGTGTATTACCACCACGTTTGCACTGCCTAGCACTGGAATGATCTCTTGGGTGTACGTCCGTAGCTGCGTATTAATTCGTTCCAGTTTGGGCCTGCTAGCTCTGTGTGGCCATAGTTTCTCAAATTGTTGTGCACTCATGAGGGACTGGCTAGCTCCCGTGTCTAGCTCCATGCGCACCGGGATGCCATTCAATAAAACTTTCATCATCATGGGTAGCGTTTTGGTGTATGAGCTGTGGACATCAGCCACATGAACGAGCTGAACTTCAGCATCCATGGCTTTACCCCAGGCATTGTCCTGCACTGCAAGCCCCTCGCCTGATTCCTCTGTTTCATAGATTAGCCTCGTTACCGGCTGTTTGCAAACCCTAGCCAAATGTCCTCTGGCATTACAATTCCTACAGACGAACTGCTGGAATTTGCAGCTTTTCGCATAATGTCTGCCCCCGCATCTCCAGCATTGGCTGAGATCGTTGTTAGCAGGCATTCCTCTCTGATTGTTCCCTTCGTTGTTTCTAAACACTCTGATGGTGGGTGTTAATGGTCCCCTTGATGGCGTGAATTGCCGCTCCCCTCTCCATTGTCCCTGTCGGGGGCCCACCTTAGAGTCGGTTTCAGCTTGGGCAGTTACAAAATGCCTTTGTCTGACTGCTGCAGTTTCAAAATGCCTTTGCCTGACTGCGAGATCTTGAGCCGCGTTTATCACATTAATTCCTTGGACCCAGGACTACTCGCGTAAATTCTCTTGGTCTCTTCTTCTCCTGCTATGAAAGTTGAGCTATCAATGCTGCCCCTTCTAGAGTTAAGTCCTTGGTCTCTATGAGCTTCCTGAAGATCCCGGCATGGTTAATGCCCTCAATGAAAAAGTCCCTTAACATCTCCCCTCTGCAGGCGTCTGAGAACTTAAGAGGCTGGCTAAGCGCCGCAAGTCTGCCACGAAGTCCGAGATGTTTTGCCCTTCCTGACGTCGGTGTGTATAGAACCGGTGCCGGGCCATGTGTATGCTGCTCGCCAGTTTTAGGTGTTTGCTGATCAGCTGGCTGAGCTCTTCAAAAGACTTGTCGGCCGGTTTGTGGGGTGCGAGCAGGTCCTTCATCAGCGCATACGTTTTTGTCCCGCAGCTTGTTAGTAGATGCGCCCTCCGCTTGTCAGCTGCATCCTCTCCCAGCCAGTCCTTCGTGACAAAGGTCTGCTGGAGTCTCTCCACAAAATCGTCCCAGTCTTCACCCACACAGTAACATTCCTCTGAGCTACCGGTGGCCATCCTCTGGGTTCAGTGATTCCCGTTTCCCGTCGCCAGGTGTTGAGTCCTTAACTCTTAAACATAATCACACGAGGCACGTACTGCAGACACAGTCACTCTGTGACCTTCACCTTTATTACCGGGGCCAAGGAGTGCTGGCCCTGCGAGGGACCTCCCCTTATATACCTGAATCTCCAGGTAAGGAGTGTCTCCCACAAGTACACCCCCTGTGGTCAAGGTGTGCATTTCTAGTAAGTATGTACAGTATGTAGTGGTTACATGAGGGTTACAATTGTATAAGGTTTACAGTAGTATGCTGGTTACATACATGACAACCTCAGTACCCCATTCCTGCTTTCACACCATACCCCTTGATCCCCCTAGTAGTAAGGACTTCATCTAACTCCTTTTTGAATATATTTAGTGAATTGGCCTCAACAACTTTCTGTGGTAGAGAATTCCACAGGTTCACCACTCTCTGGGTGAAGAAGTTCCTCCTCATCTCGGTCCTAAATGGATTACCCCTTATCCTGGTTCTGGACTTCCCCAACATTGGGAACATTCTTCCTGCATCTAACCTGTCTAAACCCGTCAGAATTTTAAACGTTTCTATAAGATCCCCTCTCATTCTTCTGAACTCCAGTGAATACAAGCCCAGTTGATCCAGTCTTTCTTGATATGTCAGTCCCGCCATCCCGGGAATCAGTCTGGTGAACCTTCGCTGCACTCCCTCAATAGCAAGAATGCCCTTCCTCAAGTTAGGAGACCAAAACTGTACACAATACTCCAGGTGTGGCCTCACCAAGGCCCTGTACAACTGTAGTAACACCTCCCTGCCCCTGTACTCAAATCCCCTCGCTATGAAGGCCAACATGCCATTTGCTTTCTTAACCGCCTGCTGTACCTGCATGCTAACCTTCAATGGCTGATGTACCATGACACCCAGGTCTCTTTGCACCTCCCCTTTTCCTAATCTGCCACCATTCTGATAATAGTCTGTCTCTCTGTTTTTACCACCAAAGTGGATAACCTCACATTTATCCACATTATACTTCATCTGCCATGCATTTGCCCACTCACCTAACCTATCCAAGTCACTCTGCAGCCTCATAGCATCCTCCTCGCAGCTCACACTGCCACCCAACTTAGTGTAATCTGCAAATTTGGAGATACTACATTTAATCCCCTCGTTTAAATCATTAATGTACAATGTAAACTGCTGGGGCCCCAGCACAGAACCTTGCAGTACCCCACTAGTCACTGCCTGCCATTCTGAAAAGTACCCATTTATTCCTACTCTTTGCTTCCTGTCTGTCAACCAGTTCTCAATCCACGCCAGCACATGTGCTTTAACTTTGCACATTAACCTCTTGTGTGGGACCTTGTTGAAAGCCTTCTGAAAGTCCAAATACACCACATCAACTGGTTCTCCCTTGTCCACTCTACTGGAAACATCCTCAAAAAATTCCAGAAGATTTGTCAAGCATGATTTCCCTTTCACAAATCCATGCTGACTTGGACCTATCATGTTACCTCTTTCCAAATGCGCTGCTATGACATCCTTAATAATTGATTCCATCATTTTACCCACTACCGATGTCAGGCTGACCGGTCTATAATTCCCTGTTTTCTCTCTCCCTCCTTTTTTAAAAAGTGGGGTTACATTGGCTACCCTCCACTCCATAGGAATTGATCCAGAGTCTAAGGAATGTTGGAAAATGACTGGCAATGCATCCACTATTTCCAAGGCCACCTCCTTCAGTACTCTGGGATGCAGTCCATCAGGCCCTGGGGATTTATCGGCCTTCAATCCCATCAATTTCCCCAACACAATTTCCCGACTAATAAGGATTTCCCTCAGTTCCTCCTTCTTACTAGACCCTCTGACCCCTTTTATATCCGGAAGGTTGTTTGTGTCCTCCTTAGTGAATACCGAACCAAAGTACTTGTTCAATTGGTCTGCCATTTCTTTGTTCCCCATTATGGCTTCCCCTGATTCTGACTGCAGGGGACCTACGTTTGTGTTTACTCATCTTTTTCTCTTTACATATCTATAGAAGCTTTTGTAGTCCATCTTAATGTTCCCTGCAAGCTTCCTCTCGTACTCTATTTTCCCTGCCCTAATCAAACCCTTTGTCCTCCTGTGCTGAGTTCTAAATTTCTCCCAGTCCCCGGGTTCACTGTTATTTCTGGCCAATTTGTATGCCACTTCCTTGGCTTTAATACTATCTCTGATTTCCCTTGATAGCCACGGTTGAGCCACCTTCCCTTTTTTATTTTTACGCCAGACAGGATGTACAATTGTTGTAGTTCATCCATACGGTCTCTAAATGTCTGCCATTGCCCATCCACTGTCAACCCCTTAAGTATCATTCACTAATCTATCCTAGCCAATTCACGCCTCATACCTTCAAAGTTACCCTTCTTTAAGTTCTGGACCATGGTCTCTGAATTAACTGTTTCATTCTCCATCCTAATGTAGAATTCCATCATATTATGGTCACTCTTCCCCAAGGGGCCTCGTACAACGAGATTGCAAATTAATCCTCTCTCATTACACAACACCCAGTCTAAGATGGCCTCCCCCCTAGTTGGTTCCTCGACATATTGGTCTAGAAAACCATCCTTTATGCACTCCAGAAAATCCTCCTCCACCGTATTGCTTCCAGTTTGGTTAGATCAATCTATATGCAAATTAAGGTCACCCATGATAACTGCTGCGCCTTTATTGCATGCACCCCTGATTTCCTGTTTGATGCCCTCCCCAACATCACTACTACTGTTTGGAGGTCTGAGGGAAGAGAGTTCCATACTTCCACTACCCGTTGTATGAAAACGTGCTTCCTGACATCACTCCTGAATGGCCTTACTTGCATTTTAAGATTGTTCTGGATGTGTCCACTGGAGAAAATAATTTCTCTGTATCTACACTATCGAATCATTTGTCATTTTAAAGACCTCAATTAGATCACTACTCAATCTTCAAAACTCAAGCAGATACAAACCAAGTTTATGCAACCTGTCTTCATAAATTAACTCTTTAAACCCCAGTATAATTCTGGTGTATCTTGCACTATACCTCCTCCAAGGCCAATATGTCCTTCCTTGATGTACAGTGTCCAGAACTGAATGCAGTGCTCCAGACGGAGTACCACTGAAGTATCACTTCCTCCCCATTGAATTCCAACCCTCTTGAGATAAAGTCCAACATTCCATTAGCCATCTTGATTACTTGTTTCTACCTGTGCACTAGTATTTCGTGATTTATTTGCTCATGCACAGTTCTTGATTTCTCACTTTTAAGAAAAGATTCTGATTTGTCTATCTTTGATCCAGAGCAAATGATCTCAAACTTCCTCACATTGAACTCCATTTGCACCCAAAACATCAACTTGTCAACTCTCTCCATGGATGCTGACTGACCCTGCTGTTTGGTTCCAATATTTTCTGTTCTTGCTTCAGATGTGCTCTTTACACTTTACTATCTCAGCGATAGTAAAGTGTAAAGTGGCCCTCATAGGAGGCCACTTGCAAATACAGACATCATCCCGTAGGAACAACTATACATAACAACATGCTCTCAGGAGTACCCACTATACATACCGCTACCCTTCTGAAGGACTCTCCGCAGATGCCAACGCCATCCCGTAAAACAACGACACCTTCCCGGGGGGACCCCCTGCTAACAACAACACTCTTTCCTCTTCCCCCCACCCCCCCATAATAAAACACCATCATGGGGGGGGAGGAACCCTTTGCAATCAGTAACACTCTCCCCTCTGCCCCTCACTCCTGCAAAGAACTAGTCCCTCCCGGGGGGACCCTGCAAATAATGACACCCACCTAGGGTGGGACCCCCTGAAAAGAACTACACTCTCCCCGGGGGGGAAGGGACCCCGAAGCGGACCCCCTGCAAACAGTATTATGCTTTTGTAGTAACAATTATCATGTTGTTAAAAGGGTACTTGCGCTGTTAATTACTAGACTTAACTTAAATAATTTGCTAATGCAGCAACTTCATGAAAATCACAGAGAGGTTAAGCACGAAATGCCATTTTCGCGAAACTAATGACGAAGCAGCACAAATTGGCCAGCAATTTGTGTGGATTTGAAACAGGCAATCCCTTGCTCACTACAAGCTGCTGGCATATTTGCGTATTAATAATGCCATGCATCATTCACACACCATTATTTTGTAAGCAAAATCTGGCCCATCATAATTAGCATCTATTTTGAAAACATTTTGAGGAATACTGCAGGGTGTCTCCATGTACCTACATTAGGCGGAGAGACCAAAGGTTCAGTGGTAGTATTCCTGCCCCACTCCAAACAGCCCCAACAAGCAGAGTGATCAATTGCCATTGCAAAAGAGGCAAATTAAAAATGAGAACCTTCAAAAAAAAAATTTACATCCTTCAGCCAGTTCTACTTTTAAAATAATCCATGTCAGAAAATAAGCAAATGTTTGCCAACAGTTTCATGTCTCTACGTATTTGCAACAAACTCCAATTGATTTAATAAACTGAAAGTCTGGAACAAATCTATTTTAAAATCAACAAATTTTAAATTTGAGCACAATTCTATGAGTAAAAGTTTCAATTTCTGTAAATTTTCAAAACGTCAGTACTCTGGAGAAATGTTTCACATTAATATTTTTGACTTACAATTTTTTTTTTGTGTAAATATAAAACATTTGAAATAATTTATGAACTGTTGACTTACAATTTAAAAAGTAACTGATATAATGAAAGCAGTAAAATACACAGCACAAACATAAATGTATTACTTTTGATCTAAATTTATATACTACCAGATAAATGAAAACAAATGTCTCTCGAGTATTGAGTAGTTGACCAGTTTAATGACAATAGTAATCAGTCAGTTCTTTGATTGCTGCCAGAGAACCCTTTGAATGTCCCATGTAACATATCAATGCGCTTTCCATTGTAGATTGGTTGAAAGGGCTTTGATATTTGAGAATATCCAGAGAAAGTTTGAAGAAGTCGATTCGGGTTGACAAATAGTCGTTTTTATTTTCTTCATCAAAATTATGGTTTATTTTCTTCAGTTTCTTAGGCCTAAGTTGAAAGATTTAGAACTAGTTTTAAACCCTAATGGACAAGGTTAACCATATTACACTTTGGGCTTCCCTCAACCCTCTTTACTAATGCTGACAGTTTCCATAGACACACAATCATTAAAAGTAATATGGTACTTAACCTGCACTTGTACTGTAATCCATTTTCTGAGACCAAAATATGAAAACGTTTGGGCATTTTTAGAGCCTTTTTTAGATTTTTTTCAGAGCCCTCTAATTGCAACTTAGATGGACATAACTTGGGTGCTTCAGGTCCAAAGTTCATCTGTATTACTCCCAGCCTGAGAGGCCCGGGATATAGTCAATGAGCACTGATGCCAGTGTCAGCATTACTCAAGGTCTGCTACAGACAATATATAATTTTGATTGGCTGTAGTGCAAAAGCTGCAAAGTTTCAGAGTCAGAAGAGAATTTCTGTCACTAAAATTGCTCAACAATTAACAGTTATATAGAACCTGTAACACAGATGCATTTCACAGAAGCGTAATCAAAAAAAAACACTGAGCCAAAGAAAGAGATATTATGATGGGTCAAAGAGGTGGCTTTTAAAGGAAGAGAGGGAGGTGGAGAGGCTGAGGGGTTTAGAGAGGGTAGCCTAAGCATCTGAAGGCACGGTTTCCAGTTGTGGGTGATGGGAGGGGAAGATAAACAATGGCATGATTCAGAGGAACAGAGAGTTTGGGGTGGTTGTAGGGCCGGAGGAAGTTAGAGAGTTGGGGAGCCTTGAGACTGTGAAAACATTTAAAACAGAAGGATGATCATTTTAAATTTGTTAGGTGACCAGAACCAACAGAGGGCAATGGTGATGGGTAAGATCTGATCCATATCCCTGATACTTTTACCTAACAAAAATTTACGGAACTCAATCTTGAAAATTAAAGAAACTGAGGGTTCTCTTTGCTTACTAGGCTAATCCTGGAGCAGTAAGTCATTTTGGAAGACAATAGTGATGCCAAATAGTACTTCATATGGTCCACCCAGATCTGGTGATGGATGGCTCAACTGTATGGCAGATACGCTCAAATCTGTGCCTCTCGGATGTGAGGGAGCAAAGATGGGAGCCATATCCTGGTCGTTAATATTGGAGAGAGTAAAGGTTTTGCTGGGAACAAGAGCATAAAAGGTGGAGATGAGGGAGTGGTTGAGTAAATTGATGATTGCAGAAGTATAATGGTGAACAAAGGCTAAGCAGTTGGGAGTTTGGAAATGCAATGGTGAAGACATTTTTCCAGAGGCATATGAAGAAGGAAGTATGGTTGGAACTGGGTAGGGAGATGTGGGTGACGAGGGATCAGATCAGTGGTTGTCAGTGATCAAGATCACAGGAGTATAAAGACCATGGGAGATGGCATGGTAAAGAGTGGCCATGAATATGTAGAGAGGACAGGAAGGCGGTGGGTTCAGAAGAGAGAGGGCAAGGGGAACTGGCATAGAGATTGAAATCACCAAGATATCTCGGGTAGAAACTTAGGATGGGGTTTGAGAGGGTGGCGGACAATGAGGATTTTAAAGGAGAGATGAGAGAGATGTAACAAAGTGAAGTGTTGAAAGGAGGAGAGGTACCACAGGACTAGAGGGAGAGATCAAGGTGTGAGCTGATGATAAGGATCACACCACCATCATGGCTGTTTGGCAGGGCAGGGATGGAAAATGTAGCCAGGCAGAGAGACTTCGATAAGGGGCAAGATGTTGCCATCTGTGAGCTGAGTTCAATCAAAACCAGGATGTCAATGCAATCATCCACAATAAGGTTGGGGATGGCAAGGGTCTTGTTCACATGTGAACAGACATTCTGGAAGGGAATGCTGAGATGGGCAGTGATTGTTGATTTATTTGGCTGGTACCATTCTGAAGAAGGATCTGCACCCAAAATGTGCAAACCCATGTGTTTCCAGCATTTTCTGTTTTTGTTTCAGAATTCTAGATATGCTCTACTTTCTCTTAGCACGTGTGTGCGTGAACACACACACACACACACACACAAACGCAAAAAAAGATTCCCCTTCCAGAATGCAGTTAATAAAACCCAGTTTTTAATTCTTGGCTCAGCTCAGATGGCTTAAGAGAATATATAAATATATAAATATTTGCAACATGTTGCAGGATTGACCAAAACAAACCACTTAAGTAGCTTTAGTATAGAATACTACATTACCTGGGATATTTTTTTTGAGCTCGAAATGGAAGGCTGATTCGCTTATCAGAGTGAAGTTTGCCCTTTTTCTTGTTCCTTGGGAGAAATCATTTAGATATGATTCGACAAGTTGAAATGTGAAATACTGAATTATTTTCTTGTACTAATTTAGAAAAGTATGAATTGGAAAATAGTCCACCTTCATTACAGCTTAGCGGACAGAAATTTTGCAAATTCTAATGAAGTGCACACTAAGTACATATGTGTCATACAACAGCTTTTTAAAAGAACATTAAAAAGTTGGAGCCAAGTTATAGTGGCCTCAATAGTAACTGAAAAGGTTGCTACAGTTGTGCCAGTCAGTACATTGTGTGCTACTTAACAAAAGTAGTGCATCAAATCAAAGGATTTGGTCCCTTGCTCTATTAATGATGATACAGTGTGTTAGTGCTGCATCAATTGAGAAGGGCACAAAACCAGGGAAATACACATTTGTGCAGTGTGTCAAATGCTGCAAATTATATTCTGTCAGTTTCACCATCACAGAGGCTTAGGTTAGTGAAATTCCAAAGAGTGGATTTGTGGAGGTAAATTGCAGCATTGTATTTTTTTTGTACCTAGCAACCTCTCTCAAAATAAAAACACAAGGGCCCTTGTCTCTAATGGGGAAGGGCTTCAGAATGGCACCAGTGTCAGAGCTTTTTACAATTTGAGAGAGGGGAAAAGGAAGAATGATCATTTAACTTCCACTAGGTTGTCCTTTCTAATGTTGCAACAAAAACGCTGACACACCATACCCCAACAGAGATCACAAGTTGCATTGGTTATGATTATAATATTGTAAACTGGCAGCTTCTTAATCTGTATGGGATGTATAAAAAATTTCAAAACACCGATTTAAATGGAGGATAGCCAATCATTCCTGCGGTTTAAAATATACTTGAATCTATACAATTCAAAGCCTTGTATTTTGCTTGCCTCACAGATTAAGGGCTAGACTTTCAGCGTAGATTGTTACCGCTCATATATGGGCGATATTTCCGGCGGTAGTGGTTGTCCCACCTTAAAAACCGCCGGAATAAAGCCCATTTTAAAAACTGCTAGTTTCACCTTTTTTATTTGGGCGGTAGCGATAGCAAGTGGATGGTAGCGATCTATTCCGTCGTGCAAGGCCGGCGTTCCTAGCAACGGCCGTTCTGCGCATGCGCAATTTTTTTCCGGCACTTCACTTTTCCCACAATTCAAGGCGTCAGGGATCACCTGCGCATGCGCAGAAGAGGAAGGGAGGAAGAGAGAGAGAGAGGCTGGGAGGCTGGGAGCAGATCAAGTGGAGAGAGAAAAGCATCAAATATTCGAGGTTCTAAAAGTTGGAAAAAAATTATAATACAGTTCAAATAAAAAGTATTGACATTGAAGAAGTAGTCATGAGTGACGTAGGTGAGGTAGCTGAGGTGGGAGGGAGAAAAATGGCCAAGCGGTTTTCTGATGAGGCCAACACAACCTTGGTCCATGAAGTCGAAAACAGGTGGAGCCAATTAATCCAGCGAGGGCGTGGGAAACCCCTCCCAAATGTTTACCAAGGTATATAGGTGAAGATCGTGGAGGTGGTGTCGTCGGCCGCCCACGATTATCAGGAGCTGAGCCAGTTGTACATCCCTGTCTGGCGTAAAAATAAAATGGGGAAGGTGGCTCAACTGTGGCAAACAAGGGAAATTAGGGATAGTGTTAAATCCAAGGAAGAGGCATATAGATTGGCCAGAAAAAGCAGTAAACCTGAGGACTGGGATAAATTTAGAATTCAGCAGAGGAGGACAAAGGGTTTAATTGGGAAGGGAAAAATAGAGTATGAGAGTAAGCTTGCAGGGAGCATAAAAACTGACGGCAAAAGCTTCTATAGATATGTGAAGAGAAAAAGATTAGTGAAGACAAATGTAGGTCCCTTGCAGTCAGAATCAGGTGAATTTATAATGGGGAACAAAGAAATGGCAGACCAATTGAACAAATACTTTGATTCTGTCTTCACTAAGGAAGACACAAATAACCTTCCAGAAATACTAGGGGACCGAGGGTCTAGCGAGAAGGAGGAACTGAAGGAAATCCTTATTAGTCAGGAAATTGTGTTAGGGAAATTGATGGGTTTGAAGGCCGATAAATCCCCAGGGCCTGATAATCTGCATCCAGTGTACTTAACGAAATGGCCCCAGAAATAGTGGATGCATTGGTGGTCATTTTCCAACATTCTATTGACTCTGGATCAGTTCCTATGGACTGGAGGGTAGCTAATGTAATCCCACTTTTTAAAAAAGGAGGGAGAGAGAAAACAGCGAATTATAGACTGGTTAGCCTGACATCGGTAGTGGGGAAAATGTTGGCATCAATTATTAAAGATGACATAGCAGCGCATTTGGAAAGCAGTGAGAGGATTGGTCCAAGTCAGGATTTATGAAAGGGAAATCATGCTTGACAAATATTCTAGAATTTTTTGAGGATGTAACTAGTAGAGTGGACAAGGGAGAACCAGTTGATGTGGTATTTGGACTTTCAAAAGGCTTTTAACAAGGTCCCACACAAGAGATTAATGTGCAAAATTAAAGCACATAGTATTGGGGGTAATGTATTGATGTGGATAAAGAACTGGTTGGCAGACAGGAAGCAAAGAGTAGGAATAAACGGGTCTTTTTCAGAAAGGCAGGTAGTGACTAGTGGGGTACCGCAAGTTTAAGTGCTGGGACCCCAGCTATTTACAATATACATTAATGATATAGACAAAGGAATTGAATGTAATATCTCCAAGTTTTCAGATGACATTAAGCTGGCTGGCAGTGTGAGCTGTGAGGAGGACGCTAAGAGGCTGCAGGGTGACTTGCATAGATTAGGTAAGTGGGCAAATGCATGGCAGATGCAGTATAAGGTAGATAAATGTGAGGTTATCCACTTTGGGGGCAAAAACACGAAGGCAGAATATTATCTGAATGGTGACAGATTAGGAAAAGGGGAAGTGCAATGAGACCTGGGTGTCATGGTACATCAGTTATTGAAAGTTGGCATGCAGGAACAGCAGGCGGTGAAGAAGGCAAATGACATGTTGGCCTTCATGGCGAGAGGATTTGAGTATAGGAGCAGGGAGGTCTTACTGTAGTTGTACAGGACTTTGGTGAGGCCACACCTTGAATACTGTGTATAGTTTTGGTCTCCTAATTTGAGGAAGAACATCCTTGCTATTGAGGGAGTGCAGCGAAGGTTCACCAGACTGATTCCCGGGGTGGCAGGACTGACATATGAAGAAAGACTGGATCGTCTAGGCTTATATTCACTGGAATTTAGAAGAATGAGAGGGGATCTTATAGAAACATATAAAATTCTGACGGGTTTGGATAGGCTAGATGCAGGGAGAATGTTCCCATTTAGGACCGAGATGAGGAGAAACTTCTTCACTCAAGAGAATTGTGAACCTGTGGAATTCTCTACCACGGAAAGTTGTTGAGGCCAGTTCGTTAAATATATTCAAAAGGGAGTTAGATGTGGCCCTTCCGGCTAAACGGATCAAGGGGTATGGAGAGAAATCAGGAATGGGGTACTGAAGTTGCATGATCAGCCATGATCATATTGAATGGTGGTGCAGGCTCGAAGGGCCGAATGGCCTACTCCTGCACCTTTTTCGATGTGCCGCAAACGTTGTAACGACCTGGTTGCATCTGCGAGAGTAAGTACTAACTTTAATAACTTCAATAACTTTAATCATGCACTGACTCATTACTTAAAATGTAAATCTGCCAGATTGTAATTAAGTTTGGTAAGCTGGGTAATCCTGGTGTCACACATTGCTTCCTATCCACGATCTTATTACAGTGCTTCTCTAAACGTAGATGTTTTAATCATGCAATAATTGCATCCTAACTGTATTAGCATATAACATATAACATTAATGGGACATTGGCGATAACTAATTGTGGGTGTCTATCTGTGTGTTCTGTAATAGTACCTGGGCAATTAGCATGTTCTTTCATCTTTGCAGAAGAAGATATCTGCCAACCATGCGAAGCATCTGCGCATGGGAGGAGAGCCCACAGAGTTGGCAGAACTGATCGACCTCGAGGAGCGGGCCACAGCTGTCGTTAGGGTCCATAATCGCTGGGCCACCCGTGGTGGTGCAGAGCCGGTTGGGGCGCCAGGTAAATAATGTATAACCCCCAGATAATTTAATGCTACTTGGGTATAATATATGAATTATGTAATGTAATTAATGCTGGGATCAAGAAATATTATATAATGTAATGCAGTTTCTGTACTTTCTGTTCATGTTAATTAAATGTAACGTCTGTCGGAGATATCTAATGCAGTAGTGTTGCTCCTCCTACGTATGCCTGCGCAGCATATGCATTCTCATGTCATCCTGGCCTTCCCCTCCTCTTCTACTAACCTCTCATATTATGTTTTCTAGTTGCCCACGAACAGCGGAGAAATTTGGAGCCCCCTGGAGCATCGCCCCTCTTACTTCGAGTGGTGTTCCCTACCGGAGACGAGTCCACAGAGGAGTAGGATCGTATGGATGACCCTCAACCCAGCAGCTCAACCCAACATGTGGAGGAGCGGGACTCGGGGACTCAAGGATCCAATCTACCTGTGGCCACCTCTTCCTCAACCGAATGGTCCAACACCTACACCAAATTCGCAGAGGTTGATTCGGCGAGGTCGGCATGCTCAAAGACAGTCAGACGTCAACCTGGACTGTTTAGGGCGAGTGTCGACATTGGTCGAGAGCTCCTCCAGGCGATAGGTGGATTAATCAGCAACATTGCCACACTTTCAGCTCGTCATTCAGAGGACATGGCGCAGCTGATTGTGGTAATGTGGCGAACCGCCGATTCTGTCGATGCCATGCAGCAGACAATGGACTCGGTATATGGCACTGCACCCCAAGGTGCCGTACTACCTATGCTGGGAGCTGAGAGTCAGGAGGAAGCAGTTACTTCTGACTCTGGAGACGGGACTTCGGATACCGATTCTTCTCCGTGATCCCAAGCAGTGACTCTGCCATTGTCACCCCCCGCGCTCGAGGTGCCCTGCTGCAAGACGACTTGGAGTAAATGCGGGTAGGACCAGAGGCAGGGGCAACGTTAGGGGGAAAGGGTGTGTGAAGGTCAGGGGGGTAGAGGCAGAGGGAACGGTGACTGCAGGTAGATATTTTTCCTGGTTGGGGGTGGGGGGTGGGGTGGATGATGTTGCTATAGTTATTTAAATTGATATTAAAAAAATGTTGACTGGGGGGTGGGGGGTTCTATCTGTTTAACTGTTTTCAATGTTTGTATCTGTTAATTGTTTTTTCCTGTTTAAAATATTTATATGCAAGTCTAAATTTCTAAAAAAGGTTTTTTCAGTTTTTAAATTATAAAAGATTTTTATTTCACTTACAATTCTTGTAGTGTGTCTTTTACAAACAGAAGGTTAACCATCAATACAAGGGTTGCAAACAATGGAAAGGCAAGGATGAAACGTAACATAGAAACATAGAAACATAGAAAATAGGTGCAGGAGTAGGCCATTCGGCCGTTCTAGCCTGCACCGCCATTCAATGAGTTCATGGCTGAACATGCAACTTCAGTACCCCATTCCTGCTTTCTCACCATACCCCTTGATTCCCCTAGTAGTAAGGACTTCATCTAACTCCTTTTTGAATATATTTAGTGAATTGGCCTCAACAACTTTCTGTGGTAGAGAATTCCACAGGTTCACCACTCTCTGGGTGAAGAAATTCCTCCTCATCTCGGTCCTAAATGGCTTCCCCCTTATCCTTAGACTGTGTCCCCTGGTTCTGGACTTCCCCAACATTGGGAACATTCTTCCTGCATCTAACCTGTCTAACCCCGTCAGAATTTTAAACGTTTCTATGAGGTCCCCTCTCATTCTTCTGAACTCCAGTGAATACAAGCCCAGTTGATCCAGTCTTTCTTGATAGGTCAGTCCCGCCATCCCGGGAATCAGTCTGGTGAACCTTCGCTGCACTCCCTCAATAGCAAGAATGTCCTTCCTCAGGTTAGGAGACCAAAACTGTACACAATACTCCAGGTGTGGCCTCACCAAGGCCCTGTACAATTGTAGCAACACCTCCCTGCCCTTGTACTCAAATCCCCTTGCTATGAAGGCCAACATGCCATTTGCTTTCTTAACCGCCTGCTGTACCTGCATGCCAACCTTCAATGACTGATGTACCATGACACCCAGGTCTCTTTGCACCTGCCCTTTTCCTAATCTGTCACCATTCAGATAATAATCTGTCTCTCTGTTTTTACCACCAAAGTGGATAACCTCACATTTATCCACATTATACTTCATCTGCCATGCATTTGCCCACTCACCTAACCTATCCAAGTCGCTCTGCAGCCTCATAGAATCCTCCTTGCAGCTCACACTGCCACCCAACTTAGTGTCATCCGCAAATTTGGAGATACTACATTTAATCCCCTCGTCTAAATCATTAATGTACAGTGTAAACAGCTGGGGCCCCAGCACAGAACCTTGCGGTACCCTACTAGTCACTGCCTGCCATTCTGAAAAGTACCCATTTACTCCAACTCTTTGCTTCCTGTCTGACAACCAGTTCTCAATCCATGTCAGCACACTACCCCCAATCCCATGTGCTTTAACTTTGCACATTAATCTCTTGTGTGGGACCTTGTCGAAAGCCTTCTGAAAGTCCAAATATACCACATCAACTGGTTCTCCCTTGTCCACTCTACTGGAAACATCCTCAAAAAATTCCAGAAGATTTGTCAAGCATGATTTCCCTTTCACAAATCCATGCTGACTTGGACCTATCATATTACCTCTTTCCAAATGCACTGCAATGACATCCTTAATAATTGATTCCATCATTTTAACCACTACCGATGTCAGGCTGACCGGTCTGTAATTCCCTGTTTTCTCTCTCCCTCCTTTTTTAAAAAGTGGGGTTACATTGGCTACCCTCCACTCCATAGGAACTGATCCAGAGTCAATGGAATGTTGGAAAATGACTGTCAATGCATCCACTATTTCCAAGGCCACCTCGTAACATAACTGTCACCAACGTAACTTCAAGCAAAGCGTTCATTTATGAGCTGCAGTTGGTAACCACCACGGGGCTTCTCCTGTGGTGTGGGGGGTAGTTTCATGGGTTCATCGCCAGGTTGATCGTCCTCCCCGACATCCTCGTCCTCCTCCTCCTCCTCCCCTCTCCTGAGGTGGACCAGCGGTCCCATCTGGCAATTCCTGTCCCCTCCTGATAGCTAAGTTATGCAACATGCAGCATACCACAATGAACTCAGCGACCTGCTTCGGGTGGTATTGTAGGTTGCCTCCAGAGTGGTCCAGGCATCTGAGGCACTGCTTCAGCTCTCCAATTGTCTTTTCGACGATATTGCGTGTGGCTATATGACTCTGATTGTAGCAATGCTCGGCATCTGTCTGGGGCTTATGGAAGGGGTCAAGAGCCAGGTGGCGAGGCCATATCTTTGATCACATAGAAACATAGAAACATAGAAAATAGGTGCAGTAGTCGTCCATTCGGCCCTTCGAGCCTGCACCACCATTCAATAAGATCATGGCTGATCATTCCTTCAGTACCCCTTTCCTGCTTTCTCTCCATACCCCTTGATCCCTTTAGCCGTAAGGGCCATATCTAACTCCCTCTTGAATATATCCAATGAACTGGCATCAACAACTCTCTGCGGCAGGGAATTCCACAGGTTAACAACTCTCTGAGTGAAGAAGTTTCTCCTCATCTCAGTCCTAAATGGCCTACCCCTTATCCTAAGACTGTGTCCCCTGGTTCTGGATTTCCCCAACATCGGGACAATCTACTCGTATCTAACCTGTCCCGTCCCATCAGAATCTTGTATGTTTCTATGAGATCCCCTCTCATCCTTCTAAACTCCAGTGAATAAAGGCCCAGTTGATCCAGTCTCTCCTCATATGTCAGTCCGACCATCCCGGGAATCAGTCTGGTGAACCTTCGCTGCACTCCCTCAATAACAAGAATGACCTTCCTCAGATGAGGAGACCAAAATTGAACACAATATTCCAGGTGAGGCCTCACCAAGGCCCGGTACAACTGCAATAAGACTTCCCTGCTCCTATACTCAAATACCCTAGCTATGAAGGCCTACATACCATTTGTCTTCTTCATCGCCTGCTGTACCTGCATGCCAACTTTCAATGACTGATGAACCATGATACCCAGGTCTCGTTGCACCTCCCCTTTTCCAAATCTGCCACCAATAATATTCTGTCTTCGTGTTTTTGCCCCCAAAGTGGATAACCTCACATTTATCCACATTATACTGCATCTGCCATGCATTTGCCCACTCACCTAATCTGTTTAAGTCACCCTACAGCCTCTTAGCATCCCCCTCACAGCTCACACCGCCACCCAATTTAGTGTCATCTGCAAACTTGGAGATATTACACTCAATTCCTTCATCCAAATCATTGATGTATATTGTAAATAGCTGGGGTCCCAGCACTGAGCCCTGCGGCAGCCCACTAGTCATTGCCTGCCATTCTGAAAAGGACCCGTTTATCCTGACTCTCTGCTTCCTGTCTGCCACCAGTTCTCTATCCACATCAGTATATTACCCCCAATACCATGTGCTTTGATTTTGCACACCAATCTCTTGTGTGAGACCTTGTCAAAAGCCTTTTGAAAGTCCAAAAACACCACATCCACTGGTTCTCCCTTGTCCACTCTACTAGTTACATCCTCAAAAAATTCCAAAAGATTTGTCAAGCATGATTTCCCCTTCATAAATCCATGCTGACTTAGACAGATCCTGACACTGCTTTCCAAATGTGCTGCTATTTCATCCTTAATAATTGATTCCAACATTTTCCCCACCACTGATTTCAGGCTAACTGGTCTATAATTCCCCGCTTTCTCTCTCCTCCCTTTTTAAAAAGTGGTGTTACATTAGCTACCCTCTAGTCCATAGGAACTGATCCCGAGTCGAAAGACTGTTGGAAAATGATCACCAATGCATCCACTATTTCTAGGGCCACTTCCTTAAGTACTCTGGGATGCAGGCTGTCAGGCCCCAGGGAATTATCGGCCTTCAATCCCATCAATTTCCCTAACACAATTTCCCGCCTAATAAGGTTATCCTTCAGTTCCTCCTTCTCACTAGACCCTCGGTCCCCTAGTACTTTCGGAAGGTTATTTGAGTCTTCCTTCGTGAAGACAGAACCAAAGTATTTGTTCAATTAGTCTGCCATTTCTTTGTTCCCCATTATAAATTCACCTGATTCTGACTGCAAGGGACCTACATTTGTCTTCACTAATCTTTTTCTCTTCACATATCTATAGAAGCTTTTTCAGTCAGTTTTTATGTTCCCGGCAAGCTTCTTCTTGTACTCTATTTTCCTCTTCCTAATTAAACCCTTTGACCTCCTCTTCTGAATTCTAAATTTCTCCCAGTCCTCAGGTTTGCTGCTTTTTCTGGCCAATTTATATGCCTCCTCCTTGGATTTAACACTATCTTTAATTTCCCTTGGTAGCCACGGTTGAGCCACCTTCTCCATTTTATTTTTACTCCAGACAGGGATGTACAATTGTTGAAGTTCATCCATGTGATCTTTAAATGTTTGCCATTGCCTATCCACCGTCAACCCTTTAAGTATCATTCGGCAGTCTATTCTAGTCAATTCACGCCTCAAACTATCGAAGTTACCTTTTCTTAAGTTCAGGACCCTAGTCTCTGAATTAACTGTGTCACTCTCCATTCTAATAAAGAATTTTACCATGTTATGGTCACTCTTCCCCAAGGGGTCTCGCACAACAAGATTGCCAATTAGTCCTTTCTCATTACACATCACCCAGTCTAGGATGGCCAGCTCCCTGGTTGGTTCCTCGACATATTGGTCTAGAAAACCACCCCTAATACACTCCAGGAAATCCTGCTCCACCGCATTGCTACCAGTTTGGTTAGCCCAATCAATCTGTCGACTGAAGTCACCCATGATAACTGCTGTACCTTTATTGCATGCATCCCCCATTTCTTGTTTGATGCTGTCCCCAACCTCACTACTACTGTTTGGTGGTCTGTACACAACTCCCACTAGCGTTTTCTGCCCCTTGGTATTCCGCAGCTCCACCCATACCGATTCCACATCATCCAAGCTGAAGTCTTTTCTTACTATTGCATGAATTTCCTCTTTAACCAGCAATGCCACCCCGCCTCCTTTTCCTTTCTGTCTATCCTTCCTAAATCACCAAGCATCCAGCATTGACCTTGTGGCTGACTGTTAAAAAGATCGGAGAAAGTGCTCTCACGCAAGATGAGCGCATTATGAATGCTCCCTGGAAAATTGGTATTTACTGCCATGATTATTTGCTGTGGTCAACACCGAGCTGCACGTTCAGGGAATGGAATCCCTTTCGGTTACAGTAAACCTCTGACTCCTCCAAAGATGCTCGTATGTTGATGTGTGTACAGTCTATTGCGCCGTGGACCTCGGGGATGTTTGCTATTCTCGAGAACCCCAATGCCCTCGCACTCTGTGCTTCCCTGGTCATAGGGATGTTTATAAAGTCCATCCTGCATGTGTAAAGGGTCAGTTAACTGGCGAATGCAACAATGTGTGGCGTACTAAGAGATGCAGCAAATGTCACCAGCTTTGGCCTGAAAGGAGCCGGTGCATAGAAGGAAAGTGCCGCAGTAATCTTAACCTCAACAGCAGTGCAGTCCTGATGGTGCTGGTAGGCTGCAGGTCTCCCTTAATGAGCTGGCATATCTCACTGATGACCTCTTTTCAGAAGCGCAGCCTTCTAACGCACATGTTATTGGACAGGTCCAGGTATGAACGCTGCTCCCTGTAAATGCGTTGGCTGTAAGGTCTCCTCCTCCTCAGCAGTCTGCCACCTCTTTGATTGGGTACATAATGCTCTTCAATGAATTTTCTCCTATCTCTATTCTGTAGCATGAGTAGTCACCAATACTGGCTGAGAAATTACAGGCCCCATCATTATAAATGCCCTAATCTGTTTTCAAAATTCTTGAATTGTCCTTAAACAACCACAAATTTACTCAAAATTGACCACAATATGCTCAGATAATTTTCAAAATGTTAAAACTGTTATGTATGCAATAAAAGATTCAAACTGAGTACTGTTTAACACAGTGAGCCAACACAGTGCGCCGACACAGTGAGCTGGGTAAGCAAGGTACAACCTTGGTTCTGCTTTATTTAGGCCCAAAGTACCTGACTCTCAAAATGGCTGGCCTTTTATACCTGAGCAGCACCATGTGCGTGCTGCTAAGTGGCCTCCAACAATGATGCCATCTTGTGGCTACAAAAAGAATGTACATACATGACAATACTCCCCTCTGAAATCTTATCAGTCTTTCACAGGTTGAGATGGTCCGGTGCTTTGCGCTCCCGCGTTGACCGTCTCAGTTCGATTCCAGCCTTGGGTGAGTGTGCTGGGTCTGTTGTGGCTGATGGCTGGATGACTGACTTGTTGGGGGTGGCAGTGGCCATGTCAGGAATTGCAAGTCCATTTTTATTGAACAGGTCCGTGATGGAAATTCTGGGTTCACTGATGACTCTTGAGTCCTCTGAAGACTTCTGGTAGGTTGGTTGGTTGTCGATGGTTTCTTCGTCCGACTGTTCTGGCTCATCTGTGTGCCTCAGCTTTGACTGATCCATGTGTTTCCTGCAAGTTTGCCAATTCTTGAGCTTAACAAATACTCTGTTGCCCTTCTTGGCCATGACCGTACCAGCGATCCATTTGGGACCCTGACCATAGTTCAACACATATACAGGATCATTAACAGAAATCTCGCGTGATACAATTGCGCGATCATAGTACCCTTGTTGACTTTATCTTCTGTATTCAACATGATTATTTAAATCTGGGTGTACCAGAGATAGCTTGGTCTTAGGACCTCTTTTCTTCATGAGTTCAGCAGGCGAGACCCCTGTGAGTATGTGGGGTCTTGTCCTGTAACTCAGCAGTATGCAGGACAAGCGGGTCTGCAGTGACCCCTGGTTTACTCTCCTCATGCTTTGCTTGATAATTTGTACTGCACGTTCTGCTTGCCCGTTGGACGCAGGCTTCAACGGTGCTGACCTTACATGTTTTATGCCATTAAGTTTCACAAACTCCTGACTGGTGAAGCACGGCCCATTGTGGCTCACCACTATGTCAGGCAGACCATGTGTCGTAAACATGACATTGAGATTCTCTATGGTTGCCGTGGACGTGCTGGATGACATGATTATGCATTCTATCCACTTCGAATAAGCATCCACCAGCACTAAAAACATCTTGCCCAGGAAGGGACCTGCAAAATCTACATGGATCCTGAACCAAGGTTTGGATGGCCACGACCACAGACTCAGCAGCGATTCTGCTGGTGCTTTGCTAAACTGCATGCAAGTGTTGCACTGATGCACACATGCTTCCAGCTCAGAATCAACTCCTGGCCACCATACATGGGACCTGGCGATGGACTTCATCATCACAATACCCGGATGTGTGCTATGTAACTCACGCACGAACTTCTCTCTCCCTTTCTTGGGCATTACAACACGATTGCCCCACAATATGCAATCTGCTTGAATAGACAGTTCGCCCTTGCAACGAATATATGGTTTGGCCTCCTCGCACATTTGCTTAGGTATGGCACACCAATCCCCTTTGAGGATGTAACCCTTAACCATCGATAAAATCGGGTCCTGGCTAGTCCAGGTCTTAACTTGTTGAGCCGTGACAGGGGTTCCTTCACTCTCAAAAGCATCCATGATTAACATTAGATCTGCCGGTTGTGGCGTTTCCACCTCCGTTGTGGGCAACAGCAACCAGCTCAAAGCATCGGCACAATTCTCTGTGCCAGGTCTGTGGCGAATGACATAATCATAGGCAGATAATGTCAGCGCCCACCTTTGGATGCGGGATGAAGCGTTGGTATTAATACCGTTGCTCTCGGAAAACAATGAAATTAGCGGCTTGTGATCAGTCTCTAATTTGAACCTCAGACCGAACAGGTATTGATGCATCTTTTTAACACCGTACACACATGCAAAAGCTTCTTTTTCTACCATGCTGTAGGCTCTTTCCATTTTAGACAAACCTTTGGATGCATACGTGACAGGTTGAAGTTTCCCCGACTCATTGGCTTGTTGGAGTACGCAACCAATTCCATATGACGATGCGTCACAAGCCAAAATTAAACGTTTACATGGGTCATAATGTACCAGCAGCTTGTTCAAGCAAAGCAGATTGGTGGCTTTCTCGAAAGCTCTGTCTTGTAATACGCCCCACACCCAGTTTCGTCTTTTCTCAATAGCACTTGCACTGGTTCTAGTAAGGTGCTCAATTTAGTTAGGAAGTTACCAAAACAGTTGAGTAGACCCAGGCACGAACGCAGCTCCATCACATTCTGCTTGAGTGCATTCTTGATGGCTTTGGTTTTCACGACAGTAGGTCTGATGCCAACAGCAACGATTTTCCTCCCGAGGAATTCGACCTCCGAGGCCATGACGACGCACTTCAAGCATTTCAGTTTGAGTCCCACTCTATTCAAACGCAGTAGAACCTCTTCCAGGTTCTTCAAATGTTCCTTGGAGTCATGACTGGTGATCAGGATGTCATCTTGGAATACGACGGATCTGGGAATGGACTTTAGTAGATTTTCCATATTCCTCTGGAATATTGCTGCAGCCGAGCAAATTCCGAAAGGGCACGTGTGGTAAATAAACAGTCCTTTGTGTGTGTTAATGCACGTAAGTCACTTCGATATCTCGACCAACTCCTGTTTCATATAGGCCGACGTCAAGTCCAGTTTTGTGAACGACTTCCCTCCGGCTAGCATCGCAAACAAGTCATCAGCCTTTGGTAACAGGTATTGATCTTGTTTCAAAACCCTGTGGATCATAGCCTTGTAGTCTCCACAGATTCTGACTGTGCCATCAGTTTTCAGCACAGGAACAATGGGGCTGGCCCATTCATTAAATTCAACCGGTGATATGATCCCTTCATGCTGGCATCTGTCCAGTTCAATTTCGACTTTCTCCCTCATCATATACGGCACTGCTTTATGATGGACGACATCTGAGTCCACGTGGATCTGCACCTTGGCTCCCGTGAGTTGTGTATCTGCAAAGCATGCACTCCCATGGTTCCACCACCAGGGGAGCGCATCCCCTGAAGTCCCAAGGGATCCCAGCATCCCTTGGGAGCAGTGTACATAAGCCGTCCCTAAGACCTGTTCCTGACTATGGAGTGTCTTAATAAAGACTGAGGTCACTGTTACTTTAACCTCCCTGTGTGCAGGCTCATCTGTATTAGGAACACAATAACTGGCGACGATTATACGAATCCAACGCAAAGATGCAGCAAACTGTGGGCATCCTGGAGAAGTTCTCCGAGGGTGAGGACTGGGAAGCCTATGTCAAACGGATAGACAAGTACTTTGTAGCCAATGAGCTGGACGGAGAAGGAAGTGTTGCAAAAAGGAGAGCGGTCCTCCTCACGGTCTGCGGGGCACCGACCTACAGCCTCATGAAGAATCTTCTGGCTCCGGTGAAACCCACAGATAAGTCGTATGAGGAGCTGTGTACACTGGTTTGGGAGCATCTTAACCCAAGGGAGAGCGTGCTGATGGCGAGGTATCGGTTCAACACGTGCCAGCGATCTGAAGGTCAGGAAGTGGCGAGCTATGTCGCCGAGCTAAGGCGACTTGCAGGATAGTGTGTTTGATGGCTACCTGGAGCAAATGTTCAGAGATTTTTTTGTACTGGGCATTGGCCATGAGACCATCCTACGAAAACTTTTGACTGTGGAGACACCGACCCTCAGTAACGCCATTGCGATAGCACAGGTGTTTATGTCCACCAGTGATAAAACCAAACAAATCTCTCAGCACACAAATGCTAGCAATGTTCATAAATTAACTGGAACTGTGTTTGCGAGCAGAAATGTACAGGGCAGAACCCACGAGTCCGCAACTGCCAGCAGGCCTCAGGTGACCCAGATGACTCAGAGTCCCCAACAAAGGATGAATGCAAGGTAATTCACACCTTGTTGGCGTTGTGGAGGCTTCCATTCAGCCTATTCATGCCGCTTCAAAGGGTATGTTTGCAAGAGTTGTGGAACAATGGGACAGCTGCAACGAGCTTGCAGATGAGCTGTAAGCTCTGCAAAACCTGCTAACCACCACGTGGCAGAGGAAGATCGGTCCATGGTGGATCAAAGCAATTTTGAGCCTCAGAGAGAAGAGGCAGATGCTGAAGTACAAGAGGTGCATATATTTTCGACGAAATGTCCACCTATAATGCTAAGTGTAAAATTGAATGGCTTACCCGTAGCCATGGACACTGGCGCTAGCCAATCCAGCATGAGTAAAAAGATGTTTAAAAGACTGTGGTGCAACAAGGCACTCAGTCCAGCCCTGAGCCCCATCCACACGAAACTGAGAACATACACCAAAGAGCTCATTACTGTCCTGAGCAGCGCCATGGTCAAGGTCACCTACGAGGGCACGGTGCACGAACTGCCACTCTGGATTGTCCCGGACGATGGCCCCGCACTGCTTGGAAGCAGCTGGCTGGGCAAAATCCGTTGGAACTGGGATGACATCCAAGCGCTATCACATGTCGATGAGGCCTCATGTACCCAGGTTCTTAACAAATTTCCTTCCCTTTTTGAACCAGGCATTGGAAACTTTTCCAGGGCGAAGGTGCGGATCCACTTGGTCCCAGAGGCACGACCCATTCACCACAAGGCGCGAGCGGTACCTCATATGATGAAGGAGAGTGTGGAAATCGAGCTGGACAGGCTGCAACGCGAGGGCATCATCTCCCCAGTGGAATTCAGTGAATGGGCCAGCCCGATTGTTCCAGTACTCAAAAGTGATGGCACGGTCAGAATTTGCTAATCGTTTCTCGTAACCGGACCAATACCCGCTACCTAAGGCAGACGACCTATTTGCGACGCTGGCAGGAGGCAAGATGTTCACCAAGCTCGATCTGACTTCGGCCTACATGACGCAGGAGCTGGAGGAGTCTTCGAAGGGCCTCACCTGCATCAACACGCACAACGGATTGTTCATCTACAACAGATGCCCGTTTGGAATTTGGTTAGCTGCAACGATCTTCCAGCGAAATATGGAGAGCCTACTCAAATCGGTACAACGCACGGTGGTTTTTCAGGACGACATATTGGTCATGGGTCGGGACACCGTCGGGCACCTACAAAACCTGGAGGATGTCCTCCAGCGACTGGATCGCGTAGGGCTGCGGCTGAAGAGGTCGAAATACGTCTTCATGGCAATAGAAGTGGAATTTTTGGGGAGAAAGATCGCAGCGCACGGCATTCGGCCCACAGACGCCAAGACAGAGGCTATCAGGAACGCGCCCAGGCCACAGAACGTCACAGAGCTGCGGTCATTCCTGGGACTCCTCAACTATTTTAGTAACTTCCTACCGGGATTAAGCACCCTCTTAGAGCCCCGACGTGTGTTATTGTGTAAAGGTGAGAACTGGGTATGGGGAAAAAAACAAGTAATTGCTTTTGAGAAAGCCAGAAACATTTTATGCTCCAACAAGCTGCTTGTATTGTATAACCAGTGTAAAAGACTCGTGCTAGCATGTGCTGCATCGTCGTACGGAGTCGCGTGTGTATTACAACAAACTAACGTTGCGGGGAAGTTGCAACCTGTCGCCTATTTCTGCAGGAGCTTGTCTAAGACCGAGAGGGCCTACAGCATGATTGAGAAAGAGGCATTAGCGTGTGTGTTCGGGGTAAAGAAAATGCATCAGTACCTGTTTGGCCTCAAATTTGAGCTGGAAACCGATCATAAGCCCCTCATATCCCTGTTCGCTGAAAACAAGGGGATAAATCATTATGCCTCAGCACGCATACAAAGGTGGGCACTCGCGCTATCAGCGTATAACTATACCAGCCGCCACAGGCCAGGAACCAAGAACTGTGCGGATGCTCTCAGTCGGCTACCATTGCCCACCACGGGGGTGGAAATGGCGCAGCTTGCAAACTTGCTGATGGTCATGGAAACGTTTGAAAATGATAAATCACCTGTCACGGCCCGTCATATTAGGACTTGGACCAGCCAAGATCCTCTGCTGTCCCTAGTAAAAAACTGTACTGCATGGGAGCTGGGCCAGCATCCCCGTTGAAATGCAAGAGCTAATCAAGCTGTTCCAGTGGCGAAAGGATGAGCTGTCCATTCAGGCAGACTGCCTGTTGTGGGGTAACCACGTAGTGCTACCCAAAAAGGTCAGGGAGACGGTCATCTCGGATCTCCACAGCACACACCCGGGTATAGTGATGATGAAAGCGATAGCCAGATCCCATGTGTGGTGGCCCGGTATCGACTCTGACTTACAGTCCTGTGTACGGCAATGCAGCGTGTGTGCTCAGTTGAGCAATGCGCCCAGAGAGGCACCACTAAGTTTGTGGTCCTGGCCCTCTAGACCATGGTCAAGGATCCATGTCGACCATGCGGGCCGTTTCTCGGTAAAATGTTC
Source organism: Pristiophorus japonicus (assembly GCF_044704955.1). Taxonomy (NCBI): domain Eukaryota; kingdom Metazoa; phylum Chordata; class Chondrichthyes; family Pristiophoridae; genus Pristiophorus; species Pristiophorus japonicus. The sequence goes on from NC_091989.1 coordinate 146,830,270, forward strand.
CTGGTGGTGTTGGATGCTTTTTCAAAATGGATTGAATGTGAAATAATGTCGGGAAGCACCGCCACCGCCACCATTGAAAGCCTAAGGGCCATGTTTGCCACCCACGGCCTGCCTGACATACTGGTCAGTGACAACGGGCCATGTTTCACCAGTGTTGAATTTAAAGAATTCATGACCCTCAATGGGATTAAACAGGTCACCTCGGCCCCATTTAAACCAGCCTCCAATGGGCAGGCAGAGCGGGCAGTACAAACTATCAAACAGAGCCTTAAACGAGTCACAGAAGGCTCACTCCAAACCCGCCAGTCCCGAGTACTGCTCACCTACTGCATGAGACCCCACTCACTCACAGGGGTGTCCCCGGCTGAGCTACTCATGAAAAGGACACTTAAAACCAACCAGACTCTCGCTGATTCACCCTAACCTGCATGATTAGGTAGAGAGCAGGGCGGCAGCAACAAAATGTAAACGATGGTCGCGCCACTGTGTCACGGGAAATTGATCTGAATGACCCTGTGTATGTGCTAAACTATGGACATGGTCCCAAGTGGGTCGCGGGCACAATGATAGCTAAAGAAGGGAGTAGGGTGTTTGTAGTCAAACTAGACAATGGACAAATTTTCAGAAAGCACCTGGACCAAACAAGGCTGCAGTTTACAGACTGACCTGAACAACCCACAGCTGACACACCTTTTTCGAACCCACAACACACACCCAAAGGATCAACGACACCACCCCGGACTGGGAAACTGAACCCACCACGCCCAACAGCCCAGCAAGGCCAGGCTCACACAGCAGCCCTGCAGGGCCAACAACATGCCAGCCCAGCGAGGGCACAGCCAACACACCGGAACAGACATTTGTACCGAGGCAGTCCACCAGGGAAATAAAGGCTCCCGACCGCCTCACCTTGTAAATGATTTTCACTTTGACTTTGGCGGGGGGAGTGATGTTGTGTATCTGTAAAGCATGCGCTCCCATGTTCCGCCACCAGGGAGCGCATCCCCTGAAGTCCCAAGGGATCCCAGCATCCCTTGGGAGCAGTGTATATAAGCCGGCCCCTAAGGCCTGTTCCTGACTCTGGAGTGTCTTAATAAAGACTGAAGTCACTGTTACTTTAACCTCCAAGTGTGCAGTCTCATCTGTGTTAGGAACACAATACCGTGAAGTTGCCGATACCCGGTTCAAACAGCGAGGGGAACTTGCTCAATAATTGGGCACATGTATCTTCCTCCGACGACAACGCCTTTATGTCATTCCAGTCGCATCTGATTTTCTTCAACCAGTTCCTGCCGAGCAGCATTGGGCCATTGCCTGGAACAATCCACAGCGGTAACTCGTGAACCGCACCGTTTTACGACATATTAATTTGTGTACTGCCAATCACTTTTATCAATTCTTTGATGTACGTGCGCAGCTTGGCGTTATCAGGGCTCAGCCTGGGCCTCACAGTCTTAGTATCGCACAGCTTACTAAATGCCCTCTCGTTCATGATCGATTGACTCGCCCCTGTGTCCAGTTCCATCGATTCCCATTGAACTTCACATTAATCAAAATTGGTTTACTCTTGGTTATGAAAGAGTACAGTCCATACACTTCCTCCTCTGGCATCTCGGATTGCGTATCCAGATCCACGCTAGTCTGACTCTCATCCTCCACATGGTGTGTCGCAGCTCGCTTGCTCATCTGCGGACACTTGCGCTGGAGATGCCCCACTCTCAGACAGCCTTTGCAACTATATTGCTTAAATCGGCACGGCTGGTGCCAATGATTTCCCCCACAGTGCCAACACGGAGAAGTTGGATACATTCCCGCTGGCAGACTTTGGGCAGCCACAGGCTTTGCGAACGCAGCCGGATAGGCCCTGCCATGTGCTGCTCTGCCAAACACCAAATCAATCGCATTTACAGTATTTGCCGAGGTTCGGTTCTTCACCGATATTTGCTTTAAACTCCTGTCCGTCGTTATACATGATCGAACGATCTGGATGGCCCTTTTTAAATCTAATTCCTCCATCGCCAGAAGTTTGCGCAGGATCACCTTATGGTTGATACCGATAACGAAGAAGTCTCGCAGCATGTCTGCCAACACCGTCCTGAACTTGCACGGTCCTGCTAGACATCTCAGGTCGGCAGCAAATTCCTCCGCGCTCTGGCCCTCCGATCGAACGTGTGTATAAAACCTGTATCTCGAGATAATGATGCCGTCGTCTGGCTTGAGGTGCTCCTGCACCAATGCACACAACTCCTCGTACGCTTTCTCTGTTGGATCACTAGACACGAGTAGATCCTTTATCAGACCATAGATCTTTGAATCGCACACAGTGAGGAACACGGCCTGGCGCTGAGCTGCATCGTCGACCCCCTTCATTTTGTTGGCCACGAAGTACTGGTTCAAACGGCTCACAAAGTCTGCCCAATCTTCTCCCTCCACGAATCGCTCTAAAAATCCAATCGTGCTCATTTTGCAAACAAAGATTCTTGTATTCTCGTCGTCAAATGTTATATATGCAATAAAGGTTCAAATTGAGTACTGTTTAACTAAGCAAGGTACAACCTGCTTTATTTAGGCTCAAAGTGCCTGACTCTCAAAATGGCTGGCATAGAAACATCGAAAATAGGTGCAGGAGTAGGCCATTCGGCCCTTCGAGCCTGCACCACCATTCAGTATGAACATGGCTGATCATGCAACTTCAGTACCCCATTCCTGCTTTCTCTCCATACCCCTTTGATCCCTTTAGCCGTAACTCCCTTTTGAATATATTTAATGAACTGGCCTCAACAACTTTCTGTGGTAGAGAATTCCACAGGTTCACAATTCTCTGAGTGAAGAAGTTTCTCCTCATCTCGGTCCTAAATGGCTTACCCTTTATCCATGGACTGTGACCCCTGGGGTTCTGGACTTTCTCAACATCGGGAACATTCTTCCTGCATCTAACCTGTCCAATCCCATCAGAATTTTATATGTTTCCATGAGATCTCCTCTCATTCTTCTAAATTACAGTGAATATAAGCCTAGTTGATCCAGTCTTTTATACCTGAGCAGCACTATGTGCGTGCTGCTCAATGTCTTCCAACAATGACGCCATCTGGTGGCTACAAACAGAATGTACATACATGACAAAAACACACTTAAAATCACTCACGAATTACTTCAATGCTCCCATCAACTTTAAGCAACCTTTTCTTCAATTTCATCCGATTTACAACAAGGCGTCCCTACCGCCGGGTTAAGGTCAGGTGAGCGCAACTGTTTCTGAACGTTTTTGGGGGCAGGCGGTAATTGGGGCGGTATGTGGGCGAATTGCCGAAATTAGAGCTCGGCTATAATCTGGGTGGTATTTGGGCAGTAGTTTCCATTATAAGCAGTCTTCTGGGCATTACACGAGTGTTGACATCAGATTTGAGGAAAAAAAAAATGGGCGGGTGGTTTCGCTCATCGCCGGCGGTAATTGAATGCCAAATCTACTGCCGGCTATAAATGGGCAGTAAACGGATGGTAGTTTCCATTTAAACACACATATGGGCAGTCAAGAGCCTCTCGGCAGTAAAATGGGCGGTAAATGGGCGGATGGATGCCGAAAGTCTAGCCCTAAATATGTTGTTACAGGTGCGAAGTCCAAAATCCGGAGTTCCGGAATCCAGACACCAGGCCGATCCGTGGCGGAGTCGTCTGGAAACTGGAAAATGTTCTGAAATCCAGACTCCCCCGCCTCGGTGGCCTGACCTCCCCCGACCTCCAGCCACCCGACCTCCCCCGACCTCCATCCGCCCAACCGACCTCCCCCCCCGGCCTTGGCCTGGTATCGCCCGACCTCCGGCGGCCCGACCTCCGGCGGCCCGACCGGCTCCTCCCCGACCTCCAGCAGTCCAAACAACCTCCCCCAACCTTAGCCCAACTGACACCTGACACCCCCCACTCCCCCCGGTCTCGGCCCGACCGCCCCCCCCCCCCCGCCCCTTCCTCCGACCTCCGGCAGCCCGACCGACCTCCCCCGGCCTCGGCCCGACCTCCAGCCACCCCCCGACCTCCGGCCGACCTCTCCCGATCTCTGCCGGCCCGACCGACCTCGGCCCGACCGATCCCCCTGATCGCCGATAGCCTGACCAACACCCCCAACCTCTGGCAGCCCAACCGAAGCCCCCCACCCCCTGCCTCCCTCTCCCCCCCACCCCCCCCCCCACCTCCCTCTCCTCCCATCTGTCTCCCTCAGCCCAGGCAAAGACGTTCCGAAATCTGGAAATATTCAGAATGGCCTCGATCCCAAGGTTTCTGGATTTCGGACATTAACACCTGAAGCACAAAAATTCATCTGAACTGCTCAAATAAAAACTATCAAGTTAACCATATTGTTTTGCTCAAGTGTAGACAAGTGTGAAAAGATATCAATTAAAAACAAGATATATACACAAACCCATCAATTTAAACCAACCAATTCAATAATTCCATTTTCTTTAAAATTACCATCTGATATCATCAGCTACAAAGAGGACAAGGTTAGAGGCACAGGCAAGGAATCAGGAGTAAAGGTGTTCACTCCTCGTAAGGAATTCCATTGTAAGGAACACAAATAGCACCCTTTTTCGGCAAGACCTTTTCAAGAGCATTCCTTTGATCCCTGGTGCTGGAGTAGCTGATCTCCGGGAGCGTATGGATAACCTAACGAAAGGTAAGTGCCTGTAGTCGGGTTACATATTAGAACAAATGACAATGGATAAAAATCCATTTGTTTTGCAGAACATAGGAACAGGAATAGACCATTCAGCCCATCGAGCCTGCTCTGCTATTCAATTAGACCATGGCTGATCTGTACCTTAACTCTGTTATCCTGCCTCAGCTCCATATCCCTGATACCCTTACCCAACAAAAATCTATCAATCTCAGTCTTGAAAGTGCATTTTGGTTCAGCATCCACAGCTTTTTGGGAATAAAATTCCAGATTTCTACTACCCTTTGTGTGAAAAAGTGCTTCCTGATTTCCCTCCGAAATGGCCTGGCTCTAATTTTAAGATTATGTCCCCATATTTGTGATTTCCCCACCAGAGGAAATAGTTTCTCTGTATCTACTCTATTGAATCCTTTTAATATTTTAAACACCTCGGTCAGATTACCCCTCACTCCTCTATACTCAAGGGAATACAAGCCAAGTTTATGCAACCTGTCCTCATACAAAGACCTTATAACAGACCTCCAAAACAAGGGTGAAAGGCTAGTAGCCTCAGTCATGAACAGATCGCTGGAGAGAAACAGCCAAATCACTAGATTCAACATGTGGCTTCAGGATCTTTGTAAAAAGAAGCTTCACTTCATTGCCAACTGGCAGGTATTCACGGGTCCAGGTAAGTTATTTAGCAGGGAAGGCTTCTACTTAAGCTCCTTGGATGCGCAATGGTTGACAGACCGCATCGAGCTAGCTTTTATGTAGCATTTAAACTAGTTCAACTACTTCAGCACAGCCATGTTTAAGAATAACCTTACTGGGTTAGAAAAGAACTAAAGCTCGAGGAAACAGAAAGATATCACAGCATTGCAGTGCATAGTTCTCTAAAGGTTCATGACCAACACCATGAAGCAATAGCCAGAGCAAATAGGGTGCTAGGGTATATTTACAAGAAAATTCACTATAACACAAACATTTTGTCCTTGTACAAGACCTTGGTTAGGCCTCAGTTAGAATACTGTCCAGATTTTGTCTCCTCATATGGTGGGTGATATTAAGGCTTTGGAAGGGGTACAGAGGAGGGCAACAAGATTAATTCCCAGTTTAAGGAATCTTAGTTACCCAGATAGGATCAAAGAGCTGTGATTCTACACTTTAGAGAATCGTAGACTTAGGGGTTGCAGTGTATGAATAAAGAGTCTGACCAGATACTGTGAGCTCAAAGTAAAGTGTGACCTTAGTATTTTATTGCAGGTCTCAAGAGTGCCTCTCCAGCCTGTGAGGCCTCCTTAAAAGTATCAGTGCTCCCAAGGGATTGTGCGATCCCTTGGGACTCCAGGGGATGAGCCCTCTGGTGGTTAAACAAGGTATTTACAGCTTTACATATATAACAACACTTCCCGCCCCCCCCACCCAAGTCAATAGTGTAACTATTTACAAGGTGAGTCGATCTGGGGCCTTTCTTTCCCTGGTTAATCGTCTTGGTGCCAATGCTGGTTTTGGTGAGTCGTTTGTTGGCCCTCGCTGGGCTGCTGTGCAGCTGGCCTTGCTGGGCTGTCTGGTGTGGCGAGTCCTGCTGGGCTGCTGCGGGTGATGGGTTCTGCTTCGTGGTCAACCGCCATGTCGGTTGCCACTGGTGTGTGTGTTGGGGAGTCAAAAAAGGTAGGGTCTAATGTGGGTTGCTCTGGATAGTCCGTGAATTTGAGTTTGATTTGGTTCAAGTGTTTCCTGTAGATGAGTCCATTTGAAAGTTTGACCTGAAACACCCTACTCCCCTCTTGGCCACAACAGTGCCGGGAAGTCACTTGGGACCTTGTCCATAGTTCAACACAAATACAGGATCATTAATCTCAATTTCGCGTGACACATTTGCACGATCATGATATGTACTTTGTTGAAGCCGCCTGCTCTCTACCTGTTCGTGTAGATCAGGGTGGACTAACGAGAGTCTTGCCTTAAGTGCCCTTTTCATGAGCAGTTCAGCGGGTGGAATCCCAGTGAGCGAATGGGGTTTCGTGCAGTAACTCGGCAGGACTCGGGATAGGTGAGTCTGCAGTGAGCCTTCAGTTACCCTCTTCAAGCTCTGTTTGATTGTTTGCACTGCTCCCTCTGCCTGACCACTGGATGCTGGTTTGAACGGGGCAGATGTGACATGTTTGATCCCATTGCGGGTCATGAACTCTCTGAACTCGGCACTGGTGAAACACGGCCCGTTGTCACTCACAAGGACATCAGGCAGGCCGTGCGTGGCAAACATGGCCCGCAGGCTTTCAGTGCTGGCAGCGAACGTGCTTGCCGACATTATCTCACATTCAATCCATTTGGAGTACGCATCTACAACCACTAGGAACATTTTTCCCAAGAACGGGCCTGCATAGTCGACATGGACCCTAGACCACGGTTTGGAGGGCCAAGACCATAAACTTAGTGGCGCCATCTGGGTGCATTGCTTAACTGCGAACATGTGTTACATTTGTGCACGCAGACTCTAAGTCCGCATCAATATCGGGCCACCACACGTGGGATCTGATTATCGCTTTCATCATTACAATGCCTGGGTGGGTACTGTGGAGATCACTAATGAAAGTGTCCCTGCCCTTTTTTGGTACGACTACCCGATTACCCCACAGAAGGCAGTCTGCCTGTAAAGACATTTCATCTTTGCGCGGCTTTATTTCTTCCTGCATTTCTGACGAGACACTGGACCAGCTCCCATGAAGCGCCCAGTTTTTTTTACTAAGGACAGTAAAGGGTCCTGGTTCGTCCTAGTTCTAATCTGTCGGACAGTAATAGGTGATTGCTCACTCTCGAATGCTTCCATTACCATAACTAAATCTGCGGGCTGTGCCATTTCCACCCCCGTTTTCTGTGTCTGGCCTGTGGCGGATGGCATAGTTGTATGTGGGCAACGTAAGTGCCCATCTCTGGATGTGGGCCGATGCAGTCATATTTATCCCCTTACTTTCCAAAAAGAGGGATATCAGGGGCTTATGGTCAGTTTACAATTCAAATTTGAGCCCAAACAGATATTGATGCATTTTCTTTACCCCATAAACACACGCTAACGCTTCTTTTTCAATCATGCTGTAGGCTCTCTCAGCCTTAGAGAGACTTCTGGATGCATAAGCAACCGGTTGCAATTTCCCAGATTCATTAGCTTGTTGCAATACACACCCGACCCCGTATGACGATGCGTCACATGCTAATACCAAACGCTTACATGGATCATACAACACAAGGCATTTGTTTGAGCATAACAGTTTTCTAGCTTTTACAAAGGCATTTTCTTGGCTTTTACCCCATACCCATTTGTCTCCCTTATGCAGTAAAGCGTGCAGTGGTTCTAACAGTGTGCTGAGACCCGGTAAGAAGTTACCAAAGTAGTTCAGGAGTCCTGGAAACGACTGCAGCTCCGTCACGTTCTGTGGCTTCGGTGCGTTCTCGATGGCCTCCATCTTCGAATCGGTGGGCCTGATGCTGTCCGCCGTGATTCTTCTCCCCAGGAACTCTACTTCAGGCGCCAGGAAAACGCACTTCGAGCATTTTAACCTGAGCCCCACACGATTAAGCCAACTAAGAACCTCCTCCAGGTTCTGCTAATGCTCGACTGTGTCCCGACCTGTGACCAAGATGTCATCCTGGAAGACCACGGTGAGCGTGACCGACTTCAGTAAGCTTTCCATGTTTCTCTGGAATATCGCCGCGGCTGATCGAATGCCAAATGGGCATCTGTTGTAGACGAAGAGGCCTTTGTGCGTGTTGATGCAGGTGAAGCCCTTCGATGATTCTTCCAACTCCTGCGTCATGTAGGCTGAGGTCAAGTCCAGCTTCGTGAACGTTTTTCCTCCCGCCAGCGTCGCAAAAAGGGTGTCTGCCTTTGGTAGTGGGTATTGATCCTGCAGGGAGAAACGATTGATACTTACTTTGTAATCACCACAGATTCTGACGGTGCCGTCTCCTTTGAGGACTGGAACAATCGGACTGGCCCATTCGTTGAATTCAATCGGCGAAATGATGCCCTCTTGTTGCAGCCGGTCCAGCTCGATCTCCACCTTCTCTCTCATCATGTACGGTATTGCTCTTGCCTTGTGGTGGATGGGTCGCGTCCCTGGAATTAGGTGGATCTGCACTTTTGCTCCTTGGAACGTCCCGATGCCTGACTCGAACAGCGAGGGGAACTTGTTTAGGACCTGGGCACACAAAGTGTTGTCGACGGGTGAGAGCGCTCAGACATCGTCCCACTTCCAGCGTATCTTCCCCAGCCAGCTCCTGCCGAGCAGGGTGGGGCCATCGCCCGGTACCAGCCAGAGTGATAACTTGTGCACCGCTCCATTGTAGGAGACCTTTACGGTAGCACTGCCGATTACAAGAATCAGTTCCTTTGTGTACGTTCTCAGTTTAGTACGAATGGAAGTCAGGACTGGCCTTAAGACCTTGCTGCACCACAATTTATCGAAAGTCTTTTGGCAAATAATGGACTGGCTCACACCCGTGTCCAGCTCCATTGACACCGGGAGTCCATTTAATTCAACTTTCAGCATTATCGAGAAACAATTTGTGGTAAATGTGTGCACCCCATAAACCTCTGCATCTTCGGTCTGAGGCTCTGGTTCACCGTGATCTGCCGTGGATCTGTCCTCCTCTGCAACATCCTGGTTTGCAGGATTAGCAGAGTTTGCAGCTCGTCTGCACATAGGTTGGAGATGTCCCATTGTTCCACAGCCCTTGCAAACGTATCCTTTGAAGCGACATGAATGTAAACGATGATCACCCCCGCAACGCCAACAAGGTGTTAATGGCCTTGCATTCATCACCCTTGATGGTGGACTCTGAGACATCTGTGGATGTGCAGCTGCAGGCATGTGAGGCTTGCCCTGTACGTTGCGATTCGAAAACAACATTACTTTGTTCACAGTATTTGTAGCAGCACTCGTGTGCTGAGATATTTGCTTGGTATTGTCACTGGTGGCGGTGAACGCCTGGGCTAGCGCTATGGCTTTACTCAAGGTTGGGGTCTCTACAGTCAAAAGTTTGCGAAGTATTACTTCATAGCCAATGCCAAGTACAAAGAAGTCCCTGAGCATGTGCTCCAAATGTCCTTCAAATTTGCAATGCCCTGCAAGGCGTCTTAGCTCGGCGACATAGCTCGCCACTTCCTGGCCTTCAGACCTTTTGCACATGTAGAACCGGTACCTCACCATCAGAACTCTTTCCTTCGGGTTAAGATGCTCCCAGGTCAGTGTGCACAAATCATCATACGATTTCTCTATGGGTTTCGCTGGAGCAAGCAGATTTTTCATGAGGCCATACGTTGGTGCCCCGCAAACAGTGACGAGAATTGCCCTTCGTATGGCAGCATTCGCTTCTCCTTCCAGCTCGTTGGCCACGAAGTATTGGTCGAGTTGCTCCACGAAGGTTTCCCAATCATCTCCCTCTGAAAATTTCTCCAGGATGCCACTGTTCTCTGCATCGTTGCGGTGGGGTTCGATATCTATATCTTGTCACCAGTTATACTGTATGAATAAAGAGTTTGACCAGATACTGTGAGCTCAAAGACCTTAGTCTTTTATTGAAGGTCTCCAGAGTGCCTCTCCAGCCTGTAAGGCCTCCTTAAGTACCAGTGCTCCCAAGGGATTGTGGGATCCTTTGGGACTCCAAGGAATGAACCCTCTGGTGGTTAAAGAAGGTATTTACAGGTTTACATATATAACAGGGGTGATTTGACCTAAGTGCTCTTGCAGAGCGCCGCCATGGACTTGACGGGCTGAATGGCCTCCTTCTGAGCGGCAACCATTCTATGATTCTATAAGATGATGAAGGGATTAAATTATGTTTGTGTGGATAGCTTGTTTCAACTAAATACGTTGCGGAGGACCAGGGGGTCACAATCTTTATGTAAAGACAGAACTAGATTAATTGTTAGGAGGATGTTCTTTTCCCAGAGAATAATGGACCCGTGAAACAGGCTGCCGATTCATGCATTGAACACTGATTCGCTGAATTCCTTTAAGCGAGAGCCAGACCTGTTTCTGGCTAGGGTGGAGATCATCTTGTACAAAGGGTAAGTATTGCATGACATTAAGCAGGGCCAAAGTGGTCTCCTAGACTAATTTCGATTGCCTAAAGGGGTCAAAGCGAAATTTTACAAATTCTTTTTCCCTATTTGTCCTGGACTTTTATATGTTTTTTCACCTCTCTCAGGAGGTTACATGATACAGCTGAATAACCATATAAATAACATTTATAACATCATAAATACAGAAATAATTCTGAAAAGACAACTTCCATAAAGTCATCTATTGTATGAAAGAAAGAAGAAATGCCAGAACATATGCTAGAAATGGTCCAAGAAATTTTCTCCACTCAGGCCTGCCTCTGTCTCTAAAATCAGGGCTTGAGTTCTACTGCATTCGTCATCTACCATTTTGTACCTATGCATTACCTGAGTGAAGAGGGTCAGCCAATGCACTATGAATGCACTGCACTGGTCCCTCTGGTCATTCCCAGAATGCAGCTTAAGCATGTCACTGTCTACTATCTCACACTGGACAAGGCTCATACACAAAGATGAGGCATTTGGTTGAGGTACCACAGAGCTGCAGCCATCTGTTCAATTGTACTCCAGCATTGCTCATTAGCTTCAGAAGAATGATGATTAGAAGGGGAGAAAATAAGACCATAAATTAGAACAGAAAACGTTTTCTAATTAAAAAGGGTAACATTAGCAAAACCTTGAAGCAGAGCATGTCCATCCTTTCATTCAGAGGTGTGAATGCAGAGAAAATATCATTGTCGACCAAGCAATTAAAAGGTATATTCCAATGGCATGATTTGACTTGTTCTTAGCTTTCCACCACCATTTGAATGTGAACCTCTCCTAGACACAGACAAGCTTACTGTTGATGCAACATGGCAACCATAACATCTGTCAATGAAGTTGGGGTTATTAATACACAGAGAAAAAACTTGCATTTATTTTGTGCCTTACATGTCATCAGTACATCCCAAAACACATCACTGTTGTTTTGTAGGCAAACACATCGGCCAATTATCATACAGCAAGTTCCTGCATGCATCAATGAAGTAAATGGCCAGTTAATTTATTTTTGGTGACACTGATTGAAGGATGAATATTAGCCAGGACATCAAGAGAAACCTTTACTCTTCTTTAAAAAACTGCCATGGGATCTGGTACATCAACAGAAAGAACGGGCTTCAGTTTAACGTCTTATCTGAATGCAGCACTTAGTACTGCAGTGAAGTGTCACCTTAGATTACATGCTCAATTCCTGGATTGGGAAATTAATACCCAACCTTCTGACTCAGAGGTGGGACTGCTACCCCTGAGTTAAGCTGGTACTTAAATACGCTTTTTAAAACATTTATTTAATGTAGTGAAATTCCTTTCCTTACCAATTTTCCAGTTGTCTAGTAAGAAGGTCTGGTAACATGCTGTTGCATAAAAGAGAGAATTAATAGTTAACTTACATTGAATTACATAGAGTCCACAACACAGAAACAGGTCATTTGGTCCAACTGGTCTATGCCGATGTTTATGCTCCACACGAGCCTCCTCCCTTCTCTCTTCATCTACTCCTATCAGCATATTCTTCTATTCCTTTTTCTTCATGTAATTTGAATGCAAGAAACATAGATTGCTTCATGTGTATAATGTATTTGTGTAATATGCCATGGAAAAATAATCCAGGCCTCAAATCTCAATGCTGATGCTCTGCATATACATCATTATTCCTATCCTTTTTGAAAGGAGAAGAAGCAGGAATCTCCTGAAGAATAACAAGGACTGAAGAATTTTTGGAGATGATTTTACCAAGAGACACAAATGGGCAATCAGTGACTTGAACTAATGCTGGCTAATCTATATTTATACAAACTTTCCAAACTCAGGGGTTGTAATGTATCCATCCTGGTATACAGAAGTTGAAATTAAAATAATGATCTCATGAGCTTCTTTTGTGACTAGAATGCAGTTCTTTGCACCTAGATACTTAATTAATCATGACGTGGTAGATGCAGATTGGTCATAATGAAGCATGCAGCTTTCGTTTGTTCTAATTCAGCTAGGTTATGGTTTGAATTAGTCACAATACCAACTATTAAATCATGCACTGAACACCCAGCATATTGGTGGCTTGCAACACAATCAGCTGTTAAAACAAATCAGTCATGGAACAAATGAGGAGCAGCAATGCCATGGCTGCAATCCTGTTGCAAGCTGCTGAAATCTGCAAAAGTAGCCAGATCCTCAACCAGAATGGGAGCATCTCTTGAGCTGCCACTCGTCATAATGGCCCGGATAATCCGGGGCCTATGAAGGCGTACGTACGTCGTCATAAGTGCACCACAAGTTCTGGTTTCCACAAGCGCGAAAACCCGGAACCTGCGATCTGTCATGTTTCTCCTTGACTGATCATACACATCCACTGGAAATTGACTATCGCTCGTGCATATTGCCCAATTACTGCCCAGCAAATACCCACCATACCCTTATGCTTGGTAAAGCAGGTGTAAGGCCTTCTTTTACCAGTGTAAAGGTTTAAAAAAATGTGAAAACATATTTTTTTTAATGATTTAAACATTCACATATTTAAAATGTTGTCCCCATTAAAAATGTTTAAATTTATCTTTCAAAAAAAGATTTTTTTATTTTAAATGTTTAGTTAAATGATATTTTAATTAATTTTGAATCTGTGATTATTTTTATTTCAGTGTTGTGAAATTGTTTTCTTTAAGTGATTTCTATTATGTTTCTGGGGATTCCATACGTAAATGGAATTCCCATAAACATAATAGGAATCCCTCTTTGTCATCGGTTGGGCTGGCCCACGTGATCCCAGGGACGCTTGCGAACCGCATGCAGCCCTGGGATGGGTTGGACTTGCACCAGGCATATGCCTGCAGACCCAGGACCGCAAGAATCCAAAGCTCCGGAGGCGGCAGGCAGGTATGTACTTTTCTTACAGTTCGGAGGTCTACGCAAGCGGCAAGCCTACAACCGCAATTTGTAGGCCAATGAGTATGAGTGACAGAGAATTAGAAGCACATGATAAAAGTGGGTATGAGAGATAATGGGGGAATGAGAGAGATAGAGGGATGATTGGGAGTTTGAGGGAGGGAGCAAATTGAAGTTGAATAGTATATTCATTTTTGGTCACAGAAGCATACAAAAGCCTTGGAAACAGTGTATGTTGATATCATGTAGATTCAGATGAAATAGGGTTAGAGCTGGGAGATAATTGGACACAGAGCGAAAGGAGGACTTCAATGATGAAGGCTAGAAAGGGAAGGTAATTTGGATGAAGAAGGTAGAGAAGATTTAGATAGGGAAGGCAGAAAATAGTTAGCAGCTGGGAGGTGAGTGGGGAAAATCAGAAGTCCGGGGAGAGGGGGGGGAGAAGTTATAGAAGAATTATAGATGGGTGCAATTACTAACTCTTTTTTTCTTGGCATCAAGTCTAGTCTTTGGTTCTAAGGAATATTATTAGAATGCACAACCCCTCAACACAATCAGCATGGCGTGGGGGGGGATGGGCAAAATGGATTGGGCAAGCAGTCAGCCGGGCATGACGGCAGGGCAGCCTGCTCTCAGGATCTCCTATCAGGGCAGTCCGAGACAGCGGGGGTAAGCAGGATATTGGCAATGGTGGCCAAACCAGCAAGCGGCAAGCGAGGTGGAAGAGTGGAGCAGAAGTTGCATATCGTATGTGGGAGTGGCTGACAGAGCTTTGAACAGAACCTTGAGTCCTGCCACTTCATCTTTTGCAAAGACTTTCTCCACAGCCTGCAACAGATTCATGGGATTTGGAGGAAGCTCTACTCCAGTGGTGGCCCAGAGCCAGCCACGGAGCAGCTAACTGGCAAGGTCGGGGAGCAGACAGAGAAGGGAAATAGTGGAGCAGAGAAAAAAAACACAAATATTAGTATATATTGCAGCAAATTTTCATGATATAAATAATTATATTTTCTATAAAATATGAGCAGAGTCAGACCCAGAAGCAGCAGTACTGTCCAGGGGCTCTGGGAGATATGGCAGGCTCGGCCAAAGATATGGGCATAGATAAATTTGAAGAACATATTACTTGAAGATTTAAAACAAAAATAACTACCTACATAAAAAAATTATAAATAAAATAAATTAAAACCAGGCCAATTCATCTCAAACAGCAGAAATGATAATGATTCATTGTTAAGATGAATATAGAGCCTCCAGTGACCACACCATGTAATTGCAGGCAGACTCAAACAAAGCTTTTTAATTGGGAAATGTAGTCACAGGATTTTCTGACTGAAAAAATGAGTGCTCTAAACAGGAAAACACTATTACAGAAGTCACAGGAAATTAAGGAATGTTTACAAAGGTCAGGAAATATCAATTTCAAACATACATAAGTGGAATAGAAAAGATGAATCCAGAACACTGTTAAATCATGACTGCAGGATATTGGGACTTAGGTACAAACAAGTAAAAGGCAAGTTTATGATGGATGTTAGGGAGCATTTCATCATGAATAGAGTGATTAATACCTGATTAGCGTTCCAGTTGGTTAACTGACGCAAGAACTTTGGAATCATTCAAGAGACAATTTGGTGCTGAATGAGATAAACTAAATGAGCCAAATGGCTTCCCTTATCTATATCTATCTTTGTAAGATGTGAGATAAGAGGGAAAGGGAATAATAAACAGATAAAGGACGAAAATCAGAGATGTGATTTAAATGGCAGCAGCAACCAAGAATAATGAAGGAAAATATTATCAAGAAGTAAAACAGAAATGACAGACTATCCGGCGAAACCAAGTAATGCATAGAATATACAGCAATATGTAATTATCCCCCTTTTACCAGCACCTGAAACTGTCATCTCTCTTTAAGAAGACTGCTTGTGTCGGCCAGCTTACAGGATTCCAGTGTACCCATTTTATATGTGACAAACACACTTTTGATTGGACCTTGCCTTAAGTCACATGATTTGACATGGAACTTGATTAAATATTTAGCCAAGTAAATGAGACCTGCTCCTCCGAGTAACATGAGTTTGTTTTTTTGCCCTAAATCACGCAGTGCAAAATGTGGAGTGCAGAAAATCAGCATACAACCCATCCAATACTCCAGCTGCCACCAGCCAGGCTCCTACTTCTGATGTGACTTCATACAATTAGCTCATTAGCACCTTGTTTGGGTCACTAGGGAGGGAAAACATAGCATGGTTTCGTTCTGGCAGGTTAGCTAAAGAATGGCATCGTACCAAGAAAAGGAAAGGGGAAGAAGAGATAAAATGGAAATGTGTGACCTTGTTTGACATCATGATGGTGAAATTTAACTTCGGCAGGGGTACAAATCGGGCAGTAGTGGATTGAGCACCCATTATACATCCTGCCCGACTTTACTTTCTCATGAAGTCAAAAGAAAATTGGGTGGGTTGTACAACAGGTGACATTCGCCAAAGTTGAATTTCACCCCCATCCCCCAACCGCTCTGTGTCTCTGATTAAAAAAGGTTATATTCTTTAACTGAACTCTTGCATTTTATTTAGGTTTAGTACATCTTAGGTGAATGCTATGATGTAATATAATCCTTTACTTACTGGTCCATTTTGTAGGAAATGTATGGTTCAACAATTGTATTCGCAGTAAGTCTACTCTTGTAGTCGTAACTGATGACCGAGGGCTGTGACAGACAGAATGAAAATAAAATAACTGCTGATAACCACAGTGTATTGAATTTACAAATGTTTTCAGACTATTACTCTACAGGGTACCTCCCATAAAAGGAAAGGAGCTCATAATAGGGGAACTTATTGCAAGGGGGATGGAGTATAAAAGCAGGGAAGTCCTGCTACAACTGTACAGGGATTGGTGAGACCACACCTGGAGTACTGCGTACAGTTTTGGTCTCCTTATTTAAGGTTGGATATACTTGCATTGGAGGCAGTTCAGAGAAGGTTCACTAGATTGATTCCTGAGATGAGGGGGTTGACTTATAAAGAAAGGTTGAGCAGGCTGGGCCTATACTCATTGGAGTTTAGAAGAATGAGAGGTGATCTCATTGAAACATGTAAGATACTGAGGGGGCTTGACAAGGTAGATGCAGAGAAGATGTTTCCACTCATGGGGAATCTAGAACTAGGGGGCATAGTTTAAGAATAAGGGGTCGCCCATTTAGAACTGAGATGAGGAGAAATTTCTTCTCTCAGAGGGTCATAAATCTGTGGAATTCTCTGCCCCAGAGAGCTGTGGAGGCTGGGTTATTGAATATATTTAAAGTGGAGATAGACAAGGGAGTGAAGGGTTATAGGGAGCGGGCAAGGGAGTGGAGCTGAGCCCAAGATCAGATCAGTTCTGATCTTATTAAATGGTGGAGCAGGCTCGAGGGGCCAAATGGCCTACTGCTCCTGCTCCTATTTCTTATGTTCTTATAATGAATATAAGCTGCATCGTATATTAACATTGCATCTGTAATTCAAAATGTAACCTTCAAAAGATGCTCTTCCTAAAGTGAATGGTCTTGCTACTCAATCAATTTAGGATTTTTTTTTGTGTTGAAAATAGCTGCAAAAATTAAACGAAAAATCTTTTCAAATCAGTCATTTGAGAATTTAGGGCTTGAAGTGTGTACCTTATTTATAGTCAACAGTGTACAACTTCATTATAAGAATGCAAAAATACACATAATAACATTGCCAACAGTGGTTCTGTACTAAATGTATATTTTCATCTCTGCAAAACTGAATCCATTTATGAGCAAATCATTTTAAAATAGGCCTTGGGATGAGGTAAACTAGTAATCATTTAACCCTATGGAACATAGGAACAGGACATTCAGCTCCTCGAGCCTGTTCCGCCATGCAATGAGATCATGACTGATTTATGAGATCATGGCTGAACTAACTCCATATACCCGCCTGTGGCCGATATCCCTTAATACTATTAGTTAACAAAAATCTAGCAATCTCAGATTTAAAATTAACAACTGATCTAGATCAATTATCATTTGCGGAAGGGAGTTCCAAACTTCTAACACCCTTTGTGTTTAGAAGTGTTTCCTAATTTCACACCTAAAGGTCTAGCTCTAATTTTTACACTATGCCTCCTAGTCCTAGACTCCCCAATAAACGAAAATAGTTTCTCTTTTAATATTGAAAGATGCATCTTTGCCTTGTGATAATATTGCAAAAATCCTTTCCTGTAAATGTTGAAGTTTAACTGCAGAAATTAATGGAACCATAAAACTAATACGCTGTCTCCCTTTTACGTTTGAAGCCCAGGCCCTCAAAACTGGCACAAAACTCATGGTCTACAGGACTGTAGTAATACCTGCCCTCTTGTATGGCTCAGAGACATGGAGCATGTACAGCAGACACCTCAAATTGCTGGAGAAATATCACCCATGACGTCGCCGCAAGATTCCCTGGGACGACAGGCTCACCAACATCAGCGTCCTCGTCCAGGCTAACATCCCCAGCATTGAAGCACTGACCACACTCGATCAGCTCCGCTGGGCAGGCCACATAGTTCGCAGGCCAGACATGAGACTCCCAAAGCAAGTGCTCTACTCGGAGCTCCTTCATGGCAAACGAGCCAAAGGTGGGCAGCGAAAATGCTATAAGGACACGCTCAAAGCCTCCCTGATAAAGTGCGACATCCCCACTGACACCTGAGAGTCCCTGGCCCAAGACCGCCCTAAGTGGAGGAAGTGCATCCGAGAGGGCGCTGAGCACCTCGAGTCTCAGCGCCGAGAGTGTTATGTATTTAACCCCTTGTAACCTGTATGACACCTGAGCACCAGAGGGCCCACCTGTTGGAGTCCCAAGGAATCCCAGCACCCCTTGGGAACACGGTATATAAGCAGACCACCCACGAGGTACCTGCACTCTGGAGTCTTATTAAAGGAGCTAAGGTCACACTTGCTCATTTAACACAGTCCGCAGTTTCATCCTTTATTATGAGTGTACCAATTGGCGACGAGGTAACGAACAACCATGTTAAAATGTAAGAACAGTCTGTATCCTGGAAAAGTTCCCAGAAGGGGACGATTGGGAGGCCTTCGTGGAGAGACTCGACCAATACTTCATGGCCAACGAGCTGGAAGGGGACGAGAACGCGACCAAACAAAAGATAATCCTCCTAACTGTCTGTGGGGCAACAACCTATGGCCTCATGAAGAATCTCCTGGCTCCAGTACAACCAACAGAGAAATCCTACGAAGAATTGTGTACGCTGGTCTGGGAACATCGAAATCCTAAGGAAAGCGTTTTGATGACGAGATATCAGTTCTACCCGTGTCAACGATTGGAGGGCCAGGAAGTGACGAGCTATGTCACCGAACTAAGGAACCTCGCAGGACATTGTGAGTTTGAGGGATTTCTAGAACAAATGCTCAGAGACTTTTTTGTACTGAGCATTGGCCACGAGACAATCCTTCGCAAACTGTTGACTGTAGAAACTCCGAATCTAAGTAAAGCCATAATGATAGCCCAGGCATTTATGTCCACCAGTGACAACAGTAAACAGATTTCGCAGAGTAAAGAAGTTTCGGTCAGTACTGTGCATAAAGTAACGTTGGTTTCAAGCAGAAATGTACACGCCGGCTGTGGCTGCCGAGCTCAGTTGACCCAGAGTCCGGCATCAATTGTTAATGCAAGGCAGTTAACACCTTGTTGGAAATGTGGAGGTGATCATCGGGCCCATCAATGCCGCTTCAAGCACTATGTGTGCAACGGTTGCAGAACAATAGGACACCTCCAGCGAATGTGCAGGTGAGCTACAAACCCTGCAAACCACCATGTTGCAGAGGAAAATTGATCCACTGTGGATCCTGCTGAGGTGGAGACTCGTACCGAGGAGGTAGAAGTGTACGGGGTACACACATTCACTACAAAATGTCCACCAATAATGTTGAAAGTTGAACTGAATGGTATTCCAGTATCTATGGAACTTGTTGTGTATCTGAAAAGCATGCACTCCCAGGTCCAGCTACCAGGGAGCGCATCCCCTGAAGTCCCAAGGGATCCCAACATCCCTTGGGAGCACTGTATATAAGCCGGCCCCTAAGGCCTGTTCCTCACTCTGGAGTGTCTTAATAAAGACTGAGGTCACTGTTACTTTAAACTACCTGTGTGAAGTCTCATCTATGTAAAGAACACAATAACTGGCGACGAGTATATGAATCCAACGCAAAGATGCAGCAAACTGTGGGCATCCTGGAGAAGTTCTTGGAGGATGAGGACTGGGAAGCCAATGTCGAATGGCTAGACCAGTACTTTGTAGCCAACGAGCTGGACGGAGGAGGAAGCGCTGCAAAAAGGAGAGCGGTCCTCCTCACAGTCTGCGGGGCACCAACCTACAGCATCATGAAGAATCTACTAGCTCCGGTGAAACCCACAGATAAGTCGTATGAGGAGCTGTGTACACTGGTTCTGGAACATCTTAACCCGAGGGAGAGCATGCTGATGGCGAAGTATCGGTTCTACACGTGCCAGCGATCTGAAGGTCAGGAAGTGGTGAGCTACGTCGCGAGCTAAGGCGACTTGCAGGAAAGTGTGAGTTTGATGGCTACCTGGAGCAAATGCTCAGAGACTTTTTTGTACTGGGCATTGGCGACGAGACCATCCTACGAAAACTTTTGACCGTAGAGACACCGACCCTCAGTGAGGCCATTGCGATAGCACAGGCATTTATGTCCACCAGTGAAAACACCAAACAAATCTCTCAGTACACAAGTGATAGCAATGTTCATAAATTAACTGGAACTGTGTTTGCGAGCAGAAATGTACAGGGCAGAAACCACGAGTCTGCAACTGTCAGCAGTCCTCAGGTGACCCAGATGACTCAGAGTCCCCAACAAAGGATGAATGCAAGGCAATTCACACCTTGTTGGCGTTGTGGAGGCTTCCATTCAGACTTTTCATGCCACTCCAAAGGGTATGCTTGCAAGAGCTGTGGAACAATGGGGCACCTCCAACGAGCTTGCAGATGAGCTGCAAGCTCTGCAAAACCAGCTAACCACCACGTGGCAGAGGAAGATCGGTCCATGGTGGATCAAAGCAATTTCGAGCCTCAGAGAGAGGAGGCAGATGCTGAAGTACACGGGGTGCACACATTTTCGACGAAATGTCCACCTATAATGCTAAATGTAAAATTGAATGGCTTACCCGTAGCCATGGAACTGGACACTGGTGCTAGCCAATCCATCATGAGTAAAATTATGTTTGAGAGACGGTGGTGCAACAAGGCACTCAGACCAGCCCTGAGCCCCATCCACACGAAACTGAGAACGTACACCAAAGAGCTCATCACTGTCCTGGGCAGCACCATGGTCAAGGTCACCTACGAGGGCACGGTGCACGAACTGCCACTCTGGACTGTCCCGGGCGATGGCCCCACACTGCTTGGAAGGAGCTGGCTAGGCAAAATCCGCTGGAACTGGGATGACATCCGAGCACTATCACATATCGATGAGGCCTCATGTACCCAGGTTCTTAACAAATTTCCTTCCCTTTCTGAGCCAGGCATTGGAAACTTTTCCGGGGCGAAGGTGCGGATCCACTTGGTCCCAGAGGCACGACCCATTCACCACAAGGCGCGAGCGGTACCTCACATGATGAAGGAGAGAGTGGAAATCGAGCTGGACAGACTGCAACGCGAGGGCATCATCTCCTCAGTGGAATTCAGCGAGTGGGCCAGCCAGATTGTTCCAGTACTCAAAAGTGATGGCACGGTCAGGATTTGCAGCGATTATAAAGTAACTATTAATCGTTTCTCGCTACAGGACCAATACCCGCTACCTAAGGCAGACGACCTATTTGCAACGCTGGCAGGTGGCAAGACGTTCACCAAGCTCGACCTGACTTCGGCCTACATGACGCAGGAGCTGGAAGAGTCTTCGAAGGGCCTCACCTGCATCAACACGCACAAGGGACTGTTCATCTACAACAGATGCCCGTTTGAAATTCGGTCGGCTGCAGCAATCTTCCAGAGAAACATGGAGAGTCAACTCAAGTCTGTACCACGCATGATGATTTTTCAGGACGAGTTATTGGTCACGGGTCGAGACACCATAGAGCACCTACAAAACCTGTAGGAGGTCCTCCAATGACTGGATTGTGTAGGGCTGCGGCTGAAGAGGCCGAAATGCGTTTTCATGGCAACAGAAGTGGAGTTTTTGGGTAGAAAGATCGTGGCGGACGGCATTCGGCCCACAGATGCCAAGACGGAGGCTATCAGGAACGCGCCCAGGCCACAGAACATCACGGCGTTGCAGTTGTTCCTGGGACTCCTCAACTATTTTGGTAACTTCCTACCGGGGTTAAGCACCCTCTTAGAGCCCCTACATGTGTTATTGCGTAAAGCGGAGAACTGGGTATGGGGAAAAAAACCAAGTAATTGCTTTTGAGAAATCCAGAAACATTTTATGCTCCAACAAGCTGCTTGTATTGTATAACCCATGTAAAAGACTCGTGCTAGCATGTGTTGCATCGTCGTACGGAGTCGGGTGTGTATTACAACAAGCTAACATTGCGGGGAAGTTGCAACCTGTCGCCTATGCTTCCAGGAGCTTGTCTAAGGCCGAGAGGGCCTACAGCATGATTGAGAAAGAGGCATTAGCGTGTGTGTTCGGGGTAAAGAAAATGCATCAGTACCTGTTTGGCCTGAAATTTGAGCTGGAAACCGATCACAAGCCCCTCATATCCCTGTTCGCTGAAAACAAGGAGATAAATACTAATGCCTCAGCCCGCATACAAAGGTGGGCACTCGCGCTATCAGCGTATAACTATACCATCCGCCACAGGCCAGGCAACGAGAACAGTGCGGAAGCTCTCAGTCGGCTACCATTGCCCACCAGGGGGGTGGAAATGGCACAGCCCGCAAACTTGATTGTGGCGCAACTCGCAGACTTGTTGATGGTCATGGAAGCATTTGAAAATGATAAATCACCTGTCACGGCCCACCAGATTAGGACTTGGACCAGCCAAGATCCTCTGCTGTCCCTAGTAAAAATCTGTGGACTGCATGGGAGCTGGGCCAGCATCCCCGTTGAAATGCAAGAGCTAATCAAGCCGTTCCAGCAGTGAAAGGACGAGCTGTCCATTCAGGCAGACTGCCTGTTGTGGGGTAACCGCGTAGTGCTACCCAAAAAGGGTAGGGAGACGTTCATCTCGGATCTCCACAGCACACACCCGGGTTTGGTAATGATGAAAGTGATAGCCAGATCCCACGTATGATGGCCCGGTATCGACTCTGACTTAGAGTCCTGTGTACAACAATGCAGTGTGTGTGCTCAGTTGAGCAACGCGCCCAGAGAGGCACCACTAAGTTTGTGGTCCTGGCCCTCCAGACCATGGTCAAGGATCCATGTCGACTATGCGGGCCCGTTTCTCGGTAAAATGTTCCTGGTGGTGGTGGTTTTCAAAATGGATTGAATGTGAAATAATGTCGGGAAGCACTGCCACCATTGAAAGCCTGAGGGCCATATTTGCCACCCGCGGCCTGCCTGACATATTGGTCAGTGACAACGGGCCATATTTCACCAGTGCCGAATTTAAAGAATTCATGACCCGCAATGGGATCAAACATGTCACCTCAGCCCCGTTTAAACCAGCCTCCAATGGGCAGGCAGAGCGGGCAGTGCAAACAATCAAACAGAGCCTTAAATGAGTCAGAGAAGGCTCACTCCAAACCCGCCTGTCCCGAGTACTGCTCAGCTACCGCACGAGACCCCACTCGCTCACAGGGGTGCCCCCAGCTGAGCTACTCATGAAAAGGACACTTAAAACCAGACTCTCGCTGGTTCACCCCAACCTGCATGATCAGGTAGAGAGCAGGCGGCAGCAACAAACTGTAAACGATGGTCGCGCCACTGTGTCACGGGAAATTGATCTGAATGACCCTGTGTATGTGCTAAACTATGGACATGGTTCTAAGTGGATCGCGGGCACGGTGATAGCTAAAGAAGGCAGTAGGGTGTTTGTAGTCAAACTAGACAATGGATAAATTTGCAGAAAGCACCTGGATCAAACAAGGCTGCGGTTCACAGACTGCCCTGAACAACCCACAGCAGACACAGCCTTTTTCAAGCCCACAAAACACACCCAAAGGATCAACGACACCACCCCGGACCAGGAAATTGAACCCATCACGCCCAACAGCCCAGCAAGGCCAAGCTCACCTAGCAGCCCTGCAGGGCCAACAACACGCCAGCCCAGCGAGGGCACAGCCAACACACCAGAACAGACATTTGTACCGAGGCGGTCCACCAGGTAAAGAAAGGCTCCCGACCGCCTTACCTTGTAAATAGTTTTCACTTTGACTTTGCGGGGAGTGATGTTGTGTATCTGTAAAGCATGCACTCCCATGTCCCGTCACCAGGGAGCGTATCCCCTGAAGTCCCAAGGGAGCCCAGCCTGCCCCTAAGGCCTGTTCCTCACTCTGGAGTGTCTTGATAAAGACTGAGGTCACTGTTACTTTAACCTCCCTGTGTGCAGTCTCATCTGAGTTCGGAACACAATAGAACTGGACACAGGTGCAAGTCAGTCCATAATGAGTAAAAAGGCCTTCGACAAGCTGTGGGGCAAAAAGGCACACAGGCCCAAGCTCAGCCCCGTTCACACCAAACTAACGACTTACACCAAGGAACTAATCCCTGTAATCGGCAGTGCAGAAGTCAAAGTCTCCTAGGACGGAGCAGTACATGAACTCCCACTGTGGATTGTGCCAGGGAATGGCCCCACATTGTTTGGCAGAAGCTGGCAAAATCCGCTGGAACTGGGACAACATCCGAGCGCTTTCATCTGTCGACGACGCCTCCTGTGCCCAGGTTCTGAGCAAGTTCCCATCATTGTTCGAGCTTCTCAGGGGCGAAAGTGCAGATCCATTTGGTTTCCAGTACGCGACCCATCCACCACAAGCCACAGGCGGTACCGTACATGATGCGTGAAAAAGTGGAAATTAAGCTGGACAGGCTGCGGCGAGAAGGCATCATCGCACCGGTGGAATTCAATGACTGGGCTAGTCCGATTGTCCCGTTACTTAAAGAGGATGGCACGGTTAGAATTTGTGGGGACTATAAAGTAACGATGAACTGTTTTTCGCTGCAGGACCAGTACCTGCTACCCAAGGCAGACGACCTATTTGCGACCCTGGCTGGAGGGAAGACATTCACCAAGCTGGACCTGACCTCGGCCTACATGATGCAGGAGCTGGAGGAGTCTTCGAAAGGCCTCACCTGCATCAACACACACAAAGGTCTGTTCATCTATAACCGGTGCCCGTTCGGCCTTCAGTCGGCCGCGGCTATCTTCCAGCGGAACATGGAGAGCCTGCTAAAGTTGACTCCTTGCACCGTGGTTTTCCAAGACGACATACTGGTTATAGGTCGGATCACCATTGAGCACTTGAAGAATCTGGAAGAGGTTCTTCGTCGGTTGGATCGCGTGGGGCTCAGGTTGAAACACTCGAAGTGTGTTTTCCTGGCGCAGGACGTCGAGTTCTTGGGAAGAAAAATCACAGCAGACGGCATCAGACCCACCGTCGCTAAGACGGAGGCCATAAAGAACGTGCCGAGTCCACAGAACATGACGGAGCTGTGGTCGTTCCTGGGACTCCTTAACTATTTTGGTAATTTCCGACCTGGGTTAAGCATCCTGCTAGAACCCCTATATGCGCTACTGCGCAAGGGAGACGACTGGGTATGGGGGAATTCACAAGAGGCTGCCTTTAAGAAAGCCAGAAATCTGTTGTGTTCAAACAAACTTCTTGTCCTGTATAACCCTTGTAAACGATTAGTGCTAGCTTGTGATGCGTCATCATATGGGGTCAGGTATCTGTTACAACAGACTAACGAATCAGGGATTTTGCAACCGGTCGCTTATGCGTCCAGGAGCTTGTCCAAGGCCGAAAGGGCCTACAGCATGATTGAAAAAGAGGCCCTGGCGTGCGTTTACACGGTGAAAAAAATGCACCAGTACTTATTTGGACTCAAGTTTGAGCTTGAAACTGACCACAAGCCGCTTTATCACTGTTCTCTGAGATCAAAGGGATTAATAGCAATGCCTCTGCCCGCATCTAAAGATGGGCACTCACACTGTCGGCATACAACTATGTAATCTGCCACAGACCGGGCACAGAGAACTGCGCTGATGCTCTCAGTCGACTGCCATTGCCCACCACTGGGCTGGAAATGGCACAGCCAGCGGACTTGCTCATGATCATGGAGGCATTCGAGAACGAGACATCCCCCATTATGGCCCGCCAGATCAGGACCTGGACCAGCCAGGATCCTTTACTGTCCTTGGTAAAAAAATGGTGTCCTCCATGGGAGCTGGTCCGGTGTCCCAGCAGAGATGCAGTAGGCGATTAAGCCGTTCCACAGACGCAAAGACGAGTTGTCCCTGCAGGCGGACTGTCTATTGTGGGACAATCGCGTAGTCTTGCCCAAGAAAGGCAGAGATACATTCATTTGTGAACTGCACAGCACCCACCCAGGCACCGTAATGATGAAAGCCATAGCCAGATCCCATGTGTGGTGGCCTGGCATCGACTCAGATTTAGAGTCATACATGCGCCAGTGCAACACTTGCTCTCAGCTGAGCAATGCACCCAGAGAGGCACTGCTAAGTTTGTGGTCATGGCCCTCCAAACCATGGTCAAGGATCCACGTGGACTGTGCAAAATGTTTTTGGTTGTCATGGACACTAACTCAAAATGGATTGAATGTGCAATAATGTCTGTAAACAAGTCCACGGCCACTATTGAAAGCCTACGAGCCATGTTTGCGACGCACGGCTTGCCTGATGTCCTAGTCAATGACACTGGGCCGTGCTTTACCAGTGCTGAATTCAAAGAATTCATGACCTGCAACAGGATCAAACACGTCACATCTGCCCCGTTCAAGCTCGCATCCAACAGCCAGGCAGAAGGGGCAGTTCAGACCATCAAGCAAAGCTTGAAACAAGTGTCAAAGGCTACTGCACCAGACCGCACTCACTCACCGGGGTTCCCCCAGCCGAGCTGCTCATGAAAAGGGCGCTAAAAGCAAAGCTATCTCTTGTCCACCCTGATCACGTGGAGGGCGAGCAGCATCAACAAAGTGTGTACCATGACCGCGCAAATTTGTCACGCGATATTGAGATCAATGAACCTGTGTTTGTGCTCAATTATGGACATGGCTCGCTGGCACAGTCACAGTCAAAGAGGGGAGCAGGGTATTTCAAATTGGCCAATGGTCAAACGTACAGAAAACATTTGGACCAAATCAAATTGCGGTTCACCAACAGCTACGAACAACCCGAAGAAGACACCACCAACTTTGACCCTCCAACACACACACAAGTGGCAACTGACATCATGGTTGACCACGAAGCCGAACTCACCATCCCCAGCAGCCCGGCAAGGCTGGCTGCCCAACAGCCCAGTGAAGAACTAACCAACTCACCCACACCCGCATTTGTACCGAGACGATCGACAAGGGAGCGAAAAACCCCAGATCGTCTCACCTTGTAAATACTGTTGACATCACGGGGGAGTGATGTTATGTATTTACCCCCTTGTAACCTGTATGACACCTGACCACCACAGGGCCCACCTGTTGGAGTCCCAAGGGATCCCAGCATCCCTTGGGAGCACGGTATATAAGCAGCCCTCCCACGAGGTACCTGCACTCTGGAGTCTTATTAAAGGAGCAAAGGTCACACTTGCACATTGTACACAGTACTCCATTTCATCCTTTATTATGAGTGTACCAGAGAGTATGCAGAAATCAAGTGCAAGCAGTGGAAAGAGCGAGCGGCAAACCAGTCCCACCCACCCCTTCCCTCAACGGCTATCTGTGCCACCTGTGACAGAGTCTGTAGCTCTCGTATTGGACTGTTCAGCTACCAAAGAACTCACTTCAGGAGTAGAAGCAAGTCTTCTTGATTACAAGGGACTGCCTATGATGATGATGAGTTACGTTAATCTTTAAACATTGGTTTTCTTTACTTTCAGGTAATAAATCATGAATTCCAGACTTGAACTTTCAACTTTGCTTAAAAAAATGCTAATTTATGAAAGAAGGTGAAAGGAGTTGATTATGTCTGGCTGATGTTTACTTATGTCCTCGATGAATTCACAAAAAA
Organism: Pristiophorus japonicus; assembly: GCF_044704955.1. Lineage (NCBI taxonomy): Eukaryota > Metazoa > Chordata > Chondrichthyes > Pristiophoridae > Pristiophorus > Pristiophorus japonicus. The sequence goes on from NC_091989.1 coordinate 146,858,060, forward strand.
GTTATTATAATCTTCTAACATCATTCCTGTATGTTTGTCATGAAATTCTCAATAATTAATTACAGGAGGTTCTACGTATAATATATTACAATTTATTTTTATAAATGAGCAATTTTTAAAATTAGGACAGTCACAAAGAATCATTTTTGATTATTTTCTTCGGAATACATTTCTGAGTATATCACTTTATTTAATTTTTAATGTGCTGTTTACACCCACATTGGAAACAATAGTTGAATCAAGTGACTTTTAAATCCTGAATGCTAAATGCAAACTGGACTCGAGGAGGTTGCAGAGATGAGACTGAGCTTGGCCCTGACAGAATTTCTAAATGAGGGTGAGGATTCTGAAGTCAATGTTGGGTAATTTTTCAACTTCAAAATCAAAGGAACAAAAATCGGCAGATTCTTCAATGGGCGGGTGATCCACTCTGCCAGGTGGCAAAATTGAAAATGATCCCCAGTGTGTTGGAGGACAGGGAGCTAGTGGAGTTGGGGTAATGGGTGAGCAGAGCTTGTAGGCAGAGTTCTGGAGTTTTTGTAGGATCAAATTTGGGAGGCCAGTTAACAAGGTGTTGAAAAAGCAAAGCGTTGGTGGGAGTGGGGTAGAGACAAAGCTGGCAATGTTCCACAACTGGAAATACACACTCTTTTGGTGGGCTGGGTGCGAGGTTTTGAAGCTCAACTCAAGGTTATATTTTTTGAAAAAGAAATACATTTCTGCCTGACTTTATTATGTGAATATTACCATGTACTTATGAAATCCTAAATGCTGCAGGAGTGGAGTCAGAAGTATGATCAAAAGTTGAAGGCAGGGTAAAATGTTGCAAGGGTGGGGCAAGGTACACAAGCTGGGGGAAGAGGGGTGTATACCCCTTAATAAATTCCAATTTAATCACTGGCACAGACATCCGGGCTCTGGTATTAATCTGAAGGCGGCTTCCGAACAGAAGGGGACGGGAGGTGGAATTGCATGGGCGAAACCCGGAAATCATTCCGAGCAGGAGGAGACGGGAAGTGGAATTGCATGGGCGAATCCCGGAAATCAACTCAGCAAGTCAGATTCTGCGATTGCAATGCAATTAAATCAATTCATTTTAACCTCCGGTTTCTGCATCACCAAGCTGCGCAGTGAGCGTGTTGTGCACCTGCATGACACGATCTCAGCTGCATTTCAAGGGACAATTCACTGATGGAAATTGGAGTTTTCACGATGGATGGTGCACACAGAACAAGGGCAGCACCCAGATTCAATGACACATCACTGGAAATACTGCTGGGTGCAGCCAGAAACAGGAGGGAGCTGCATTTTCCCAGCAATGGGAGGAAGAAACCTGCGGCTCTCACCAAGAAGGTAGGAGACAGCTGAGAGGGTGAGCAGCAGGAGCATTGTGTCCGGGTCTTGGATGTAATGTAGGAAGCGATTTAACGACCTAACCAGGTCAGGAATGGTGAGTATATTTGTTGATTCAACTACATCCTGTGGTTTAACCCCAAGCCCCCTTTCACTCTACACAAAAGCAAAATACTGCGGATGCTGGAATCTGAAATAAAAACAGAAAATGCTAGAAATCTCAGCCTTTCACTCTGCCTTGCCAAGCATATCCATCACATCACTCCTCACACCCACTCAACTTTCAGCAGAACCCAGCCTTCACTTTCTATGCATTTCATCACCCCCCTCATTTACCCATCCACCGTTGCCAATCACCTCAATCCTTATGCAATGTGATGCATCTGTCTCAGTCACCCTCACCAAATGCACTGCATCCATTGGGTGAAATCCTCACCTTCACTCACTTACAGGTCTGTTTTTTCGAATGCAAAACGCAAGGAAGAGGGAGAGGACTGGAGGTGGGCCGCTTGAAATAGTCCATCTCACAGATGCAGAGGAGGCTACCCTGGAGATAAGTGGTATATCTGTGTCCCTCTCAATCGGAGATGGAGAGATAGCAAACTCGCAGGTAGCTGGTGACGGAGTTACAAATATCTCTGACACGCATATGCTGACTTTATTTCATCAATGACTGAGCTATGAGAAGACTAAGAATGGTGATTGTCCAGATTGTGACTTTGCCACAACTAAATCATATCCCTTTCTTTTGTCTTCCAGGGCCTTCTCGCATACAGCAATTGTCATAGGATATCAATGAGGACAATTTCTCAGAGGACTTCTGTGGTGTATGTAGCACACAAATCACTGACTCCACATGGTCTGGTGTTGATCTAACTGCTGTGACCTTCGTCCTTTATTGTTCAGCTCCAGAGTGCCTCTCAGGTGTGGTGGTCAGCCTAATATAGCGCCTGTTGTAGTTACTACCAGGTTTCCCACCACAGCGCCCTCTGTGGTGTGGCATAGTGCTTACATTACATTTAAGGTACTGGGACGATACACACATCATTACATAACATCACACTTGTCCAACGGAAGGCAGGTAGGCATAGACAGTGCATTAGTATGGTACATATTATCTGGTACATTAACTAGTTATTGACTGGTAACAGATCCCTGATTTCCTTGTTAGCCCTTATCATTAATTGTACTTCATCCATTATTTTACACAAATACAGTGGCCATTCAGCATTAAAAAATTAATTCTTATTATAAATTCACCATCTCACATTAACATAGCTCATTTTGGACTCGCTCTGCCTTACAGAAGTCCTTTGTGGGGACCACCTCTTGGTAAGGCCCTTTTAAGACTCCCGGATGCATTTCCTTTTTAAGGCGCCATCTTTGATGCAGGAGGATTCCACGAGGCTTCTCCTTGGGCGCCGCCATCTTTGATGCTCTGCTGCTTTGAGCACAATGCCGCCGCCATCTTCTTCTCCGCCGCTCCGGATGCCCTCCGCCGTCGCAGCCTCCGCTCCCCTCCGCTGCCACCTGACTTGCCGCCTCCTCTGCGGCCTCCGTAGAGGCCTCCCATGCGGCCGCCGTGGCCGGCGACCTCCAGCTGCTGCCTCCGCCCGACGCTAACAGCTCCTCGGCGGGGCTCTTCCGATCCGCCGGCCATCCTGGATCCCTCGCACCCCGCCGGCTCTCCCCCCCCACTAGGCCCCACTCTGCAGGGCTGCTTGCCTTTGGGGGCTGAGGCTGCAGGATCTCTGTGGCTTGAGGTCCGGGCCTGGGGCTTGCCTGTGGGTGGATTGAGGCTGCAGCTCCAGCTCGGTCGGCGCTGCTCTCTGGGGACCCGGGGCATGGCAGCACCCCGGGGAGCAGCAGCCTGTGGAGTGGTGAAGTCTTCCCAGCTCCCACGGACCGTCCCCATCCACCTCCGGCCGAGGAGTGTCGGCCCATCGCCTGCAACGACCCACAAAGGTAAACCGTGCGTCTCGTCCCTGTGGGACACCTGCACCTCCGCTCTGCCAAGAACCGGTATTAGTTCCCTGGTGTAAGTACGCAGCTTCGCCGTGACCGGGACCAGCTTGGGCCGTGCAGCTGGGTTAATCCACAGTTTATCAAAAGTTCTCCGACTCATCAACGACGGACCCGAGCCCGTGTCCACTTCCATACTCACTGGGACTCCGTTGATTTTTACTTCCCTTATCACTGGGGGCGAATTGTCGGTGCACGTGTACAGTTCAAACACCTCATCATCTTCTACCTGCTCCTCACTGAACAGTAGATCATCCCCCATCTCCTCAGCCATATGGTGAGTCTGATTTCTTTTACACATACGCTGAAGGTGGTCTTTAACGTGGCAGGCATTGCACGTGTACTCCGCAAACCTGCACCGGTGAGCCTCATGGCTTCCTCCACAGCGCCAGCATGGTGCTGTTTGATTGGCCCCCCTCAGCGGACTCGGAGTTCCAGGACCCCGAGGTCCGTGCTCTCTGGCCCGGGCAGAGCCACGTTCTGCAGTTTTGTCCGTGGTGGGCGCTATCCTGTGGACAGTGCCTGCCGGGTTCAAGACTGTGTGGATTATTTGCTTGGTGCTGCAAATCAAGGTTATATATGCCCGGCTGATGGTGATGGCCTTTGTCAGAGTGACTGTGGGTTCCGTGGCTAGCAGCTTGTGAAGGAGGCCCTTGTGGCCAATCCCCATAACAAAAACGTCCCGCAAAGCCTCATCAAGGTGTGTGCCAAAATCACACGGCGCCGCGAGTCTCCTGAGGTCCGCAGCATATTTGGTGACATCCTGGCCCTCAGGTCTGCAGTGATGGTAAAATTTGTATCTGGCCGTGAGGATGCTCTCCTTCGGTTTCAACTGGTCACGAATGAGTTCAGTCAGCTCCTCGTATGACTTGTCCCTGGCGCTCCCGTGTGCCAGCAAATCCCTGACGAGACAGTAAACCTCATCATCACAACTGGAAAGCAATATCGCCTTAAGCTTCTCTCTCATTGTGTCTGTGTCCTCCGTCAAGTTGTTTGCTGTGAAGTAGTACTCGAGCCTTTCCGTAAAGGCCTCCCAATCATTGCCCACCGTAAAATCCTTTAGCGAGCCCAGAGTAGCCATGGTTGCATGGAGTTCGTCCGCTTCCTAGTCGCCAATGTGGTGTATGTAGCACACAAATCACTGACTCCACACGGTCTGGTGTTGATCTAACTGCTGTGACCTTCGTCCTTTATTGTTCAGCTCCAGAGTGCCTCTCAGGTGTGGTGGTCAGCCTTATATAGCGCCTGTTGCAGGTACTACCAGGTTTCCCACCACAGCGCCCTCTGTGGTGTGGCATAGTGCTTACATTACATTTAAGGTACTGGGACGATACACACATCATTACATAAACATCTCATTCCTTCTGAGAATGCATTGTCACAGGACACAGCCGTGCACCTGTGCATATACTCGCACTTCGGCGGTTCCACTTAAACAGTTAGTTGGGTTTCCACCTGGTGACTCACAACTCACAAGTAAGCACGAGCAGACACGAGTGGCAGGGACAGCTGTGGAGAGTCTGCGTGGGGGGGGGGGGTGGGGGGGGCGCAATCTTCTCCAAGCTCTGCTCAACTGGACATAGATGCTGAACCTCATGAGCTATCGATGAGAAGAAGAATGCTAGAGGTGCATCAGCAACTTAGTCACGTACACTCACCACAACAGCGGAGAGGAAGGAATAATCTGACTCAATCGCTAGTGGAATGGTGGCAAAGGAAATTGCGAGAATGTCTGCCATGGAGAGAGCGTCTGCCAAAATGGACTTCAAGTATAGCTCTCAAATGAGTCCATGCAGGCCATGGCCACTGCCATGCCGGAGATGCCTGCCACCTTAAAATGGATGCCAGATATCGTATCTGTGGTCTTACAACGTATTACTGATCTACACCAAGTTGTTCTGCAGCAGAATGGTAAGAGTGATGTGGCACTGACTCAGGAGATGGATGATGGCAAAAGGGAACATGAAATTAGTATTTCCACTCAGAGTGGTATCAATTCTCACCTGTTGCCCCCACCCACTCGCCCCCACGCCATAGTCAGTACCCCACATGCTGCCTCGTGTGAGTCAACACTAAGTAAGCCTTCACGGTATTCGGCATCTCAGGCAGCAATGTGGTCCGGTGATGGGAGCCCCACCTTCATTTTCAACATCCTCCTCCTCTATGTTCTCCTCATCCGAAGACAAATGTTAAGCCCCTTCGTTCTCCCCCACCTGCAATCATCTCTGCTGCGCAATGTTGTGCACGTTGCAGCACATCACTATGATTCTGGACACTTTTGCTGGTAAATACTGAAAGGTGCCTCCAGACCTATCTAGGCACCTGAAGCACATCTTCAATATTCCAATGCCTTGCTCTGTGACACACCTAGTGGTCAGGTGACTCTCATTGTAGCTCCTGCACCTCATTGCTGGGGTTCCTCACAGGTGTCATGAGACAGGTTTTAAGCGGCTATCCCTTGTTCCCTGAGAGCAAGACTTTTAGTCTGCTTCCTGGAGCGAAAAGGTCTGGAATGTTGGACTGCCATAGTATGAATGCACCATGACAACTCCCAGGGAATCTGGCACAGACCTGCGTGAACCTCTTCTTGTGGTTGCACACCAGCTGCGCATTGTGCGGCCATGCAGCTTAAAGGGAACATTAGTTAAAAACCCACCTGGATTGTTGCTCAATGTCATCACTGTATGATTGGTCAATTCCTGAGGTCCGGGAAACCAATGCTGCACAGGTTAAGTAAAATTCAATTTAAAAACACCCAATTAACATCTCCTAAGGACGTTAATTGCAGCAATAGGTACCTGCACTAATTAACGCCCTACTCCGGCGAGTAGGTTACTCGCAGTCATCCAAACGAGCTTCTGTTAAACCCGCAAGTTGGAGTAGGATTGTGGTGGCAATCCAAAAATCAGTTATTTTAACTACCCCCATAATTCTGCCTGTTTTGAGAATGAAATAGATCACAACCGCCTTTTAAACTTTAAATCTCCATTGGAAATAAAAAGACTTGCATTTATATAGCACCTTTCACGATCCTCAGGATATCCCAAAGCACTTTACAGCCAATTAAGTACTTTGAAGTGTAATATCGGAAATTGAGCCCCTTATCAATGCTTAATTCTAGGGGTGCACAGGCTAGGGTGCAAATAATACGAAAGATGTATGTGGGGCTTTTATACAATCGCCCTCAATTCAGCTGGAAAATTTGGAGGGCAATAAATGAGGGGAGAGTTGGCATAACCAAGTTCTGCCCCAAATTTCAGTCCGCTGCCCAGCCAGCAGTGGCTTTGTGCCACTGGAATTGTGCAGCTGGAGTCTTTGGCCCCAACAGTAACTCTGAGGCGGGAAGGGGGGAGCAGGGCGGGGGAGGATTTGCAAACAGTAAATCTGGAAGTTAGGATTTCCTGCTGAATTTAATGGACATGGGGTGTCAGTCGATCATGTGGGTTTGATCGTGGGGGGACACTGGGAAGCTTGGTGGGCCGGGAGAAGCACTCCTGGCCCACAAGCCGTATTGTAAAGAATGGATCCAGATGTTTTCACTTCCCTTCAGTTGCCAAGTTTCCCAAGGCCTGGGAAACATGCGTGCAGGTGTTAAAAATAAAATTTTACTTAAAATGGAGGCATGCAGCCTTCTTAAAATACTTTACTGACTGACCCGTGTCCTGAGAGCTGGTTGGCCGCTTGCCCTCCAACACTTCTCCATTAAAATCGAAAGTGGGCGGGTTGGAGTAGGATTGTGGTGGCAATCCAAAAATCAATGTTTTATTTTTAATCCTCCCAACCCACCCTAAAAGGTTAAAATTCCCCCTTTAACTCTGATCCATTGAAACAGTGTGAATAGGGCTGATTTTAACCAATGATGTAAACAAGAGCAGGTTAAAATGAGACTCTCTCTTTTACCCACATTAACTGAAGGAATGTGTGGGGAGATGGATTACTCATCTTGGTAGTATCTTCTTCATTCTTTGACTGAACTATCCTCCACTTACACAGGAGAATTTACAACTTTAGTTTGTGAATATTCCTTTGATCGCCTGCTCAATGCTTGTACAGGAATCCATCTGGATTCTGTTACATTCTTGCTAAGTCCCAAAAGTATAAAGAGCTAGATTTTTGATTGTAAAACAGAAATGCTAGTAAAGTTTTCATGTTAATTTAATAATTTCCATTTGTTGTCTGTGAACGAACAATTTTTCTGTATTAGTTATAAACAAATTCATAAACTTACCTCGGCTAATGATTTGTTTAACGTACTTGTGTCCAGGTATGGTGCCAACTCCCCCCATTCCTGTTTTATTTTGGCATCTCTGTAACCAACAAAGAAAAGGCTCTGGATTACATGAACCATAAGTATACATATACAAATTCAGTGCAAATACAGTTAAAGGCTGTGAACTAGAATGACCTCATGGCAGTGATGCCATACAGTGGTGCATAGAGGAATTATAGCTGCATGCCACATTCTCCACCTCTCCCAAATGGCAAAATAAGGTGTTACAGTGACATGTGCAAATCAGTACAAACTATAACATGTAAGTTAGGAACCAGGATTCAGTAGTCCTATTATGGAGATTATGTTGTGAAAGAGAATAGGTTAGAATGAGAATCCATATTATGCAGCCACAATTTTCCAACCACCGCTCCACTCCTGCATGTGTCTCTTTTTACTGAGATCATCCGATCAGGGAATCACCTCTTTAAAGCTTACACGTATCTAGTAAATGTGGTCAGTGATGTAGCTCCAATTTGTGAAAAGGATAACACGAAGGGCTAATAATCTCAGGTGTAAATGGAACCAGGAATTTACATTAGAGAGGAAATTAGGACATGTTTTGAGAACTACAATGAGGTGTGTCAAGTAGAGCAAGTGTCAATAGGGGAACATTTAGGGAACAGTGATCACAGTATCATAAGCCTGAGGTAAAGTGTGTTTGAAGACCAGACCCTCAAAACTGCCACCAAGCTCATGTTCTACTGGGTTGTAGTAATACCCGCCCTCCTGTATGGCTCAGAGACATGGACCATGTACAACAGACACCTCAAGTCGCTGGAGAGATACCACCAACGATGTCTCCGCAAGATCCTACAAATCCCCTGGGAGGATAGACGCACCAACATTAGCATCCTTGGCCAGGCCAACATCCACAGCATTGAAGCACTGACCACACTTGATCAGCTCAGCTGGGCAGGCCACATTGTTCGCATGCCAGACACAACACTCCCAAAGCAAGTGCTCTACTCGGAATTTCTTCACGGCAAACGAGCCAAAGATGGGCAGAGGAAACGTTACAAGGACACCCTCAAAGCCTCCCTGATAAAGTGCAACATCCCCACTGACACCTGGGAGTCCCTGGCCAGAGACCGCCCTAAGTGGAGGAAGTGCATCCCGGAGGGTGCTGAGCACCTCGAGTCTCATCGCCGAGAGCATGCAGAAAACAAGCGCAGGCAGCAGAAAGAACGTGTGGCAAACCAGTCCCACCCACCCCTTCCCTCAACGACTATCTGCCCCACCTGTGACAGAGTCTATGGTTCTCATATTGGACTGTTCAGCCACCTAAGAACTCATGTTAAGAGCGGAAGCAAGTCCTCCTCGATTCCGAGGGACTGCCTATGATGATGTTGATCATCATCATAAGGTTTAAACTAGCTATGGAAAAGGACAGGAAGCAATCTAGAGTAAAAATACTTAATTGGAGGAAAGCCAATCTCAGTGAATTGAGAATGGATCTGGCACGGGTAAATTGGAACCAAAGATTGGCAGGCAAAACTATAATCAAACAATGGTCTGCCTTTAAAAAGGAGATGGTTCGGGTACAGTCGAGGTACATTCCCACGAGGGAAAAGGTAGGGCAACCAAAGCCAGAGCTCCCTGGATGATGAAAGAGATAAAGAGTAAGTTTGAAGCAGAAAAAGGGGGCGAATGACAGATGTCAGGTTGAGAATACAGGTGAGAAGCAGGCTGAATATAGAAAGTTCAGAGGGGAAGTGAAAAAGGAAATAAGAGGAGCAAAGAGAGAGTATAAGGATAGATTAGCAGCTAACATAAAAGAGAATCCAAAAGTCTTCTATAGGCATTTAACTAGTAAATTGATATAGAGGAGGTACTAGAAAAGCTGGCTGTACTTAGATAAGTCACCAGGACCAGATGGGACGCATCCTAGGGTGCTGAGGGAAGTAAAGGTGAAAATTGCGGAGGTACTGGCCATAATCTTCCAATCCTCCTTGGATACGGGGCTGATGCCAGAGGACTGGAGAATGGCAAATGTTACACACGTTCAAAAAAGGGTGCAAGGTCGAGGAGTCCGGGGCAGCGTCCGAGGCCTATAAAAGGCCCACCAGCAGTGTCGGAGAGGCAGGCGAGGAGGCGGGAGTCCGGGGCAGTGTCCAAGGTCTATAAAATGCCCACCAGCAGTGTCGGAGAGGCAGGCGAGGAAGCAGGAGTCCGGGGCAGTGTCCGAGACCTATGAATGGCCAAGTCGGTGAGTCGGAGAGGCAGTCGAGAAGGCGGGAGTCCAGTGCAGCGTCCGAGGCCTATAAAAGGCCCACCAGCAGCATCGGAGAGGCAGTCGAGGAGGCGGGAGTCCGGGGCAGCGTTCAAGGCCTATAAAAGGCCCAGTCGGGGAGTCGGAGTGACCAGCCGGTGCAGTTGCAGCAGGAAGGCAAAAAAGTAGAAAGAAATCGAAAGGTGACGTCACAACCAAGGGGTAAGTGATTGGCTGGTGATTGGTAAGTAGTTTTTCTTTTTCTTTCTTTATCTGTAAGTAACCTTTTAGCATTGTTGTTGCCAAATTAAGTTAATCCAAGGGTTAAGTCATGGTAGGAGAGCTCGGACACGTGTTATGCTCCTCCTGTACTATGTGGGGACTCAGGGACGCCTCTGGTGTCCCTGACGACTACGTGTGCAGGAAGTGCATCTGCCTGCAGATCCTGACAGACCGCATTGCGGCACTGGAGCTGCGGGTGGATGAACTCTGGAGCATCCACGATGCTGAGAATGACGTTAATAGCACGTTTAGTGAGTTGGTCACACCGCAGGTAAAGGGTACACAGCCAGATAGGGAATGGGTGACCAACAGGAAGAGCAGTGGAAGTAAGGTAGTGCAGGGGTCTCCTGCGGTCAACCCCCTGCAAAACAGATACACTGCTTTGGGTACTGTTGAGGGGGATGACTCATCAGGGGAAGGTAGCAGCAGCCAAGTTCATGGCACCGTGGGTGGCTCTGCTGCACAGGAGGGCAGCAAAAAGAGTGGGAGAGCGATAGTGATAGGGGATTCAATTGTAAGGGGAATAGATAGGCGTTTCTGCGGCCGCAACCGAGACTCCAGGATGGTATGTTGCCTCCCTGGTGCAAGGGCCAAGGATGTCTTGGAGCGGGTGCAGGACATTCTGAAAAGGGAGGGTGAACAACCAGTTGTCGTGGTGCATATAGGTACCAACGATATAGGTAAAAAACGGGATGAGGTCCTACAAGACGAATTTAGGGACCTAGGAGCTAAATTAAAAAGTAGGACCTCAAAAGTAGTAATCTCAGGATTGCTACCAGTGCCACGTGCTAGTCAGAGTAGGAATCGCGGGATAGCTCAGATGAATACGTGGCTTGAGGAGTGGTGCAGAAGGGAGGGAGTCAAATTCCTGGAACATTGGAACCGGTTCTGGGGGAGTAGGAACCAGTACAAACCGGACGGTTTGTTCCTGGGCAGGACCGGAACCAATGTCCTAGGGAGAGTGTTTGCTAGTGCTGTTGGGGAGGAGTTAAACTAATATGGCAGGGGGATGGGAAACTATGCAAGGAGGCAGAGGGAAATAAAAGGGAAACAGAGGCAAAAGATAGAAAGGAGAATAGTAAAAGTGGAGGGCAGAGAAACACAAGGCAAAAAACAAAAAGGGCCACATTACAGCAAAATTCTAAAGGGGCAAAGTGTGGTAAAAAGACAAGCCTGAAGGGTCTGTGCCTCAATGCGCGAAGTATTCGGAATAAGGTGGACTAATTAACTGCGCAGATAGCAGTTAATTGATATGATGTAATTGGCATCACAGAGACATGGCTCCAGGGTGACCAATGCTGGGAACTCAACATCCAGGGTTATTCAACATTTAGGAAGGATAGACAGAAAGGAAAAGGAGGCGGGATGGTGTTGCTGGTTAAAGAGGAAATTAATGCAATAGTAAGGAAGGACATTGGCTTGGATGATGTGGAAGCGATATGGGTGAAGCTACGGAATACCAAAGGGCAGGAAACGATGGTGGCAGTTGTGTACAGACCATCAAACAGTAGTAGTGAGGTTGGGGATAGCATCAAACAAGAAATAAGGGATGTGTGCAATAAAGGTACAGCAGTTATCATGGGCGACTTTAATCTACATATTGATTGGGCTAACCAAACTGGTAGCAATGCGGTGGAGGAGGATTTCCTGGAGTGTATTAGGGATGGTTTTCTTGACCAATATGTCGAGGAACTAACTAGAGAGCTGGCCATCCTAGACTGGGTGATGTGTAATGAGAAAGGACTAATTAGCAATCTTGTCATGCGAGGCCCCTTGGGGAAGAGTGACCATAATATGGTAGAATTCTCTATTAAGATGGAGAGTGACACAGTTAATTCAGAAACTGGGGTCCTGAACTTAAGGAAAGCTAACTTTGACGGCATGAGGCGTGAACTGGCTAGAATAGACTGGCAAGTGTTACTTAAAGGGTTGACGGTGGACAGGCAATGGCAAACATTTATAGATCACATGGATGAACTTCAACAATTGTACATCCCTGTCTGGAGTAAAAATAAAACAGGAAAGGTGGCTCAACTGTGGCTAACAAGGGAAATTAAGGATAGTGTTAGATCCAAGGAAGAGGCATATTAATTGGCCAGAAAAAGCAACAAACCTGAGGACTGGGAGAAATTTAGAATTCAGCAGAGGTTGTCAAAGGGTTTAATTAGGAGGTGGAAAATAGAGTACGAGAGGAAGCTTGCCGGGAACATAAAAACTGACTGGAAAAGATTCTATAGATATGTGAAGAGAAAAAGATTAGTGAAGACAAACGTAGGTCTCGTGCAGTTGGATTCAGGTGAATTGATAATGGGGAACAAAGAAATGGCAGACCAATTGAACAAATACTTTGGTTCTGTCTTCATGAAGGAAGACACAAATAACCTTTCGGATGTACTAGGGGACCGAGGGTCTAGTGAGAAGGAGGAACTGAAGGATATCCTTATTAGGAGGGAAATTGTGTTGGGGAAATTGATGGGATTCAAGGCTGATAAATCCCCGGGGCCTCATAGTCTGCATATCAGAATACTTAAGGAAGTGGCCATAGAAATAGTGGATGCATTGGTGATCATTTTCCAACAGTCTATCGACTCTGGATCAGTTCCTATGGACTGGAGGGTAGCTAATGTAACACCACTTTTAAAAATAGGAGGGAGAGAAAACGGATAATTATAGACCGGTTAGCCTGACATCAGTAGTGGGGAAAATGTTGGAATCATTTATTAAGGATGAAATAGTAGCGCATTTGAAAAGCAGTGACAGGATCGGTCCAAGTCAGCATGGATTTATGAAAGGGAAATCATGCTTGATGAATCATCTGGAATTTTTTGAGAATGTAACTAGTAGAGTGGACAAGGGAGAACCAGTGGATGTGGTGTATTTGGACTTTCAAAAGGGTTTTGACAAGGTCCCACATAAGAGATTGGTATGCAAAATCAAAGCATGTGGTACTGGGGGTAATGTACTGGCGTGGATAGAGAATTGGTTGGCAGACAAAAAGCAGAGAGTCGGGATAAACGGGTCCTTTTCGGAATGGCAGGCAGTGACTAGTGGAGTGCCGCAGGGCTCAGTGCTGGGACCCCAGCTCTTTACAATATACATTAATGATTTGGATGAATTGAGTGTAATATCTCCAAGTTTGCAGATGACAATAAACTGGGTGGCGGTGTGAGCTGTGAGGAGGATGCTAAGAGGCTGCAGGGTGATTTGGACAGGTTAGGTGAGTGGGCAAATGCATGGGAGATGCAGTATAATGTGGATAAATGCGAGGTTATCCATTTTGGTGGCAAAAACACAAAGGCAGAATATTATCTGATGGCGGCAGATTAGGAAAAGGGGAGGTGCACCAGTCATTGAAAGTTGGCATGCAGGTACAGCAAGCGGTGAAGAAGGCAAATGGCATGTTGGCCTTCATAGCTAGGGGATTTGAGTATAGGAGCAGGGAGGTCTTACTGCAATTGTACAGGGCCTTGGTGAGGTTTCACCTGAAATATTGTGTTCAGTTTTGGTCTCCTAATCTGAGGAAGGCGTTCTTGCTATTGAGGGAGTGCCGCGAAGGTTCACCAGACTGATTTCCGGGATGGCTGGACTGACATATGAGGAGAGACTGGATCAACTGGGCCTTTATACACTGGAGTTTAGAAGGATGAGAGGGGATCTCATAGAAACCTATAAGATTCTGACGGGACGGGACAAGTTAGATGCGGGAAGAATGTTCTCGATGTTGGGGAAGTCCAGAACCAGGGGACACAGTCTTAGGATAAGGGATAGGCCATTTAGGACTGAGATGAGGAGAAACTTCTTCACTCAGAGAGTTGTTAACCTGTGGAATTCCCTGCCGCAGAGAGTTGTTGATGCCAGTTCATTGGATATATTCAAGAGGGAGTTAGATATGGCCCTTACGGCTAAAGGGATCAAGAGGTATGGAGAGAAAGCAGGAAAGGGGTACTGAGGTGAATGATCAGCCATGATCTTATTGAATGGTGGTGTAGGCTCGAAGGGCCGAATGGCCTACTCCTGCACCTATTTTCTATGTTTCTATGATAAATCCAACAACTACAAGCCAGCCAGTTTAATCTCGGTAGTGGGGAAGCCATCCACAAGATGCACTGCAGCAACTCGCCAAGGCTTTTTTGGCAGCACCCGCCAAACCTGTAAGCACTACCGCCTAGATGGACAAAGGCAGTAGGCGCATGAGAACATCCCCACCTTCAAGTTCCCCTCCAAGTTACATACCATTCCAACTTGGAAATATATTGCCATTTCTTCATCGTCACTGGGTCAAAATCCTGGAACTCCCTCCCTAACAGCCCTGTGGCCAAGAGGATGCTGTAATGGTCATTAACAGAGGGACGTTAAGGTGGGACAAATGTTGAAAGGGGAATTGAGGTTGTCGTCACTGGTACCGCAGGTGGATGATTCGATCTCGGCCAGAAAGGGACTGTCTGGGTTGCCTCCCACCTTCTGCTTCCTCCTTTTCTGATTCTCCTCTTCCCTCTACGAGCAACTTGTGCCCTTTGCTGCCCCAGCCCAGGGGGGACTGCAACTAGAGCCCCCAGCACTGTGAGCAAGTGATCTTCTTAGTGACTTTCCTTTGACATCCAAAGTCTTGCAAGCCTTCAGCAGCACACCCTGCACACTTTAACATTTTAAATGCATTGCACCAAGCCACTACTTCAATAAAATATTTTAAAAGCCCAAAAGTTGAAATCAAAACTTAGATGAAAGATGTGTGTCCTTTTAAGAAGCACTGACAGCATCTCTGTACAACTGTTGCATGCATGTTCTTCCATGCGTGGTTTGGAGAGGGTGATATGGTATGTCCAAAATCATGTTGTGTTTCAAGTCAGGTGTTGCAATCTTCACATTTACATTGGAGAGGGGAGAACAGGCACTGCCAACTGTCCAAAGTGTCGGCCACTGTGTTCCATGCCGGAATCGGGTGGAAGCAAGGCGGCCGCCATTTTTACAAGGAAACCAGTCTTAACGGCCGGCGCTATTACGGGAAATTAGGTGAAGGTTAGAAAATAAATGAAAGAAGCCCACTAAAAAGATGAATTTAATATGCAAAAGAGATGGAAGAAAATATTCATAACATGGAAGAAAATATTCGTAACACGCACCTCTTGCGCTGTTTTGATCGAGTGTCACTTCTGGCCTTTTCTGCAGATTGTTTCTCTGAAGGAGAACTCGCCACATCATCAGGTTCTGCAAAGTAAATGCATAAATTCATTAAAGAGTCACTTTAAGGAACATAGGATAGTTAGGGACGGGAGTAGGATTCAGCCCCTCAAGCCTGCTCCACCATTCAATCCATCACAGTTGATCGGCACCTCAACCCCATTTACCTTTCAATTGCCTTTGATTCATATTTCTTGATATTCATACCCAACAAAATTTATCAATCTCAGTCTTGAAAGGTCCAATTGTCCCAGCATATCTTAGCTTTTTTGGGGCAAGAGTCCCAGATTTGTGTGAAAAAATGTTTCTTGATTTCGCTCCTGAATGGCCTAGCTCTAATTTTAAAATGATGTCCCCTTGTTCTTGATTCCCCCACTAGAGGAAATAGCTTCTCCATAGCTAACCTATCGCATCCTTTTGATATTTTAAATAGTTTGATCAGATTACCCCTCAATCTTCCATATTCAAAGGAATACAAGCCAAGTTTATGCAATCTGCCTTCATAATTTAACTCTTTAAGTCCCAGTATCATTCTGGTGAATCTGCGCTGCACCCCTTCCAAGACCAATACATCCTTCCTGGGTGCGGTGCCCAAGATTGAACGCAGTACTCCAGACGGGGTCTATACTATACTAAGGCTCGATACAACTGAAGCATAACTTTCTCCCCTTTGTAGTGCAGCCCCTTGAGATAAAGGCCAACATTCAATTTGCCTTTTTGATTGCTTTTTGTTCTTGGACTCCCAAATCTCTTTGCTTCTCTTCCTTTACTGGTTTCTGACTATTTAGAAAATACTCCCATTTATCTTTCTTCGGTCCAAAGTGGATCACCTCACACATTGAATTCCATTTGCCATAGTTTCGCCCACTCACTTAAGGGGAACAGTGGGCTGGATAATAATGAAGAGATGGGTTCTGAGTGGAACAGGGGGAGGGGGGTAAAGAAATAGTGATAGCGGGCACGAGACCGAGAAGAATTTTAGGCTCGTGGGAATGTCTGATTTCAACATGGATACCTAATTATCATTTTACTTCCGGGTTTTATGTCTCCAATGCCCGTGGTGCGCACTTGCATGACGCAAGCTCAACTTGACTATTTAAAGGGCCAATTCAAAGATGGAATTTGGAGGAGTTGGGATCATTTGGAGACAGTAAAGTTAGAACATGGAGTTAGGACATTGAAAGGTTGTGCCTTGGTTTAACAAAGCATCAGTTGATGTATTGCTGGGGGTAGTAAGGAGCAGGAAGAAGATAATTTATTCCAGCAATGGGAAGAAGAAACCTGCTGCTGTCACCAAGAAGGTGTGGTTAGAGGTGGCTGAAGTCAGCCGCAGGAGTATTGTGCCCCGTACCTGGATCCAGTGCAGGAAATGGTTTAATGATCTAACTAGGTCAGGATAGATGAGTACAGTTGCAGATTCACATACATCCTGTATTGCACACTCCCCACCCTCTCACTCTGTCTTGTCAAGTGTACTCATCACATCACTCCGCACAACCATTTAAGTTTGAAGAGCACCCATCGTTCACTTTCTGTGCACTTTCTCACCTCCCCATTTATCCATACACCACTGCAATCTTTCTCCGACGTGCAAGAGACAATGTGTATCCAGAATTGGCCTATATAGCCATTTGAAGACACATGCCATTGATGATTAGCACATCAACGTCTTTGTTGGATACGACAGACTACCAAGATACTGCAATCTTTATACAATGTGATGCAACTACGTGAAATTCACCCTCACCAAATGCATTGCATTCGTTGTTTGAACACTCATGGGTCTGTCATTCCCCCTAGCAGGAGAAGCGAGCACAAAATACAAGGGAGAGGTAGAGGACCTGAGGTGGCCCGCCACAAATAGTGCAGCTGACATCTGCGGAGGAAGAGGTCATGGAGATTGATGGCATTTCTGCATCCCTGACCATCAAGGATGGAGAGACTGGAACTTCACAGCTGCCAGGTGACAGCATTAAATAACTCTGACCCACATCTCACACAAGACTCAGTCAAGTTGACTTGATTTCAGCACCCAGTGAAATATGATCATCTTAATTATGCTCAATAGTAACATTTTTACATTGCCATCAATAATTCACTAAGGCCTTCACGCGAAGAACAGCAGTCATGTAATTTCCTGCCAACAGGTTCTTCAGAGGAGCAGATTCCTTCTGAGGGTGCACTGTCACAGGACACAGGGGGAAAATAGAGTATGAGAGGAAGCTTGCAGGAGACATAAAAACTGACTGCAAAAGCTTCTATAAATATGTGAAGAGAAAAAGATTAGTGAAGACAAAAGTAGGTCACTTGCAGTCGGATTCAGGTGAATTTATAATGGGGAACAAAGAAATGGCAGACCAATTGAACCAATACTTCGGTTCTGTCTTCTTGAAGGAAGACACAAATAACTTTCCAAATGTACTAGGGGACAGTGGGTCCAGTGAGAAGGAGGAACTGAAGGATATCCTTATTAGGCGGGAAATTGATGGGATTGAAGGCCGATAAATTCCCTGGGCCTGATAGTCTGCATCCAGAGTACTTAAGGAAGTGGCC
Source organism: Pristiophorus japonicus (assembly GCF_044704955.1). Classification (NCBI taxonomy): domain Eukaryota; kingdom Metazoa; phylum Chordata; class Chondrichthyes; family Pristiophoridae; genus Pristiophorus; species Pristiophorus japonicus. The sequence continues at coordinate 146,875,930 of NC_091989.1, forward strand.
CTAGAAATAGTGGATGCATTGGTAATCATTTTCCAACAGTCTATCGACTCTGGATCAGTTCCTATGGACTGGAGGGTAGCTAATGTCACACCACTTTTTAAAAAAGGAGGGAGAGAGAAAACGGGTAATTATAGACCGGTTAGCCTGACATCAGCAGTGGGGGAAATGTTGGAATCAATCATTAAGGATGAAATAGCAGCGCATTTGGAAAGCAGTGACAGGATTTAGGAAAGGGAAATCATGCTTGATGAATCTTCTGGAATTTTTTGAGCATGTAACTAGCAGAGTTGACAAGGGAGAACCAGTGGATGTGGTGTATTTGGACTTTCAAAAGGCTTTTGACAAGGTCCCGCATAAGAGATTGGTATGCAAAATCAAAGCACATGGTATTGGGGGTAATGTACTGACATGGATAGAGAACTGGTTGGCAGACAGGAAGCAGAGAGTCGGGATAAACGGGTCCTTTTCAGAATGGCAGGCAGTGACTAGTGGAGTGCCGCAGGGCTCAGTGCTGGGACCCCAGCTCTTTACAATATACATTAACGATTTAGATGAATTGAGTGTAATATCTCCAAGTTTGCAGATGACACTAAACTGGGTGGCGGTGTGAGCTGTGAGGAGGACGCTAAGAGGCTGCAGGGTGACTTGGACAGGTTAGGTGAATGGGCAAATGCATGGCAGATGCAGTATAATGTGGATAAATGTGAGGTTATCCATTTTGGGGGCAAAAGCACGAAGGCAGAATATTATCTGAATGGCGGCAGATTAGGAAAAGGGGAGGTGCAACGAGACCTGGGTGTCATGGTTCATCAGTCATTGAAAGTTGGCATACAGGTACAGCAGGCGATGAAGAAGGCAAATGGTATGTTGGCCTTCATAGCTAGGGGATTTGAGTATAGGAGCAGGGAGGTCTTACTACAGTTGTACAGGGCCTTGGTGAGGCTTCACCTGGAACATTGTCTTGAGTTTTAGTCTCCTAATCTGAGGAAGGACGTTCTTGCTATTGAGGAAGTGCAGCGAAGGTTCACCAGACTGATTCCCGGGATGGCTGGACTGACATATGAGGAGAGACTGGATCAACTGGGCCTTTATTCACTGGAGTTTAGAAGGATGAGAGGGGATCTCATAGAAACGTATAAGATTCTGATGGGACTGGACAGGTTAGATGCGGGAAGAATGTTCCCGATGTTGGGGAAGTCCAGATCCAGGGAACAGGATAAGGGGTAGGCCATTTAGGACTGTGATGAGGAAAACTTCTTCACTTAGAGAGTTGTTAACCTGTGGAATTCCCTGCCGCAGAGTTATTGATGCCAGTTCATTGGATATATTCAAGAGGGAGTTAGATATGGCCCTTACTGCTAAAGGGATCAAGAGGTATGGAGAGAAAGCAGGAAAGGGGTTCTGAGAGAATGTTCAGCCATGATCTTATTGAATGGCAGTGCAGGCTCGAAGGGCCGAATGGCCTACTCCTGCACCTATTTTCTATGTTTCTACATACACTTTGGTGCATCCTGTTAGACAGAGAGTTGAGTTCTCACCTGGTGAATCATAGTTCACAAGTGAGCAGGAGAGACACTGGTGGCACGGTCAGCTATGGAGAGTCTGTGTTGGAGGGCACACTCCTCTCAAGCTCTGCTTAGCTGGAAATAGATGCTCAACTCCAGGGAACATCGAGGAAAAGGGGAATCATAGAGGGACTGCAGCAAATCTGTGATGTACTGGCAGTCCTGCAATGCACACTGTTCAAAATAGCAGCAAGAATGAAGGAGTCCTGCTTAACCTTGAGTAGGTTGATGTTGCAGGGCATGGCGAGGATGTCTTCTGGGGGATGTGATCAGTAGTTTAGTCCAATGTGATCTTCGAACTATTAGAGAATCCCTGGCAACCAGAGTAGCAATGTGAGTGGCTGGTGTGGCATTAGGTGCCCATCTTCATCTTCCTCCTCATCAAGTAATGAGTGATGAGCGGCTTGTTCCTCCTCCACCTCTAGTCCTCGCTGCTGCAATATATTGTGCAGAACACAGCGCACAACAATTATCCTGGAGACTCTTACTGGTCTGTACTGAAGGGCACATACAGATCTGTCCAAGCACCTGAAGCGTATCATGAGCATCTCGACAGCTTGCTCGATGACTCATCTGATTATCATATGCTGCCATTGTAGCGCTTTTGGGGTTCATTGGTGGGGTTCCTCACATGTGTCATCCAGGTTTGAAGTGGCTATCCTTTATTAACTATCAGTCACCTCTTAAGAGTACTTCAATGTAGGAACAGGTTGGGGATGTTGGACTGACGCAATATGAAAACATCATGGCAGTTCCCAGTGTTTTTGCGGTGCCCTCCATGAACCTTTTCTTGTGGTTGCAGACCAGCTGAACATTGATGGAATCAAATCCCTTGCGACTGATGAAAACTCCTGGTTGAATTGGAGGTGCTCGGATTGCCACGGGTGTGCAATCAATGGCACCTTGTACCTGTGGAAGCCAGCCAGAGATGCAAATCCGAGTGCCTGCTGATTCTGGTTATTGTCATCACAGGGCAAGTTTACATAATTCACAGCCCTGGCAAACAATCCATACTTTACCTGCCTTATGCATTTATATCGTGCTGACTGGGAGACCTCGATATGTCTCTGGTAGCACCCTGGAAGGAACCAGTGTCAAAAAGGTTGAGGGTGGTGGTGACTTTTACAGCCACTGGAAATACGTGGCCACCAGGTCCAGCAGGGAGCTGGTCTTCTTCTAGGAGGCCGTAGATGTCTGTAACCCCCTGTTGTGACAATCTCAATCTCCAGAAGCACTGCTTTTCCAAGAGGTCAACGAAGCTGAGCATTTGTCTGTACATGGGCCGTGCCTCTTGCAAACACGACCCTACTGTTGCTTCCTTCTCTGTTGTCCACCTGCAGTTCCTTCCTGCTGCTGCTGATTGACTTCCTCATCCAAAGTCCAATCTAAAGTAGCCATGGCACCACCCATTCTTATTCTTATGTTGTGTGTGTGAAGACCTTTAAACTGTACAGATAAGTCTCTCAAACATGTATTGTCACTAATCTGTTTCCCAGAAGGAACTGAGAATGCAGCTGTGAGCACTGAGCCTTTATTAAACTCGCGACGCCGAGGGTAGAAATTGCCCCCCACCAAAAATGGGGCGCACGCACCACGTTTCAATGGTTTTTATGCAGCTGTGTTTGAGATCGCCTCTTGAGCGAAGTTCCACTCTGTTGTTTTTTTTAAAAGTCACATCCAGAAGTCGCTCTTAATGGGGGCGGTGACTACATGAGAGGGGCGGATACAAGGCGGTGGCAATATCTGAGGGGCGGAAGTTGAGGGCGGTGCGAAGTGATCGCCATGGTAACGTCATCACGGCGCCACGTCACCGTAGCTCTCCCCTTCACTTAAATGGGAGAACCTTCGCAATTTTAAACTTCGGCCCACTGGTCCACCAGGGAGGGTTTTGGCTGGGCCAGCGGCCTGGCACCCAAGAGGGGGTGCCAGGTTGCCTGTTAGCAGCCCGGCCTAACCCAGGGGCATAATTGTCGGGCCGACATGACAGTCAGAGTGGAAGTCAGAGACAACACTGACAATAGCACCAAAAGAGGGACATTCACACCTTCAATGGTCACTGTCAAGAAGGAAGAGGGACATTTACACATTCCTCAACCATCGATACCAAGGAAGGTTCTGCATTGTGCTGCACAGCAGGAGAACTGATATCACAGGAGGGAACAGGAAATCTGTTTTGAGATTGCAAGTTAGATTTTGGAATAAAGAAGACCCATTTTCGAAGGCACAGAGCAGTGCAGGAACAGAATCGAAATAGCAACAGCAGTGTGCCTTCGAGATACGAGCTGCAATTAAAGATCTGGGCTTACAGTCAACTTCAGGAGTTCAGGAGACAGCCAGGGAATTGGTGATTGTATGTTGTTTCCAGTCAAATCATAGAAGGGTTTTCACTCTTCGCTGCCGTCGCCCTCCTGCACCAGCTCACGTTGCTCCCTGAAGTAGTATGCCTCCACGCTGCTCCCGAGGCCGCTCGCCGCTCCTTTTATGGCCCCGACCTGCCGCTGGTATTCTAGACCGTGTGGTGGCTGGTATGCAATGGCCACCACAAGTTAAAAACAATCCACGCGCAGGCAACTTCCACCCTTCAGGATGTAGTTCAGGATCTGGAATATTAGGTTCTTCATTGAAACACCTGTGAACTCATCCATTTTTGGTGTGGAAGCAAGTCATCCTCACTTTGATGGACTGCCTATGATGAGAAGGTTTTTGTGATTTAGTCTGGGTAACTTTATATGTAACAGTCAAATCGCGGACGAGTTTAACTGTGTCAAGTTGTGCCGATGCAAATGACCTTTTCATAGGGGTTTGTATTCTGGGGTTTGTTAGTCCAATATAAATCGTTGTGATTTATACAGGGGAGATAATTGTGTGTATTTTGTATGTAACAGGCGATGCAAATGACCCTTGCGTAGGGGTTTGTATTTTGGGGTTTGTTCGTCCAATATAAATCGTATGGGGAGGTAATTGTGTGTATATTCAATAAATAAACAAATCTTAGTTGAGCCAAAACCCTGTGCCGTGTGTATTCTGTTCTTATAAATCCTGAAGTCAAAGAACTGTGTAACGGGGGACTAGGTATTAGAAATCCTTACAGCGTTTCACATTGATAGGATAAATACAGATTAGAGGCCTGATATTTTCCTGGAGATAGGAGGGAGAAGCTAATCTCATACACATATTAATGCCCAAAACAGAGTAGCAGCCAATCATCTGACCTCTCAACTGCAGTTGATGAATGGCCTGTGGTGACTATGAAGGAGGATAAAATAACTTGAAAATATAGGGTAAAAAGAAACTCGGTTTGTATCACATATTATAATGCTGTATAACGCAAATTGCAGCCAAGAACCCAGAGTCAAATGTTCCAACCATAATAATATAGCTAAGAGTCAACATCTGTACTTTCCTTACATTTGTGTGTTTTCTATTAAAGAAAGAACCTGCATTTATACAGAATCTTATCATATACTCAAGATGTCCAAACATGCTTCTCAGTCAATGAGTTACTTTTTGAAATGCAGTCATTATTGTTGAAGGTAAACATGAAAGATAATGTTGCACAGCAAGTTAACCTATTTTTGGGGAGTTGTTTGAGGAAGGAATGTGGATCAGACTTCAGGAAAATCCCTACTCTTCTTCAAATAGTTCCATTGAATTTTTTATGTCTACTAGAGTAGACTGACAGGCCTCTTTTTAAAAGTTTCATTCAAAAGAAAGTAACCCTGACAATGGAGCAGCCTCTCAGTGCTGCACTGAAGTGTTAGCATTAGATTATGTGCTCAAGGCCACAGTGGGGCTTGAGCGCACAACCTTCTGACTCAGAAGTAAAAGTATTATCCACCGATCCAAGCTGACAGTTAGAACAAAAATAACCAATTAAATAGAACAAAAGAAAACTGTATCAACTTCATCACAGTTACTAGTGCAACCAGAGATATGATATCAGAAGTAACATAATAGGCCAAGCATGGGCAAAGGGACCTCCTGCTGATTATCACCTATCGCCCTCCCTCAGCTAATGAATCAGTACTCCTCCATGTTGAACACCACTTGGAAGAAGTATTGAGGGTAGCAAGGGCACAAGGAAGAAGTATTGAGGGTAGCAAGGGCACAGAATGTACTCTGGGTGGGGGACTTCAAGCACCACTACTGACTGAGCTGGCCGAGTCCCAAAGGACATAGCTGCCAGACTGGGCTTGCGGCAGGTGGTGTGAGAACCAACACACGGGAAAACCTACTTGACCTCGACTTCATCAATCTACCTGTTGCAGATGCATCTGTACATGCAGCATTGGTAGCAGTGACCAACAAAATTATCACTCCTTGGTGGGGCGTTGATTTCCCAAACTCAGATGTGTTGCCATATGGAAACCCTAAGCAAAAGGTAGATTTGACATCTCACCAGAGGAAAACTGTTGCAAACTTCTTGACAAGCGTTCATTTGCTTACTCAGTCACAATCAATATATGCTCTAGAGCGATTTTATTGCCTCAAAAATAATTAAGTATCAGACACTAACTGAGCTTCAGGCACTTTACAGTGATCTTTATTTCAGCCAAGACTTGCAATGGCTTTGAAGGAGTATGAAGGTTTGCAGCAGCGGTGACAACAATATAGAGTGATGTGCAATGGGAGGCACCTTGATAGAGGAGGATGAAGGCCAGGTAACCATTATTAGGATTGATCATAAGAAGACCTTCCTTTAATCACCAAATATTGACATGAATATCAAAAATTATCTAAATGTTTGGCTGAATTTGAGCACAGATCTGACAAATGAAAGCCCAGTGCCTCAACTAATTGGGCCATCCAGTCCTCAACAAATATGGAGTTCCAATTTGATATTTACCCAATACATCTGTTGATCTAAACGCACCTGCTTTGTGTGTAATGGAATTGTCTGTTACTGAATTGCTGCCAGACTCGTCTGTACTTCCTTTGGAGCTTTCTGTTGTTCCTTTTTTCTTTGAACCATTCAATTGCTTGCTGTTAGGGCTATCCATTTTTTGTTTAGCACCTTTTTTTACACAGGATTTACGTCGCCTACGACTTGATCTATTCTTCACTTTGCAACGTTTGTTTTTTTTTGTCTGTCGGGAAGCACTTCCTTTTACATCAACATTTTCTTGTTGCCATACATCACTACAGCTATTTGCAATGGAAGAAGTACTTGGTGCTGTGGCTTCAACACTCTTTACATCTGTTTGATCTTGTGCAGCATTCTCTGTCTACAGGAAAAGAGTTCAAAATATTTACTAAACTTACATTTAATCACTCATGATTGTTTTACATATATTTATAAATAAAATCAAATTGTGATCGCCTTTTCTCATACTTTTACAAGTAGTTTGTTTCAAGAAGCATCTCATTTACCTTACAAATGGACGATAATAAGCAAGAATCACAAGCAAAAGTTTGGATTAATAATGCTAACACCAATTAAAACTGTAAGCAGTAAAGTACTTACAAATATCATGTCAGTCGCAATATTCCTGAGTGTTTGACTTTTGTTATCAATGTGTACAGCACAGAATTAGGTTTGGTTTACTGTGTCCAACAGGTCATAACTTTGTATGTCGGCATTCAGAGAAACACAAGTTGTAGTTTTCATAAAAGAGTCACAATTTTCTACAACACTGCACACTCCATTATATGTATTATTGGAAAATATTTCACAAAGTATTCATTAGCACGTCAAAATAATTTCTCAAATACTCTATATAAATATTTGTAAATATAAAGTTACAAAAGTGTATTTCTCCAATATAATTAAAAGAAATCAAGATATACATCACATTTCTATACAAAGATTAGAATAAAATCTTTACGCAGAAGATGGTTGAACATAAGAACATAAGAAATAGGAGCAGGCACAGGACAGCTGGCTCCTCGAGCCTGCTCGCCATTCAATAAGATCATGGCTGATCTGACCATGGACTCAGCTCCACTTCCCTGCCCGCTCCCCCTAACCCCTTATCGCTCAAAAATCTGTCGATCTCTGCCTTAAATATATTCAATGACTCAGCCTCCACAGTTCTCTGGGGCAGAGAATTTCATAGATTTACAATCCCCTGAGAGATGAAATTCCTCCTCAGGTGGCCCCTTATTCTGAGACCACGTCCCCTAGTTTTAGTTTCCTCTATGAGTGGAAATATTGGGGTCAAGTTTCGGCCTGAGTTGCTCCTTTTTTTTGGAGCAACTATTTTAGAATGAAGTATCTTAGAAATTGCAATTCTCGGCCTTTAGTTGGCTCCAATTCGAGTGAGTTAGAACAGTTTCATTTTAGAACAGATTTTTTTTTCAAAAGGGGGTGTGTCCGGCCACTTACGCCTGTTTTGCAAGTTTAGGCAGCGAAAACTTACTCCAAACTAACTTAGAATGGAGTAAGTGTAGATTTTTGTACACTAAAAAAAACCTTGCCTACACAGAAAATCAGGCGTAGGTTACAAATCAGGCATAGGGAATGAAGGTTGGGGTTTAACAAACACTAAACACTTCACTTTTACAAATAAAGAGCCATCATCAATAATAAATGATAAATAAACCAATAAATCAATCCAAATAAATTAAAAAATTAAAAATTAAAAAAAAATTAAAAGTCACTCAATAAATAAAAACATTATTTCTACTCACCTACTGCAGCACCAGGGAGAAGAGAGGACGAGACGATGATGGGGGGGGGGGGGGGTGGAGGGAAGAGAAGAAGATGGGGGGGTGGGGGGAGAAGAAGATGCCGGGTTGCTACCGAGTCTTCGGGCGGGGCCCGCCCCAGCAAGATGCAGGGCGGGTGGGCTCCGCTGACGACGAGGAAGCTGAGCCCCGCCAAGGACTTCGGGCTGTCGACGACTCTTCAGGCAGGGCCCGCCCCAGCAAGATGCGCATGCATCCGCGCAGCTGCCGGCACTGTTTTCGCCGCAGGGCTGTAGCTCCGTCCCCAGCAGCTCCTGCTGCGCCGCGCCGAGGTGGAATTGGGTCTACAGCTATTGGAGAATCGCGAGATAAGTATTTGGCGCAATTTTTGTTCTATAAATTAGGCAGGCCTCTCCGATGTGTGCCGTTCTAGCGGGCGGCTGAAACTTCACCCCATTCTCTTTGCATCCACCTTGTCGAGCCCCCTCATTATCTTATATGTTTTGATAAGATCACCTCATTCTTCTGAACTCCAATGTGAATAGACCCAACCTGCTCAACCTATCTTCATAAGTCAACCCCCTCATCTCCGGAATCAACCTAGTGAACCTTCTCTGAACAGCCTCCAATGCAAGTATATCCTTCCTTAAATGCAGAGACCAAAACTGTATGCAGTACTCTAGGTGTGGCCTCACCAATACCCTGTGCAGTTGTAGCAGGACTTCTCTGCTTTTATAATCTATCCCCCTTGCAATAAATGCCAACATTCCATTTGCTTTCCTGATTACTTGCTGTGCCTGCATACTCACTTTTTGTGTTTCATGCACAAGACCCCCCAGGTCCCTCTGTACTGCAGCACTTTTCAATTTTTCGCCATTTAAATTCTAATTTGCTTTTCTATTTTTTCTGCCAAAGTGGATAACCTCACATTTTGACACATTATACTCCATCTGCCAAATTTTTGCCCATTCACTGTCTATTTTGCCTGTCCATTTCCCTTTGCAGATTTTTTGTGTCCTCCTCACAATTTGCTTTCCCACCGATCTTTGTATCATCAGCAAACTTGCCTACATTATACTTGGCCCCTTCATCCAAGTCATTAATATAAATTGTACATAGTTGAGGACCCAGCACCGATCCCTGCGGCACCCCACTAGTCACTGTTTGCCAACCGGAAAATGACCCATTTATCCCGATTCTCTGTTTTCTGTTAGATAGCCAATTCTCTATCCATGTTAATATATTATCCCCAACCCCGTGAACTTTTATCTTGTGCAGTAACCTTTTATGTGGCACCTTATTGAATGCCTTCTGGAAATTCAAATACACCACATCCACTGGTTCCCCTTTATCCACCCTGATCGTTACATCCTCAAAGAACTCCAGAAAATTTGTCAAACATGATTTCTCTTTCATAAAACCATGCTGACTCTGCTTGATTGAATTATGCTTTTCCAAATGTTGGAATGGGACATCGCTGCAAGAGTTCCTTGGGGCAGCGACCCAGGTCCAGGCTTTGTTCAGAGCATGGAGACCTATATGTCCAACATGATAATGTGTTTCAGGATTTCAGAGAGAGATAGAAGATTGGAGATATGTTCTTATTTGGAGAAAATGGAAGAGTAGAGAATTGATTGTTTTTAGCAGAAGGATGAAAGCATTGGTTTTGAAGGATATCAGGACCACGTTGAAGGAAAGGGACAGGTTGAGGATCATGGGAAGCAAAGTTCTGAGAAAAGGAAATTTGGTGGTCAGGAGGTGGGACAGGAGAGGGTTGAGGTAGCAGGTGATAAGAACATAAGAAATAGGAGCAGGAGTAGGTCATTTGTCTCCTCGAGCCTGCACCAACATTTAATAAGATCATTGCTGATTTTCTACCTCAACTCCACTTTCCTGCACTACCCCCATATCCCTCAATTCCCTTAATATCCAAAAATCTATCAATCTCTGTGTTGATCATACTTAACGACTGAGCCTTCACAGCCCTCTGTGGTACGGAATTCCAAAGATTCACCACCCTCTGAGTGAATAAATTTCTCCTCACCTCAATCCTAAATGGCCGACCCCTTATTCTGAGACTCTCCAGCCAGGGGATACATCTTCCTGCATCTACCATGTAAGAATTTTGTATGTTTCAATGAGATCACCTCTCATTCTTCTGAACTCTAGAGAATGTAGACCTAATCTGCACAATCTCTCCTCATAGGACAATCGCCCCATCTCAGGAATTGGTCAGGTCCCTCGATGGCAAGTATATCCTTCCTTAGGTAAGGAGATTAAAACTGTACATAATACTCCAGGTGTGGTCTCAAAAGGGCCCTATATAATTGCAGTAAGATGTCTTTACTCCTCTACTCAAATCCTCTTATAACAAAGACCAGCATACCATTTGCTTTCTTAATTGCTTGCTGTACCTGCATCTTAACGTTCAGTGATTTGTGTACAAGGACAACCAAATCCCTGTGAACACCAACATTTCCCAATCTCTCACCAGTTAAAAAATACTCTGCTTTTCTATTTTTCCTACCAAAGTGGATAATATCACATTGCTCCACATTATATTCCATTTGCCATGTTCTTACCCACTCACTTAACCTGTCTATATCTCATTGAAGCCTTTTTGCATCCTCCTCACAACTTACATGCCCATTTAGCTTTGTATCATCAACAAACTTGGATATATTACATTTGGTCCCCTCATCCAAATCATTGATATAGATTGTGAGCAGCTGAGGCCCAAGCACTGATCCTTGTGGTACTCCACTAATTACAGGCTGCCAACTCGAAAATGACTCGTTTATTCCTACTCTGTTTGCCGTGCGTTAACTAATCCTCAATTCATATTATCCCCAATCCCATGAGCCCTAAATTTTGCTGAACGTGAAACATAGAAACATAGAAAATAGGTGCAGGAGTAGGCCATTCGGCCCTTCGAGCCTGCACCGCCATTCAATGAGTTCATGGCTGAACATGCAACTTCAGTACCCCATTCCTGATTTCTCACCATACCCCTTAATCCCCCTAGTAGTAAGGACTACATCTAACTCCTTTTTGAATATATTTAGTGAATTGGCCTCAACAACTTTCTGTGGTAGAGAATTCCACAGGTTCACCACTCTCTGGGTGAAGAAGTTTCTCCTCATCTCGGTCCTAAATGGCTTACCCCTTATCCTTAGACTGTGACCCCTGGTTCTGGACTTCACCAACATTGGGAACATTCTTCCTGCATCTAACCTGTCTAAACCATCATAATTCTAAATGTTTCTATGAGATCCCCTCCCATTCTTCTGAACTCCAGTGAATACAAGCCCAGTTGATCCAGTCTTTCTTGATATGTCAGTCCCGCCATCCCGGAAATCAGTCTGGTGAACCTTCACTGCACTCCCTCAATAGCAAGAATGTCCTTCCTCAAGTTAGGAGACCAAAACTGTACACAATATTCCAGGTGTGGCCTCACCAAGGCCCTGTACAATTGTAGTAACACCTCCCTGCTCCTGTACTCAAATCACCTCGCTATGAAGGCCAACATACCATTTGCTTTCTTAACCGCCTGCTGTACCTGCATGCTAACCTTCAATGACTGATGTACCATGACACCCAGATCTTGTTGCACCTCCCCTTTTCCTAATCTGTCACCATTCAGATAATAGTCTGTCTCTCTGTTTTTACCACCAAAGTGGATAACCTCACATTTATCCACATTATACTTCATCTGCCATGCATTTGCCTACTTACCTAACCAATCCAAGTCACTCTGCAGCCTCATAGCATCCTCCTCGCAACTCACACTGCCACCCAACTTAGTGTAATCTGCAAATTTGGAGATACTACATTTAATCCCCTCGTCTAAATCATTAATGCACATTGTAAACAGCTTGGGCCCCAGCACAGAACCTTGTGGTACCCCACTCGTCACTGCCTGCCATTCTGAAAAGTATCCATTTACTCCTACTCTTGTCTGCCAACCAGTTCTCAATCCATGTCGGCACACTACCCCCAATCTCATGTGCTTTAACTTTGCACATTAATCTCTTGTGTGGGACCTTGTCAAAAGCCTTCTGAAAGTCCAAATACACCACATCAACTGGTTCTCCCTTGTCCACTCTACTGGAAACATCCTCAAAAAATTCCAGAAGATTTGTCAAGCATGATTTCCCTTTCACAAATCCATGCTGACTTGGACCTATCATGTCACCTCTTTCCAAATGCGCTGCTATGACATCCTTAATAATTGATTCCATCATTTTACCCACTACCGATGTCAGGCCTATAATTCCGTTTTCTCTCTCCCTCCTTTTTTAAAAAGTGGGGTTATATTGGCTACCCTCCACTCCATAGGAACTGATCCAGTGTCTATGGAATGTTGGAAAATGACTGGCAATGCATCCGCTATTTCCAAGGCCACTTCCTTAAGTACTCTGGGATGCAGTCCATCAGGCCCTGGGGATTTATCGGCCTTCAATCCCATCAATTTCCCCAACACAATTTCCCGACTAATAAGGATTTCCCTCAGTTCCTCCTTCTTACTAGACCCTCTGACCCCTTTTATATCTGGAAGGTTGTTTGTGTCCTCCTTAGTGAATACCGAACCAAAGTACTTGTTCAATTGCTCAGCCATTTCTTTGTTCCCCGTTATGACTTCCCCTGATTCTGACTGCAGGGGACCTACGTTTGTCTTTACTAACCTTTTTCTCTTTACATATCTATAGAAGCTTTTGCAGTCCATCTTAATGTTCCCTGCAAGCTTCCTCTCGTACTCTATTTTCCCCGCTCTAATCAAACCCTTTGTCCTCCTCTGCTGAGTTCTAAATTTCTCCCAGTCCCCGGGTTCGCTGCGATTTCTGGCCAATTTGTATGCCACTTCCTTGGCTTTAATACTATCCCTGATTTCCCTTGATAGCCACGGTTGAGCCACCTTCACTTTTTTATTTTTACGCCAGATAGGGATGTACAATTGTTGTAGTTCATCCATGCGGTCTCTAAATATCTGCCATTGCCAATCCACTGTCAACCCCTTAAGTATCATTCACCAATCTATCCTAGCCAATTCACGCCTCATACCTTCAAAGTTACCCTTCTTTAAGTTCTGGACCATGGTCTCTGAATTAACTGTTTCATTCTCCATCTTAATGTAGAATTCCACCATATATGGTCACTCTTCCCCAAGGGGCCTCACACAACAAGATTGCTAATTAATCCTCTCTCATTACACAACACCTAGTCTAAGATGGCCTCCCCTCTAGTTGGTTCCTCGACATATTGGTCTAGAAAACCATCCCATATGCACTCCAGGAAATCCTCCTCCACCATATTGCTTCCAGTTTGGTTAGCCCAATCTATATGCATATTAAGGTCACCCATGATAACTGCTGCACCTTTATTGCATGCACCCCTAATTTCCTGTTTGATGCCCTCCCCAACATCACTACTACTGTTTGGAGATCTGTACACAACTCCCACTAATGTTTTTTGCCCTTTGGTGTTCTGCAGCTCTACCCATATAGATTCCACATCATCCAAGCTAATGTCCTTCCTAACTATTGCATTAATCTCCTCTGTAACCAGCAATGCTACCCCACCTCCTTTTCCTTTTATTCTATCCTTCCTGAATGTTGAATGCCCTTGGATGTTGAGTTCCCAGCCCTGATCATCCTGGAGCCAAGTCTCTGTAATCCCAATCATATCATATCTGTTAACATCTATTTGCACAGTTAATTCATCCACCTTATTACGGATACTCCTTGCATTAAGACACAAAGCCTTCAGGCTTGTTTTTTTAACACCCTTTGTCCTTTTAGAATTATGATGTAGGGTGTCACTTTTTGTTTCTTGCCTTTGTTTACTCGGCCTTCCACTATTATTTTTTACCTTTCTACCATCTGTTTCTGACTCCATATTACTTCGCCCTGTCTCACTGCATAGGTTCCCATCCTCCTGCCATATTAAACACTCCCGAACTGCATTAGCAAATGTTACCCCCAGGACATCAGTTCCAGTCCTGCCCAAGTGCAAACCGTCCCTTGTGTACAGGTCCCACTTCCCCCAGAACTGGTTCCAATGTCCCAGGAACTTGAATCCCTCCCTCTTGCACCACTGCTCAAGCCACGTATTTATTCTAACTATCCTACTCCCTCTATTCTGATTAGCACGTGACACTGGTAGCAATCCAGAGATTACTACCTTTGAGGTCCTACTTTTTAATTTAACTCCTAGCTCCCTTAATTCAGCTTGTAGGACCTCTTCCCGCTTCTTACCTATATTGTTGGTACCTACATGTACCACGACAACTGGCTGTTCACCCTCCCTCTCCAGAATGCTCTGCAGCTGCTCCGAGACATCTTTGACCCTTGCATCAGGGAGGCAACATATCATCCTGGAGTCTCGGTTGTGGCTGCAGAAACTCCTATCTATTCTCCTTACAATAGAGTCCCCTATCACTGTAGCTCTCCCACTCTTTTTCCCGCCCTTCTGTGCAGCAGAGCCACCCATGGTGCCATGAACCTGGCTGCTGGTGCCTTCCCCTGGTAAGTCATCTCCCCAAACAGTATCCAAAACAGTATATCTGTTTTGGATGGAGATGACCGCAGGGGACTCCTGCACTACCTTTCTGCTCTTGCCTTGTCTCTTGGTCACCCATTCACTATCTGTCCTAACCCTTATCTGTGGTGTGACCAACTCACTAAATGTGCTATCCCCAACATTCTCAGCATCGCGCATGCTCCAGAGTGTGTCCATCCGCAGCTCCAGTGCCATCATGTGGTCTGTCAGGAGCTACAGCTGGACACACTTCCCACACACATAGTAGTCAGTGTCCCTGATTTCCCACATAGGACAGGAGGAGCGTGACACGGGTCCGAGCTCTCCTGCCATAACTTAACCCTTAAATTAATTTACTTACTAAAATGTGGCATCTTATCAAATGCCTCTGAAAATCCAAATACACCATGTCCGCTGGTTCCCTCTTATCTATTCTGCTAGTTACAACCTCAAAAAACTCGAGCACATTTGTCAAACATGCTTGCACTTTCATAAATCCATGTTAACTCTACCCAATCCTATTATTATTTTCTAAGTGCCCTGTTACCATTTCCTTAACAATAGATTCTATTATGAAGTGCCGAGTGGATGATCTATATCTGCCTCCTTCGGAGGTCCCCACCATCACAGAAGCCAGTCTTCAGACAATTCGATTTACTCCACGTACTATCAAGAAACGGCTGAGCGCACTGGATACAGCAAAGATTATGGGCCTCGACAATATCCCAGCTGTTGTGCTGAAGACTTGTGCTCCAGAACTAGCTGTGCTTCTAGCCAAGCTGTTCAAGTCCAGCTACAACATAAGCCTCTATCCAACAATGTGGAAAACTGCCCAGGAATGTCCTGTCCATAAAAAGCAGGACAAATCAAATCCAATCTATCCAATAACCGCCCCATCAGTCTACTCTCAATCATAACAGTAGTAGTGAGGTTGGGGACAGCATCAAACAAGAAATTAGGGATGCGTGCAATAAAGGTACAGCAGTTATCATGGGCGACTTTAATCTATATATAGATTGGGCTAACCAAACTGGTAGCAATACGGTGGAGGAGGATTTCCTCGGGTGTATTAGGGATGGTTTTCTGGACCAATATGTCGAGGAACCAACTAGAGGGCTGGCCATCTTGGACTGGGTGATGTGTAATCAGAAAGGACTAATTAGCAATCTTGTTGTGCGAGACCCCTTGGGGAGGAGTGACCATAACATGGTAGAATTCTTTATCAAGATGGAGAGTGACACAGTTAATTCGGAGACTAGGTTCCTGAACTTAAGGAAAGGTAACTTCGATGGTATGCCGTGAATTGGCTAGAATTGACTGACAAATGATACTTAAAGGGTTGACGGCGGATAGGCAATGGCAAACATTTAAAGATCACATGGATGAACTTCAACAATTGTACATCTCTGTCTGGAGTAAAAATAAAGCTGGGAAGGTGGCTCAACCGTGGCTAACAAGGGAAATTAAGGATAGTGTTAAATCCAAGGAAGAGGCATATAAATTGGCCAGAAAAAGCAGCAAACCTGAGGACTGGGAGAAATGTAGAATTCAGCAGAGGAGGACAAAGGGTTTAATTAGGAGATGGAAAATAGAGTACGAGAGGAAGCTTGCCGGGAACATAAAAACTGACTGAAAAAGCTTCTAAAGATATGTGAAGAGAAAAAGATTAGTTAAGACAAATGTAGGTCCCTTACAGTCAGATTCAGGTGAATTTATAATGGGGAACAAAGAAATGGCAGACCAGTTGAACAAATACTTTTGTTCTGTCTTCACGAAGGAAGACACAAATAACCTTCCGGAAGTACTAGGGGACTGAGGGTCTAGTGAGAAGGTGGAAGTGAAGGATATCCTTATTAGGTGGGAAATTGTGTTAGGGAAATTGATGGGATTGAAGGCTAATAAATCCCCAGGGCCTCATAATCTGCATATCAGAATACTTAAGGAAGTGGCCCTAGAAATAGTGGATGCATTGGTGATCATTTTCCAACAGTCTATCGACTCTGGATCAGTTCCTATGGACTGGAGGGTAGCTAATGTAACACCACTCTTTAAAAAAGGAGGGAGAGAGAAAATGGGTAATTATAGACCGGAAAGCCTGACAGAAGTAGAGGGAAAAATGTTGGAATCAATTATTAAAGATGTAATAGCAGCGCATTTGGAAAGCAGTGACAGGATCGGTCCAAGTCAACATGGATTTATGAAAGGGAAATCATGCTTGTCAAATCTTCTGGAATTTTTTGAGGACGTAACTGGTAGAGTAAACAAGGGAGAACCAATGGATGTGGTGTATTTTGACTTTCAAAATGCTTTTGACAAGGTCCCATAGAGGAGATTGGTGTGCAAAATTAAAGCACATGGTATTGGGGGTAATGGACTGACGTGGATAGAGAACTGGTTGGCAGACAGGAAGCAGAGAGTCGGGATAAACGGGTTCTTTTCAGAAGGGCAGACAGTGACTAGTGGGGTACCGCAGGGCTCAGTGCTGGGACCCCAGCTATTTACAATATACATTAATGATTTAGATGAAGGAATTGAGTGTAATATCTCCAAGTTTGCAGATGACACTGAACTGGGTGGCGGTGGGAGCTGTGAGGAGGACACTAAGAGGCTGCAGGGTGACTTGGACAGGGTAGGTGAGTGGGCAAATGCATGGCAGATGCAGTATAATATGGATAAATGTGAGGTTATCCACTTTGGTGACAAAAACACGAAGGCAGATTATTATTTGAATGGTGGCAGATTAGGAAAAGGGGAGGTGCAACGAGACCTGGGTGTCATGGTACATCAGTCATTGAAAGTTGGCATGCAGGTACAGCAGGTGGTGAAGAAGGCAAATGGTATGTTGGCCTTCATAGCTAGGGGCTTTGAGTATAGGAGCAGGGAGGTCTTACCGCAGTTGTACAGGGCCTTGGTGAGGCCTCACCTGGAATATTGTGTTCAGTTATGGTCTAACCTGAGGAAGGACGTTCTTGCTATTGAGGAAGTGCAGTGAAGGTTCACCAGACTGATTCTCGGGATGGCTGCACTGACATATGAGGAAAGATTGGATCGACTTGGCCTTTATTCACTGGCGTTTAGAAGGATGAGAGGGGATCTCATAGAAATATATTAAATTCTGACGGGACTGGACAGGTTAGATGCGGGAAGAATGTTCCCGATGTTGGGAAAGTCCAGAACCAAGGGACACAGTCTAAGGATGAGGGGTAAGCCATTTAGGACTGAGATGAGGAGACACTTCTTCACTCAGAGAGTTGTTAACCTGTGGAATACTCTACCGCAGAGAGTTGTTGATGCCAGTTCATTGGATATATTCAAGAGGGAGTTAGATGTGGCCCTTACGGCTAAAGGGATCAAGGGGTATGGAGAGAAAGCAGGAAGGGGGTACTGAGGTGAATGATCAGCCATGATCTTATGGAATGGTGGTGCAGGCTCAAAGGGCCGAATGGCCTATTCCTGCACCTATTTTCTCTGTTTCTATGTTTCTATGAGCAAAGTAATGGACGGTGTCATCAACAGTGCTATCAAGGGGCACTTACTCACCAATAACTTGCTCACCGATGCCCAGTTTGGATTCTGCCAGGGCCACTCAGCTCCAGACCTCAGTACAGCCTTGGGCCAAACATGAACAAAAGAGCTGAATTTCAGAGGTGAGGGGAGAGTGTCTGCCCTTGACATCAAGGCAACATTTGACCGAGTGTGGCATCAAGGAGCCCTCGTAAAACTAAAGTCAATGGGAATCAGGGGGAAAACTCTCCACTGGCTGGAGTCATACCTAATACAAAGGAAGATGGTTGTGGTGGTTGGAGGTCAATCATCACAGCCCCAGGACATCACTGCAGGAGGTCCTCAGGGCAGTATCCTAGGCCCAACCATCTTCAGCTGCTTCATGAATGACCTTTTCTCAAGGTCAGAAGTGGGATGTTCGCTGATGATTGCACAACGTTTAGTGTCATTTGCAACTCCTCAGATAATGAAGTAGTTCATGTCCACATGCAGCAAGACCTGGATGACATTCAGGCTGGAGCTGATAAGTGGCAAGTAACATTCGTGCGACACAAGTGTCAGGCATTGACTATCCCCAACAAGCAAGAGTCTAACCACAGCCCCTTGACATTGAACAGCATTACCATCGTCGAATTCTCCACCATCAACATCCTGGGGCTCACCATTGACCAGACACTTAACTGGACCAACCACATAAATACTGTGGCAACAAGAGCAGGACAGAGGCTGGGTATTCTGTGGCGAGTGTCTCACTTCCTGACTCCCCAAAGCCCTTCCACCATAATCACTCCACTTGCCTGGAAGAGTGCAGCTCCAACAACACTCAAGAAGCTCAACACCATCCAGAACAAAGCAGCCCGCTTGATTGGCACCCCATCCACCATCTTAACCATTCACTTCCTCCATCACCGATGTACCGTGGCTGCAGTGTGTAGTATTATCTACAAGATGCACTGCAGCAACTTGCCAAGGCTTTTTCGTCAGCACCTCACCAAACCCGCAACCTCTACCACCGAGAAGGACAAGGGCAACAGGCACATGGGAACACCGCCACCTCCACGCTCCCCTCCAAGTCACATACCATCCTGACTTGGAAGTTTATCGCCGTTCCTTCATCGTTGCTGGGTCAAAAACCTGGAACTCCCTCCCTAACAGCATTGTTGGAGGACTACCTTCACCACACGGACTGCAGTGGTCCAAGGCAGCGACTCACCACCATCTTCTCAAGGGCAATTAGGAATGGACAATAAATTCTGGCCTGCCAGTGACGCCCACATTCCACAAACAAATTTAACAAAATTAAAAATGATGGGCCTCAAGAATGAGCTAGGTTTGGTGTGGGCTGGAGGGGTTATGTGAAAAAAAAACCTGTAAGAGACGGGGATAGGTTTTGGTGTCGTTCCTACTCTCCTGGATTATCTTAGAGTAGTGTGATGATTTGGCCATGGAAAGGGAGTGATTGTAGAGCTTGATGAGGCCAAGCCATATTTTATGATAGACAACCAGACTGGTCACTGAAGCTTGACCACACAGGCCAAGTGTACTGAAGCTTGACCACACAGACCAAGTGTACTGAAACTTACAATCTATGGACTTGAGGCTACAAAGGCCCTGTTGTGCCAGGGAGAACAGAGAGTGTGGTAGATTGTCCATGATAAATTGGCTACAACAATGTTAAAGGAAGAAATTAAACAATTGTGGAGGACATTGGCAGAGGTACTGATGTCATCATGAGTAATAGGTCGGTTGAAGAGGTTGAACTATCAGAAGCCACAATGAATAATATGAGACTAGGCTTACATTGCAAAGTGCACTGCTTACTCGACTACCACAACAACGAAGTGCTGGAATGAGTCTTTCGAGAACAAATTAATTAGAACATTAGTCAAAATTGAGATTTGAAATGCATCTATTTTTTGAGAAATCATCAATTCATAGAATTATAGAAATTTACAGCACAGAAGGAGGCCATTTGGCCCATCATGATTGTGCTGGCTGAAAAAGAGTTATCTAGCCTAATCCCATTTTCCAGCTCTTGGTCCGTAGCCTTGTAGGTTACAGCACTTCAATGACATATCAAAGTACTTTTTAAATGCAATAAAGATTTCTGCCTCTTCCACCCTTTCAGGTAGTGAGTTCCAGACCCCCACCACCCTCTGGATGAAAAAGATTCTCCTCAACTCCCCTCTAATCTGTCTAACAATTACTTTAAATCTATGCCATTTGGGTTTTGAACTCTCTGCTAGGGGAAATAGATCCTTTGTATCCACTCAATCTAGGCCCCGCATAATTTTATACACCTCAATCAGGTCTCTCCTCACAGCCTCCTCTGTTCCAAAGAAAACAACCCCAGCCGATCCAATCTTTCCTCATAGCTACAATTCTTCAGTCCTGGCAACATCCTTGTAAATCTGCTCTGTACCCTCTCTAATGCAATCACATCTTTCCTGTAATGTGGTGATCAGGACTGTACGCAATACTCTAGCTGTGGCCTAACTAGTGTTTTATACAGTTCAAGCACAGAAACATAGAAAATAGGTGCAGGAGTAGGCCATTCAGCCCTTCGAGCCTGCACCACTATTCAATAAGATCATGGCTGATCATTCACCTCAGTACCCCTTTCCTGCTTTCTCTCCATACCCCTTGATCCCTTTAGCCGTAAGGGCCATATCTAACTCCCTCTTGAATATATCCAATGAACTGGCATCAACAACTCTCTGCAGCAGGGAATTCCACAGGTTAACAACTCTCTGAGTGAAGAAGTTTCTCCTCATCTCAGTCCTAAATGACCTACCCCGTATCCTAAGACTGTGTTTCCTGGTTCTGGACTTCCCCAACATCGGGAACATTCTTTCTGCATCTAACCTGTCCCATCCCGTCAGAATCTTATACGTTTCTATGCGATCCCCTCTCATCCTTCTAAACTCCAGTGTATGAAGTCCCAGTTGATCCAGTCTCTCCTCATATGTCAGTCCAGCCATCCCTGGAATCAGTCTGGTGAACCTTCACTGCACTCCCTCAATAGCAAGAATGTCCTTCCTCAGATTAGGAGACGAAAACTGAACACAATATTCCAAGTGAAGCCTCACCAAGGCCCTGTACAACTGCGGTAAGACCTCCCTGCTCCTATACTCAAATCCCCTAGCTATGAAGGCCAACATGCCACTTGCCTTCTTCACCGCCTGCTGTACCTGCATGCCAACTTTCAATGACTGATGAACCATGACACCCAGGTCCCGTTGCACCTCCCCTTTTCCTAATCTGCCGCCATTCAGATAATATTCTGCCTTTGTGTTTTTGCCACCAAAGTGGATAACCTCACATTTATCCACATTATACTGCATCTGCCATGCATTTGCCCACTCACCTAACCTGTCCAAGTCACCCTGCAGCCTCTTAGAATCCTCCTGCACTTATATTCTATGCCTCGGCTAATAAAAAAAGTATCCTGTATGCCTTCTTAACCACCATATCTACCTGTCCTGCTACCTTCAGGGATATGTGGACATTCACTCCAAGGTCCCTCTGTTCCTCTACAATTCTCAGTGCCCTACCATTTATTGTGTATTCCCTTGCATTGTTAGCCCTCTCCAAATGCATTAACTCAAACTTCTCCGGATTAAATTCCATTTGCCACTGTTCTGCCCACCTGACTAGTCCATTGATATCTTCCTCTGTATCAACCAAATAGCAATTTTCGTATCATCTGCAAACTTCTTAATCATGCCTCCTACATTAAAGTCTAAATCATTAATATATACCACAAAAAGCAAGGGACCGAATACTGAGCCCTGTGGAACCCCACTGGAAACAGTCTTCCAGTCACAAAAACACCTGTTAACCATTACCCTTTGCTTCCTGTCACTGAGCTAATTTTGGATTCAACTTGCAACTTTCCCTTGGATCCCATGGGCTTTTACTTTTCTGACCAGTCTGCCATTTGGGATCTTGTCAAAAGCCTTGATAAAAACCATGTAGGCTACGTCAAACAGCTCATCAACCCTTCTTGTTACCTCCTCAAAAAATTCAATCAAGTTAGTCAAATACGATCATCCCTTAACAAATCCATGCTGGCTGTCCTTTATTAAATCATACGTTTCTAACTGACGATTAATACTATCCCTCAAAATGTTTTCCAATAATGTTCCAACCATCGAGGTTAGGCTGACTGGCCTGGTATTACTCGTTTATCTCTTTCTCCATTTTTAAATAACAGTACAACATTAACAGTTCTCCAGTCCTCCGGCACCACACCGGTATCCAGAGAAGATTGGAAAATGATTGCCAGAGTCTCCGTTATTTCCTCCCTTGCTTCTCTTAACAGCCTGGAATACATTACATCTGGGCCTGGCAATTTAGCTACTTTCAAAGATACTAAACGCCTTACTACGTCCTCTTTCACTATGTTTAACTCCGGATTGAATTCCATTTCATACTCCTCCTCAACTACAATGTCAGCATCGTCCCTCTCTTTTCTGAAGAGAGACGCTATGGGCTGGATTTTTGGGTGAAAACGCAAGCGATACGTGAAAATTAACGTTTTAAGGCCTAACTTTCGGCCTTTGGGTCAGCCGAAAATGGAGGCATTGTACAAGTGTTCTCAGCGCAAAAACGCGATCCTCGCCAACTTTAGTTCGAGGCCAGGAGCGCTGCGAGAGAAGCCTTGGGAGGGGGGAAAAAATCCCCAAAACATTTACAAGACCCTTAACTAAGTAATCACTGCAAAAAAATTAAAAAATAAAAACTTTAACTTACCTTATTTGCAAGTTTTCGGACTTACTGCTGCCAACATTTGGAAAGGCATGATTCAATCAAGTAAAGTCAACATGGTTTTATGAAAGGGAAATGTTTGACAAATTTGCTGGAGTTCTTTGAGGATGTAACGAGGATGTAACGAGGGGAACCAGTGGATGTGGTGTATTTGGATTTCCAGAAGGCGTTCGATAAGGTGCCATCATCATAGGCAGTCCCTCGTAATCGAGGAAGAATTGCTTCCACTCTTAAAATGAGTCCTTAGGTGGCTGAACAGTCCAATACGAGAACCACAGTCCCTGCCAAAGGTGGGACAGATAGTCGTTGAGGGAAAGGGTTGGTGGGACAGGTTTGCCACACACTCTTTCCGCTGCTTGCGCTTGATTTCTGCATGCTTTCGGCGATGAGAGTCGAGGTGCTCAGCACCCTCCCAGATGCACTTCCTCCACTTAGGGCGTTCTGTTGCGTCAGTGGGGATGTTGCACTTTTTCAGGGAGGCTTTGAGGGTGTCCCTGCAACATTTCCTCTGCCCATCTTTGACTCGTTTGCCATGAAACAATTCCGAGTAGAGCGCTTGCTTTGGGAGTCTCGTGTCTGGCATGTGAACGATGTGGTTTGCCCATCGGAGCTGATCAAGTGTGGTCAGTGCTTCAATGCTGGGGATGTTGGCCTGGTCGAGGACGCTAATGTTGGTGTGTCTGTCCTCCCAGGGGATTTGTAGGATCTTGCGGAGGCATCGTTGGTGGTATTTCTCCAGCGACTTGACTGTCTACTGTACATGGTCCATGTCTCTGAGCCATACAGGAGGGCGGGTATTACTACAGCCCTGTAGACCATGAACTTGGTGGCAGTTTTGAGAGCTTGGTCTTCAAAAACTCTTTTCCTCACGTTGTCCAGATAAGGTGCCACATAAGAGGTTACTGCACAAGATAAAAGCTCACGGTGTTGGAGGTAATATATCAGCATGAATAGAGGATTAGCTAACTAACAGGGAGTCGGAAAAAATGGGTCATTTTCTGGTTGGCAAACAGTGACTAGTGGGGTGCCGCAGGGATCGGTACTGGGTCCTCAACTAATTACAATCTATATTAATGACTTGGGTGAAGGGAGCGAGTGCAATGTAGACAAGTTTGCTAATGATACAAAGATGGGTGGGAAAGCAAATTGTGAGGAGGATATAAAAATTCTGCAAAGGGATATAGACAGGCTAAGTGAGTGGGCAAAAATTTGGCTGATAGAGTATAATGTGGGAAAATGTGAGGTTATCCACTTTGGCAGAAATAGAAAAGCAAATTAGAATTCAAATGGAGAAAAATTGCAATGTGCTGGAGTACAGAGAGACCTGGGGGTCCTTGTGTATGAAACACAAAAAGTTAGTATGCAGGTACAGCAGGTAATCAGGAAGGCAAATGAAATGTTAGCCCTTATTGCAAGGGGGATAGAGTATAAAAGCAGCGAAGTCCTGTTACAACTGTACACGGTATTGGTGAGGCCACACCTGGAGTACTGCATATAGTTTTGGTCTCCGTACTTAAGGAAGTATATACTTGCATTGGAGGCTGTTCAGAGAAGATTCACTGGGTTGATTCCGGAGATGAGGGGGTTGACTTATGAGGATAGGTTGAGTAGGTTGGGCCTATACACATTGGAGTTCAGAAGAATGAGGTGATCTTATTGAAATTTATAAGATAATGAGGGGGCTCGACAAGGTGGATGCAGAGAGGATATTTCCACTCACAGGGGAAACTAAAACTAGGGGACATCGTCTTAGAATAAGGGCTGCCCATTTAAAACTGAGATGGAGAAATTTCTTCTCTCAGAGGGTTGTAAATCTATGGAATTCTCTGCCCCAGAGAACTGTGGAGGCTGAGTCATTGAATATATTTAAGGCGGAGATAGACAGATTTTAGAGCGATAAGGGAGTAACGGGTTATGGGGAGCGGGCAGGGAATTAAAACTGAGTCCATGATCAGATCAGCCATGATCTTATTGAATGACGGAGCAGGCTCGAGGGGCCAAATGGCCTACACCTGCTCCTATTTCTTGTGTTCTTATGGCAGGGCTGCACCGACAGGTTTGACCTGTTGCTATTCTGGGCGCGGCGTATGGGTCGGGACAGTGCCAAAACTCGATTGGAAACACAATCGGAGTTGCACGCGATGCACCTCTCCCCAGCGGTACTTGGAAGCACCACTGCAAACAGGTACCCGAGGATCCCACCTGGGCTTTGCAATCATGTTTTTGCCGCGGCGGGTCAAATCGTGGTGAAAACCCAATCCCAACCTCTCGAAAATCCGGCCCAAAATTTGATTCAGAACCAAACCCACGTCTTCCACATCCACACACACAAGTTATCTTTTTGGACTCTAATAGGCCCTACTGTTTCTTTAGTTATTCTCTTGAACTTCATGTATTTATAAAACATCTTTGGGTTTTCCTTGATTTTAGTTGCCCCTAGGGATAATGTATTATCTTTCAGAAAAATCGTGGAAAGGCTTATTCAATGTCACTGCAAGTTTCTGTTAATGACCAGTCCAAAACTACAAAGAATTTTTAAGAATAGTCAACAACCTACCCTTTATTGAGATTTTAATACTGTGATAATGTATTAAAACTATTGTTACAACACATATTCGTAGAATTTCAAATGATGAGTTAAGAAGATTATTTACAAAGTCTGCATTGTACTAACCTGCCAATCTGAAGTGCTGGTTTTACTAATCTCTAATTCCTTTTCACAAGAATCTTCATATATTTGTTTGCAGCAACTTTCTAGCATGTCGTTAAAATTAGATAATTTAATCTCATCCTGATTACTAATATCTTTCTCCTGTTCACCAGAATCTGTTTCATCTTCATCTTCAAATATTCTTGTAAAATTTTCCAGCATGTCAATACATTCACTTGCTATGCTGTGGTGCTCATCACTAATTTCTGCCTCTTGTTCAATATCATCTGTTTTACATCGGTATATTATTTTGCAGTAATTTGTCAGTGCTTCCTTTAATTTAGATATTATATTCTGCTGCCAACTGCTAGACTGTACTTTGTTTTCACCAGAATCTGTTTTGCCTTGATACATTTCATAGCAGATTTCCAGCAGTTTAAACATTTTTTGCATTTTGCTCTGGTATTGATTTACATCTACTTCTGTGCATTCTTTTGAGTGAGTTACCATTTCTTCAGGTGCATTGCTGGGGTAGAAATGCTCATGCTCAGCCAAGCTGCTTGCATCGTCTGCTGTTGACCTATTGCTGCTTGCTGATGCAATTTCGGTGACTGCTGTTGACCTAATGCTGCTCACTGATGCAATTTCAGTGTATGCAGTTGAGCAATTGCTGTTTGTTGATACAATTTCAGTGCCAGCTGTTGAGCTATTGCTGCATGGTGATGCAATTTCAGTGTCTGCTGTTGGCCTATTGCTGCTTTCTGATGACATTTCACCATCTGCTGATGAGCTTTCACTCTCTGTTAATGGAGTTTTCCAGTCTGCTAAAGAGTTGATTTTAGCCATTTCCAATGTGTTTTATTTTGACTGCACTCTGATCTCAAGTTAGATCCTTTTTCCTTACACTGTGGGTCACAAGATCACAAGATAATTATGGATGAGGAAGGAGATTTGGCCCATCTTAGTTCATCCATCCAGAAAGAGCTGACAGTTCCCCACCCCCCAAATCCACCCCTCCTCCACATTGCAGCATCTAATTGTTTCTTTAAAAATTCTAGGATTTTCACCTCTGCTGCTCTATCTGAAACTCCATTCCAAATGTTGGTCACTCTTTGTGCAGAAGATCTTCCTGATATCAGTCTTAAATTTATCTTTTAAAGTTCGAACTTGTGACCCTTGTTCTACTCTCTCAGAAGTCTCTTTTCCATGCTGAAAAGCCCAAGCTTCTCCAGACTTTCTCCATAACACTGACCTTTGACACGAGGGAGCAGACTTGTGGCTGTTCCATGCACTGCTTCCAGCACTTGAATGTTTCCTTTGTTTTTCTGCGACCAGAACTAATCATAGTATTCAAGGTGTGGTCTGACTAAAGCACAGTACACTTCGAACACAACTTCCTATATTCTATTGTTTTGGCTATGTATTTCAACATTTTTTGGCTTTGTTGATCGTTGCTTTGCATTAGTTGCACATATTAAGATTCAATCTACTAAGACTATTAGTTCTTGTTCAACTTCATCTTTAACTATTTCAACACCATTCGTGGAGTATGAGTGTTACACATTTTTTCTTTCCTAGGTGCACTTTACAATAGTCTGGTTTAAATTTCACCTGTCATTGTTTTGCCTACTTAAATATTTTGTACATCACATTCTGTAATTTCTGAGTTAGTTCATTTGCTTCTCTGAACCATGTGAAAATTTGGCCAATCTGAATTGAGTTTCTGAATCTGTCATTGATATAAATTAGAAACACTGATCCCTGGGACACCCTACTCAGTACCACCCCTACCCTCCCCAAAAAAGAAAATCCCCAAATAAGTTCCCTAACAAGTATCCATTGACTTTTATCTTGTAGCTTTTTGTGTGAACTTTAACAAATGCCTTTTGGAAGTCTAAGTACACCACATTCTAGGATTTAGCACAGTCCACTTGAGCTGTCACTGCCTCAAAGAAGTCACGAAGATTTGTCAGGCAGGATCTTCTCTTTCTGAAGCTGCAATGACTATTATTTACTAGGGCATTGTTGCACAAAATAATCTTCAAATTTACTCCTGACAACTGATTCCATTGTTTGAAATTTCATAATAGGAAGACCTATTCACTTCAGTAGCCAAGATATCTTGCACAGTTGTTCAATGATAAATTCAAGCAGGGAATACAACCTCGCTTTAAAAGACGGCCTTGTGAGTCATGCAGGAAATTGTGCGTGGTAAGTGGGTGGGCTTCCCAATTCCAAAGGTGATTGGAAATATCCGGGAGTTAAAATCACCCAGGTCTCAAGCCGACGACATTAAGGGGACTTCCCGCCTGCATGTTTCGTGCCTCGAGTTAAAATTGGGTTTTCAATTTTTATATTTGATATCCCCTTCCATGCCCGTTGTATATGTGCACTGATTGGAACACTGCTGAGGTACTCCTGTTACAGGCTCCCAGTGCACCACTGCATTGCAATACTTCTAAAGCAGGTCCCTGCATCCAAAACACTTTAGTATTTCGAACACCTGCCATCGTGTTATCAACTCGTATATACCACACTTTAGCCTCATTCTTCTGGCTTATGACATCATTTCAATGCTTTGTAACAGACTGAAAAAAATTATTTCTATGTAATTGTGACTAACATATGGTCATTACTTAACATTTGCTTTAGTAAAAGGAGTGTTCCATTTTCACATACTGTGAATGCTCCACAGAAAAAAAAGGAGAGAAAAACATTATGCCCAACTAAGTAATTGTTTATGTTCATTACCACCAGACTCTTGTTATAAACACTTTTCTATCAACCATTCCGCCACCTCAGTTTTAACTTACTATTATTTCAATTCCAATTCTAATCCTGAAATGGGCCTCAAATCTTTATATACAACACACCAATCCCACTCTTTCTGATTAAGTGTACTGTAATTGCATCAATTACTTTGAGGTAATTCAATTTATATACAGTACTTACTGTCTTTAGAAGAATTTTCACCTTTACTTTTATATCTTTTTATATCTTATTTTATGTATTCCAATGTCCATCTCATCAATTCCTCTTATAAATTTAAATACTTGTGTCACACAGTATCTCCACTTATCCCCTAACCTAAGCTTCCTCAATATCCCCTCAATGCACTTAGCTCCAGAATAATCCTAGTTGCTCTTTTTGCACTCTTTGAGACCATGTATTTCTGGCCAGAAACTAAAAATAGTTACAATATTCCAAGTCTACTGTAAGACATCGAAGTAGTTAGGATATTACCTCTTTTGACTGGTTCTCTACGTGTTTGGTAAACACCATAAAATTACATTGGCCTTTTTAAAACTGTTTCATGATGCTGTCACAATGGTTATTCTTGTGTGCATGATGTAGCATATGATGATTTAATAACAATTTCCAAAGGGTATAAAAATGCAAAATGTTTTTAATAAAAATGTAATAGTGATTATATATTATATAGAAAAAGGGGCTTTCAATTGTACTATTTTAACAGGCATCTATCAATAAGCTGCCAAATACTAAACTCAGGTTTAAAATGAAAGTTTAGAAAATTGCTTCCTCTATGCTACAGTCACTGGACTTTAAGATTTCGAGCTAACAGACATACTTCTTAATGCAAGAGATGTTTTACTACAGATTTCACACTCCAATCCCTCTGAATTGGAATGGAGCATATACATAGCTGAAATAATATGTTAGCTCAAAAGAAAGTCAACATTTATTTTTCTTTTGTAGTGTTATGTCTTTCTCTCAGGCCAAATTATTAATATTGTGTAAACGTATTTGCATTCTTACATCTGGATCAAATGGTTATATGCTTGAGTACATCATTTAGGTTTATACAACATTAAACAATATGCATTGCTGCTGTGCAAAATTTTACATCGGGAGTGTCATGTATTTCACCATCTTACAATGACAATAGTTATGTAATTGTAACTCATGCACACTGTACCTGTACCCTTGAAATGTACACCCTGACCACAGGGGGTGAGCTTGCGGGAGACACTCCTCACCTGGGTTTTCAGGTATAAAAGGGGAGGTCCCACCCAGGGTCAGCACTCTGGTCCTGGGAATAAAGTGAAGGTCACAGAGTAACCGTGTCTGATATATACATGCCTCGTGTGAGTTTGTAACAAGGTGCAGAGACACTACATTTGGCGACGAGAAACGGGAATCACCAAACCACAAGGATGGCCACCGGTGGCACAGAGGAACGTTACTGTGTGGATGAGGACTGGGACGACTTTGTGGAAAGACTCCAGCAGAGCTTTGTCACAAAGGACTGGCTGGAAGAGACAGCGACTGACAAGCGGAGGGCGCATCTACTGACCAGCTGTGGTCCACAGACGTATGCGCTGATGAAAGAGCTGTTCGCACCGCAAAAGCCAGCGGACAAGTTCTTCGAAGAGCTCAGCCAGCTGATCAGGGAGCATCTCAAGCCAGCAATTAGCGTACACATGGCCTGGCACCAGTTTTACTCTCACTGACGTCGGGAGGGTCAAAACGTCTCGGACTTCGTGGCGGAACTGCGGCGTTTGGCCAGTCTCTAAGTTCTCCGATGCCTGCAGGGGGGAGATGTTAAGGGACTTTTTCGTCGAGGACATTAATCATGCCGGCATTTTCAGGAAGCTCATAAAGACTAAGGACTTGACTTTAGAAGGGGCGGCGTTTATAGCTCAGACCTTTATGGCAGGGGAAGAGGAGACCAAGCTAATTTACGCACGCATCCCTGGTTTTAATGTTGCAATGAACCAGGGAGTTAATGTTGTAAAAGTGATACAGAACCCCGCAGGCAGGCAAGGGCAATTCGACACCGCCCAGGCAGGCAGGCAAGGGCAATTCGACACCGCCCAGGCAGCAACAAGCTCCAGGGTGGGCCTGCAACAGGGACAATGGAAAGGGGATCGGCAATTCACACCATCACGAGGAACAATGCATCCCGTGATGGGACCAATAACACCCTCCATCAGAGTGCTTAGAAACAGCCAAACGGGCCATCAGAGAGGAATGTTTGGGAATTGTCCTTTTGTTAACAGCAATCTCAGCTCATGCTGGAGGTATGGGGGTAGACACACTGCCAAAAGCTGCAGGTTCCAGCTTTATACCTGTAGGATTTGTAATGTCAGTGGACACTTGGCCAGGATGTGCAAAAAGGCAGTAGCGAGGCTAGTCTGCGAGACAAAGGAACCAGACGAGGGGTCTGCAATGCAGGATGAGGCCTGGGGAGCAACCATGGATGCTGAAGTTCAGAGAGTTCATGTGGCTGACGTCCACAGTTCATACACTAAAACGCCACCCATGATGATGAAAATCTTACTGAATGGCATCCCGGTGCACATGGAGCTGGATAAGGGAGCTAGACAGTCACTCATGAGCGCCCAACAATTTGAGAGACTATGACCACACAGAGCTAGCAGGTCCAAACTGGAACGCATTGAGACACAGCTACGTACGTACACCAAAGAGATAATCCCAGTGCTGGGCAGTGCAAACTTGGTAGTAACGCATAATGGATTACAGAACCGGCTGCCACTCTGGATTGTTCCGGGAAATGGTCCCGCGCTTTTGGGGAGGAGTTGGCTAGCTGAGATGAATTGGAAATGGGGGGATGTGCACGCCATCTCATCCGTGGAGCGAAGTTCATGCTCGCAGGTATTGCAAAAATTCGAGTCAATCTTTCAACCCGGTGTCGGAACGTTCAAGGGCACTAAAGTAGTGATAAGCATCACTCTGAACGCCAGACTAGTGCACCACAAAGCCAGAGCGGTGCCGTACGTGATGCGTGAGAAAATTGAAAGTGAACTGGACAGGCTGCTCAGAGAGGGCATCATTTTGGCCGTTGAATTCAGCGACTGGGCAAGTCCCATCGTTCCCGTCCTCAAAGCAGATGGCTCGGTTAGGATTTGTGGCAACTACAAAGCCACCATCAACCGAGTGTCGCTGCAAGACCAATACCTGCTTCCAAGAGCGGAGGACCTCTTTGCCACGCTGGCAGGTGGAAAGCTGTTCACGAAGCTGGACCTCATTTCGGCCTACATGACTCAGGAACTGGCGGAAGAATCCAAGCTTCTGACCACCATCACAACGCACAAAGGATTATTTGTCTACAACAGGTGCCCGTTTGGCATTCGTTCGGCAGCGGCTATCGTTGAGCAAAACATGGAAAGCTTGCTCAAGTCCATCCCTGGAACGGTCGTATTCCAAGACGACATCCTTATAACGAGTCGAAACACCGAGGAACACCTCCGCAACCTGGAGGAGGTGCTACGCCGATTGGATCGGGTAGGTTTGTGGCTGAAAAAGGCTAAGTGCGTGTTTTTGGCCCCAGAGATCGAGTTCCTGGGCAGGAGGGTTGCCGCAGAAGGGATTCGGCCCACTGAATCAAAAACTGAGGTGATTCGCCGGGCGCCCAGGCCCAGTAACACGTCAGAGCTGCGATCATTCCTGGGACTTTTGAACTATTTTGGGAACTTTCTGCCGAACTTAAGCATATTGTTGGAGCCGTTACACATGCTCCTCCGTAAAGGGTGTGAATGGTTTTGGGGGGATTGTCAAGAACAGGCTTTTAATAAGGTGAGGAACCTGCTGTGTTCCAACAAACTGTTGACTTTGTAGGACCACTGTAAAAAAATGGTTTTAACATGCGATGCGTCATCCTACGGGGTTGGGTGTGTATTGCAGCAGGGTAACGATGACGGCCGACTCCAACCGGTGGCTTACGCCTCCAGGTCGCTCTCCCAGGCAGAGCGTGGATATGGCATGGTCGAGAAGGAGGCACTCGCGTGTGTGTGCGGTGTGAAAAAGATGCACCAGTACCTTTTCGGTAGACAATTCGAGCGAGAGACGGACCACAAGCCGTTAACATCCCAGTTATCCGACAGTAAGGCTGTCAACGCTAACGCGTCAGCTCGCATACAGCGATGGGCTCTCACGCTGGCTGCGTATGACTACACCATACAGCACCGGCCAGGCACCGAAAATTGCGCTGACACACTCAGCAGGCTCCCACTGGCCACCACCAAGGGGGCGTCGGAGCAGAGTGCCGAGATGACATGGCCGTTGAGGCTTTTGACACTGCGGGCTCCCCCATCACAGCCCGATAGATCAAACTCTGGACCAACAGGGACCCCCTCCTATCCATGATAAAGAAATGTGTCCTGACTGGGAATTGGGCGCCCACACCCAGGGCGTACCCCGAGGAAGTCAGGCCGTTTCAGAGACGGATGGATGAACTCTCCATCCAAGCTGACTGCCTGTTATGGGGCAGCCGGGTAGTCATTCCCCAGAAAGGAAGGGAAGCGTTCATCAGGGAACTCCACAGCGAGCACCCTGGCTTCGTGTTAATGAAGGCCATTGCCCGGTCACATGTATGGTGGCCGGGGATTGACTCAGACCTGGAACACTGGGTTTGCAGGTGCACGACGTGGCAGACATTGTTGAGGGCAAGTCCCAAACCGAGCTCCATGATCGAGGCTCAAGGGGGAGGTGTATAGAAATAGATGACCCGGTATTTGTTCTTAACCATGCTTTGGGACCCAAATGGCTTGAGGACACTGTAATTGGCAAAGAAGGAAACAGGATCATGGTGATCAGACTAAACAATGGGCAGATATGCCGCAAACACTTGGACCAAGTAAAGACAAGGTTCAGCACAGACACGGAGGAACCTGAAAAGAGCATGATGAGATAACACCCACACCACTGCCAGCGTACGAGCAACAAAGACAGCCCTCAGCATGCACAGTCCCAGCGGCTAGCCCGGACAGGCCGGAATCACCTCAAGTGACAGAGACACATGTTGAGGCTCAGCCACCAGAGCCACAACTGCGGCGCTCCACGAGAGAGCGTCGATAACCCGATAGACTTAATCTCTGAAACTAAAAGACTTAAGAGGGGAGGTGATGTCATGTATTTCACCATCTTGCAATGACAATAGTTATGTAACTGTAACTCATGCACACTGTATCTGTACCTTGAAATGCACACCCTGACCACAGGAGTTGAGCTTGCGAGAGACACTCTTCACCTGTGCTTCCAGGTATAAAAGGGGAAGTCCCACCCAGGGTCAGCATTTTTTGGTCCTGGGAATAAGAGTGACTGTGTCTGATATATACATGCTTCGTGTGAGTTTGTAACAAGGTGCAGAGACACTACAGGGAGTACTACATTATAAAATTTACTACATTAATCCAAGGTCCGATCTGCTTATTCTGATGGTTACTACAGTCAGGAAATAATTTAAGCATTCACAATACCGACAAACTGGAAAGATTTGCTAGTAAGGAGTGGGACTGGGAGTCGAGCTGCATCATTACAATGGCTTTTTTTTAATTTCAAAAATAATTTGCATCATTACAATGCATCATTACAATGGCTGGTTCAGGTAAAGAGAGCAAAGAAGGATGAGGACTTGCCATCAGGCGCCAGAGACTACTAGAAGCGTCTACACCACAAGACATTAGGTTAGGGTGACCAAACGTCCCTGTTTTCCGGAGACAGACTTTGGATGAGATACTGTGACCCCAAACAAACAATGTCCCCAAAAGAGTCCCTGGTTCACGAAACTCGTCGCCGAACTGACTAGTCATATTCATTGGAATATATGCATGTTAGACATAATCACAGTTTCAGGTCAATGGACTGAACAGTGCTATTGTATTATTTATAAACATTATCTGAATGCGCTTCAATAGTGTCACATCCACCGTAACAATATGCACATTTGTTTTGCAGTTATAGTGTATATGTGCAGCTGCTAAATAAAAGACTGCCTCGCCAGGCTGCAGCAACCTACATCTTCCATCCTGGCTACTTGGCTGTGCTCCCACCCTGTGTGTCCCGGGATTCGGTTTAGAAAATATGGTCACCCTACAGTAGGTGACTGGATATAAATGCCCACCTTGGCCTGGCCCCCCGTTCGTCGCCCTTCTGGTGCCTCTCCCATTGCACGCGCTCCCGCTCACCCACTCATTACCATGGAGACGCCAAACGGACCTCCGACCCGGATATAGAAGCTAGCGGCTGTGATTTCTCAAAATGTCGCTTGTTGGAATACAGTTAGTGCAGATTCTGCTCTCGGGGTTTGGTTTTCTGTGGTAGGGCCGGGCTTTCGGCGCGGTGCCGGTGTGTGTAGCGCCGGAGTTTGGAGGCGGGGACACGGGACGGCAATAACTGGTCTTACTGGTGAATGTGTAAAAGGATGATATTTTATCGGCGGTCCGCACTATTGGCTCTAAATATAGCTGTCCGATCGCCCACGGTCTTATTTCTCCGTGTCAATGAAGGTGGGCCACGGATAAAGATCCTGGATTCCTGACCGTGACGGACGCTCACCTTGGTCCCAATCACTTCTCCCTTGTGTTTTGTCCGCGCAAACAATCGTGCATGATCAAAACATTGTAATTGTCCAGGATACTGGCTCTAGATTATAATCAGCGGATCACAAGTATAATCAATGCAAAACCGAAATGGACGATTTTATGTGATGATCTAGATAGTTATTAATATCTGTGATCATTGTTTTCAGGGATCAGTAATCTCTAAGAGGCTGTGCAAACGAAACCATGGCCTTTTTGAAACGAAGAAAGGCCTCTAAAGCTATGGAGGAAAGTCCAAAACAAAAGGAGGATGAGCAGCCCAAAGTAAAGACAAAAACTGGTAGGCTTTCCATATGTAGATGGAAAAGCTCATCTCATTTTTTTAAAGAACATTTCGAAAAGGCAGGCGGAATGGAAAATGTGGAGGGGGGGGGGGGGGGGTAAGCATAGCCCTGATAATAAAGGATGACTTAACGACAGTAGTGAGAAAGGATCTTGGCATGGAAGATCAAGAAGTAAAATCAGTATGGGTGGAGTTAAGAAATAACAAGGGGCAGAAAACACAGGTGGGAGTAGTTTATAGGCCCCCAAACAGTAGCTATACCATTGGACACAGTATTACTTAACAGATAATAGCAGCTTGTAACAAAGGTAATACAATAATCATGGGGGACTTTAATCTTCATATAGACTGGGCAAATCAAATTGGAAAAGGTAGTCTGGAGGACATGTTCATGGAATGCATTCGTGACCGTTTCCTAGAATAAAACGTCATGGAACCAACCAGGAAACAAGCTATTTTAGATCTTGTATTGTGTTATGAGGCAGGATTAATTAGTAATCTCATAGTAATGGATCCTCTGGGGAAGAGTATTCATAATGTGATAGAATTTCACATTAAGTTTGAGAGTGAAATACTTAAGACTAGAATTAAAGTGTTAAATTTAAATAAGGCCAGTTACCTAAGTATGAGAGGCGAGTTGTTTTATATCATGAAGTGATCGAGCAGAGTTGATGGATAGAAATAGACTGATACCAGTGATTGAGAAGTCTAGACCAAGGAGACATAGATGTAAGAGATTTGGGGTTGAGAGCAAGATGGACTGTTTTACACAGAGGGTTGTGAATCTGTGGCATGCATTACTGGCATTAATGATTGAAGCAGAAACCATGTTAACATTTAAGAATAAGTTAGATAGATGGTTAAAGGAAAGGAGAATAAAGAGATATGAGAACAGAATGGGTACATGGGATTAGGACTACTTCTTGAAGAAATCATAGAATCTTACAGAACAGAACCAGGCCATTTGTCCCATTGTGCCTGTGGCCTGGTTCTGTTCTAAAGATTCTATAATTTGTGGCTCTTTGATAAGAGCTATCCAATTAGTCCCACTCCCCTGTAGCTTATGCAAATATTTTCTTTTCAAGTGTATATATACAATTCCCTTTTGAAAGCTATTATTGAATTTGCTTCCACTTTTCAAGTAGTACTTTCCATCTCTCCTCATCATATGGGAAATAAACACCAGCATGGAATGGTTGGGCTGAATAGCTTGTTTCTGTGTTGTAATTCTATATCTGCACATTGTCACTTTTATATTTCTTTCTACATAATTCAACCATCTCGTTACATCACATTGTTTGCTAGTCTATGAAACCACTCGGAAGAAAGAAATCACGCTGGAGGAGGAAAGATGTAGAAGGCTGATTTTCACTTGACGTTTTATATGGCATTGTGAGCTGCACCATGATGAAGGCATGGAAACAGGCGCATTGATTTTTGGAATGTACTGTGCAAGATAGGTATTGGGTGACAGCTCAGAGGACAGTGGCCAATGCTTGAAGTAATGACTTGAATCTTCACGAACAGAAGATGTTACTGGCAAGAAAATTGTGATGGAAGGAGAAAGTATGCAGCATTATTTAAAAAAGAAACGCTCTACATTGCATCCCAACTGAAACTGAAATCTAATAAAAGATTTGGATAGTTCAAGACTGCTACAGCAAGATTGAGCATTCTGAAACGTATAATCGTGAAGCTGAAATCAAGTCCAGTGAAACCAACTTACGTTCTTAATCAGTTGGTGTTCTACTTTATTTTGCCTCTGGAATATGTAAAATTAAGTGGGAGCAAGCTGTGTGTGTTTCATTTGTTGTGCAGACTAGACTCCAGGATGGGATGCCCCCTTCAAGTTCAGTTCAGAATCCTTGCTGACAACATAATTCAGACTAGTAACTCAAAGTAGTATAGGTTTATAGAGCGATCTGTCAGACAGAACCCATAGGGGCTGAAATTGTCCATTTTTTTTTAAGAGCACTCTTAAGAGTCGGAGCGGACTCTCCGACGATCGGGATATTGCCCTCGTGATTTTTTGAGGCGGTAAAGGTATCCGCCCCGCTTCTGTGGGAATGGCGGTAATGATGTAATTAGAGCGCGCACCGCCTGGTCCCCGCCCTGGAATTGACATTGCCCTCAAATAGTCGATCGACCGCTTGTCAGAGACCCCGACAGCTTCGTGCGGCAGGAACAGAGAGACAGACTATTATCTGAATGGTGACAGATTAGGAAAAGGGGAGGTGCAACGAGACCTGGGTGTCATGGTACATCAGTCATTGAAGGTTGGCATGCAGGTACAGCAGACGGTTAAGAAAGCAAATGACATGTTGGCCTTCATAGCGAGGAGATTTGAGTACAGGGGCAGGGAGGTGTTGCTACAGTTGTACAGGTGAGGCCACACCTGGAGTATTGTGTACAGTTTTGGTCTCCTAACTTGAGGAAGGACATTCTTGCTATTGAGGGAGTGCAGCAAAGGTTCACCAGACTGATTCCCGGGATGGCAGGACTGACCTATCAAGAAAGACTGGATCAACTGGGCTTGTATTCACTGGAGTGAGAGGGGATCTCATAGAAATGTTTAAAATTCTGATGGGTTAGATGCAGGAAGAATGTTCCCAATGTTGGGGAAGTCCAGAACCAGGGGTCACAGTCTAAGGATAAGGGGTAAGCCATTTAGGACCGAGATGAGGAGAAACTTCTTCACCCAGAGAGTGGTGAACGTGTGGAATTCTCTACCACAGGAAGTTGTTGAGGCCAATTCACTAAATATATTCAAAAAGGAGTTAGATGTAGTCCTTACCACTAGGGGGATCAAGGGGTATGGTGAGAAAGCAGGAATGGGGTACTGAAGTTGTATGTTCAGCCATGAACTAATTGAATGGCGGTGCAGGCTCGAAGGGCCGAATGGCCTACTCCTGCACCTATTTTCTATGTTTCTATGAAGCTGCCAGTGGCTGGGCAGCGCGTCTGCCCTTAAAGGTACAGGCGCACCGCCGTGGCCGCCATTTTATTCTAATTGTCGGCCAACTCTGCAGTCAGCCCAACAATGGTGGCCACGGGTTCAGCCATGTAGGCCTCGTAGCGTCCCTCCCGTTTAAGTGAAGGAGCGAGACGTTGATAAGCATAAGCGCAACGTGGCAGGTCCGTGTCATGCTGACGTGCTCAGCACGGCGCTGATGACACCGCCCACCTTCTGCCCCGCTCCCGACTCGCTTCCGCCCCTCTGCCGCTCCAAACACCGCCCGATGATTTTAAAAAAGAGGACCATTTCCCTCTATTCCTCGCCCCATCGCTTCACCAGATAATTCGAATTATCTGCCCCAACTTCAGCCCCATAGAAGTCTCAAATTGCTAGTAAATTTAAATACCACTTTGTCAGCTTTTCTGGGAAAGGAAAAGAGGTGAGTGATTATCATCACCACTTATAACAGCTTTAGTCATTGGGTCACGGTCGTGTTGGAATGTCACCATTTCTGATGACTCAGCTTTAAAACTGTACAGCAGCTGCTTATATAAATTGGATTTGAAAACTAGTTCATAGCTGACTGCAACAACAACTTGCTTTTATGTAGCACCTTTACATTAGAATAATGTCCCAGGGCACCTCACACAAGAGTGATCAAATAAAAATCAATGTCGAGCCAAAGAAGTGGAACTTGCTACCACATGGAGTAGTTGAAGCTAATAGCATGGATGCATTTAAGGGGAAGCTAGATAGGTGGATGAGGGAGAAAGGAATAAAAGGATATGCCGATAGGGTTAGATGAAGTAGGATGTGAAGCATAAACACCGACATAGGCCAGTTAGGTGGAATGACCTGATTCTGTGCTGTAAATTCTATGTAAGTTTATGTGCATCTGTATATTTCTACATTTATACACTGACCTTGCATGTATAAAGGTTTGTATGCAATTATAGGCATCTGTGCTCTTGTGTCATTTATCTGCATCTAGTGAATTCATTCACATGTTAACTGCATCCCAAACCTGTTGCTACTTCATCTCTACCCCATACATACCTTGACTTGGACTCAATTATCTCTGTACTAGACTGTTGCCAAGAACTTCTAAGCCTGATTTTCATCTATTCCCAAAATACTGACTATGCATACCACATAGCTTTCCTTTCCTTTAGTTATTACCTCTTATACATTCTGATCTTGCCTTTTCTCTTTGTCTTATTGCTGCCTCTAATGCCACATTTATATTACAGTGCTGCTACCTATGCCAGCTTTCTCTATGTTAATGCCTCCAGCCAGATGGAGTACCATGGCATATCCTGCTGCTAGAAAATCTGGTATTTTTTCAGGTCATCGATATCCTGAACATTCAGCTGTTTGTACAGGCCAGCAATGCACTTTGTGTTTTCTGGACTGAATAGACCTTTCTTTCACTGGCATTCCACAGTTAGACCGCTAACTGCAGCCACAACTGTCAGACAAAATGTACATGTATTCTTTTTCAGTTTTGCTGTTGGCGCTCTGGAATCCACTTGTCGTGAATGCAGGGCAAATTGAGGAATTACTTTAAGTGGAGGTAGTTTTACAATATAAATGTCACACAAGACTTGAGGGTGCTATTAATAACCTTGCTTCTCCCTAACAATTTCACTCTGTTACATATAGTGTTTAAAATATGAGCTGATCTAGAGTATTCTTATTTCTTGATAGTGTTTCTGTTTTACATATATAAATAGACTTTAGACTTTAAACCAGGTTAAGAAAATAATTCATCAATGTAAATAATGGCCCTGAAATTCGGGTCGGAGGCTTCCTTCGGACAAACGCCTCCTACCCGAGAATTTTTTACGAAAGTACCTGGTGATCCCGGAGGCGCTTGAGATTCCAGTGGGAGGCCTTCTCTTCCCGCGCTTCGGAGCGCGCCCCCGTCCTCGAGGTTCGCACATAGAAGCTGGAGTCACGTGTGACTGGAACCTCATATCTCATTGCTATCAATGAGGAAAAAAAACACATTAAACACAACATAAATTTTAAAAAAACACATATTTGAAATTAATTAAAATTAAAGTTAATTAAATGTCTTAGAAAGAATATATATTTTTTTGATTTTTTTTTGTGTTTGAATTGGGTTTAAAATAAACTTGCCTTAGTGGATAGGGTTTTAAACATCAAAATGTGCACTTAAATTTTATTTTTATATGTTTTAAACCTCTTACGCTGGTAAAAGTAGCCTGCTTTTACCAGGTGCAACAGTTTTAAGAATATTCGTTGGGCAAATAGCTCAATCTCGCCCGCGTGAATGTCCTGGTTGCGGGGATGCGGACGATCTGTCAAGCCAAAAATTGACAGATTGGAAAAGCCGGTTTTTGGCGCATGCACATTGCGCACCGAAAATTGGCTTTTGCGGGGCCTCGCCGTGTCCGTACGTATTCTGTATGGATCCGGCAAGGCTGGAATTTTAGCCCCAATATTAACTTTTGGCCAGAGATTTCAGTTGGAATAAATGTAAGGTCGCAGTATGATTTAGGATCAGTTTTGTTTAAGATAGCAAATCATTACTCTTCTGACAATAATGCAATAAAACACAAATAAATGTTTTGACAAAAAGGTTGTTGAACATAACTGCAAATGTAATGCCCCTATTCAAAAAAGGAGGCAGACAAAAAGCAGGAAACTATAGACCAGTTAGCCTAACATCAGTGGTTGGGAAAATGTTGGCGTCCATTATTAAAGAAGCAGTAACAGGACATTTGGAAAAGCAAAATATGGTCAGGCAAAGTCAGCATGGATTTATGAAGGGGAAGTCATGTTTGAAAAATTCGCTGGAATTCTTGGAGGATGTAACGAACAGGGTGGATAAAGGGGAACCAGTGGATGTGGTGTATTTAGACTTCCAGAAGGCATTTGACAAGGTGCCACGTAAAAGGTTACTGCACAAGATAAAATTCACGGGGTTGGGGGTAATATATTAGCATGGATAGAAGATTGTTTTCTGTTTGTCAGCCAGAGAGTCGGGATAAATGGATCATTCTTTGGTTGGCAATCAATAACGAGTGAGGTGCCGCAGGGATCAGTGCTGGGACCCCAACTATTTACAATCTATATTAACGACTTGGAAGAGGTGACTGAGTGTAACATAGCCAAGTTTGCTGATGATACAAAGATGGGAGGAAGGGCAATATGTGAGGAGGACATTGACAGACTAAGTGAGTGGGCAAGAATTTGGCAGATGGGGTATAATGTTGGAAAGTGTGGGGTCATGCACTTAGGCAGAAAAAAATCAAAGAGCAAGTTATTATTTAAATGGAAAAAGATTGCAAAGTGCTGCAGTACAGCGGGACCTGGGGGTACTTGTGCATGAAACACAAAAGGATAGTATGCAGGTACAACAAGTGATCAGGAAGGCCAATGGAATCTTGGCCTTTATTGCAAAGGGGGTGGAGTATAAAAGCAGGGAAGTCTTGTTACAGCTGTACAGGGTATTGATGAGGCCACATCTGGAATGCTGCGTGCAGTTTTGGTTTCCATATTTACGAAAGGAAATACTTGCTGTGGAGGCAGTTCAGAGAAGGTTCACTAGGTTGATCCTAGGGATGAGGGTTTGACTTATGAGGAAAGGTTGAGTAGGTTGGGCCTCTACTCATTGGAATTCAGAAGAATGAGAGCTGATCTTATTGAAACGTAAAAGATTATGAGGGGGCTTGACAAGGTGGATGCAGAGAGGATATTTCCACTGGTGGGGGGGGAGACTAGAACTTGAGGGCATG
Organism: Pristiophorus japonicus; assembly: GCF_044704955.1. NCBI lineage: Eukaryota > Metazoa > Chordata > Chondrichthyes > Pristiophoridae > Pristiophorus > Pristiophorus japonicus. The sequence continues at coordinate 146,917,948 of NC_091989.1, forward strand.
ATCTCAGAATAAGGGGCCGCCCATTTAGAACTGAGTGAGGAGAAATTCCTTCACTGAGGGTTGTGAATCTGTGGAATTCACTGCCTCGGAGAGCTGTGGCAGCTGGGACATTGAATAAATTTAAGACAGAAATAGATAGTTTCTTAAACGATAAGGGGTTATGGGGAGCGGACAGGGAAGTGGAGCTGAGTCCATGATCAGATCAGCCATGATCGTATTGAATGGGGGAGCAGGCTCGAGGGGGCCTTATGGCCTACTCCTGCTCCTATTTATGTTATTATTGTTTTACTTTTCAGTAATCTGCTATGTAATTCCATAGGTCCAGTGACAGCGAAGCATGTAATCTTCCTGATTGGTGGAATAATGCCAATTTTCTTAGGATTTCTCACCTCACTTTATTTTGCAACTTTGCACGAAAATGATCTGTGGTTTTCTACTATCCAGGTAAGAGGACCAAAATTGTAAAGAATACTAACATTAAATAAGTGAACAAAAAAGCTGTTGGGAGGATGGTCATTTAAAAAAAAACACGACTATTATCAGTTTTAATTTTAATTGTTTTTCTCCCTAATTTGTACAGTAGTTAGTCAATTGGTTTATATTTGTTGGATTGAATATTCTATACATTGAAAATCTTGTCTGTAAATATCTGTCGATAATATGTATGCTTGTATGTAGTGAGCTTGTAACATTTTCTGATTGGTCTTCTACATGACACCATGGATCAATTCGATCTCAACATTGATGCCGGCTAACCGTGTGATTCAACAGAAACAAAAACCCGCAGGGCAGGCTTTTTTTTATTTTCTATGTTTATTTTTATCATTCTATTTTTCTAAAGTTTATTTTTTAGCAATTTTCCTTGCTTTTAAATTTAATTTTACTCCTGCACAGCTATAACTTAATCCATTTAGACTCCCTGGTCTGCCTAATCTGAATCTCCTTTCCTGTTTCCTCTGAGCTCACTCAGTCTCTATGGCTAATTTGGCATTTCTGGTTTCCTCTGCCCTATCCATATCTTTGCTCTGCCTTTCCTGACTCTGTCTCGGGTATCTGCCCTGCCCGGCCTAACGCCAATTCAGTCTAACCTGAAATATTTCCAATCACCCAACCACAAACAGTGTGTGTTTGTTTGTTTGTTTGTTTCTTTCTTTCTTTCTTTCTCTCTTTCTTTGTTTCTTCTCCCTCCTTCTTTCTTCTCCCTCCTTCTTTCTTCTCCCTCCTTCTTTCTTCTCCCTCCTTCTTTCTTCTCCTCCAAAACGTCCTCCCCCTGCCCAGTGTTCCCTGACACTGAGCAGCAGTGCAGGAGATCCCTTAGTTGTTACTAACATGCAGGCTGTATTGCACAAAGTTGATCAACTGCGCCACAGGGTGGCAGCAAAGATATCCTATCATTTTCTTTTTGCATCAAATTACTCTTTTGGCCCTTTTTTGCATTAGGTTTCATATGCCCTTACTTACTTTCCTGTCTTCTCCCTTTTCCCCTACCCTCTCCCTTTCTTCTTTTTCTACCTCCCCCTCTTGCTGCCCCTTTTCTCCCTGCCCCTTTATTTTCTCCGCCCACACCCCCCATTTCCCTATCTAGGGAGTTGCCAGAAAATTTGTGCTCCAATGAGAAGTTGAGTTTTAACAAGTTGCAGGAGCCATCAATAAGACTTGCACATGCATCCTTGCTCAAAGTAGCAACTGATGATTTCAAGCAAAAAAGAAAGGTATTCAATAATTCTACAGGCAATAGTTGGCCATCAGTTTTCTTTCTATACTTTATACGCTGGTTGGCTTGGAAAGGTGCATGATGCTCACATGCATATGCAAGTAGGAATAATGATCCATCCATAAACATTGAAGGAGTATAACTTAGCTCAGAGACCTCATGTGCTCTTTTCTGCCATGGTCTTTGATTACATTTGATATTTAAGTACTAAGTGAGTGTGTTGCAACAGTTTGTCTAACATATGTGGAGGTCAACAGTACTCTGGAGACGAAAGGCTGGTGCTGAAACAAGGTAGCAATTATTTTTTAACTACACCTTCAGATGACAGTATGCTATATTCTGCATTATTTTTGTGAAAAACCAGTGCATTATTTTTGTGAAGAACCAATGCAAGTTGTATTGGTAATGTCGTTGCAAATTAAATCTATAGTGCAATCATGAATGATATCAAACAAGGTGGAGCCCATTAAATGCAGTATATGTTGCTGTATATTTCTGGCTGTTTAAATTTCAAACTATACTAGAGTGATCTGATATCTTGTCTTTATGTTGCACAATTTTCAACAAAGGTGACATAGTAAGCAGCTGTAATTTCTTTATTACTGATTGAATAGTCTGTCGCAGTACTGCATGCACTGTTCGACTGTAGTATGTGTACAATTCAAAATGGGTGTTGTCCCTTTTTATAGGGAACACATTGGCATATCTAAGAGAATTGTAATGGTGATGCGACGAAACAAGGTCATGCAGGAATGATGTCAGAAAGCACTTCTTCACACAAAGGGTAGTGGAAATCTGGAATGCTCTCTCCCAAAATGCTGTTGACGCTAGCTCAATTGAAAATTTCAAAACTGAGATTGATTGATTTTTGTTAGGCAAGGGTATTAAGGGTCACGGAACCAAGGCAGATAAATGTAGTTTAGATACAGATCAGCCAAGATCTAAATGAATGGCAGAACAGGCTCGAGGGGCTGAATGGCCTACTTCTGTTCCTATGGGTCAGACGGTTGTGGGTTCAAGTCCCACACCAGAGACAATTCAGTGTTGTACTAAGGGAGTACTACCTGTGGCATAACTAAGGCCATCTATTTCCACCACCATAACATCGCCCGTCTCTACCCTTGCCTCAGCTCATCTGCTGCTGAAAACCTCATCCATGCCTTTGTTACCTCTAGACTTGACTATTCCAACGCACTCCTGGCTGGTCTCCCACATTCTGCCCTATGTAAACTTAAGGTCATCCAAAACTCGACTGCCTGTATCCTAACTTGCACCGAGTCCAGTTCACTCATCTTCATCATCATCATTGTAGGCAGTCCCTCGGAATCGAGGAATAAATCGAGGAAGACTTGCTTCCACTCTTAACATGAGTTCTTAAGTGGCTGTACAGTCCAATACGAGAACCACAGTCTCTTGTCACATCACCCCTGTGCTCGCTGACTTACATTGGCTCCCGCTTAAACAATGCCTCGATTTCAAAATTCTCATCCTGGTGTTCAAATCCCTCCATGGCCTCGCCCCTCCCTATCTCTGTAATCACCTTCAGCTCCCTGAGGTATCTGCGCTCCTCTAATTCTGCCCTCTTGAGCATCCCAGATTATAATCGCTCAACCATTGGTGGCCATGCCTCCTGTTGCCTAGGCCCTAAGCTCTGTAATTCCCTGCCTAAACCTAAACCCTGTCTATATATTCCCTGTACATGGAGCATGCTGTGCCCTACATATACGGGTCAAGTTTCAGCCTGAGTTGTTCCTATTTTTTTGGAGCAACAATTTAGAATGGAGCATCTTAGAAATTGCAATTCTTGGCATTTAGTTTGCTCCAGTTCTAGTGAGTTAGAACAGTTTCATTTTAGAACAGAATTTTTTTTTCAAAAGAGGGCGTGTCCAGCCACTTACGCCTGTTTTGCAAGTTTAGGCAGCGAAAACTTACTCCAAACTAACTTAGAATAAGTGTAGATTTTTGTACGCTCAGAAAAACACTGCCTACACTTACAAATCAGGCGTAGGGAACGAGAGATGGGGGGGTGGGGGGGGGAGGGAAGTAATTACATTTTATAAGCATTCAGCAGTCTCACTTATACAAATAAAGAGCCATCCTGAATACTAAATGATAAATAAAGCAAATAAAAAATACATTGAATTTTCCTACCTGTCTGAAGCAGCAGCAGCAGCAGCCTTCAAGCTGTGAAGATTCAGGCCGTCCGGCAGGGGACAGGGGTGGTGTCAGTCCAACGACCCACAGCGACGGCAGCAGCAGCCTTCGAGCTGTGAAGATATCGGCCGTTCGGCCAGGAGACGGGTGGGACACAGTTGGGTCCACACACACAGGCAATGCCTCCCGAGCTGCGCTGTGACTTCGGCCATTCGGCCAGGAGACGGGCAGGACACAGTTGGGGCCACACACACAGGCAATGCCTCCCGAGCTACGCTGTGACTTCGGCCGTTCGGCCAGGAGACAGTGGCGGGACATGGTTGGAGCTACACACAGAGGCAACGCAGCAGACTCCAGAGCTGTGAAGTTATTTTTATAGGCTGCAGGCCGTTCGGCCAGGAGACAGGGGAGGCGTACAAAGCACCGGGAGAGAGAGCCAGCCAGCCAGCAAGTTTAAAAGTTAAATTTGTCATTCAAGTATGGGTGCTGCATTATCAACACCATGGATTATGCAATGGTTCGCCATCAGTTCACTGCATAGGAGGGAATTGGTTAGAGCTCACCACATCAGGAACGTCATAGCCCATAGGCTGATGAGCAGGAGACCTTACCCACGTCGGCAATATCGAGCCAGGCGTTCATACCTGGACATGAGCGAGGCTGATTGTGTCAAAAGGCTGTGTTTCCGCAGAGACGTTGTTGTTGAGATCTGTGATATGCTGAGAGCAGATTTGCAGCCCAGAAGCGGAACGCCGACTGCCTTGTCTGTTGAAGTGAAGGTAACAGCTGCACTTGCCTTCTATGCCTCGGGATCGTTTCAAGCTACAACTGGAGATGTGTGCGCCATCTTTCAACGTGCAATACATGCCTGTGTTTGCCAGGTCACGGCTGCACTGTATGCGCGGAGGAATGACTTCATCAATTTCCCAATTACTGCACAAGCAATGCATGACAGGGCTGTGGGCTTCTTCAGGATTGCTGGCTTCCCAAAGGTACAGGGCTGCATTGATTACACCCACATTGCCTTGCGAGCACCTGTGGAGGATTCTGAGCAGTACAGGAATAGAAAAGGTTTCCACTCCCATTAACGTGCAGCTCGTGTATGACGACAAGCAGCGCATCATGTCAGTCGATGCGAGATACCCTGGCAGCACCCATGATGCGTTCATCCTACGCGACAGCGTTCTATCTGACATGTTTGAGCAGCAGCCAGAAGGGCAGAGCTGGCTACTGGGAGACAAAGGGTACAGCCTGGCTCATGATGTCCCTAAGCGTAACACGGACGGAAGCTGACCATCAATGCAACATGGCGCACATTGCGATGCACAGCATCATAGAGAGGACTATTGGCATCTTGAAACTGCGTTTCCAATGCCTGGACCATTCCGGAGGCCACTTGCAATACTCTCCTCAGATTGTCGGTCACTTCACTGTTGTGTGCTGCATGCTGTATAACTTAGCCATCATGAGGCAGCAGGAGCTGGCAGTGGAACTAGAAGACCCACATGAGGGGCCAGTGCCTGATGATAGTAATTTGGAAGAGCAGGATGATGACAATGATCAGGAAAGCATGCAAGTGCCTGATGCCGGAGCACGAGGTCGGAGGAGGGCAGTCCGTTGTGCTCCTTTAACGATTACTCGAGCCCTACGCCAGCAGTTCATCCGTGATCGCTTCAATTACTGGTGCCTGAGGGCTCCGTGACAACTGTTGAGCATAGACATGTTTACTTTTTGGAGTTGTTCCTATGTTGTGTTGTGTTAATGGAACATGATTCAGTTTTAATGAAAAAATATTTTATTGAAAAGTTAACGTTAGTGCAATAAAATATTTGTTTCAAACTTTACTTTTTAATATGACTCTAAGATCACTTATAAGTTGTAAAGTTACAAAACTTACAAAACAATTTCAATTTGAAAAACGTTACAACAGTTACATCAAGAACAAGAACAAAAGCAGCAAAGAAAGGCTGCAACCATCTCTCATCCACAACTTGGTGAATGTTCACTTCTTCATTGGCCGGGCTATGTGCCCTTATTGCAGCAGCTACCTCACCCAGGCCCTCCCTGATGGCCCATGCTGTCACTTGCATGCCCTCCCTGACAGCCTGTGCCGTCGATTGCACTCCCTCGGCCATTCCCTCCCTCATTTCCTGTGTCATTACTGCTATTTCTCCCGTCAGTACCGTCACCTCTTCACCCACTGCACTGATGCTGCCGACGAGTGATCGGGTAAGCTCATTGGTCTCCATACCCAATGCCACAACCTGAGCCGCATCTGTTGCACGCTGCATCTCAGGAGAGCGTGTCTCCAATCTCCTTCTCCTCTACCTGGGTTTGCCTCGTGGCCCCACTACACTGGGAGCCGCGGGCTGGGACAGTGGGACAGTCAGGGTTCCAAATGGCAACACTAGAGTGGGAGGCGCGGGCTGGGATGGTGCGGCCCTGGGTCTTGCGCCCGGCACCACTCGAGTGCAAGCCGCGGGCTGGGATGGTGGGTGAATGGGTGTAAACTGCTCCATTATATCCCCAGCACCACTGGGACCCGCAACGTCAGAATCAAAACCATGGAAGGTGGAGCCAGAACCTATGCGAATGGGAGGCGCAGGCTGGGATGCTGGGGCACTGGCTGTAATCTGCTGGATTACACCAGCAGCACCACTGGGATCCGTAACATCGGAATCAAAACCATGGAAGGTGAAACCAGAACCTATGCAAGAGGTTGAAACTCTGATGCCCGTTAATGTGGGCTCATAAATATTAATTTGGAAGGTCTCCAGTGAAGACATTTCAGTCATCGTCACCTGCAGCCAGTCTGGATCGTCCGCTTCTGGTTCTTGTTGTGGATTTTCAGGATCTTCAGGGTTGGCATTATCATCATCATCATCGTCGTCGTCTGCAAAATATATCAGAACAGTCAAATGTTTAGCAGCAGAGGAGGGGGCAGGATTGGTGGCATGAGTACTCTCACACATAGCAGGCCAGGCAGCAGGTTGATTTGAAGGGCCACGATGCATTTTCAGGACTTGCCCTCTTCCTTGCGTGCGGACCCAGCTTGTGCTGTACTGATTGCTTTTCTCCATGTATGACTCATCATAGCAGCTACCCTCTGTTCTAAGGGTGTCAGTGGATGCAGATTTGGTGGGCCTCCTCCTGTTCGCGTTCTTTCCCTTTTGTAGTGGGCCAATTTCTTCTGCAAAGATTAAAATATCACTTTTTACAGCGTGCGTCTTTCTGCAGGGTGGGACATACAGATAGTCACATTTACAATTACGATTACATTAAAAAGTGAAAATATTACTTACACTAACTACTTGACCAAGGTCATGCCATTTCTTTTTACACTGGCTTCCAGATCTCATGGTATGCACCACTGCGCAGTAATCTTCTGCAACTTTGTTCCAGCGTTTCTTCATTTCTTTGGGTGGCACCTTTATGCGACCTCTGTTGCTGGTATCCAGCTCCTGCCATCTCTGCTCGGTGACGTTAACGAATATCTCCACTTCCTCATGCAAGAAATTCTTTGTTCTTGGTGGACGTTGTTCCATTGTTGTATTGAATTGACACTGATTTTTCAAAACACACAGTCCTTAATTTGCATGCACTTATGCAGCACTTGTTCTGGAAGTTTAGCAGCAAAAAGCAACACTCACTGATTTTAGCAGGTGACTTCTTCAACAGTGCTGCTAAAAGCATTCCTTCAGGAACAAAAAATCACCATGATTCATTCTCAAGCCTTTCCACAGCTCCACAGGTACCTTTTAAAAATGGCCAAGTGCCAATGTTTGTATCACGCTGCGCACTGCTGCGAGGCCGAGAATTCCTCCGTGAGTTTTTGACGCGCTTTTGAGCACGGAAAACAGGCATGGGTGTCGGGGCTGCGCCATTCTAGGTGCGCCCCGAAACTTGAGCCCATAGAGACTGCTTCCATTGGCGACTTCTGCCAATTAAATGATCAGATCAAAGCACTTGAGTGTGACATGCAGAGGCACAGTACCCATTTCATAGGGTCAACTCCACAATGGATACTACTCCTGTCTGGAATATTACATGGTCTATCCAGAAATCCTGCTCATGGAGATGTGATAATCTTCTCACAGAGACATTGTTATCTTTGCTAATATTCTAGTTAAATACTGCATATAACTTGATTTGCCGTGACTGATCGATTAAGATTTTATTATATACTTTGGTACTGGAGTCTTACAACCCTGATGTCTATACACCTGCCTTTTCATCAGGGCTAGTGATAAAAAGTAGGAATACTGGCAGAAATGTTCTTGCTAGCTATGGGATGCCGACAGGAATTTCCGTATAGTTGCTGTTGCCACTGTTAAATTGAGTAACTCAGCACTGACCACAGATTCAGCCATGGACCTTATATGGAAAAGTCAATACATTTGCCCACTGAGCTATCATGGCACACTGTCTATACAATTCTAAATCTGATTGTATCTTTGTTTTGCTCCATTTTTAAGTTGTTTGCTTCTCACTCTAAGTTTTCCCTCTTTATGCCACAAACTGATTGACAAACACCCACTGGGAATTAGGCTGAGATTATGAAACCCATTTTTTTTTAAATCACTAAACTCAGACTTTCTGTGTATTTTTGCTTGAAGTGTCGGCTTTGGCTCAGTGGGTAACACTCTCGTCTCTGTGTCAGAAGTCTGTGGGTTCAAGTCCCACTCCAGGAACTTGAGCACAAAAAAATTGATGTAGGGAGACAGAGGGAAGTAGAATGGGGGCAGAAGCAAAAGATAGAAAGAAGAAAAGGAAAAGTGGAGGGCAGAGAAACCCAAGGCAAAGAGCAAAAAGGGCCACATTACAGCAAAATTCTAAAGGGGCAAAGTGTTTTAAAAAGACAAGGCTGAAGGCTCTGTGCCTCAATGCAAGGACTATTCGGAATAAGGTGGACAAATTAACTGCGCAGATAGCAGTTAACGGATATGATGTAATTGGCATCACGGAGACATGGCCCCAGGGTGACCAAGGCTGGAAACTCAACATCCAGGGGTATTCAACATTCAGGAAGGATAGACAGAAAGGAAAAGGAGGTGGGGTGGCGTTGCTGGTTAAAGAGGAAATTAATGCAATAGTAAGGAAGGACATTAGCTTGGATGATGTGGAATCGGTATGGTTGGAGCTACGGAATACCAAAGGGCAGAAAATGCTAGTGGGAGTTGTGTACAGACCACCAAACAGTAGTAGTGAGGTTGGGGACAGCATCAAACAAGAAATTAGGGATGCGTGCAATAAAGGTACAGCAGTTATCATGGGCGACTTTAATCTACATATTGATTGGGCTAACCAAACTGGTGGCAGTGCAGTGGAGGAGGATTTCCTAGAGTGTATTAGGGATGGTTTTCTCGACTAATATGTCGAGGAACCAACTAGAGGGCGAGCCATCCTAGACTGGGTGATGTGTAATGAGAAAGGACTAATTAGCAATCTTGTTTTGCGAGGCCCCTTGGGGAAGAGTGATCATAATATGGTAGAATTCTTTATTAAGATGGAGAGTGACAATTAATTCAGAGACTAGGGTCCTGAACTTAAGGAAAGGTAACTTCAATGGTATGAGACGTGAATTGTCTAGAATAGACTGCCGAATGATACTTTAAGGGTTGACGGTGGATAGGCAATGGCAAACATTTAAAGATCACATGGATGAACTTCAACAATTGTGCATCCCTGTCTGGAGTAAAAATAAAGCTGGGAAGGTGGCTCAACCGTGGCTAAAAAGGGAAATTAAGGATAGTGTTAAATCCAAGAAAGAGGCATATAAATTGGCCAGAAAAAGCAGCAAACCTGAGGACTGGGAGAAATGTAGAATTCAGCAGAGGAGGACAAAGGGTTTAATTAGGAGGTGGAAAATAGAGTACGAGAGGAAGCATGCCGGGAACATAAAAACTGACTGAAAAAGCTTCTATAGATATGTGAAGAGAAAAAGATTAGTGAAGACAAACGTAGGTCCCTTACAGTCAGATTCAGGTGACTTTATAATGGGGAACATAGAAATGGCAGACCAGTTGAACAAATACTTTTGTTCTGTTTTCACGAAGGAAGACACAAATAACCTTCCAGAAGTACTAGGGGACCGAGGGTCTAGTGAGAAGGAGGAACTGAAGGATATCCTTATTAGGCGGGAAATTGTGTTAGGGAAATTGATGGGATTGAAGGCCGATAAATTCCCAGGGCCTGATAGTCTGCATCTCAACGTACTTAAGGAAGTGGCCATAGAAATAATAGATGCATTGGTGAACATTTTCCAACAGTCTATCGACTCTGGATCAGTTCCTATGGTCTGGAGGGTAGTTAATGTAACACCACTTTTTAACGAGAGAGAGAGAAAATGGGTAATTATAGACTCGTTAGCCTGACATCAGTAGTGGGGAAAATGTTGGAATCAATTATTAAAGATGACATAGCAGCGCATTTGGAAAGCAGTGACAGGATCGGTCCAAATCAGCATGAATTTATGAAAGGGAAATCATGCTTGACAAATCTTCTGGAATTTTTTGAGGATGTAACTAAGTAGAGTGGACAAGGGAGAACCAGTGGATGTAGTGTAGTTGGACTTTCAAAAGGCTTTTGACAAGATCCCACACAGAGATTGGTGTGCAAAATCAAAGCACATGGTATTGGGGGTAATGTACTGACATGGATAGAGAACTAGTTGGCAGACAGGAAGCAGAGAGTTGGGATAAACGGGTCCTTTTCAGAATGGCAGGCAGTGACTAGTGGGGTGCCGCAGGGCTCAGTGCTGGGACCACAGCTCTTTACAATATACATTAATGATTTAGATGAAGGAATTGAGTGTAATATCTCCAAGTTTGCAGATGACACTAAACTGGGTGGCGCTGTAAGCTGTGAGGAGGATGCTAAGAGGCTGCAGGATGACTTGGTCAGGTTAGGTGAGTGGGTAAATGCATGGCAGATGCAGTATAATGTGGATAAATGTGAGGTTATCCACTTTGGGGGCAAAAACACGAAGGCAGAATATTATCTGAATGGCGGCAGATTAGGAAAAGGGGAGGTGCAACGAGATCTGGGTGTCATGGTTCATCAGTCATTGAAAGTTGGCATGCACATACAGCAGACGGTGAAGAAGGCAAATGGTATGTAGGCCTTCATAGCTAGGGGATTTGAGTATAGGAACAGGGAGGTCTTAATGCAGTTGTACAGAGCCTTGGTGAGGCCTCACCTGGAATATTGTGTTCAGTTTTAGTTTCCTAATCTGAGGAAGGACGTTCTTGCTATTGAGGGAGTGCAGCGAAGGTTCACCAGACTGATTCCCGGGATGGCGGGACTGACGTATGAGGAGAGATTGGATCGACTGGGCCTTTATACACTGGAGTTTAGAAGGATGAGAGGGGATCTCATAGAAAAATATAAGATTTTGACGGGACTGGACAGGTTAGATGCGGGAAGAATATTCCCGATGTTGGGGAAGTCCAGAACAAGGGAACACAGTCTAAGGATAAGGGGTAGGCCATTTAGGACTGAGATGAGGAGAAACTTCTTCACTCAGAGAGTTGTTAACCTGTGGAATTCCCTATCGCAGAGAGTTGTTGATTCCAGTTCATTGGTTATATTCAAGAGGGAGTTAGATATGGCCCTTACGAACAAAGGGATTAAGGGGTATGGAGAGAAAGCAGGAAAGGGGTACTGAGAGAATGATCAGCCATGATCTTATTGAATGTCAGTGCAGGCTCGAAGGGCCAAATGGCCTACTGCTGCAGCTATTTTCTATGTTTCTGTGTTTCTATGACACTCCAGTGCTGAGGGAGCGCTGTGCTGTCGGAGGTGCCGTCTTTCGGATGAGATGGCAAGTTCACCTGGTTATTTGTATTTGGGTATATTTCTGAAATATATTTTGTTTTGGTTATTGTTACATGAAATAAAGAAATAAACTTGCTAGTAGAAGATGAAATTAGCAGTCGTGTACCAAAGGAAAATTAGAAAAAAGACACCTTTACTGCTTCACCAGGATCTTCAGTGTTTTACAGTATTGTTCAGGTCTCTTGAACTAATGAACTTGAAACAGCCATCAAACTCTTTCAACTTCTCCACAGCAGTAGCTATAACTGGTTCAGGCTACTTCCTCTGTCAATACATAATATTACATTGTATTTACAGCACACAAACAGGCCATTTGGACCAATGGGTCCGTTTCGGTTTATGTTGCACATGAGCCTCCTCCCACTCTTCTTCATCTAACCCCATCAACTTATCCTTCTATTCCTTTCTCACTCGTGTGTTTATCTAGATTCCCCTTAAATGTATCTATGTTAGTCGACTCAACAACTCCTTGTGGTAGAAGTTCCAATTTCTAACCACTCTGGATAAAGAAGTTTTTTATGAACTCCCTATTGGATTTATTAGTGACTATTTTACATTTTATGGCCCCTAGTTGTGGTCTCGCCTGCAAGTGGAAACATCCTCTTTACGTCTACCCTATGACACCCTTTCATATTCATAAAGGCCTCCAGCAAGTCACCCCTCAGTCTTTCCTTTTCTAGAGAAGAGAGCCCGGGGCTGAAATTCAGGGTCCCGTGAGGGACCGTTTGTTGGGGGGCGTCCAGCGGTAAAGATGTTGGGGCCGCGGTGATGTCATCAGGGTGTGCACCGCTGCTACGCGACCAGGCCATCCATTTTCAATTATTTAAAAACCCAGCTTTTTTTTGAGCAGTGCCTCTGCCAGGTTTTTGTGTTGGTATGCTTTGCTGTGATAGGTCAAAGCAGTACTCCTACGATCGGGGTATTTTTGGTCGCACATTTTGTAAATGTTTTTTTTCATTTAATTTAACCATCTGAGTGCTGTTTCTAGTTTTTGTGAGAGTTTTGAGCACTTTCAGCTCAGTCATTCTGTGCTCCAGAGGTCTGCAGCCATGGCTGTCCAACATCCACAAGGGCGTGCTGACGTGCGCAGACCTGCACGTCGAGAGAGTGTCCAGAAGGGAGATGGCGTCAGGAGGATCAGGCACGCTGACCCCACCCCCCCACAACATACTGGGCCAGGAGCCTTGCCAGCAAGAGCCTGGCAGAGGCGCCTGACCATGAGGAGGACCAGGGAGATGGCCAACATCCAGCTGCCATGGGAGGTGGCCAACACAGAGGTGGGGGAAGGAGGCCCTACCCTCAAAGGGTCTACAGACCTCGGTTCTCCTTACTCCATCTCAGTGATGAGCAATGCCTGCGAAGGCTGTGGTTCCGAAAGGAGGTACTGACGGAGCTGTGCAATGTGATGCGACAAGATCTCGAGCCTCACACAAGGCTCACGACCACCCTGACAGTTGAGACCAAGGTGACCATCGCTTCGAATTTCTATGCCCCGGGATCTTTCCAGTCTGACACCGCAGACATCAGAAACATTTTGCAGTTCTCTACACACCGCTGCATCCGGAAGGTGACGGATGCACGCTACAGGAGCAGAGTGGACTACATACCATTCCCCATGACGAGGGACAAGCAGGTGGAGCGGCAAGCTGGATTTGCCCAAATTGCAGGGTTCCCAAGAGAGCAGGGTGCGATAGACTGCACACGTGCTGAGGGTGCCACAAGATCACCCCGAGATCTTTGTGAAGCGCAAGGGATTTCAACTCGCTCAGTGTTCAGCTTGTGTGTAACCACCAAAGTCAGATCCTGTCGGTTGATGCGAGGTACCCAGGCAGCTGCCATGATGCGTTCATTCTGCGCCAGAGCAATGTGCCCACCCTATTCACCGGGCCAAATGAGGATTGTGGTTGGCTACTTGGCGGCAAGGGATATCCCTTCTCCACTTGGCTGCTCACTCCACTGTGGAACCCCAGGACAGCGGCAGAGCATGTGTACAGCAACGCTCATTCAGGCACCAGGTGCATCATCGAGCACTGCATAGGCATCCTTAAGCCTGGACTGGTCTGGTGGCACCTTGCAAAATACTCCTGAATGGGTTTCCATATTCGTCGTGCTCTGCTGCATGCTGCACAACCTGGCCCTCATGAGGGGACAGCCGCTGGAGGTCGAGCCAGCCATACCACGCAGGCGGAGGAAGAGGAGGATCCCCATCGCCACCCAGCCAGGAGGTCTCATCCCCATCGCAACCCTGCAAGGGAGATGCAGCTACGTCTGATAGCTGCACGATTCACATAATATTATTCACACATGACCCTTCAGTTCCCACTTTCCATGGCCATCTCAAGCAGTGCCTTCACTCAGAATTGCCCACTCCCAAATAAAACACCTGGCCAGATATATGTGCCAAAAATAAAGATTTATCAAATGATAAAAGTCAGTGAAAAAACACAACAGAAACAAAAAATACTACCATCAACTACCACAAATAATCATGTTTTACCCCATGCATCTCTTTATAACACCTCTTACGTGTGCCTATTCTAAAACTACGCCTAAGCGTCTCCCCTGTGGCTGCATCATGGGTCTGGGAAGGTTGTTGTGTGTTACCTACAGATGTCCTTGTTGGACGCCCTCGAACATCTTTGGGCCTGGAAGGGCCGGGTGCAGACAGTCCAGCACCCTGGAAGCAGTGACGCGTTGGTGCCAGCAGTGTCCTCCTCTTCCTCTTCCTCCTCAGTGGTACCCCCAAACATCAGAATGCTGTGGATACTCACAGCAGGGCTTGAACCCGCAATTTCCTTACTGCTATGAATTGAAATTGAAGGGATTCTGTCGACACGGCTGTCATGCAGGCCTCCAGCTGCTCTCTGATGTCTGTCGGTGTGTCATGACTGGCGACTGTGCTGCCACTCAGTCTGTCATCTGTAAGCATAAATGGGAGAAGGGCTGCCCTAAGGGGGGAGGTAGGGGATTGACGCATGCAGTCCTCAAATAGCAGACTTCCATAAGGAAAGGCACAGTAGGTGCTTGTGCATTCAAGTAGAGAGCGCATTCAAGGACAGCCTCACTTACCAATGCTGCCCACATCGGCATCACCAGTACCGGAGGCAACGGGGGGCGTGTCATCTGCAAGCATAAATGGGAGAAGGGCTGCCGTGAAGGGGTGGTGGGGGATGAAGGCATGGAAGATGCAACTAGCAGACCTCCATGAAGGAAAGGAACAGTAGTTGCTGGAGCATTCAAGGAGAGAACATTAAAGGAGGGCCTTCACTTACCCACATCGGCGCCAGCACGACCGTCGCCCACAGGGAATGCACCATGCCGCCAACCAGCGCCTCAGCCCTCTCCTCCAGAGCTGTGAGCACCTGTGTGTCTGCGTAGCCACCACCTGTCCTCACTTGCTCGCCTCTATTGTGAGCCAGTTTTGCCCACAAAAGAAAGCATGGTTGGTGAGTACAACTGTGATGACGCATCAGAAATGAGTGCACAAGTGTTTGTCCGTGACATGCAGCTGTAAGTGTGAGATGAAAGGGAGCCTCCATTGCGAGAACACACACATATATGTATAGAGGTGTGAACAATGAAATACTGCTAGAGTGAGTATGGGAAAAAAGAGAATGTTGAAGGAGAGTCTCGCAGATGCAAGGTCAGCAGTTGGTGGAAGAGATGCTCACTTTCGTAAGATGGATGATGTCATGGAACCATTTCAAGCACAGTCCTCTGATGGAGGTGCCTGAGACCTCCCGATGTGATTTCCCTTCATGCATTTTTGAGGACCTCCCTTGTTGGTCTTCCCACGTCCGGATAGAGGACTCTTCTCCTGTCCTCCACATCTTGCATCAGGGTGTCCAGCTCCGCATCCATATAATGGCTTGCCCTCCTTGCTCGTCTCACAGCAGCCATGGTCAACCTCTTGCACGCCAGGTGGATAAGGTGGTTAAGAAGGCATACCGAATGCTTGCCTTTATTGGCCAAGGCATAGAATATAAAAGCAGGAGGTTCTGCTTAAATTGTATAATACTTTGGTTAGGCCACAGCTGGAGTACTGCATGCAGTTCTGGTCGCCGTATTATAGGAAGAACGTGATTGCACTAGAGAGGGTGCAGAGGAGATTTACTAGGATGCTACCTGGAATGGAGAATCTTCGTTATGAGGACAGATTGGATAGGCTGGGCTTGTTCTCATTAGAAGAGAGGAGGTTGAGAGGAGACCTCATTGAGGGGCCTGGACATAGTGGATAGTAAGGGTCTTTGCCATTGGTGGAAGGGTCTATTACGAGGGGGCATAGTTTTAAGGTGGTTGGTGGAAGGTTTTGAGGGGAGACTTCTTTACGCAGAGGGTTGTGGGGATCTGGAACTCGCTGCCTGGAAGAGTGGTGGATGCAGAAACCCTGACCACTTTTAAGAAATGGTTGGATGGCACTTAAAGTGCAGTAACCTGCAGGGTTATGGATCTAGAGCTGGTAATTGGGATTAGACTGGATGACCTTTTGTTGGACGGCGTAGATATAATGGTAAGTACTGTATGGAATAGAATACGACCAGGGTGATCTCCTGAATTAGTTTCGATCGCCTGGATGGGTCGGAGAGGAATTTTCCCAGATTTTTTTCTCCCTAAATTGGCCTGGGTTTTTATCTATTTTTTGCCTCTCCCAGGAGATCACATGGCTCTAGTTGAGGTGGAGTGTAGATGTTTTCAGTATAAGGGGTGTCACAGTTGTGTGAGGCAGACTGGTTGGGCTGAGTGCTCTTTGCCTTTCCGTCATTGTTCATAGGTTTATATGTAACCTTTAGGGCTGCTGATCAAGGACCGTGCAGCTCTTTGTCGGCCGGTGAGGACACGATGGGTCGAAATGGCCTCCTGCGCTGTAAATTTCTATGTTTCAACTCCTTACCTTTCTCAGGGCCTAGCTGCAGGGAGCAGCTGGCTTGTTAGCAACACATTAGCAGCATTATGAATTTCTCCGTGGGAGTTACGCTGTAATTAACAGCCACACCACTGGAAACTGCATTTTGGAAATGCTCCTTTGCGCTGGAATCCATTTTTCCTTTTTTGGAGGTGAAAATGAATCGGGCCACCGATCGGAGGTAATGGCCCCCAAAAAATCGGGAGGTGCGCTAGCTTTCTTGTGCTACTGAATTTCGGCCTTCACCCGGTTTCCTGATAGATGTACCCGCTCAGTCCTCCTCTGTATTAACCCCCAATTTGGTATCATCCTCGGGTTTTAAAATTGTACTTCCAATTCCCGAGTCCAAATCGTTTATATAAATGGTGAACAACAGTGCCGATTCTTGTGGAGCATTACTTAACATCTTTTTTCCAGCCTGAGTAACTACCTTTAATCCCTACCCTTTGTTTTCTATTTTGTAGCCAGTTTACTATCCATTCTGCTACTTGTTCCTTGACTCCACATGTGCTGATCTTGGTCATGAGGCTACGATGCGGTACCTTATCGAAGGCCTTTTGAGATTTCAAATATATTTTGTCTACTGCATTACTCTTGTCTACCCTTTCTGTTACCTCTTTAAGCATAACCTTCCTTTTTGAAATCTGTGCTGACTATTCTTTCCTTTATTTTCAGTTTCTAGATGTTTTACTTTTGAGTAAATATTCCATTATCTTTCCTACCACCTATGTTGAGTTAGTTGGTCTGTAGTTTCCTGGGCTTGCTTCTTTTAAATGTCTTTCGATCTTTTTTGATCTCTTCTTCTAAAGTCATGTCCACCATGTTAATCTCCTTGGTAAATACTGAGGCAAAGTAGTGATTTAATATTTCTGCCATTTGCTGTCGATACCTGTGAGTTTATCGTGTGTATCCCTTAGTGGCCCTATCCCTATCCTGATTTTATATGTCAGTAGAATACTTTACTATTTAATTTTATATTCCTTGATCGTTTAATTTTGTAGTTTCTCTTTTAGAAACATCGAAACATAGAAAATAGGTGCAGGAGTAGGCCATTCGGCCCTTCGAGCCTGCACCGCCATTCAATGAGTTAATGGCTGAACATGCAACTTTAGTACCCCATTCCTGCCCTCTCGCCATACCCCTTGATCCCCCTAGCAGTAAGGACCTCAGCTTAGTGGAATCATTAGAAATTACTGTAACCAATAAAATTAATGTAACTGTAGTAACCAATAACCTTGCTGAAAACTGTATTAACCAATGTATTAGTAGCAGGTGGGCGGGGACTGGTGGCAAATGACGAATGGAACACTTCCCCGCCTAATTTCACCATTTTGACTGTATTTCGACTCTATAAACTGTAATTGCGCAGCCTGTCCTATGAGACCGGCGAGGAGAGCAACCAGCGGGCACACTGTTGCAACCGGTTCTCTCTTGATTAATCAGGTTTTAATAAACAATTCTTTTCTCTATATACGGACCTTTCGTCTCGCGTGTTATATTTTTAATACTCCACAACATTTTGGCGTCACGAACAGGATACAACGGGCAGCCTCCATACAGGCGTATACGTATCCATCACGAGTGAGTATATTTAACTACTACTCATAATCCAATGTGAACTGTTACGAGACGTGTCTGTTGCCCGGGGTACCAGAATCTGTGAAAGGTCTGTTATGGTATAAAAGACTTGGGGGAATTAGGAAGTCACGATAGACACTATCATAAGGTATCGATGTGAGAGTTGCCTCTAAGTTCAAGGGGAATCGGGTAGAGTGACAATCCGTATCTTAGAATACAGATAAATCAATAAGGGTGTCGATGGGATCGCAGGTTCTAGGATTAGGGATAACCGATTAGAATGACGATCAGTATCTAAGAATACAGTTTAAATCAATAAAAAGTCGGTGAGATCGTAGGTGAAGTGAAACCAAGTAGGGAGACGATCAGTATCTGAGAATACAGTGAAACCGATATAAGGGTAGACGTACCAAAAACTGAGTATGGTGTGTAAAGATATGCTGGACACTGCTCCCTTATGGGTGGCCGTATTTTTCAGACGACCATAAAAAACCTGATAGTGACTATGTTAAGTGATGGATGGATCCAAAAATAGAGCCGGCCAAATAATAGAATTAATAAGCTTTGTTGAATGGGAAAAAAAACTGGTGTGAATGTCTGTCTTTAAAATGAAAAGTGCTTGTGTGATTTTTGACTGCAAAATATTTGAGGTGGGAATTAATGAATTTTTCATGTGTCTGAAAGCCTATTTGAAAACATGGTGGAGCTGTCTGTTTGTTTTAGCCACTTTTTCGGACAGAAAGTTGAAAGTTTTTAACCCTTTGTAGTGTTCTGGATGTGGGACGTTTTAAGAAAGTGTGAACCTAGAATTGCATTTCATTTTAAGTTAGAAAAGCGGTGCAGATTTATTCTGATAAGTTACGGAGCTAGGAAATGCACAAAGGACTGGTTTGTTAAACAAAAGATAAAAAATGCGTGGTCCCGTTTGTTTTTTAAAAAAAAATTTCGACACGCTCACTTACTTGTCAAAAGAAAACACATAATCATTACATTGGGTTGAAAGACAATAAATTTGGTCTCTGGATGAGATAAAGAACGGAGAAGGGAAATTGTAATGCCTTTAAAAAAGCCTGCGAGGCTGTGGGCTGGGGAAGTTACGCCCTAATTCTCCTTTGTGTAAAACCTTGATGTGAAAGCTTCTCGCTCGGTAAAAAGAGTTTTAATTAAAAGATTGGCAGTACAATATTTGAATTGGGATTTTGAGATATTTCAGGTGATTCTCCTTGATAAACATTTTGGTTGTATTGGAAAATCTTGGATTTGGAAGCCTTTTTAATAAAAGTACACAACTACTGCGTCAGAAGCTGAAGCTTAAAAAGATGTAATTTATGAGATACTGTATCACAAAATATATCGAAGTTAGAGCAAAAAAATTTCTACTTATGCTATTCTTACTTGGATTGGAGTTTTTAATTTTCAGCTTCTAAAACAGAAGTTAGACACACAATTATAAAACAAGTACTTTGCATTCTGTGATCTGTGAATTACTTAGAAACTATAAGCATAAATGAGAAGTCCGATATTAAAAAAAACAGTATTACCATATTTGACATTTTGTAATCCAACAATAAATACAAATACTACAAAAGGGGAACAGAAATTAAGATGGGAACAGTGAAGAGTTAATTTTGTTGTGAAGGTTTCAAGTACCACTGGTTAAGAAAAGGCACAACAAAATACTGAGATACATTTAAAATAAAACATTAAATCTGGTCTCTTTTTTTCGAAAAAGAAATAAAACTAAAAGGTTTGGAAACAATCTAGAAATACCTTCGGGGGACAAAGTATGCGGTATACGCCGAGAGGTAGAGGGAACAACAAACTCCCCTGTTTGGCCCATGCGAAAGCCGGATGGATCATACCGGGTACCTATTGATTATACTGCCCTCAATAAAGTGACTCCCCGTCAACATCCTATCGTGGCCAGCCCAGCCACAATATTTAATGGATTGCAGAACCAATACAGCAGCTAGTGAAAGGGGGAAAACCATCCTTAGAAACTATAGAGTGGGGCCCCGAACAAGAGACGGCATACGGTAATCTGAAGGAAGGCCTAATGTCAGCTCCAGGGCTGAGACTCCCGAACATGGATCCTCCCATTCCATATATATTGTGAGAACCAGGGAGGCTTCTATCAAGCCGTGATGACACAAATGCATGGGGAATGGGGATAGGATGAGACTCGCAGCTTACTACTCGACACAGCAATCACCAGCGGCTGCCGGTCTGTCCAGATGCCTGGCCGCACTGGATTGTGCCACTTGGGCAGCCAAAATTAGCGAGCCTGTCATACTGACAGGAGAAATAATAGTGCAAGCAAAACACACACTGGTGGAAATGCTAAATACAGGGAAGCTCCGGGCCGTCTCCAATGTCCGCCGGGCAAAATGGGAGGCAGTCCTATTACTACATGATTGACTCGGATCAAGGGACTCATTTCACAGGTCAAGTGATAAAAGAAATGTAGAATTTTCAATATTAAACAAAGTTTCACATCCCATATCATCCCTAGATTTCAGGGATGGTAGAGAGAATGAATCGGACCCTTAAAACCGCCTTGAACAAGGCAATGAGGTTACCAGAAGGAATAGTGACAGGAGAAGCCGACTTAGGCCCCCTACGAGACAGAATCAGAAAGTATGTGAGGGAATTGAGTGAGCAGTTGAAAGGTATGCGACAGAAGGTCCGAGAAAGGCAGAAGGAGGAGGACAAAGGTGGTGAGGTAACCGCCTCGGCTATAATCCCCGAGGTGGGGCGAAGGTAATGGTTAAGGAAGTGGCAGAGAAACCAGGGTGGAGCGGACCATATGGGGTATTAATTAGTGGAGATACGTGTGCTTGCGTGAATATGAAAGTTAGGGGGCGGTGGAAGCACTGGTCCCAGCTGAAAGAATATAAAGATACGACAGATGGACTTTTTAGAGGATTAGGATGTATATTTGCAATTTTAGGGTACTAGCTGTAATAAAATGGATCTGGAAAAGGGCACATGCCTGGAGAAATGGTGCAAACAATCCAATTGAAATAGAAATGGTAAAAATCTAACTTAAAAACCTGGAATGTCCAGGATATGTTTTATCAACAGAATGTATATAAACGTGATCACCACCGCCCTTATGATTCTACAAGGACAAGCTACAAGGCTGCATTTAGAGAGCCCAGAAGCAAATACCCACACCAGAGGGTACAACAACTATGTAAAACAGCCCCTAGGGGGCAACATCCGAATGTCAGAACCATTTTATCTTGAAACCACAAGATAAGTGGGTAACAAAATGTTACCTGAATATTGTAAACCAGGGGAATTAACCTCGGGAAAGCACATGGTAGTTAAACCTGGAACAGAAGTAATAGTACATTGTCTGGACCCAGAGAGGGACATGGTCTGAGAGCTGTCCTCGTTAAGAGCAATAGAATGGGTCATATGTCAGGAAGAGAGAAAGTGTTCAGGTCCAGCGGTGATGATTAATTGTCAAAAACCTATAGTCATGACCCCAGAACCAACAAGACTACCACCAATTACTTCCCCCCCCCCCCCCCCCCCACTTACTGAAGGGCCGCCTAGCGGGTTGGTGATGAGATCGGAGGGAATGTTGTTATTTGACAATGTGCAGCATGAAGTGTTACCTGTGAGCATCAATTTAACAGTGCCATACCTGTCAGAAAAGTTTAGCCCCAAGACTAAAGCGTTGTACAAACGATTGGTAGACACAATCCTGAGAAAAGCTAGTGACGCATCAGGAGCAAGGGAGTATCACAAGCAGCTGAGACACAAAGCAGGAAGACAGAGGAGATCTATAGGGAATGACTTATTAACTGAAATAAGTAAAGGGACTTCTCTAGTAGGTGCACTAGATATACAGGCGATCCAAGCAGGAGTAGATAGTTTGAGGGGAACGATGGAGGTACTAATGAGAAAACGGGCCAGGATAGGGATAGAATCTTCAGAGTTAGGATCTAAAACATCCAAACTATATCCGTATTGGAAGGCCATGCACGAACAATTAACGAGCTAAATAAGCAGGAATAAGAGGACGATACTAGTAATCCCCGTAACAAACCAAGGCGTGTACCTGTATCTTCAATAGGAAGTTGAAAACATAGGGATAATACGAGGGGAAGAGTACATCCGCGATGGACCAGTATGCGATCAAAAAGAATGGAAATATAAGGGGAATATCTTTAACCGGGTGCTGGAGGGAAGGAAGCCTAACTATATGCCCTCACCCAGTGGGAGACGGGAGCAAGGATAGCTGCGGGTTTGACAATACTACGGAAGGATGTGTCATTGGAATAAGCCCTGCCCGAACCGAACCCACACATTATGCCTATGAAGGACGAGGAGAATATTGCGTGGTAACTAGCCTGGGAATTTACGATTGCGGAGGCTTGACTTGTAACATTACAATGTCTTCACTCCAAGAGTGTCAGTGGCAGTGGGAAGAGCACGCATGATGTATTTACACGCCAGGAAGACAATGACATTACATATAAGCGATGAGATTAAGCAAGACATTGATGATTACATGGAAGAGCAAGCACCACCAATTAATTCCCCTGTTACTTGAAGATTTAACTGAGCTCAAAGGACCATTAAGAAATAACATTAAAAGATATGAACTAAAGGATAAAGGCAAAGAACTGGACAGTGAAATAAAGGATAACCTGAAAAACCCGCCTCGGTATTTGAGATTATACATCCGTGGATAAGCATCCTTTTACATACCCTAGTGGCAGTACAGATAGTAATAGCCTTGAGTTGGTTGTTGATGTTATGTAACAAGTGCAAAAACTGAAGAGACATACCCGAGCAAAGTTACAAGCTAGGGATCAGAATTATGTCCCATGTGTTAGTCCTAGTGCAGCTGATAGTGGTGCTGATACTCCTGGGAGAATATGCAGGCAGATATAAGAGACGCAGAGCGAAGATGTTGGCTAAGGCCTGTAATCAAGAATGCAGAAAGCCTTTGCTAGATCCAAAAAGGGGAATCAAACACAAAGACGGCACGAATACTTGATATGAATCGTGAGTGTCCCAATCCTATCGCTTGATCAACAAAACCGAGTTGGGAGACACACGAATCAAGGCAGGGAAAGGAAAATTGTTGTTCATGGTGGGTATTAGGGGTTACCACCTGATCAAATGGGGGATTGTAAAAACCTTAATCAGGGGTAAAGTGATTCTGTGTAGTTAAAATATAAAGTAAGAAAGGCTGAGAGAGAGGTTTAAATGCGTTCATTATAGAATAGCTGAATCCCACATCCCAGCAATTAGGCTGAAACACAGAAGGTCAGAGAAATTCTCCTGAGGAGATAAGAACACCCACAAGATTTATGTAGACAGCTCTCAGAAATAACAAGAAGAGGCCACTATGTTCCAGCCACATGAGATAACAGGAACAAAGCCTCTTTTAGCAGAGGGGTAGCCAGATGGCTGTCGAGGACACGAGCCTGAGAGTGAGCCTGGGAAGACGTTCCCAGAAATGTAACACATAACCTGTAGGGGGCTTATCCCAAGCAACAGTCGTCAGAACTGAATGTACTAATGGAATCGTTAGAAATTACTGTAACCAATAAAATTAATGTAACTGTAGTAACCAATGACCTTGCTGAAAACTGTATTAACCAATGTATTAGTAGCAGGTGGGCGGGGACTGGTGGCAAATGATGAATGGAACACTTCCCCGCCTAGTTTCACCATTTTGACTGTATTTCGACTCTATAAACTGTAATTGCGCAGCCTGTCCTATGAGACCGGCGAGGAGAGCGACCAGCAGGCACACTGTTGCAACCGGTTCTCTCTTGATTAATCAGGTTTTAATAAACAATTTGTTTCTCTCTATACGGACCTTTCGTGTCGAGTGATATAATTTTATATAGTGATATAAATTTCCCAATTTATTACTTTGGCCTTTGTCTTACTTATGTCCATCTCAATCTTTATCTTAAACCTTATTATCTTGTGATCACTATTGCCTAGATGTTCCTCTGTGCTTACTTCTCTTATCTGTTCTGGTTCTTTCCCATTACTAGATCCATTACGAAAATACCTGGTAATCCTGGAGGAATGTAGGTCGGAAGCCTTCATTCACTGCGCAGCGCACGGGAACGTGTCTTTCAGATACATACGCATATGCTGGAATCACGTGAGCCTGGACCACGAGTCACTTTGTAGTATTCTCATTGATAACAATGGGAGCTCTATGTCGTGGCTCCCATTACTATCAATGAGAATACCCCCCTAAAACACCGAAACACAACACAATAAATAAAAAAAAAAACACCTCACATATTTAAAATTAATAGAAATTGAATGTAATTAAATGTTTTAGAAAATTTTAATTTTTTTTTTAATGTGTTTTAATAGGGTTACAATAAACTTATCTTAATGGGCAGGGTTTTAAATATAAAAATGAGTGATTAAATTACATTTTTCTATGTTTTAAAACTCTTAAGCTGGTAAAAGTAAGCTATACCAGGCGTAAGAGTTTAAAAGACATTCGTTAGGCAAGAGTTGGGCAAATAACCCAATCTCTGCCCCACGGATGTCCTTCCTTCAGGGATGCATTGGATCTGTCTAAAGAAATTTTTACAGATCGGAAAAGCCGGTTCTCGGCGCATGCACATTGCGTACATACCCGGTGAGGCTGCAATTTTCGGCCAATTGTAAAAACTCCATTCCCTGTATCCCTTTCACTACCTCTTCTTGCCAGTTTATTTGGGGGTAATTAAAATCTCCCATGATTATTATTTCACATCCTTTACTAGTTTCACATATCTGCTTACATATTTCTTCCTTCACCTCCTTTCCACTATCGGTGGTCTTTAGTGCAGCCCTTTTAGCATGATCGATCTCTTCTTAAGTATTATTTCTATCCATATGAATTCTGTTTCTTTCCTATTCAATTCAACAGTGGCAGATTTCATTCTTGTACTTCACTTTGGCAACAGCAGTGCCTTCTTGCTTTGGTGTACCCCAGCTTGTTCTGGCCTCTGTGGTGCTGCATTATATGGCTGTGTTGTATTATCATCTTTCTTTGAACTCCACAGCTTAATATTCCTTCCTTGGTGCTCTCTCATAGAAAGTGATAACTTCCAGCTTTTCTGTTCGCAGTGCTTATATATTGTACATAATTTAGCAGTGATCAAGCACAGAAAAAAATCTAATTCAGTTTCCCAAGCAGCCGTGGTAATTTTCAGCTGAATAGGTAATTGATCAGGAAAACTCTGAGAATGTTATGCTTTTATTTAGTATATGATTGAATATTACAATTGGAAAAAAAAGAAAGGCACCTTATGCAATATTACTGTTGAAACTCCCTTCAGAAGGAGAGATTATTGAGACTAGTGTTTCAGAGGAGTTTATTGACATGGCATATTCTGTTGGGGGGGGGGGGGGGGTTGGTGGGGATTGTGGTCGGAGGCTTCCTTCGTACGAACACATCTGACCCGAAAAACATCTACAAAACTACCTGTTGGTCCCTGTAGGATGCTGGTCCGAGGCCTTAATTTGCTGCGCAGCGTACGGGGATCTGTCTTTCACGTACGGACATCTATGTTTGAATCACGTGGGCCTGGACCACCAATCACTGTAGTATTCTCATTGATAATAATGAGAACTCCGTTTGTACGAGTTCCCATTACTATCAATGAGAATAACCCCCTAAAACACCAAAACACAGCACAATTTTTTTTTAAAGCACCTCACAAAGTTAAAATTAATTGAAATTAAATGTAATTAAATGTTTTAGAAAAAAAATATTTGGGGGAATTTTTTTTTAGTGTGTTTTAATAGGGTTAAACATAAACTTACCTTAATGGACAGGGTTTTTAACATAAACATAAATGATTATATTTCATTTTTCTATGTTTTAAAAGTGTTATGCTGGTAAAAGTAAGCTTATGCGCCTGCTTTTCCCAGGCGTAAAAGTTTGAAGGACATTCGCTGGGCAAGAGATGGGCAATTAGCCCAATCTCTCCCGTGCGGATGTTCTTCTCCCGGAGATGCGTTCAGTCTGTCTGAAGAAATTTTGGCAGATCAGAAAAGCCGGTTTTCGGCGCATGTGCATCACGCCCCGAGAACCGGCTTTTGTGAGGCCTCACCGGGGCCATGCATACCGGTGAGGCCGCAATTTTAGGCCCATTGATTTAAATATTGCAACTTTTTGGAAACTGTTATGATAAAGGTGGAAGAAAAGCAGCTGTTGCAAAGCTTTCATTTAAGCATGCGTAATTCTCTGGTAAATGTTGTGTACCTTGAAGTTTGGTGCATTTTTGGTTGGATACAGCTGTTGCTTTGTTTAAACACATACCTCTACTACCTCTAAGCCTCTGCACAAACAGATTAGTATCCATGGTAAGTCCAGCCTGGCTACATCCTGGATGGAAATGTTAATCAAAGTAGCTAAGAAGAGTGTGCATAGTCAAAAATGTCTGAGTAGTAAAACGCATTTCAGAAGTGGGCATAGTGCTGTCATTTGCCCTTTGTTGGTTCTTGCTGTTTGTCTTGGGAGTACACAGGACGGTACTTATAGAAGCTTGGTGAAAATAATTTTACTACTTTCCTTCCCTACAGACTAGGTCTGCTACTATGTCTGGATCTTGAATGACAGCACCGTGCTCACGTCTGATCCGCGTTTACTTAGCAAATGGCAGGTGATCATTCCAAACATAATGTTTTGACTATGCAAGCTACTCTCAGCTACTGTGCTTTTTGACATTTTCCATCCAGGATGTAGCCAGGCTGGATCTACCACAGATTATTCTACTGTGTTTGTGCAGCGGTTTGGAGTTCATTATTTAAGCTAAGTAACAGCTGTATCCAATCAAAAATGTTGGTTCTGAAATAAATTGGGGCTTATGAGTGATTTTTTTTTGGCTGCTATTTGTCAAGCACTAAATGCTGTGAAATTTGATAAGCTGTTACTCATCTGGTTAATTCTACTTGTATTTATTTTGAATAGGTTTAATTACTTTAGACATATTGTAGTTTTTTTTTAATGATTTAACATCCCCATTGTCAAACTAAATAAGCTAGAGTCCAGAACTATTACATATGTGCTAGATAACATTGTGTTCTGCATTATTAACATTGTTTATTTTGGATGGTTGTAGTAAGAGGATATCACCAATGACTGAAAGAAGTAAGATAATGCTTCAGACTGAATGTTTACAATTTAGATTCTATAGCAACCCATGGGATGACTCATTGCTGCCTTATCATGTCTTGGATTTTTAATGAAGACAGGTGCTACATTGAACAGAGCAGTGTCCTGGCCATTTGTGGTCCTGAGACAGAAAGCAAAAGACGACTGAGATTTCTTTACACCCAGTGGCATATTATCATGATATTAAGGAAGAGGAAAAAGCAATCTGAAATTATCAGTGATGCTTCACAGCATAGTTTGGAAAGAAATCATAAACAAATTGATGTTCAAGCTGGCACTGATGGAAGTAGTAACATCTTGCCTCCTGAGGTGGTAGTTACTGGGATCTGGTCACCTCTATGGAGAACGGGGATTGTCCCACTGCTAGCTCTCTCAGTGGGATTAGTACTGGGATATTTTCACTCCTGGTATGTTCAGTCTCTACATGAGAATTTCCTCTGGTTTTCAAATATACAGGTGAGCGTTTTTCTAATTGTCTTTCAAAGGAAAAGATTTAGAAAGGCAACCTCTGTGTTTTCATCTAATGTGCTAATAATGTTGTCGTACTTTCAGCCCATAGTAGAGGGTGAATGAGATGTATGGAAATTGTACTTATTTATCCTGCTGTATATATTTAGGAAGCTGTGTATCTTATCATTGCTGCAGTTAATTGAGTCACTTTTCAGCCTGTTAATAGCATTAGTCCTGAAGCATTTTGTTTGGTGAGCATGCTGACATTTGTTGACTGTTTTGTTGTCTATTTTAATTTATTAGAATCAAAATTTTTGTTCATTGACTATCTTTTTCAAAAAAGAACTCAAGGCATTGTTGTGCTTTATCTTGGAGCATTTCTTTAACATTTGAAAAATTGCTCAATAAATTACATCCTAAATACCTGTTTACCAACTCCAATAATGGATGAATTATTATCTACTTTGACGATGTAGCCCTTACCTCCTTGATCTTCACTGTTGCTGTCTTACAACTATAACTGTTGTGCAAGGAACATTTATGTGCTTGAATGTTCATGTTTTTAATGTTATCAGATAGTCAACTGTGCAATCTTCAGTTCTTCGTTAACATCAAAATTTAACCAAATTTAAGTATGGCCCGCACATCATGTGCTTAAGGTTTCTCCAAACAAAGAGAAAAAAACCATGCTGGAAATCTGCAGATCAGACTAAACATTACAGAAACACAACTTTACACTATCTTTTCCAAAGCAAACAATCCAAATTCTTAGCAATTCTCATCAGTAACTTTTGGTTATAAGCCCATGATAAAAAGCTTCACCTGACAAATAAATCCCTCCCCTCTCTCCATCTCAGATGAAGCCTGAGTGGATTAGTTTAGCCTGCATTGAAGAGTCCAGTGACTGGGCATGCTCTGGTGATAGTTGAGGGAGGGGAAAGTTCATCAAAACATCTTTGGCTTTCTGCTAGGTGGTTAGAAGTTCTATGGTCTACAGTGAAATAGAATATTTTGCATACTCACTGATTTCATTGGAACAGCATTGAGTGCCATTTATTTTTCTAACAGGAGCAGCCTCCAGGCTCTGAACATGGCTGCTATAAGTGGTGGGGACTGTACCTACATCAGTGCAGGACTCTCTCACTGCACTGCAGTGTCAGCCTAGATTATTTGGGCAAGTCTCTGATGTGGGATCTCAATCCACGGCCTTCTGACTCGGAAGTGGGAATGCTGCCACTGGACTTGTTAACGGGATCCTAATACTTTGCTCTGCTGAACGTGAATACCTTCTCTGCACCTTGGACAACAGATTATTTAACCTCCTCTGGCCTGAATTGGAGTCCTTTCTGTGCCGTCCAGCTTCGATCTCTTGCATTGGGTCTCAGGATCCATTATCTTCCACTCAAAATCTTTTTAGCTCTGGAGCATTTTGTGCTTTTTCAGTTGTGGTCTGATGATTATATGTTCCCTAAGGACTGTCATAGGACTGTCCACAGCAGTTTTCGGGACACTTGAAGTCCTTGGGTCTGGCTCAGTATCGGGGGGCGTTTGTGAGGTAAAGTTTAGTACTGCCTCTTTTTCACCAGTTATCAGATCAACTGTTTATTTCAAAGTTGAATCTGCTGACAAGATTTTAAAGGTTCAGAACTTCTTGTTCAAAGTACTCTGCAGGGAATCTGGGCTAACAGCAGGAGGCAATGATCCTGTCAGTTTTAGCAGGCTGACACAGGGAAGTGTGGAGAGCAGCTGGGGGTCTGCTTGTCAGCCATTTACAGGATCCCAGGACTTTCAGCCAGAGAAGAAAACACTCTTCTCCCATTCCTGTAGATGCTGGGTGGGGGAGGAATGGGCTAACGCAGCATTCCATGAGGTCCCCTAGTTTTTGGACGCAGAGGCTTGCCCTGAATCCAGTAGCAATGTGGGTGAAGGGATATAGAGCTTCTGGGTCCCAGTTGTTTAGACCAAGGAACTGTTTGTACTCACTGGGTCCACATGATATGATTAAACTGCCTTGCTTCACATTCACTCTCCTGGCTCTCTGGGTGATACTAATTTCAAAAATCAGCATCTGGTTTTAGAGTTTCTCCTTTAGGTTACCAGCTGGGCGTCACCTGAACTACATTTTTAATCAACTAAAACAGTGGTATTCCTAAACATTTACAGGATGTTGACCTATCTTTATTATCTCCAAATCAAATTTGTTCTTTTTTAAAAAAACTTGAATTATAGAAACATGTTCCTTTCTTTTAATGCCTATTGGTACTATAGCTGGTGTGGTCATTAGCATATTACTTTTGAATAGCAAAAATCTTTTGACGATTACTAAATATTTTAAAAAGCATGGCAGTAGCAAATGGTCTATTTGGTGTGGCAGCTTTTTCAACTCCGTCAGCTGTATTAAATAACCTGCATCCTGGTTCCACCATGGTGAATCTCTTGAGCGTTTACAATTCTTGCTGTGCTTTTAATCCCTTTTATATTAGTTTTTTTTTCAGAATATAAATTTTAAGTGTACCTTTAGTAACACTTGTGTTACTAACAGAAGTACATTCTGTTTGTTCAAATTGTACTGAACACAATTGCATTCTGTTTTATGTGCAGGAGGTAGAGCAGGAAATCTCCTTCAGGACAGAATGTGGTCTGTATTATTCATATTACAAGCAGATGCTGCAGGCCCCAACCATAATCCAAGGTGATTACATTATTGCTAAGGTTCATGTTGACACTGCTGTAAATGATGTTTTATGCTAGCAATGTTAGGGTAGATTTTGAGAATCGTCAGCTGCCACCGGTATGTATCAGAAATGTCATGGGCATGCTGCCTGCAACATGCCTTCAATTTCTGATGTGCACTGCACTGGGCACGGACTTGGACAGGCTACTATTGTCATTTTTTCAAAAATCTAACCAGATTGATATTTTCTTTCGTAGTAAGTGAAAATGCCATTCAAGAAAATAACTCTCTTGATATTACAGCTTTGTGTTCTTACTGATGTTGTACTTTTGTAGATATTACAAAGTACACTGCAAAAGTTAATAGTTTGGCAAATGTCAGTGTAATCTAGTATTTCCAGCACTTGCAGTACTAACTCCTGCTTTCTGGAGGAGACAGCCCGTCTAC
This sequence comes from Pristiophorus japonicus, assembly GCF_044704955.1. Classification (NCBI taxonomy): domain Eukaryota; kingdom Metazoa; phylum Chordata; class Chondrichthyes; family Pristiophoridae; genus Pristiophorus; species Pristiophorus japonicus. The sequence continues at coordinate 146,948,870 of NC_091989.1, forward strand.
TTTTCACATAGCCCTGAAACCTGAAAATTCAGTAGAAGTTAATACTTCTTTCTACATGTGTACAAAGCAGTTAAACTTCACAATTTTGTTTTCATCTCTAAATCCTGAGATTGAAGTTGATTTTTTTGAAAAACGTACATAACCTGAGTTTACCTGCTTGTCAAGAAGTACTAAAATAATTCAATTTCTCCAAGCCTGCTTTTGGAAGATGTTATAGGGCTTCAATGTATTCAATCTGTTACTTTTGCTGGAGGCAAAGCCATAAGCAGGGAAGGACTGCAGTACTCATTGGTCATAAAATAGCAGATGCAAGTTTGTAGAATGGTCTGATATTTGTAAATTTGAAAATGAGTGTCACATGCTAATTTATTCATGTTTATCCTTAGAATCCAGTTCTTTTTTTTTATTAATGTTGTGCTTTGTTATGTAAAGGCTTGAAGGAGCTCTTGTATGACAATAAGACTGAATCAAGGAGGACCATAAACCTCCTTAAGCGGATGAACATTTACCAAGAGGTTTTCCTAAGCATTTTGTACAGAATTTTGCCTCTTCAGGTAAAAAGTCAACTTTTATAATAAAATGAATGTGTTTGTGTTTACATTTGTGCAGTTTATTCCAAGCTTTGGTAAGGTGCTGTGTTAGTTTATGTTGTAGCCAAGTATTGTGAAGAGAGTTATTTGCATCATGTTTTGACAGAATTATCTGGAGCCAGTTTTCTTCTACCTGTACACAGTATTTGGACTCCAGGCCCTCTATGTCATTTCAATATACATTACCAGCTGGTTACTAAGTGATACCTGGATGTCAGGGGCACTGGCAGCTATATGGTACATCCTAAACAGGTAGGCATCAACACTTTGTGGTGCGGAAAAATTACATGTTGTCTGTGCATTAACTGTACTGAGCACAGGATCACCAACTGTTGATGCCCCTTTTTGTGAAGTGCATTGTTAATTTTGATCTCAATTCCATCTGCATTATTCATCTAAGATCAATTCCTTTGTTGTTAGACTCCAGATTATGACAGCTATATTTTTGTTTTGGAACCTGCAAAATTAAATCATATTAATACCTTTTTGATTTTGTATGTAAACTGCAGCCAGATTGCCCATTTCTATAAATTTGGAAGCCATTTCACTTCACATTTCTTATACAGCAACTTAATTTATGCACCTATAGAAACTGAAAGTAATGATGCGTCTAGATTGAGCTCCTTTATGATCTGTCTAATTTTTGTTTGATCTTTATAGAATAGATACAACAAGGGTGGAGTTCACCATTCCTTTGAGGGAGAATTGGTCACTTCCATTTTTTTCATTACAAATAATGGCAATCACGTACTACCTCAGACCACAGCTAAAACCACTTCACCCTGTGAGTATAGAAATTTATTGCTGTAAAGCAAGTGGAGCAGCGCTTTATAGTTGTAGAGGTATTTCTAATCTAATATACAGGGTCTGATAAAAGTTGAGATTAAAATACAAGGGATCATTTAAAAAAGAAATGATGTTGCGCACCATCTACTTTTATTTGAGCAACACAAATGCAAAGTGAATGCACTGTGATGTGAGACAAGGAATCCATACAGAATATGCTGGGATTGAGAGCTGTATATTTATTTATTTAACAGTGCCAGTCAGGAGGTTACTTGTCATTTTTAAACTTTGATGAATTGTGCAGTGTGCTGTTCAATAATGGCTGCTGCTCGTAGGAATATTCCTATTTGATATTGGAATGCCTCCATCTAAATGACTGACCCTTGAAGTTGTATGCAAAATCCTGAAATGGCTTATTTTTAAAAGGTAGTCTTCTTTGAAAATGAATGCTATGGGTCACACAGTAGATAAAAGTACTTATATTTAAAGTACATCTCCCAGCGCTGGCTCTCCTCTTTCATACAGAACTAAACATTACAATAAATTAAAGAACATGCAGCGCATTAGATTCTGTAATAAGTTTCTCACCATGGCTACTTAGTGATGTCAACAGAGAATCAACCTTGTCTATATAGTAAGTTCATCCCAGTTTGAGTTTGATATCCAGAGAGTGATTTAAAGGTATGTAACAATATAAAACTTCCAAATACTAGGGTGTAATATAATCAGGTTTCTTGTAATGATGGTGAACATATGAGGTCTATTTTCTTTTTTCTTGGGATAGAAGCATCATTGGTAAGGCCAGCACACATTGCCTGTTCATAGTTGCCTGAGGGCATGAGAGTTAAGCACATACCTCATGTTGTATGGGGGTGCAGGTTGGTGAAGCAGCAAGAGCTTATAAAGTTTGATGTTCTAACTGTTAGTAGTCTGAGAGGAACACCATATTCAGTACTCTAACGATGCAAATTTATAAAGATGCAAGTGCTGTACTCAGAACAAAATGTTCCACTGTTCATTTTTAAATTGTAATTTATACACCTTTGAGCTGCAGTGGAAAGAATCATATAGGCACGGACTGAATAAATTCTCTTCCAATTTAACACTTGAACTTTATTTTAAATCAAAGACTATATGAATCTTTGGAAGACAGCTTTACTCTTTTGAAAGCTGTGTCAAAGTAAATACACAAATAGTGCTACTGTACCTGAAGAATGCAAGTATATTTCTGACAACTGGATATCGTTAACTTTGTATTTAAGTTCATTGTTAAATAAAATTATTTATTAGGAAGTAAAGTTGTTGCAGCAATTAAGAATGTATATACAGATGTTAAATTTGAATTCTTAGATGGGAGATGAGCAATTGATCTTGCTGACTCTAATGTTTTTGGGTGCTTTCCATGTTACAAAAAATAAATATATTTGAGCATTTTGAAGTGAAATTAGTAGCTACCTGCAAAGATTTGCTGAAAGTTTTTCAGTAATAGCACAGCTAATATGACAGCTTTGTAGTTCATCGTGTGATCTACTCTGATGTCTAATGAAGTCTCCAAGAAAAAGAGGGAAAAATACATTTACTGAAGTAAACTCTAATATTACTCATCTGTACATATATAGCCTGCTGCTGTACCTGGAAGATGAGATTGAACTTTCCATTTTGTGTAGGCAGATTTAACACCTAATGTACCTATTCTGATGGCAATTTGACTAATGAAGAGAGTGAAAACACTAAAGAATGTTACAGTGCACAAACATTAAAAGCAGATTTATTTTCTGGTTTATGACCTGTATTTAACTTTTTTTTCTTCTATTTTAAGCGGCTGTTATTCACATTGATCATGGCATCGACATTCCTTTTCTGCATTACCTGGCAGTTTAACCAGTTTATTTTATTAATACAAGCTCTGGCTCTCTTTTCCTTGGATTGTTTCGATATGGTGCCTACATCAAAGGTAATACGAGATTAATACTGTGCAATAAATCTGATATGTATGCATGTATGAACTGACATGGGAAATGCAGCACATGCTGTGCCACAGAATATAATATGGATTCACTAACCTGGTAAATTACTAGTCGCAGCTGGATTGTTAGGGGTGGTGAGTGCAGGTAAGAAGACCCCGAGTAAATCCAGCAATAACTAATTTCAGACTGTTTCTGCAGTTGGGCAGAGATTGATGTGCAATGTGTGGAAACTAAAAGATGGTGGATAAATATTATTTTTTAAAAGGGGAGAGGGTTTCACTAGAGTAAGAAATGTGGTCAGTTTGAGTATAGGCTTCTAGGTTTTGGAAAGCCTCTTCAATGGGAATGCTTAAAGCCTTCGCCTAGGATATTAGCCTTGCATTGATGCTTTGAGTCTACTATTTTGAATTCCACTCTGATGTCTACTCATAGATGAGTTTGCTAGGTCTTACTGGGGAGAAACGAGAAGCTGGTCAGTAAAATTCTCTATTTCACTTAAGGGTGTCTGGTGGGCTGTCCAGCAGAGAGGCCCCCAAAAGCTGAACTCCAAAATTTAATGTGGCTGTGGAAGGCTAAGTCACTGGGGAAGAGCAGAAACTTGGCAAATAACAGCAAATCCCGGACCACTCAGTAAATGCTCTCCTGTTTAAACATTCTAACTTGTATACGTTATTTATCTATATTTTTTCCGAATCCTAATTCTCCTACTTCAGGAAACTTGAGGTCATCACTTGTATTTAGTTTAATTTAATATTTAAAAAAATACTGTTCTGGCAGACCAAATTTATATTAAAAACAGACCTTGGCTGAGTTTTCAATTATAAAATGCTGTTTGTTTTACTGCTTGGGAAGATATGTGTTTACATTGAATTCAATTTGTCAGGCACTTCTTAAAATCATTGGCTAGCCACTGATTAAAGTAAAACAAATGAGGAAAAAGGCTGAATGCCATTGTAAAATAGATCATTGCTGTGACAACCATGTAGGTTCTAATGGGCTCAATTTTCCCCAAAACATTTTTTGGGCGTACTTGAAGAGTTCCGCCCGATTTTTGGGGGGCCCAAGTACGCCAAAAAAGTTCTAAGTTTCCCCGTTGGATTTTTTCATTTTTGTCGTGGCCTAACCCGACTTAGTTTTGGGGGTGGAGCCTTGATCTGCGCCACAAAGATCGGGCTGCCATGGTAACCAGGGGCACAATGTGAGCTGAGGCTGCAAAGTGAAACATACAGCCAGCTCCCAACACATTAAAAGAATGGAAAAACACATAGAAGCAACTTACCTCCAACCCCGCCCGAAGGGCTTGCCGGTCCGTGACCCCTGTCTCCCGGTCCGGTCCCATTCTCGGTCCCTGGGACACTCAGTGTCAGTCCTCTCTTTTTCTCCCTCTCTCTCTCTCTCTCTCTTTCTCTCTCCCCTGTCTGTCTGTGTGTGAGAACCGGGGACTGAGAATGGGACCGGACAGCCTTCGGGCGGGGTTGGAGGTAAGTTGCTGCTATGTGTTTTTCAATTCTTTCACTGTGTCTCTGGGCATCTGCTGTGCTGATTTCCTTAACTCTAGGTAAGGTTTTTCTGGAGAGGCCACATACGCTAGCCTAATCAGAACTGGAGTAACTCTCAGCTGGCCAAACTTCCCTAAATGACCAGAAGTGGAGTAGGTGGCTGCTTAAGTCCCCTTTGGCTGAAAAAAAAACTGACTTAAAAAAATCGTAACTAACTGAGTTACACTAGTGCAAATTGATTGGGGAAACTGTGGTTTTTCAAATTGGGCCAAAAAGAGCAGCCTGCTCCAAAAAAACAACGCAAATCACTGGGGAAAATTGAGCCCTCTTTCCTTTGAAAATTGACCATTTAAATGCCTGCTTCTAGCACATGTAAGAACATACTTAGTGTTATTTGCTTTCAAAATCTTAATGTGGGGCCTAAAAAATAATTTTGTGATTTACATTTATTTTGAATTTTTGGCAAATGATTGAGAAAATAATTTGTGTGAGGAGAAGGCTTCATTGGTGTAATATCTCTTCTGTTGCAGGTTACGTCACTATACCTTGTACATGTGGCTGCTTTGCTTCTCGTCTGGATCCTGCAGTTTAACAACTCCATGCTCCTGGGGTCATTGGTTCTAAGTTTCATTCTGGCTGCTTTAATAGTGCGCCACTTGCAGGTAGTAATAGAAAACCTTTTTTCATTCAAAATAATCGTAATATATGTAGACTTAAATCCTTTATAGTTATTACCATACTTTTATGAACTTCAGTTAGGAAGTATCTTAAATTGTGAAGAATATAGGGGGAGAAATTGGTATGCGATTAACTTGCACCCGTTGATTGCATTGCAGACAGCACATTAAATGGGTGCTGCTTGCCCTTTTAAATGATTGCTGCATGCAGCTAGCACTATCCATGCTGTTCATGGGCCACATGTAGTGGGGGGGGGGCGGGGATGGTGGCAGTATCGCGAGTGGCTAGTGCTAGTTAAAGACAGAGTGGCGGGAGTGTTTTCAAATGTCAATCTGGTCTGTGATAATTTGAGCAGTGGCTGAACATGCGAGAGAGCGAGCACCAAGGTTTTCAGTCAATACACTGGAGGTCTTGGTGGAAGCGGTGGAAAGAAGGAGCAACGTCCTATATTCGCAGTGGGACAAAAGGCCCTCCAGACGTACGCTCAGGAGGCAATGGGAATAAGTGGTGGGGGAGGTCAATGCCAGGAATGTTGCTCCAAGAACACAGATGTAGTGCAGGAAGAAGTTTAACGACCTGACATGAAATGTCAAGGTGAGTGAGATCTTCAAATGGCGTATCCTCCATCATCATCATAGGCAGTCCCTTGAAATCGAGGAAGACTTGCTTCCACTCTAAAAGTGAGTTCTCAGGCGACTGAACAGTTCAATATGGGAATTACAATCTCTGTCACAGGTGGGACAGACAGTTGTTGAAGGAAAGGGTGGGTGGGGAGTCTGATGTACCGCATGCTCCTTCCGCTGCCTGCGCTTGTTTTCTGCATGTTCTCGGTGACGAGACTCAAGGTGCTCAGTGCCCTCCTGGATGCTGTTCCTCCATTTGGGGTTGTCTTTGGCCAGGGATTCCCAGGTGTCAGTGGGGATGTTGCATTTTATCAAGGAGGCTTTGAAACGTTTCCTCTGCCCACCTGGGGATCGCCTGATGTGTAGAAGTTCCGAGAAGAGCACTTGCTTTGGGAGTCTTGTGTCGGGCATGCGGACAATGTTGGCCGCCCAACGGAGCATATCCTATCAACTGCATCACTAGCCTGATCCATTACTCAATTCTCTACGCCCCCACCTACCAAAAACCTACTCAACCCTTCAGTTCACACACTTAGCACTGTTGCAAGCTTCGCACTTATAACTCAGAGCACGTACACGCTGGCAGCTGTTCAACCATGATAGCCAATTCACCCAAACATATTGCAGGGCACTCACTGATACACTTAGCTTTTTCTTGCAGGAGAAGGTGGCGCATTACAGCAGGCAGCAGGAAAGAACTAGAGGAGGACAAACTCAACTGCGTGTTTTAAGCCCCATGGAGGAGACCATGCAGGCTGTCATAGGAAGGGGCGTCAATGGAGATGCCATTGGAGAGGCTGAAGGGATCGATGATGAGGGTATCTGCACACCTAATCCTCCTTCTGTTATCCCAGGTCTCCCCCTTCCCGCAATCTCTTCTGACTCGCAAGCTGCTGATGGTGTAATCACGCACTTCTTACTTCTCTCCTCTCTTCTCACCACAACCCAACCCTTGTCCCTTTTTCATTTTATATACCCAAGAACTGGAACTTTCCCAGTCGGCGGAGGAAGAGGAAGAAGACATCGACGATAAAGAGACACAGTCACTTGATTTTACACTCGCAGGCACCAGCCCAGACACTGACACTGCATGTATTTTAGAGACATGGACAGAGAGGGATCTGCACGTAGTGTGCAGGGAAAGGATAGCACAGGTACCGGCTCACTGGAGGGTGAGGTCGCACACTAGTTCTGCTGCAGAGGAGTCAGATGAGGACTTCGATGGGCCAGGCTGCAGAAGAAGGCTGATGGGTGTACATAACCAAATGCTTGGTGCACTGCAAGGCCTGCCAGAAAACATGTGCTCAATGTCAAAGAGCACCAATTTGGCACAGGGCTTTGTGCAGAGCTTGGAGCCTATTCTTTCCAACATGGAATGCATGGTCCCCTCCATCAACACACCTGTGGAACCCACCATGATGTAACATCTGATGGCCGATGTCACAGCTTCCATTGCAGCACAAACAGCTTCCATCAAAGGACTGAATACTACAGTGGAAGCTCAAACTGCTACCTTGCAAGCTCAGCCTGCTGCCATCATGGACCTGGATACCATTCCCTCACCTTGAAAACCTCTATTGGGTCACCTCTTAACCTTCTCTGCTCCAAGGAGAACGGTCTGAAATTTTCCAACCTCTCCTCATAACAGAAGTCCCTCATCCCTGGAAACGTCCTGGTAAACCTCCGCTATACCCTTTCTAAGGCCCCTGCACCTTTCCTGAAGCGTGGTGACCTGAATAGTCCACAATACTCCAGCTGAGGCTGGAGGTTTTCAAGATAATTAGAGGTTTGATAAAGTAGAAAGAGAACAATTAATCCCTCTGGCAAGTGGATCAATAGCTAGAGGTCTTAGTTTCAAAATCATTGGCAAAAGATCTGGTGGGGAGATGAGAATTTTTTTCACTTAGCGAGTGGTTGGGATCACAACTCCTCTAACTGAAAAGGTGGTGGAAGCTGATTCCATCAGTAATTTTAAGAGAGCTGGACAGGTACTTAAGTATAAACAACTTTCAGGGTTCAGACAAAAACGGAAATGTGGAACTAAGCACAATTGCTCTTTCAAAGGGCCAGCACAGGCACAATGTGCCGAATGGCGGCCTCCTGTGCTGTAAGTTTCTATGATTGTATGGCATCATATAGCTTTTCCTTACCCTGCTGGGCCGGACTGCCGCGCTGCTCCTTCCGCTCCCCGGCCTGCTCCGATAATGCTCATGGGCCGGGGGCTGTGCAGACTGTGAGCGCCGTTGGAGCGGGCTGGGGAGCGGAGGGAATGGCCTGGCCAAAGCGGTCTGCGTGGCTCCTAGCCTGAGCGGGCCGGGGAGCGGTAGGAGCAGCGTGGCGACATATCACTCCAGGGAGCAACACGTGCTGGAGCAGGAGAGTGACGGCAGTCAAGAGGGCGACTGGATTGGATGTCACCAAGATCCAGGTCAATGATTGGAGTGTGGGCAGGTACAGCAGGAGAGGCGGTAAGCAGCAGAGAAGCAGTGAGGTCAGGGCGAAGGAGCGGCGAGAGATTGAGGAGCGGCGAGAGATTGTAGAGCGGCGTGATCGGGGCCCAGGAGAAGCACGAGTTCAGGGCCCAGAAGAGGCGAGGGCCCAGGGGCAGCATGGGCCAGCCCACACTGCGATATGTATGCGCACTAGGTCCATGCAGCAGAGCTGATCTCCAATCGTCTTGGTTAATCCTTGCCACTGGACCAAGACCTAGCTCTGTCAAGCCCGTGTGGTGGCTGGTGTGCAACAGCCACCAAACGTTTAAAAAAATCCACGCATAGGCATCTTCCACCCTTCAATATGCAGTTCGGGACCTGGAATATTCAGTCCTTCATTGAAACACCTGTGAATTTTTTGGCGTGGAAGCAAGTCATTCTCGATTCGAGGGACTGCCTATGATAATGATGATGGATATCACTACTAAAAGGGGCTTCCAGTGTGTCACAGCGGTCCATCAATCTGTGCTCCCAACAGATCGCTGAGGCGCCACCTCGAGAGAGAGAGAGAGAGTGGCAGTGGCTCCATGGAGCACGAATCTGCTGTCCTCTCTCAGGAAGACTGCATTGCTGTTGCCACCCCTGCCACTCCACCAGTGCCCTTGCTGTTGCCTCTGTCAGCCAGCCCAGACTGCTGCAGCCCAGGCTGAGATGGTGCAGTCTGAAACCAGGCCTTCTAGGCCCAGAACTGCTTGAGGTAGCCCTCGAAGGCCATCTGCAGTCTCTTCAATTGAAGGTTAGCAGCGTTTTCACCACCTCATGCTTCAGCCACCGGGGAAGCACCTCTTAGAAGCACTTGGAGAGGCTCCGTGAGCACCCTTATACAACAGTGCACTGCAAACTGTTAGATGTTACTATATCTCCAGCAGCAGCCTGGAAAGAGTCAATCGCATAAAAGTTAAGAGCCATGCTCACCTTGACAGCCGCAGGCATTGCTGTCCTTGCCCTACTTTGTGGTTGCAGTTTTGGGTGCAGCAGTTGACAGATTTCAGTCACAACCTCTGTTGTGAAGCGAAGGTGTCTTGAGCATTGGTCTTCGCTGAAGTTGAGGTAAGAGAATTGCTCCCTAAAGACCCTCTGCGGATATGCCGTCCTGCTGAGAGCCCTCCTCCTCCTCCCCTCTTGCAGTATGTCCAGCTCTGTGTGGTCTCTCTTCATTCTCTCAGTCATGCATAAATTCCCAGAGGAAGCCCTACCAGGCCACCCATGTCTGGAAGCAACTTGTTTCATCACAAGCTTTTAAATCAACAATAAAGTACTTGAGCACCAGCCAGACCACTCCCTGAAGCCTATTCAAACTTTAGTCAAGTATAGGAAAGCCCATAAACACATACAATTGCACCAGCAACCAGAAGAAATAATTCAGCCACTAACCAGTAAGTACTTCATGATCTCTTTAAATAGTGCTGGTGGGAGGTTCTTCATTTTATTTACTGTAGTGTTCAGCTGTGTGAGGTTAAGAGAGGATGTAGGCTGGAGTGTGACTTTTGAAAATGGCAGCATGGTGTCAAATAAGCTTTGCACACTGCTGTCATAATCTGCTCTGCATGCTGCTGGCGGTCATTAGGTGCGTGCGTGAAAATCCCTTTACCAAGATGGCGCCCGGCGCACTTCCCATCAGAAGTGTGTGCACGCATCTCTGACCCCATTTTTAACTATTAGGAGACAGCGTAGCGCCTAAAAAAATGGGCGTACACAACCAATTTCTCCCCCATCATATTCTAGGTTGTTTTGATTCTAATGACAAGTAGTGACTGAAAATAATTGTTCCAACTTCTATATCAACATGAGGTTACAGTGAAGATTGTAATGTTACAGGCATAACCAATCAGTCTTATTGTTACTCAGTCACTGAGCATCTTAAAAGTAAATCAAAACACTTAACCAGCAGCTTGTTAGGGTGTTCCATCCTTTATTCAACTAGTTAGAGTGAGTGAGAGTGCAAGTGGAAACAGAATGTAGATTTTCCACAAGGCGGCGGGAAAGCAGACAAAACTACTTAGTTGAAGATATAGGGGCCAAAATTCACCTCCCCTCAAAACGGCGCGGAACTACTGTTTTTGAAGTCTTCTGGCCATCGCAACCAGAGAAATTCAGCTCCTCAAACTTGTTTTCAAGCAGGGAGGAAATGGCCTCATCATGGGAGCAGAGCGGAGTGGCCATCACTAGCGGGTCAGAAGTGGGGGAAGGACGTAGGGGCAGGAGTGATAACGGCGCGCTGCGCATCGGATGACTTCACAATCTCCAAGATGCAGGAGCTCGAGGCGGTAAGGTTTAGCACCAGCGCTAACCTGCCATGCAAGTTCGCGGGTGTCAGTAATTCTGCCACGCCTGGTAAGCATGGCAGGTTAGCGCTGGTGCTAAACCTTACCACCTCGAGCTCCTGCACCTTGGAGATTGTGAAGTCATCCGACGCGCAGCGCGCCGTTATCATCCCGGATCTTAAATTCACTTCACCCCCTCTCACTCATCAGCGCCGTGCCGATTACATCATCGCGCTGGCGTGTCACAACATCTCTCCCCTTCAGTTAAAGGGGAGGGCCACTGCGAGCTATGCATCTTTTTTAGTTAGGTCCACTAGGCCACCAGCGAGGGTTTCGGCTGGGCCAACGGTCTGGCACCCAAGAGGGGGTGCGCACTGCCTGTTGGCGGTCTGTTCGAACCCGGAGGCATAATTGTCGGGCCAATTTGGCAGTCGGCTGGCAAAAAAAAAAATGGCGTCGACGTCAGCGCCACCTCCCCTTTTAAGGGCGGCCGCGCCCGCAACCAACAAGGAGTGCCCTGACACATAAAGCTGTCGGGGGCACCAAGCGGCGGTCAGGAGACTTTGGCAGGTGAATTTCCCTCCCGGGGCAGCTCCATTGTGGTGCGCGCACTGATGACATCTTCAAGACGCATCTGCAGTAGCGGGCCGGATCATCACACCGCAGCAAAAAGCCCTGAGCTGAATTTAGCGAGCATCTGCCCCGTGGCTTCCGCTTTCAGGCTGCCAGAGGCCTTATCGGGAGGCTGAATTTCAGCCCCCTATTTTTTTTAAGGGACACTGGGGGGAAAAATTGGCCTCCATTGCGCCTCCCATTATCGCCCCCGCAACGGCATACTGGGCATGGCAACGTTACCGACACCCGCGAACTTGCATGGCCGGTTAGCGCTAGTACTAAACCTTGCCGCCTCGAGCTCCTGCACCTTGGAGATTGTGAAGTCATCCGATGCACAGCCCACCGTTAGCACCCCGGATCTTAAATTCACTTTTCCCCTTGCAGCATTACCGGACGTCAACAACGGCAGCTGCAGGGGGGGTGGGTTGTGACGTCGGTCGGTTGCTTGGGGAGCGGTAATTAAAGACATAGAATGTCAGCTAGGCCAAAATTTTATTCTCACCCCTGTGTGCTGTTCTTTTCAATTTTTCCCATCCCGTGATTGAGCAGCCCTACACTCTCCAAGAGTGCTTGGGGCTGCTCCTCATGGATCACAGGTGCCGTCGCCCACCATTCCCAGCCTTACCTTGAAATCACCTCAGCATTGGCCCTTTTAAGGGAGGAAAGGAGCCTGTGATCCCGGCAGCGCAGCACAGGACATTGTGCAGCTCTCTGCCACTGCCACCCCTCTACGTTTAGCGCTCCACGGGAAGTGGTCGCTCTTGATTTAACTCTCCACTTCCCTCCTGGAGCGCTAAACCGCAAGTTCACATCCGATGGAATTGTGTAGTGCTCAGCGATACTTTTGCGCTCCCGCAAAAGTTATGCCCCCAAACGGGGTGCCACGCATTTTCTAGCCCATTGAACCTTCATGAAAGTATTTTGGATTTGTTCCAAAAATTGTCAATGTAATACTATACAAAAGCAAATTTGAATATTTTAGAAAATGCTACGGCAGTTTGATTTTCTTTCTGAGTGTTACACTTATAGTCATATTTCCAATAAATCTTTGGGTTGTCCTGCTTAGCTGATAATGATTTTTTGGAAATGAAGAATCTAATCTTGGCATTTTCTCTTTTGTTTTAGAGGAATTTAAAATCTGGCACTTTTGGTCTAAGAGTTTTGAAACTATTGCTGCATCTAACTGTAGTATTCAGCTTAACAGTCCTAATAAATAATACAAGTAAGGTATGTAAATAGAGTTATTGTAAGTCTTTTTTGTGAAACTTTGAGGAAACTCCAAAATGAGTTGCCTACAGAAGAATGCAATGAGGCTGTAATGTATTTTGGTAATGTGTATCTTCCACTAATTTATTTTGATCTATAAAGGACCCTAAATAAGAACAAAAGGAAATGACTGCGGATGCTGGAAATCTGAAATAAAAACAGAAAATGCTGGAAATACTCAGCAGATCAGGAAGCATCTGTGGAGAGAGAAACAGAGCTTAACATTTCAGGTCAATGACCTTTCATCAGAACTGGAAAAAGTTTTGAGCAAGTGCAGGGGGAGGAGAGCACAGAACAAAAGGGAAGGTTTGTGATGGGCAGGAGTGATTAAATGACAAAAGGTATAATAGTGCAAAAGGAGATGTTAATGGGGACAAGTAAAGAAACAAAAGATGAGTCTAGAAGAGGTCTATATGGGAATGGCAGAATCATCAACAGTTGCCATGTGAAAAAATAGGGAGCAGAGGTTATGGTCTAAAATTGTTGAACTCTATGTTGTGTCCAGAAGGCTGTAAAGTTCCTAATTGAAAGATGAGGTGCTGTTTCTCGAGCTTACATTGAGCTTGGGTGGAACAGTGCAAGAGGCTGAGGATAGAGAGGTGAGAGTGGAAGCTCTGGGTCATGTTTAATGGACTGAACAGTCATCCAATCTGCGTTTTGTCTCCCGGGTGTAGAGGAGACTGCATTGTGAGCAGCGAATGCAGTATACTAAAGTCCGACTGCGGCAATTACAGAGGAATCTCCCTGTTATCAACCAATGGGAAAGTCGTCGCTAAAATCCTCCTCAACCGTCTTCTCCCTGTGGCTGAGGAGCTTCTCCCGGAGTCACAATGCAGATTTCGTCCCCTAGGGGGTACAACGGACATGATTTTTACAGCGTGACAACTGCAAGAAAAATGCACGGAACAGCACCAACCCTTGTACATGGCCTTCTTGGACCTTACAAAGGCCTTTTGATACTGTTATCCGCGAGGGACTATGGAGCATCCTCCTCCATTTCGGCTGCCCCCAAAAGTTTGTCAGCATACTCCGCCTGCGCCACGACGACATGTAGGCCGTGATCCTTACCAACGGATCCATTACAGACCCAATCCACATCCGGACCGGGATTAAGCAGGGCTGCGTCATTGCGCCAACCCTCTTTTCTGAATGTTCCTCGCTGCCATGCTTCACCTTGCACTCAACAAGCTTCCCGCTGGAGTGGAACTAAACTACAGAACCAGTGGATCCCGGTTCAACCTGCGTCATCGAACTATAGTACGCAGACGACGCTTGCACGCATTCAGAAGCTGAACTCCAAGTCATGGTCAACATCTTCACTGAGGCGTATGAAAGCATAGGCCTTACAATAAACATCCGCAAGACAAAGGTCCTCCACCAGCCTGTCCCCGCCGCATAGCACTGCACCCCCAAACATCAAGATCCACGGCACGGCCCTGGACAACATGGACCACTTTCCATACCTCGGGAGCCTTTTATTAACAAAGGCAGACATTGACGACGAGATTCAACACCGCCTCCAGTGCGCCAGTGCAGTCTTCAGCCGCCTGAAGAAAAGAGTGTTCGAAGATCAGGCCCTCAAATCTGCCACCAAGCTCATGGTCTACAGGGCTGTAGTGATTCCCGTCCTCCTGTATGGCTCAGAGACTAGGATCGTGTACAGTATACACCTCAAATCGCTGGAGAAATACCACCAATGATGTCTCTGCAAGATCCTGCAGATCCCTTGGGAGGACAGACACACCAACGTTAGAGTCCTCGACCAGGCCAACATCCCCAGCGTTGAAACACTGACCAGCTCTGCTGGGCGGGCCACATTGTTCGCATGCCTGACACAAGACTCCCAAAACAAGCGCTCTATTCGAAACTCCTTCACGGCAAACGAACCCAACGGGCAAAGGAAACGTTTCAAGGACACCTTTAAAGCCTCCTTGATAAAACGCAACATCCTCACCGATACCTGGGAGTCCCTGGACAAAGACCATCCTAAGTGGAGGAAGTGCATCCGGGAGAGTGCTGAGCACCTCGAGTCTCATCGCTGAGAGCATGCAGAAACCAAGCACAGGCAGCGGAAGAAGCGTGCGGCAAACCAGTCCCTCCCACTTGTGACAGAGACTGGAATTCTCGTATTGGACTATTCAATCACCTAAAAACTCATTTTTAGAGTGGAAGCAAGTCTTCCTCGATTCTGAGGGACTGCCTATGATGGGTGATGATGATACTAAATTGAAAGAAGTACAAGTAAATCGCTGTTTCACCTGGAAGGAGTATTTGGGGCCTTGGACAGTGGGAAGGGAGAAGAAAAATGGCGGGTGTTGCATCTCCTGCGCTTGCACGGGAAGGTGCCGTGGGAAGGGGAGGTGATTGAGGAGTAGACCAGGGTGTCGTGGAGGGTGTGGTCCCTTCGGAATGCTGGGAAGATGTGTTTGGTGGTGGGATCGCACTGGAGGTGGCAGAAATGGCAGAGGATAATCTCTTGAATGTGCAGGTTGGTGGGGTGAAAAGCGAGGACAAGGGCAACCCTATCGTGGTTCTGGGAAATAAGAACATCTGGCTTCGCAGTATTTTTACATCGGATATATAGCACAGAATCAAGCCGTGCGGCCAACGTCCATGCCAATGTTTATGCTCCACTCGAGCCTATATTTACTTTGCGTGTTTTCTGAAGAAATATTTGATAAGTAACACATTCACAAACATCAAAACTATCTTTGCAGGGACAAACAAATGTTGTCAGGAGCTTAAACTTTTCTTGTGCAAAATGAATTTCTAACAATCAGTAACATGTTCTATGAATTCACAATTTCAAAAGCATGTATAACTTTGGTCAACACAAATATTGGTTGTGTTATATTTATTATTATTTTCCTTTTAATTCTTAAGGGCTTCTCATTACTTATTTGTATCCCAAGAGATCTTGCTTAGTAACTCATGAATGAGTAACTACTCACAGAAACAGTACTGAATGGAAGCAATTTAATGGTAGAACTATAAATTGCTGATGTGATCTCATCAATGTGTTCCTTTTTGTTGCAGAGAATTCTAGGACTAGAATCCGATGAACATATTTTTAAATTCCTTAAAGCGAAGTTTGGATTTGGAGCAACAAGGTAAAATTTATTTATTTTTCTTCTTGTGATAATCTTTACCAATTTGCCAGTCATAGTAACAATCTTTCACTCTCCTCAAACCTTTCATAATTTTGACAACCTCCATTAGATCCCCCATTAACCTTTCGGACACATTTTCGACAGGTTTGCAGTCGGTTTTTCACCACCTTTTTTTGGCGCTAAATGAGTGTCTTAACATTTTGTGCCTGGGCAGAAATTTCCGCAGTGGTTTTGTGGCGGTGCTAAGACTTAGCGCCTGCCCAGTGTTTTCACCGTTTGGATGCCGTCAATCGGCATGCAATGCTGCGCTATCACCCCAGGTGGAAAATTCGGCGATATCGCCTGATTTACCGTCCGCCCGGGAACCCGCCAGAAACAGCCGAACCCAGGGCACACCCGCCACTAATGGCGCTATCTTGAAAACGGATCAGAAGTTCAGTGCATAAAAGGATTTGGAGAAGAAGCTTGTGTTTTACACAGTGAAGTTTTATGTGAGTTTATGGTTCTGAAATTCTTTCGGACGAACGCCTCCGACCGGAGAATTTTTCCGAAAGTACCTGGTGGTCCCGGAGGAGCGTAGAATTCCAGTGGGGAGGCCTTCCCTTCCCGCGGGTGCGAAGTATGCTCCCGTCCTCCAGGTTCCCACACACAAGATGCAGTCACATGTCACTGCTCAACCAATCAGGTAAAGTATTCTCAATTAATAACAATGAGAACTCCATATCTACGAGCTTTCATTGCTATTAATTGAAAAAAAACACAGTAACACCAAATAAAAAAAAATAAAAAGCACACCTCACATAATTAAAATTAATTGAAATTAAAGTTAATAAATATCTTGGAGATAAAAAAATTCCGAGTTTTTTTTTAAATTATGGTTTTAAATAACTTATGTAGTGGGCACGGTTTTTAAAAATGAAATGTGTTTTTAAATTTTATTTTTTATGTTTTAAGTGTGTGTTAAAATTTTTATGCCTGTAAAAAGTAGGCTATGCTCCTGCTTTTATCAGGCGCAAGAGTTTTGAAGACATTTGCTGGGCAAGATATGGGTAAGCACCACAATCTTGTCCATGCAAATATCCTCGCTCTCGATATGCTGATGATCTGTCAAGCTGGAGCTTGACAGATCGGAAAAGCTGGTTTTCAGCGCATGCGCATGAAATGCGCTGAAAACAGGCTTTTGCAATGCCTTCCCGGGTCCGTACACACTCTGTACGGGCCTGGGGAGGATGGAATTTCCGGGCCTATAGTTCGTTTTAAAGAATATTTAAGGACATTTTTAAAAAATGGGGTCTGTACTATGTCGGCCATTATTCCTGGCTGGTGTAATTATACAGTGTCAAGCTGAAAGAAGGCTTATTGATGAGCATTTTGAGTGTAATCGAAAAGGTCGCAGACGTATGGGGAGGAGGCCTTACCCCCCACGAGTTTACAGGCAACAGCGCTCATACCTGCAGCTCTCTGAGACACAGTGCATTAGAAGGCTACGCTTCTGAAAAGAGGTGGTCGCAGAGATATGGCAGCTCATAAAGGCAGACGTACAGCCTACCAATGGTAACAGGACTGCACTGCCCATTGAGGTGAAGGTGACTGCGGCACTTGCCTTCTATGCCTCCGGCTCCTTTCAGGCATCAGCAGGGGACATATGGTCCATCTCGCAGTACGCTATACATTGCTGCATTCGCCAGGAGACTACTGCGCTGTACACACGCAGGATAGACGTCATAAACTTCCCAATGACCTAGGAGGCACAGAATGAGAGGGCTGTAGATTTTGGATGAATTGCTGGCTTCCCCAAGGTTCAGAGTGCCATTGACTGTTCGCACATCGCCCTGCGAGCACCTTTACTCAATTCAGAGGTTTACCGAAACCAAAAGAGATTCCACTCCATGAACATACAGATCGTTTGCAACCATACTCAGCGCATCATGGCAGTAAATGCCCAGTTTCCAGGGAGCATCCATGATGCTTTCATCTTTCGTGAGAGCAGTGTCTCATACCTGTTCAAGTGTCATCCACAAGGCCAGAGCTGGATGCTGGGAGACAATGGTTACGGCCTTGCCACCTGGCTCATGACCCCCCTCTGGAACCCTCAGACAGAAGCCGAGCATCGCTACAATGAGCGCCATATAGCCACACGCAACATTGTCAAGTAGACAATTGGAGTGCTGAAGCAGCAGCGCTTCCGATGCCTGGACCACTCTGGAGGCTGCCTGCAATATTCCCCTTGGCAGGTCTCTGAGTTCATTGTGGTGTGCTGCATGCTACACAACGTAGCCATCATGAGTGGACAGGATTTGCCAATGGAGACTGCAAGACCACCTCAGGAGAGAGGGGAGGGGGGGCCTGGTGAGGAACCCATGCCACCACCCCCACCACAGAGGAGGCCTCGTGCAGCTTTCGCCACTGCAAGAGCCTTACATCAGCAGCTCATAATTCAACGCTTTGCATAAAGAGTGAACGGCACATTTGACCATTGTCTGGCCATTCTATCCCACCACGCTGACTATTCCCCCTCTTATTCTGCAAATGAGACACTACACAGGAATGGTTACAGTAAACAAAATAATTTAATAAGCATTGGAAACTTGTTAAACATAATTTTGAAACTTAAATACCTTTTAAACTTTTATAAAATAACAACAACAAATCAATACCAGAACAACAACAAATCAACAACCCCTGCCCCGAAAGTCTTTTACCTCCGGCTCTTTCCTTTCCTTTACCCCCCCCGCCCCCATCGCTGGTGCTGTCCGGAGGAAAAAGAGGAGTTGAGTGCATCAGCCTGCCCCCCCCAGCCCAAGTAGGCTGCTCTGTCTGCTCCTCTCCTCCAAGTTCCTTGTCCTTGCCCTCATCCTCCTCCTCCCCTGCCCTCCCCCCCCCCCCCACACACACACATGACGGCCCGAGGTGGAGGCTTCCGTTGAAGGATTTGGCGCATGCGACTCCTCATCTGGAAATCCAAAGCAACAGACGAATGGTTAGCAGCAGGGGAGGGTACAGGGTGGCATGAGTAAGGTCACATGTCACAGGCTAATTTGAAAGTTCTGATTTAACTTTCTTGTTGTAAAGGAGCACATCCCCAAATTCCTCTTTATTTATGGCAATGAAAGGGAAGTTTAAGTGTGAAACTGGAAATTAAAATTGTTGTGGGGGTGGGCGGTTGGGGGGTGCACAGTATGTAATGGGTGTGTCTATGAATAAAAGCTTGTGAGCAACTAAAGACTGGGCTCTAGTACTCTATTCTTTACCACCAGGCTATCCGGCTTTTTATATTTTGTACTTCATTTAAAGTGGCTGCTGGCACAATTAATTTGGCCAATCAGCTTGTATTTTTATCCTTGATGTGAAGTATTGTCTTTTCCCAAATAAAGCATCATGTCAGTTGAAGTGAAACTAAAAACTATTATAGGCATTGTCTGCAGAGATGAATCCACAAAATCTTATGTGCTTGTGCAAACAGGGTTTGATGTTAGAAGTCCAAATTCAGAATGAATAATATTGAAATATACCTCTACGATCGACTGAATCTAGTAATGCAGAACTCTTAATAATAACTAGCAATTATGTAAGATTGAAGTTACTAGTCCAACATATATAAAATGATGCCAGATTGAGATCTTCAAGTTCTCATGTATGCACAGTTGAAAATATATTTAGTAGAAGCATAATGTTTTTTCTCTTTCTCTTTAGGGATTTTGATGCTAAGTTATACCTGTGTGAAGAAGCATTTGGCCTGCTGCCTTATGATACTTTCCAAAGACTTATGCACACATTGATTTTCCCTTCGTATCTTTTAGCTCTGGTTATCACAGTGAGCATTGCTGGAACTGTTGCTATTCGGAATCTCAGGTATGTGTATTTATGGCAGTATTTGTTAAATGTCACCTCAGCATTATCCTTTGTTATTGAATCAGATCCTATTGGTACCTATTTGCTGCCACATTATACTGTGGGATGGTTATTTTTCAACTAAATAGCAATAGTGCTGTGCATTATTTAAGAGTGGATAGATTTGATTTGTTTTCAGTTTTGTTTTGAGCCGATGTAATATCACAGAGACCAACAGAATTTTCGACTAAATTACAAGTTATTATTTGCAAAACAAATTATCTACTCCATATAAGAACAGAAAATGCTGGAAATCTCAGCAGGTCGGGCAGCATCTGTGGAGAGAAAGCAGAGTTAATGTTTTGGGTCGATGATCCTTCATCAGAACTGGAGAGTGTTCGAAAAGAACATATTCTTAACAAGCTCTGAAAGGGAGAGGGGAAGAAAGAACAAAAGGGTAGGTCTGTGATCTTCCCTTTTGTACTTTCTTCCCCTCCCTCTTTCAGTGCTTGTTCTTTCCGAACACACTCCAGTTCTGACGAAAGGTCATTGACCCGAAACGTTAACTCTGCTTCCTCTCCACAGATGCTGCCTGACCTCCTGAGATTTCTAGCATTTTCTGTTTTTATTCCAGATTCCAGCATCCGCAGTATTTTTGCTTTTGTGTTATCTACTCCTGTGATGTTTTGATCATTATCATCATCATAAACAGTGCCTCGGAGTCGAGGATGACTTACTTCCATACTAGAAATGAGTTCTCAGGTGACTGAAGAGTCCAATGCGGGATCTACAGTCTCTGTCACAGGTGGGGCGTACGGTGGTTGGAAGAACAGGTGGGTGGGGTGCCTGGGTTGCCATGCGCTACTTCCGCTGTCGGCGCTTGGCTTCAGCTTGCTCTCGGCGAAGAGACTCGAAGTGTTCAGTGCCTTTCTGGATGCTTTTCCTTTAATTTGGGCGGTCTTGGCCAGAGATTCCCAGGTGTCGGTGGTGTTGTGTATGAAGAAAGAGTCAGACTGAATACTGAGCTCAAAGTAAAATGTGACTTTAGTCTTTTATTGTAGGTCTCCAGAGAACCTTTCCAACCTGTGAAGCCTCCTTAAATACCTGTGCTCCCAATGGATTATGGGATCCCTTGGGACTCCAGGAGATGGGCCCTTTGGTGGCTGTACAGATAAAATACAAGTCCACATATATAACAACACTCTCCCGATCCCCCGTCCCCGCCAGAGTCAATAATGTAACTATTTACACTGTGAGTCTATCTGGAGCCCTTCTTGTCCTGGTTGATCATCTTGGTGTGAAAGCTGGTGTTGTTGAATCATTTGTTAGTCCCTCGCTGGGCTGCCTGGTGTGTTGGGCCCTGCAGGACTGCTGTGGATGATGGGTTCTGCTTCGTGGTCAACCGTGGTGCCGTTTGCCACTGGTGTGTATGTTGGGGGATCAAAAAAGGTAGGGTTCAAGGTGGGTTGCTCAGGATAGTCCGTGAATCTGAGTTTGATTTGGTCCAAGTGTTTCCGGTGAATGAGTCCATTTGAAAGTTTGACCCGAAACACCCTGCTCCCCTCTTTGGCCATGACAGTGCCGGGAAGCCACTTGGGACCTTGTCCATAATTTAATACAAATACAGGATCATTGATTTCAATCTCGCGTGACACATTTGCTCAATCATGGTATGCATTTTTTGAAGCTGCCTGCTCTCTACCTGTTCATGTAGATCAGGGTGAACCAACAAGAGCCTTGTCTTAAACGCTCTTTTCATGAGGAGTTCAGCAGGTGGGATCCCAATGAGTGAGTGGGGTCTCGTGCGGTAGCTAAGCAGGACTCTGGATAGGCGAGTCTGCAGTGAGCCTTCAGTTACTCTCTTCAAGCCTTGCTTGATGGTTTGCACTGCTCTCTCTGCCTGACCATTGAACGCTGGTTTAGACGGGGCAGATGTGACATGTTTTATCCCGTTACGGGTCATGAATTCTTTGAACTCAACACTGGTAAAACATGGCCCGTTGTCGCTCATCAGGATATCGGGTAAGCCGTGTGTGGCAAACATGGCCTGCAGGCTTTCAGTAGTGGCAGCGGACATTATCTCTCATTCAATCCACTTGGAGTACGCGTCTACAACCACAAGGAACATTTTACCCAAAAACGGGCCTGCATAGTCGACATATACCCTAGACCACGGTTTGGAGAGCCAAGACCATAAACTTAGCGGTGCCTCCCTGGGTACATTGCTTAATTGCGAGCATGTATTACATCTGTGAATGCAGGACTCTTAAGTCCGCATCGATACCAGGCCACCACGCGTGGGATCTGGCTATCGCTTTCATCATTACGATACCTGCATGGGTACTGTGGAGGTCATTGATGAAGGTGTCTCTGCCCTTCTTGGAGACCACTAATCGATTGTCCCACAGCAGGCAGTCTGTCTGTATAGACATTTCATCTTTGCGCTGCTGGAATGGCTTTATCTCTTCCTGCATTTCCACTGGGACACTGGACCAGCTCCCATGAAGCACAAAGCTTTTGACTAGAGATAATAAGGGGTCCTGGCTTGTCCAGGTTTTGATCTGTCGGACAGTGACGGGTGATTGCTCACTCTCAAATGCTTCCATAACCATGGTTAGATCTACGAGCTGCGCCATTTCCACCCCCATGGTGGGCAATGGCAGCCTACTGAGAGCATCGGCGCAGTTTTCTGTGCCTGGCCTGTTGCGGATGGCGTAGTTGTATGTGGACAACGTGAGCGCCCATCTCTGGATGCGGGGCGAAGCGTTGGTATTTATCCCTTTACTCTCGGAAAACAGGGATAATAAGTGGCTTATGGTCAGTTTCCAATTCAAATTTTAGCCCAAACAGTATTGATGCATTTTCTTTGCCCCATAGACACACGCTAATGCTTCTTTTTCAATCGTGCTGTAGGCTCCCTCAGCCTTAGACAGACTCCTGGATGCATAAGCAACCGGTTGCAGTTTCCCAAAATCATTAGCTTGTTGCAGTACACACCCGACGCCATATGACGACGCATCATATGCTAGTGCCAAATGCTTACATGGATCATACAACACAAGCAATTTGTTTGAGCATAACAATTTTCTCGCTTTTACAAAAGCATTTTCTTGGCTTTTGCCCCAAACCTATTCGCCCCCTTTTCGTAGTAAGACGTGTAGTGGTTCTAGCAGTGTGCTGAGACCCGGTAAGAAGTTACCAAAGTAGTTCAAGAGTCCCAGAAACGACCGCAGCTCCATCGCGTTCTGTGGCCTCCGCGTGTTCTCGATTGCCTCCTTCTTCGCGTTGGTGGGCCTGATGCCGTCCGCCGCAATCCTCCTTCCAAAGAACTCCACTTCAGGCGCCAGGAAAACGCACTTCGAGCGTTTTAACCTGAGCCCCATGCGGTTGAGTCGACTAGGAACCTCCTCCAGGTTCTGCAGGTGCTCAACTATGTTCCGACCTGTAACCAAGATGTCGTCCTGGAAGACCACGGTGTGCAGGACCGACTTCAGTAAACTTTCCATGTTTCTCTGGAATATCGCCGCCGCTGATCGGATTCCAAACGGGCATCTGTTATAAACAAAAAGACCCTTGTGCGTGTTGATGCAGGTGAGAGCCTTCGATGATTCCTCCAGTTCCTGCATCATGTAGGCTGAAATCAGATCCAGCTTCGTGAACGTCTTTCCTCCCGTCAGCATTGCAAAGAGGTCGTCGGCCTTTGGTAGTGGGTATTGGTCCTGCAGGGAGAAACGATTGCTAGTTACTTTGCAATCGCCACAGATTCTGATGGTGCCGTCTCCCTTGAGGACTGGGACAATAGGACTGGCCCACTCGCTGAACTCGATCGGTGAAATGATGCCCTCTCTTTGCAGCCGGTCTAGCTCGATGTCTACCCTTTCTCTCATCATGTACAGTACTGCTCTCGCCTTGTGATGGATGGGTCACGCCCCAGGAATTAAGTGGATCTGCATTTTTGCTCCTTGGAATTTCCCGATGCCTGGTTCGAACAGCGAAGGAAATTTGTTTAAGACCTGGGCACAAGGAGTGTCGTCAGCGGACGATAGCGCTCGGACGTCGTCCCAGTTCCAGCGTATCTTTCCCAGCCAGCTCCTGCCGAGCAGCGTAGGACCATCGCCCGGTACCACCCAGAGTGGTAGCTTGTGCACTGCTCCATCATAGGAGACCTTTATGGTAGCACTGCCGATTACAGGAATCAGTTCTTTCGTGTAAGAACTGGAATTAAGACTGGCCTTGATGCCTTGTTGCACCATGTAATGTCTGTAAGCTTGTAATGTTTGTAGCTCCACACTGTGGATGTGGATGTATTGTGTACTGCAAGTGCAGGGTTAATAATAAATAGAACCAGGCAGATTTCCGGAGTCTTCCGAGAGAGCTGCCTGCCATGTTGGAAGCTCTGTGTGCTTGTACTCTGTGAATATATCACATTTGGCGATTGAGATGGGATTTTTCAGATGATTTAAAGCTTAAATTTTGTTGGTGAAGGATTCAGCCAGCCAACAGAGAGCCTTTGGAAGTTTCTGTCTTTGGAAAAAAGCAACAAAATCCGAGGTAAAATACAGCACACGGTGTGAACAGCTAGAGATTAAAATGGCAGGTGTAATCAGACATTTGGGGGAATATAGACACCGGGAACTTTTTAAAGCGTATGTGGATCGGCTAGAAATGTATTTCACTGCAAATAACATAATCGAAGTTCCAGACAATGCAGTCCAGAACCGGGCTGTGTTGGAATGTAAGAGAGCGATCTTTTTATCAGAGGCAGGTCCGGCATTATATGACACTCTTGTAAATCTGCTTGTGCCTGACGAGCCAAAGGACACAACGCTTAAATTAGACTTTAACAAAGCTGGAGCAGCACTATAACCCCAAACCGTTAGAAATTGCTGAAAGCTATCGTTTAGGGATTCGGAATCAAAAGGCTGATGAAAGTATTAGTGATTACATCGTAGCATTAAAAAAGCTATCGATGCACTGTAATTTTGGAAACTTTCAAAACTGAGCATTACGGGATCGTTTTGTTTGTGGGGTGAAAAATGATGCGATCAGAAGGAAGTTATTGATGACGGATGACTTGACTTTTGAGATTGCTTGTCAGACAGTGAGGTCAATGGGCATGGCCGAACAATATTCCCGAGAATTAACCAAGATGAATCACCTGCAGGTTCAAAGTAAAAGACGGTGGGGGCCCAAAGTCTCAGAAACTGGAAATTCTACCAGAGCGTCGAAGTCGTGCTATAGGTGCCTGGGACAACACATTGCTCAAAGTTGTCCATACGTGAAGGCAGTGTTTCTTCTGCAGGAAGACTGGGCAGCTTGCGAAGGCATACCGACTGAAGGGCTTTTAAAGCTATGAGTCCAGCGTTCAAAGCTATGAGTAGAAATCCCAAGAGACTACATAGCATGGAAGAACAACAACAGGACGAGGAGATGTTAGAGTTACACGTCATCAGGAGCACGAGGTTAACGGACAGCGATTCGGAAAGCATCAAAATCCACATAGATGTTGTGGGATTCAAGATACTAATGGAAATTGACACGGGTGCATCCGTGAGTGTAGTATCGGAGTCACTGTACTGCGACAGATTGCATGATTTACAACTGGAGAAATCCAAGATAGAGCTGCGAGGCTACTCGGCAGAGAAAATCCTGTGGTAGGTCGTATCACCGTACCGGTGAAATATAAAGATCAATTTCAGAACTTGCCTCTAATAGTAGTGAAAGGAGACAAGCCGGCCTTACTAGGAAGAAATTGGTTGAGCTTACTGAAGCTGGATTGGCATAAGATTTTCTGTGTGGAAGCGAGATTTTCATCAACGGATGAGGTTATCAAGAAGTATCCAAAGGTGTTCTGCGAAACGGGCAGTCCGATCCAAGGCCTCAAGGCGAGTGTCAGGGTACAGAAGGACACTAGATCGGTTTACTACAAGCCACGTTCCGTACCATATGCACTCGAGGAGAAAGTTGAGCAAGAACTCAAAAGACTAGAGACTGAGAACATTATTTGTAAGATAGATCGATGTAATTGGGCTACACCCATTGTTGAACCTAAGTCTGATGGTAAGGTAAGATTGTGTGGTGATTATAAAGTCACCGTAAACCAGGTTCTGGAGGGTCATGTCCCCAATACATTGCCGAATATAGAAGAATTGTTCACAACACTGACAGGTGGTCAGATCTCAAAACTGGATCTTACGAATGCCTACTTACAGCTTGAACTAGATGAGGAGTCCAAGTCATGTTTGACTATAAATACTCATCTAGGCCTATATCAACTTAACAGGCTACCGTTTGGAGTGTTTTCCGTCCCTGCCATATTCCAAGGGGTAATGAACCAGATTTTGCAAGGTATTGAAGGGGTAGTATGTTGTTTGGGTGACATACTAATTTCAGCACCAAATAGGCAAATTCATAATAACATATTGAATGAAGTCCTCAAACGGCTAGAGAAGCACAGAGTACGAGTGTCTGCTCGTAAGTGTGTTATTTAAAAACTCAGTGGAGTACTTAGGGTAAAGAGTAAACAAAGATGGTTTACATCCAACCATGGAAAAATTGGATGCGATCAGGAATGTCACTGAACTTCGTTCATTCTTGGGTCTTTTGAATTATGGGATGTTCCTACCAAATTTGGCTACAGTATTACATTCACTGAAAGAACTTTTGAAAAAACAGGTCCATTGGAAGTCGTTAAAAGAATGCGATACAGCATTCAAGGAGTGTAAAAGCAAATTGGTAGAGAGCACCATGTTAGTTCATTATGACATATCTAAGGCGATTAAGCTAGTATGTGATGCCTCTTCATATGGAGTTGGGGCAGTAATCTCTCATGTATTAAGTAGTGGGGAGGAGAGACCAATTGCTTTTGCTTCACGCCCTCTCAGTGCCAGTGAGAGTAATTATGCACAAATTGAAAGGAAAGCTTTGGCATTAATTTTTGGGGTCAAGAAGTTTCACAAATACTTGTATGGTCGTAAGTTCACCGTCGTTACGGACAATAAGCCCCTAACAGCAATCCTCCATCCAAAGTCCCCAGTTCCAACATTAGCTGCAGCCCGAATGCAGAGATGAGCTTTGATTTTGTCAGCATATACATATGATATTGAATACAGACGATCAGCTGATCACAGTAATGCTGATGCAATGTCTAGATTGCCTTCCCCATCACAAGTTACACCCGATAGGGAAGAAGTGTTTTATTTTTCATACATTGATGAACTGCCAATCACAACTGAAGAGATTGGTAGAGCAACCAAACGTGACCCAGTGATGTCAAAGGTGTATGAGTATATTGCAAATGGATGGCCAAACCAGGTAACAGACAAAGATACACATCCATTCTTCATTCGTAGGAATGATTCAATTATTTCTGACTCATCAGATAGTTTTGATATACCAGCAGCAAATCCTAAATCCAATGTACTGGAAACAAATCCAGGAGAGAATCAGAATGAAAGTCTGAGTCCGAGTCAGGAAAACAAAGAGCCTGAAGTTAGAGTGAGTTCAAATGAAAATCAAGGAAATTCCGTGGAGGAAAACGTTCCTCAGGATGAGCCTTGAATGAGTGTGAAATCGACACCATGTTTGGAAGGTTCTGTTCGAGAGCGAAGGTATCCTCTTCGAAACAGAAAACAAATGATAAAGTTAAATTTGTAAATATGGAAAAGAAAAATAAGTTTATATCCTGTGTTATGTATAAACATGAAAGTTATGTATGATGTTTGTTATGATGGCTTCTTCATTAAGGAGGGAAAAGTGTAATGTCTGTAAGCTTGTAATGTTTGTAGCTCCACAGTGGATGTGGACATATTGTGTACTGCAAGTGCAGGGTTAATAAACAGAACCAGGCAGATTTCCGGAGGCTTCCGAGAGAGCTGCCTGCCATGTTGGAAGCTGTGTGTGCTTGTGCTCTGTGAATATATCACACACCACAACCTTTCAAAAGTCTTTTTTCCCATGATGGATTGGCTCGCGCCCGTGTCCAGCGCCAGTGACACCTGGAGTCCATTTAGTTCAACATTCAGCATTATCGGGGGACAATTTATGGTGAATGTGTGCACCCCATGTACATCTGCCTCCTCTGCCTGAGGCTCTGGTTCGTCGTGATCCTCCGTGGATCTATCCTCTTCTGCAACATGGTGATTTGCAGGTTTAACAGGCTTAGCAGCTCGCCTGCACACTTATTGGAGGTGTCCCATTGTTCCACAGCCCTTGCAAACGTATTCTTTGAATCGGCATGAATGGAAACGATGATCACCTCCGTAGCGCCAACCAGGTATTAATGGCCTTGCATTCATCACCCTTGATGGTGAACTCTGAGTCATCTGCGGACGTGCAGCTGCAGGTATGTGTGACCTGCCCTGTACATTACGATTCGAAAACAACATCACTTTGTTGTAGCAGCACTTGTGTGCTGAGAGATTGGCTTCGTATCGTCACTGGTGGCAATGAACGCCTGGGCTGTCGCTATGGCCTTACTCAAGGTTGGGGTCTCGACAGTCAAAAGTTTGCGAAGTATGGTTTTGTGGCCAATGCCAAGTACGAAAAAGTCTCTGAGCATGTGCTCCAAATGTCCTTCAAATTCACAATGTCCTGCAAGGCGTCTTAGCTCGGCGATATAACTCGCCACTTCCTGGCCTTCAGATCTTTTGTAGGTGTAGAACTGGTACCTCGCCATCAGACTGCTTGCCTTCGGGTTCAAATGCTCTCGGACCAGTGTGCACAAATCGTCGTACGATTTCTCCATGGGTTTCGCTGGAGTGAGCAGATTCTTCATGAGGGCATACGTTGATGCCCCACCGATGGTGAGGAGGATCGCCCTTCATTCCCCATGAAGGGCGATCCTCCCCATCTAGCTCATTGGCCACGAAGTATTGGTCAAATTGCTCCACAAAAGTTTCCCAATCATCTCCCTCAGAAAATTTCTCTAGGATGCCCACTGTTCTCTGCATCTTTGGGTTTGCTATCTGTATCTCGTCGCCAGTTGTTGTGTATGGAGAAAGAGTCAGACTAAACACTGTGAGCTCAAAGTAAAGTGCAGATCTCCAGAGTGCGCCTCCAACCTGTGAAGCCTCCTTAAATACCTGTGCTCCCAAGGGATTATGGGATCCCCTGGGACTCCAGGGGATGAGCCCTCTGGTGGCTGTACAGAGTAAATACGTCCACATATATAACAACTGGGGATGTTCCATTTTTTCAAGGAGGCTTTGAGGGTGTCCTTGAAGTGTTTCCTCTGCCCACCTGTGGCTCGCTTGCCGTGTCGTAGCTCTGAGTAGAGCACTTGTTTTGGGAGTCTCGTGTCAGGCAAGTGGACGATGTGGTCCGTCCAGCAGAGCTGATCGCATTTGGTCAGTGCTTCAATGCTGGGGATGTTGGCCTCAGCGAGGACACTGACGTTGGTGCACCTATCTTGCCAATGGATTTGTAGAATCTTGCGGAGGCAGCGTTGGTGGTACTTCTCCAGTGTTTTGAGGTGCCTGCTGTACATAGGCTATGTCACTGAGCCATGTAGAAGGGCGGGTATCACCACTGCTCTGTAGACCATGAGCTTGGTGCTGGGTTTGAGCTCCTGGTCTTCAAACACTCTGTTCCTCAGGCGACTGAAGGCTGCACTGGTACACTGAAGGCAGTGTTGGACCTCTTAGTCGATGTCTGCCCTTGTTGACAGTAGGCTCCCGAGGTATGGAAAATAGTCCACGTTGTCCAAAGCCTCATCGTGGATTTTGATAACCGGGGGGGCAGTGCTGTGTGGCGGAATCAGGTTGGTAGAGGACCTTTGTCTTTTGGATGTTTAGTGTACGGCCCATGTTCTCGTACGCCTCGGTGAAGGTGTTGACGATGGCTTGGAGTTCAGCCTCCAAGTGTGTGCAAACGCAGGCGGCGTCTGCGTTCTGTAGTTCGATGACGGAGGATGGGACGACCTTTGATCTGGCCTGGAGGCGGCAGAGGTTGAACAGATTCTCGTTTGTCCTGTAATTTAGCTCCACTCCAGCGGGGAGCTTACTGAGTGTGAGATGGAGCATTACAGCAAAGAAGATCGAGTAAAGTGTTGGTGCGATGACAGCCTTGCTTGACCGTGGTTTGAAGGTGGAATGGGTCTGTGGTGGATCTGTTGGTTAGCATCACGGCTTGCATGTCATCGTGGAACAGGTGGAGAATGTTGACAAAGCTTTGATTGCAGCCGAATCTGAGGAGGACGCTCCATAATCCCTCATGGTTGACGGTGTTGAAGGCTTTTGTGAGGTCAAAGAAGGCCATGTACAAGGGTTGGTGCTGTTCCCTGCATTTCTCGTATCTGCCACGTGGTGAAGATCATGTCCTTCCGCATTGCGACTGGGAGGAGTTCTGAAAGAGGTAGCTATGGAAATAGTAGATGCATTGGTTGTCATCTTCCAAAATTCTATAGATTATGGAACAGTTCCTGCAGATTGGAGGGTGGCAAATGTAACCCCACTATTTAAAAAAGGAGGGAGAGAGAAAACTGGGAACTACAGACCGGTTAGTCTAACATCAGTAGTAGGGAAAATGCTAGAGTCTTGTTAGATCTCTTAATTTCCAATGAAATACGAACTCCAATGGTAGTTTTAACTTTTTAATCTTGGCAGAGCGTAACAAGCTGCTGGCTGATTGCCAGTTTCTTTATCTTACTGAGACACATGGTCAAAATGGCTGTATTTTATACCGGGTTCAATTTACAGAAAAGAACTCGCCTTCTTTGACCTTATTGGCTCACTACCCAAGGTCCGAAAATGTCAAGTTGATTGATGACTTAACGCAATGTGGCTGAAATGTATGTAGCATCTCTAACTTGTTGTCTGTGAATTTTCACAGCCTGTCTAAATGCAGCCTGTTTGAATTCTCTATCAATCCCCCCCTTTGATTCTTTCACAAACTGAATCATAAAACATCAGGTATCACTGGTTAAACATTCTACAAAATAATTTCATACATGTTAATAGAGTTTCCTTCTAAAATTTGTTGATGTGTTTCGCCACATGTCCGGACTAGTAGCTTCCACACAAATTTACACCAACCCGAGTTCCATCGTGGCCACAATGGAAGTCTGGTTTTAGTAGGTTAATTAACCTTATTCCAATTTAATCCAAATCAATATCTTAATTCAACCAGTAAACCACCTTTCCTTAAGCATAACATACCCCTGTGCCACGTACAGACGGTCTGCTGGGACCTGCAAGGTGTCTCACCTGCGGGACAACAGCTACAGCCGCCTGGTCGCAACAACATTTAATCAACATAAACAAACAATATAAAAGTAAAACAATTACAACAAATAGAATTAAACCTTCTACCAATGAAGTCCCATTCAGTGGCTCCATTCCACAAAGTGAATGATGGGGGTTGCTTAAGTTTTTCTACCTCCTTTTGGATATGCTCCGCTAAGTGGGTAATTTCTTCGGAGCTATCTGGGATATATGTGCAATACTCAGTTCCGAGTAGGGCGCAAGTACCTCCCTTTTCAGCCAGGATGTAATCAAGGGCCAGTCTATTCTGTAGGGCTACTGTGCGGATTGCTACCATTTCTGCATTGATTTTAACTAGGGCCTCTGAGGTATCATTGACTACTCGTTCCACAACGGATGCCATGTTAATGGATTCCCTTGCCAGTTTGGCGGTCCCATACCCGGGGATCAGAATGGCAAAGAACCTCTCTGTTTCTGTGATAGCTCTCTTAGGACGGTGTAAATGTTCCGACAGTGACTTTATATGATACATATAAGGCACAATGTCGGCTAAATAGCAGGATCCCATCCAATTCTGGGGCAGCCAAGGGTAGGCCTTGTGGCCACACACCCAATAGGTGCCATTATATGCAATGAATGTTAGCTGTTTCTTTGTCAGCAACACTCCGGGGCCTGTCCAGGCTTTTCCATCTGTTTTATTCAGAATCCCCGTTACGTTAAAAATTCCCACATCGGCCCAGTTTGGACGGTTCCG
Source organism: Pristiophorus japonicus (assembly GCF_044704955.1). Taxonomy (NCBI): domain Eukaryota; kingdom Metazoa; phylum Chordata; class Chondrichthyes; family Pristiophoridae; genus Pristiophorus; species Pristiophorus japonicus. The sequence goes on from NC_091989.1 coordinate 146,980,546, forward strand.
TGGCTTGATTATGTTATAATTCCGGGAGCAGTTACTATACCCCATATTTGGCCTCCTTTGATGTTTCTAATCAGACAGACCGATTCCCCCGGTCTTCCTATTCCCGTTGTATTAGTGATACCAAAAAATGGGAGCTGTTTGGAATTATTGTACCACGGTTGGTATCCCCCTTCAAAGGTAGTCAGATTGTAACCTGCTGACTTCCATTTACGTGCCCAGTTTTCCGTATCCTGAAACGCATTGCCTGTTTTATTTTGATTAATTATCCACTCAGCCATTTCCGAGATATTCAAGGGAACTGGCATCAAGGGAATCCCTCCCTTTGAGTGAATAGGAATATGCGTACACACCCAACAACTAGAAATGTTACCTTGTTTGGCATAAATGTATGACATATATAAAAAGGTATTTACATGTAATTCCCTTGCTACCCTACTATTCCCCTTTGGTGCAGAAGGTGGGCTAGTAAGAAGTAGGCCTATGCCTAGAATACCTACAATCAATACTACAGTAAATTTATACATTTTCACGAAAAGTAATTGTCCTTATTAGATTTCAGCTTCCGTTACGGGTGCTCGTTTAACGTTTGAAGCGTGGATCCAGGCTTTCTTTCCTTGGACTTTAACAGCTGCCTGGGTGGTCAATAACACTTGATAAGGTCCCTCCCACTTGGCACCCAAAGGTTCTTTATGTAACTTTTTCACATACACCCAGACTCCCGGGATGATGTTGTGTCCTCCTTCGGGTGGATTACCCCAAGCTGCCGATACCTGTCGGGAAACAGAACTAATAGCATTGGTTAAGTTCTGACAGTATGATAACAAAGTGTCACTCATTAAGTGAACATCAGCTTTCCGTAAATCGATAGTTCCTGGCAGCGACATGGGTCTTCCTGTTATAATTTCAAATGGGCTTAGACCTGTAGTTCTGTTCGGGGTTGCCCTAATGCTACATAGCACTACTGGTAGTGCCTGGGGCCATGGTGTTCCTTCTTGGTGATTTGTGCTTTGTCGATGCTGGCTTTATATCCTTTCAGCCGAATGTGATCCAGCAAAGCTCGTAAATCTTGTTCATGCTGTTCTTCCGTGTTTGAAGCTAGCAGGATATCGTCTACATACTGTATGACTGTGGATGACAGGGGAGGTAATTCTCGCAAATGGCTTTGTAAAGCCATGTGGAATACCGTCGGGCTGTTGTGGAAACCCTGTGGTAACCGGGTCCAAGTATACTGTTGTCCTTGGATAGTGAAAGCAAACCACTGTCGAACCTCCGGTGCCAGAGGCACCGACCAAAATCCGTTGGCCATATCTATAACCGAGAAATATTTATGTTCCGGTTTGAGGGCATTAAAAATGGTGGAGGGATCTGCGACCAAAGGAGCTTTTTGATCAATACACTGGTTAGCTTTCCTATAATCGACAGTCAAACGCCAAGTCTCATTAGATTTCTGTACCGGCCACACGGGGCTATTGGAGGAGCTATGCGTTTTAATAAGCACCCCTTGTTTCTCCAATTGCTGAATAACCGGTAAGATTCCCGCAAAGGCAGTTGGACTGATGAGATACTGTTTAGTGCATGGAGGCTTGGTCCCTGTAAATGACGCAGGCTCCATCTGGAGTAGGCCACAATCGTTCTTATCTTTAGCCCATATCAGGTGTTCCTTCAATTCTTCTTTCTTCAAAGTTCTAATTGACCATGTCACCCGACCATCCTCGAAATGCAACGATGAATCTATTTGGATTAGAACGTCCATTCCCAAAAGAGGTTGATCTACTGGGCCTATCCAGACCGGCGTGGTTAGTTCATGTGGACCCAGCCCTATAAGTACCGGTGTTGTCCTTTTAATTTCCATTTTATGGCCCCCAACTCCATAGGCTGTATGTGCCCTACCATCCAACGGCAAAAAGTCTCCATATTTTAGGGGTAAGCATGTTAATTCCGCCCCTGTGTCTAAAAGACAGTCCACATCCTTATCGCCCACCCTCACAGTTATATATAGCCCATCTCCCCTTTGTTGTATTAGTGCGAGGAGGTGGGCCAGGGTGGGCTCTAATCGTTTTTTGCTATCCCAAGTAACTCCTTCTGTTGTTGTATTGTCAGTCGCTTAAATGCTTCTATGAGGTCGTTATCTTGTGACAAGCCTGGTTTGTTGGCTGAATTGTATCCCTGGCTGCGTCCTCTTCCCCAGCCACGACCTTTCTGTTTTGCCCTGCACGTCTTGGCCCAGTGACCTTCTTTCCCACAATAATGACATTTTCCGGGTAATTTTCCGAATGACTGTTTATCGGAATCCTGGGATTTCTATCCCATAGCCTGTACAGCTCGGACTTTAGCTCCCATATCCCGATCTAATTGGTTACATCGATCCACCAATGCTGCAAAGGTAGTTCCTCTACCTTCCCAGTCTGGTAACACTACCTTAAGCATTTTGGACAGTTCTGGCTTTAGACCTGCCACGAAAGCTGCTTTCAGGGGTCCAAACGCTTGTTCATCCATTTCCTCATCCATATTATTCATACCCGAATGTTCTAGCCACGTGCATCTAAACCGCTCGTCATACTCCAGGACCTCCTTTGTTCCTTTCTGTTGGCAAGCTGCAATTTTTCCCCAGTCTGTCTTAGCTGGACTGAAGGCTTGCAGCCAGTGTTTAATCGCCTCCCATCCTGCGTCTAATTCTTGCTCATTCTGCCCCAAAGCTTCATCTACCTTGTCGTGCAATTTTCTTCCCTGTGTTTTTGACACCATTATGGTCAAAATTTGCACTCCGTCCCAGGGATGAAGTTGATATATATTTCTTAAGCGGTCCAATTGGTCCCACGTTTTTACTCCCCCTTTCTTTGGATTGGGCAATTCCTTGGACCATTTATCAATTTTCTCTGGGTCTACCGGAGCATGAACTAAGTATTCCGCATGCACCTTTCTCTTTGTTTTTTTGGTTCCGCCCTCATCCGCAGTCTCTTCTGATTTGACTACAACTCGTCTTTTTTTAAACGGGGCAAAGCGCACCCCTAATTCTTCATCATCCTCCGACACTGTATTGTCGGAGGATTCAGAAACCGTATCTATTCCTCGGTCGTGTCTTCGGGTTTGCGCTTTTAATTTATCCAAACATGGGTACCCTGGGAATTGATCAATACATTTTCCTTTTCCTATTACTGTCTCTTGACCTAATGATTTTTTCCATTCTTTAATTTCACCTTTAAGATCTTTAACTTCCGCTTCCAGCTTTTCAAGTTCAAGCTTTTTCTGTCGCAGCTGTGCACAAACTGCTTGCAATTGATCCTTTGTACTGGTCAGTTCTCGATCATGTTGGGAACGCATTATAATTTCATTCCGGTTTCGGATCTGGCCCATAACCGTAACGACCATCTAGTTCGCTCTTTATTTTTCATACGGGTCGTTTTTCCCCAGACCCTTTTAATCTTGTCCAAGGACCATTGTCCTTTGGAGGTTCTGTACTTTTGTTCGATCTTAATACAGGTTTTAGATAAGTTGAATTGTTGCTCTATGTATTCTTTCAACTGTTCGAGAATTAAATCTAGCGAAACTTCAGGTGGTGCCTGCCCACCTTTAACAGTTGTAGGCAATTCTTTGTTCTTATCTCCTGCTGCCATAACACTGAGTTCTTTACTGGGGTCTCGAGTCGTAGGCTTGCTCGCCGATCAATAGGTCGGTGATTAATTAACTAACACACCGCCGAAGTTTAGACGTCTATGGGACCTCGAGCCGACTACCAACCGGAGGGTTCGCAAACCGGAGGCTTTCGGAATCACGTAGAAGGAGAGGCGAATTTAGACTTTTGACCGAGGACTTTTTAAAAAAAAAAGAGGAGTCCTTACCTTAATATATAGGTCCGATGTCCAAAATTCAGTTTCTTTCCTCAGCGACCCTGCTCGCAGCGCCAAAATTGTTAGATCTCTTAATTTCCAATGAAATACGAACTCTGATGGTAGTTTTAACTTTTTAATCTTGGCAGAGAGTAACAAGCTGCTCGCTGATTGCCAGTTTCTTTATCTTACTGAGACACATGGTCAAAATGGCTGTATTTTATACCGGGTTCAATTTACAGAAAAGAACTCGCCCTCTTTGACCTTATTGGCTCACTACCCAAGGTCCGAAAATGTCAAGTTGATTGATGACTTAACGCAATGTGGCTGAAATGCATGTAGCATCTCTGACTTGTTGTCTGTGAATTTTCACAGCCTGTCTAAATGCAGCCTGTTTGAATTCTCTATCAAGTCTATTATAAAGGACGTGATAACGGCACACTTCGATAATATCAACAGGATTAGACAAAGTCAACATGGATTTATGAAAGGAAAATCATGTTTGACAAGCCTACTGAAGTTTTTTGAGGATGTAACTGATAGAATAGATAAGGGAGAACCAGTGAATATGGTGTATTTGGATTTTCAGAAGGCCTTTGATAAAGTCCCACATAAGAGGTTAGTGTGCAAAATGAAAGCACATAGGATTGGGGGTAATGTACTGGTATGGATTGAAAATTGGTTAACTGACAGGAAACAGAGAGTGGGAATAAACGGGTCTTTTTCGGGATGGCGGGCAGTGACTAGTAGGGTACCACAGGGATCAGTGCTTGGGCTCCAGCTATTCACAACATATATATAAAGTATTTGGATGAGGGAACCAAATCTAATATTTCCAAGTTTGCTGATGACACAAAACTAGGTGAGTTGTGAGGAGGATGCATGCAAGGCGATTGAGATAGGTTGAGTGAGTGGGCAAACACATGGCAGATGCAGTATAAAGTGGATAAATGTGAAGTTATCCACGTTGGTAGGAAAAACATAAAGACAAAGTATTATTTAAATGGTGATGGCTTGGGAACTGTCGATGTACAGAGGGACCTGGGTGTCCTTGTACACCAGTCATTGAAAGCAAACATGCAGGTGGAGCAAGCAGTTAGGAAGGCAAATGGTATGTTGGCCTTCATTGCAAGAGGATTTGAGTACAGGTGCAAGGATGTCTTATTACAGTTATACAGGGCCTTGGTGAGACCACACCTGGAATATTGTGTGCAGTTTTGGTCTTGTTACCTAAGAAAGGATATACTTGCCATGGAGGGAGTGCAGCGAAGGTTCATCAGACTGATTCCTGGGATGGCAGGACTGACGTATGAGGAGAGATTGAGTCGAATAGGCCTGTATTCACTAGAGTTTAGAAGAATGAGAGGGGATCTCATTGAAACGTATAAAATTCTGATGGGGTTGGATAGACTGGATGCGGGGAGGATATTTCTCCTGGCTGGGAAGTCTAGAACAAGGGGTCACAGTCTCAAGATGCGGGGTAGGAAATTTAGAATCGAGATGAGGAGAAATCTTTTCAATCAGAGGGTGGTGAACCTGTGGAATTCTCTACCACAGAAAGCTGTAGAGGCCAAGTCACTGAATATATTTAATAAGAAGATAAATAGATTTATCGACACAAAAGACATCAAGGGGTATGGGAAAAAAGCGGGAATATGGTGTTGTGATAGAGGATCAACCATGATCATATTGAATGGTGGTGCAGACTCGAAGGGCCGAATGGCCTACTACTGCTCCTATTTTCTATGTTTTTATGTTCTTCAGCCACAGGAAGAAGGTGATTCAGGAGGATTCTTGCGATGACTTTCCAGGTGGTCGACAGCAGGGAGATTCCTCTGTAGTTACCGCAGTTGGACTTGTCACCTTTCTTGAAGATGGTCACGATGACAGGGTCTCTGAGATCTCCTATCATGATCTCCTCCTTCCAGATAAGAGAGATGAGGTCATGGATCCGCGCCAGTATTGCTTCTCCGCCATGTTTTAGTGCTTTGGCGGGAATTCCATCTGCTCCTGATAACTTGTTCTTCAGTTGTCGGATGGCCTTTTCAACCTCGTGCCAGGCTGGAGTTATGCTGAGATGGTGGCGGGTGGCATGCTGTGGGATGGAGTCGAGGACACTCACATCGAAGACAAAGTCTCGGTTGAGGAAATCCTCGAAGTGCTCCTTCCAGCGGGCACTGACTGTCTCTCTGACCTTGATGAGCAGCCCTCCATTCTTGGCCAGTATTGGAGTAGGGTCTTGGGTGCTTGGGCCATAGGTCATCATGATTGCGCTGAAGAATCCATGCACGTCATGGTTGTCAGCTAACTGCTGGATTTCTTGTGCTTTCTCCACCCACCATCTGTTCTTTAGGTCGCGGGTTTTCTATTGGACCTCGACCTTCAGACAGCTGCTTTCTAGCCCTCGATTTGTGTTGCTGCTTCCAGTCTAAGAATGCCTTGCGCTTGCGGCATATTAGCTCCTGAATCTCCTGGTCGTTCTCGTCGAACCAGTCTTGGTATTTCCTGCTCGAGTGACCGAGCGTCCCTTCGCAGGTGCTGATTGTGGAAACCTTGTGGGTTGACCAGGCACTATGGACACACTGCGTCTCTGGGTCACTGGGAGTCGTCAGTTTGGTAGCGAGACGCTGGCTGAATAGGGCTTTCTTAGCAGGATCTTTGAGTGCACTGGCATTGATTTTCCTGCAGCATTGTTTCTGTTGCCATCGCTGTTTTGGGGCAATGTTGATGCTGATGACAGAGCAAATTAGGCAGTGGTCCATCCAGCAGTCGTCAGCTCCTGTCATGTCGCAGGTAATGCGCATGTCTTTGCGGTCCCTCACTCGGATGATGACGTAGTTTAGCAGATGCCAGTGCTTGGAGTGAGGGTGTTGCCATGAAGCTTTATATTGGTCCTTCTGACTGAACAGGGTATTGATTATGACGAGACTGTGTTCTAAGCATTTCGTCAGGAGGAGGGTGCCATTGGAGTTGGTTTTTCCTACCCCCCGCTCTGCCGATCATGCCTCCCCAGAGGTCAGTGTCCTTTCCAACTCTGGCATTGAAGTCACCGAGGAGGATCAGTTTGTCGCTCGTTGGGACAGGGATTGTTCGCGACTGGATTAGAATTCCTCTTTGGTCTCATCTGTAGCTTCCAGTGTTGTGGCGTATGCACTGAAGACCGTAGCGCACTGGTTCCGGGCTAGGGTGAGCCTAAGCGGCATGAAGCGTTTGTTTATCCCGCAGGGGGAGTCTCTGAGATGGCCCACGAGTTCATTTTTTATGGTGAAGTCAACCCATGGGGGCGGCGTTCTGCTTCTGGTTTGCCTTTCCAGAAGAAGGTGTAACCACCACCTTGTTCTTTGAGCTGGCCTTTCCCTGCCCGTTGGGTCTCGCTTAGGACGGCGATGTCAATGTCGAAGCACCCGAGTTCCCGTCTGTTGCTGTTAGGGTTGTCCATGAGGGTCCTAACGTTCCAGGTCCCGAACTTCATCTTAAAGTGTGGAAGATGCCTGTGCGTGAATTCTTTTAACGTGGGGTCGCCGTTGCATATCAACTACCACACGAGCTTGATAGAGCAAGGTTTTGGTCCAGTGGCAAGGGGTTCCAAGACGATTAGAGACCAGGCTCTGCTGTATGGGCCTAGTTTATACACACACGCATACTCCTACTATCCTCCTTCTCGCAGGGCCTCAATCCCTGGGTTCCGTAGGACGCAATGGCCCATGCTGTGCTGCTCCTGGGCCACAAACCCACTGTTGGTTTGCGCTGCGCCGCTCCTGGGCCACAACCTTGCTGCTGTCCTCCGACCTCTGGGCTCCCGCTGTCCTCCGACATCTGGGCTCCCGCTTTTCTCCGACCGCTCGCTGTCCTCCGATCGCCTGCTGTGCTCCGATCTCGTGTTGTCTTCCAATTTCTGGGCTCTCGCTGTCCTCCGATCACTTCTGAGCCCCGACACACCGCTGGGCTCCACCTCGCACCAAGAGTCGCAAACCAATCCGCCACCTGGGATGCTGTGACATCCGGTTTGTTGTCCACTATGCCTTTGTTGCACTCTGGAGCTGGCTCGTGCTGCCCTGCGGTGGCTCCTGCACCTGCTGGTTCCACCCAGGTCGGATCTGCTGACGCCGCTCTGTGTGCTTGGGCACTCCTCCTTTGTCTCCACTCCTGCTTCTACTGGTTCCACCATTAAAGTCATCAACTCGGGAGGTGCGTCGCTGAGGCCTACAAAAAGGCCCAACGCATCGGAGGAGGCTCGGGAGTTCCAGGTGTGTGGAGAGAGTCGGGAAGTGCGTCGCTGAGGCGCGCTTGTGCAGCTACAGGGAGAAGGCAAAAAGGAAGTAGAAAGAAATAGAAAGGTAACGTCACAGCCAAGGGGGCAAGTGATTGACTGGTAAGTAGCTTTTCTTTTTTCTCTTCTATATCAGTGAGTAACTTGTAGCACTATTGTTGCCAATTTAAGTTAATCTAAGGGTTAAGTCATGACAGGAGAGCTCGGACACGTGTTATGCTCCTCCTGTACTATGTGGGAAATCAGGGACGCCTCTGGTGTCCCTGATGACTAAGTGTGCGGGAAGTGTATCCGCCTCCAGCTCCTGACGGACCGTGTTGCGGAATTGGAGCTGAAAGTGGATTCACTCTGTAGCATCCACAATGCTGAGAATGACATGAATAGCACGTTTAGTGAGTTGGCCTTACCGCAGGTAAAGGGTCCACAGCCAGATAGGGAATGGAAGACCAACAGGAAGAGCAGTGCGAGGAAGGTAGTGCAGGGATCCCCTGCGGTCATCCCCCTGCAAAACAGATACACCGCTTTGAGTACTGTTGAGGGGGATGACTCATCAGGGGAGGGCAGCAGCAGCCAGGTTCATGGCACCGTGGGTGGCTCTGCTGCACAGGACGGCAGGAAAAAGAGTGGGAGAGAGATAGTGATAGGGGATTCAATTGTAAGGGGAATAGATAGGCGTTTCTGCGGCCGCAACAGAGACTCCAGGATGGTATGTTGCCTCCCTGGTGCAAGGGTCAAGGATGTCTCGGAGCGGTTGCAGGACATTCTGAAAAGGGAGGGTGAACAGCCAGTTGTCGTGGTGCACATTGGTACCAACGATATAGGTAAAAAAACGGGATGAGGTCCTACGAGACGAATTTAAGGAGCTAGGAGCTAAATTTTAAAAAGTAGGACCGCAAAAGTAGTAATCTCGGGATTGCTACCAGTGACGCGTGCTAGTCAGAGTAGGAATCGCAGGATAGCTCAGATGAATACGTGGCTTGAGGCGTGGTGCAGCAGGAAGGGATTCAAATTCCTGGGGCATTGGAACTGGTTCTGGGGGAGGTGGGACCAGTACAAACCGGACGGTCTTCACCTAGGTAGGGCCGGAACCAATGTCCTCTGAGGAGTGTTTGCTGGTGCTGTTGGGGAGGAGTTAAACTAATATGGCAGGGGGATGGGAACCAATGCAGGGAGACAGAGGGAAACAAAATTGAGGCAGAAGCAAAAGACAGAAAGGAGATAAGTAAAAGTGGAGGGCAGAGAAACCCAAGGCAAAAAACAAAAAGGCCACTTTGCAGTAAAATTCTAAAGGGTCTACGTGCGTTAAAAAGGCAAGCCTGAAGGCTCTGTGCCTCAATGCGAGGAGTATTCAGAATAAGGTGGACAAATTAACTGCAGATAGCAGTTAACGGATACAGTGTGGTTGGCATCACGGAGACATGGCTCCAGGGTGACCAAGGCTGGGAACTCAACATCCAAGGGTATTCAACATTTCGGAAGGATAGACAGAAAGGAAAAGGAGCCGGGGTGGCGTTGCTGGTTAAAGAGGAAATTAATGCAATTGTAAGGAAAGACATTAGCTTGGATGATGTGGAATCGGTATGAGTGGAGCTACGGAATACCAAGGGACAGAAAACGCTAGTGGGAGTTGTGTACAGACCTCCAAACAGTAGTAGTGATGTTGGAGAGGGCATCAAACAGGAAATTAGGGGTGCATGCAATAAAGGTGCAGCAGTTATCATGGGTGACTTTAATATGCATATAGATTGGGCTAACCAAACTGGAAACACTACGGTGGAGGAGGATTTCCTGGAGTGCATAAGGGATGGTTTTCTAGACCAATGTGTCGAGGAACCAACTAGGGGGGAGGCCATCTTAGACTGGGTGTTGTGTAATGAGAGAGGATTAATTAGCAATCTCGTTGTGCGAGGCCCCTTGGGGAAGAGTGACCATAATATGGTGGAATTCTACATTAGAGTGAAGAATGAAACAGTTAATTCAGAGACCATGGTCCAGAACTTAAAGAAGGGTAACTTTGAAGGTATGAGGCGTGAATTGGCTAGGATAGATTGGCGAATGATACTTAAGGGGTTGACAGTGGATTGGCAATGGCAGATATTTAGAGACCGCATGGATGAACTACAACAATTGTACATCCCTATCTGGCGTAAAAATAAAAAAGGGAAGGTGGCTCAACCGTGGCTATCGAGGGAAATCAGGGATAGTATTAAAGCCAAGGAAGTGGCATACAAATTGGCCAGAAATAGCAGCGAACCCGGGGACTGGGAGAAATTTAGAACTCAGCAGAGGAGGACAAAGGGTTTGATTAGAGCGGGGAAAATAGAGTACGAGAGGAAGCCTGCAGGGAACATTATGACGGACTGCAAAAGCTTCTACAGATATGTAAAGAGAAAAAGATTAGTAAAGACAAACGTAGGTCCCCTGCAGTCAGAATCAGGGGAAGTCATAACTGGGAATAAAGAAATGGCAGACCAATTGAACAAGTACTTTGGTTCGGTATTCACTAAGGAGGACACAAATAACCTTCTGGATATAAAAGGGGTCAGAGGTTCTAGTAAGAAGGAGGAACTAAGGAAAATCCTTATTAGTCGGGAAATTGTGTTGGGGAAATTGATGGGATTGAAGGCCGATAAATCCCCAGGGCCTGATGGACTGCATCCCAGAGTACTTAAGGAGGTGGCCTTGGAAATAGCAGATGCATTGACAGTCATTTTCCAACATTCCATAGACTATCAGTTCCTATGGAGTGGAGGGTAGCCACTGTAACCCCACTTTTTAAAAAAGGAGGGAGAGAGAAAACAGGGAATTATAGACCGGTCAGCCTGACATCGGTAGTGGGTAAAATGATGGAATCAATTATTAAAGATGCCATAGCAGCGCATTTGGAAATAGGTGACATGATAGGTCCAAGTCAGCATGGATTTGTGAAAGGGAAATCATGCTTGACAAATCTTCTGGAAATTTTTGAGGATGTTTCCAGTAGAGTGGACAAGGGGGAACCAGTTGATGTGGAGTATTTGGACTTTCAGAAGGCTTTTGACAAGGTCCCACACAAGAGATTAATGTGCAAAGTTAAAGCACATGGGATTGGGGGTAGTGTGCTGACGTGGATTGAGAACTGGTTGGCAGACAGGAAGCAAAAGAGTTGGAGTAAATGGGTACTTTTCAGAATGGCAGGCAGTGACTAGTGGGGTACTGCAAGGTTCTGTGCTGGGGCCCCAGCTGTTTACATTGTAGATTAATGATTTGGACCAGGGGATTAAATGTAGTATCTCCAAATGACACTAAGTTGGGTGGCAGTGTGAGCTGCGAGGAGGATGCTATGAGGCTGCAGAGTGACTTGGATAGGTGAGGTGAGTGGGCAAATGCATGGCAGATGAAGTATAATGTGGATAAATGTGAGGTTATCCACTTTGGTGGTAAAAACAGAGAGACAGACTATTATCTGAATGGTGACAGATTAGGAAAAGGGGAGGTGCAACGAGACCTGGGTGTCATGGTACATCAGTCATTGAAGGTTGGCATGAAGTTACAGCAGGCGGTTAAGAAAGCAAATGGCATGTTGGCCTTCATAGCGAGGGGATTTGAGTACAGGGGCAGGGAGGTGTTACTACAGTTGTATTACTACAGTGGCCTTGGTGAGGCCACACCTGGAGTATTGTGTACAGTTTTGGTCTCCTAACTTGAGGAAGGACATTCTTGCTATTGAGGGAGTGCAGCGAAGATTCACCAGACTGATTCCCGGGATGGCGGGACTGATATATCAAGAAAGACTGGATCAACTGGGCTTGTATTCACTGGAGTTCAGAGGAATGAGAGGGGATCTCATAGAAACGTTTAAAATTCTGACGGTTAGATTCAGGAAGAATGTTCCCAATGTTGGGGAAGTCCAGAACCAGGGGTCACAGTCTAAGGATAAGGGGTAAGCCATTTAGGACCGAGATGAGGAGAAACTTCTTCACCCAGAGAGTGGTGAACCTGTGGAATTCTCTACCACAGGAAGTTATTGAGGCCAATTCACTAAATATAATCAAAAAGGAGTTAGATGTAGTCCTTACTACTAGGGGGATCAAGGGGTATGGCGAGAAAGCAGGAATGGGGTACTGAAGTTGCTTGTTCAGCCATGAACTCATTGAATGATGGTGCAGGCTCGAAGGGCCGAATGGCCTACTCCTGCACCTATTTTCTATGTTTCTAATCATTAGGCGTTTTTATTGCTGATTTTAAAAACCTATGGAAGTTTCATGAATATCAAGAGTACTTCATAGAGTGAGCAGGTAACGGAGTGAGATGGGAACACAGTGAGAGTGAGCACTTCTAAAATGGAAATTTGGTGAGAGTGAGAATTGGGTGCAGAGAGTGAAGGAGGTGTTAAGTGAACAAGCTGATATTATCCACAAATAATAACTTTAAAACAGAACTAAACCTAAAAAGTCAGAAAAACTATGTATATCTAAAAGTGTCAGCGCAGGAAGGGACAGTGATGTGTTCTTCCTGCAAGATATGGGAGTTTCGAGCTCCAGGCATTGACCCAGGAAAATACCTCTGTGCGAAGTGTAAGCAGCTCACATTGCTCAGGCTCAAAATCTCAGAGCTTGAGAAGAGCCCGAGTCAATCTAACACATGAGGGATGGAGAGTAGTTTTTTGTGAGAAACAGATGAGAAATGGGGAGCAGCAGTAGAGGAGTGAAAATGGGTGTCCATCTGGTGGATGTGAAAAGGCCGGAAGGAAAGATTAAAACAGAGTGCCTTGAGCAAACCGATTTGAGGCTCTAGCCTTCTGTAAGGAAAATGAGGCCATCAAATAAATATCAATGGCACCAACACACAACAGATTGCTCAAGGATGAAGAAGATTAGCAACATAGCTAGAAATGCAGCAGTGATAGGAAATTCCCTAATTAGAAAGCCTCCCATGATCCTTTGCGGTTCGGACAGACAGTCCTAATGCTCCCCAGGTGCTAGTTTAAGGAACATATCGCATAGACTGGAAAAGATTGGGGAAGGAGAGCAATTAGTTATTATGATCAATGTGGGAGCCCGTGATGTAGATAATGAAAGGCCTGAACTGCTGCAAAATAAATTTAGGAGATTATGAAGTAAATTTATGAGCAGGATTTCACAGGTGGTAATCTGTGGCGTGCTTCCCAGTCATACACTAAAATGGGGACTAATGCCAGCTCGACCAATTGGAATAACCGCTCTAGGCCAGCCCAACCAATAACAAGCAGCTCCAACAGGGCACATTATAACAAAGGACAAGCAGCAGCATCCAACCACGTTCTGGATGGAGCAGTTGCAGGTCTGGCACGTATCGTTGTGCAAGTCAACATGCTCAACAAGCACTCTGAAGAAGTCAAGTATCGCTCGCACCTGCTGGTCAAAAGCCTACTTGCTGCACTTAAATGTGCTGTGTCTGATAAATTCAAACTTTGATGAAAGAGCAAGACTACAACGTTTTGTACTAAATGGTGGTAGATGTTGAAATAAATATACGCTTGAAACACATTTACCTGTATTGTATGCAAGACGTTTACTGCGAAAATTAGTACATGTGGTTAAAACAGCGACATCATAGCCACACCTGTGGCTAGTCAGCAATTTCTATTAAACAACACTGGTCTAGTACAAGCCTGGGAGACAAGTTTAAATATAAGCGATTTAGAACAGAGAGAAAGATAAACTTCTTCACACAAGGTTGAGACAGAAACTATGTCAACATTCAAGACTAGATTGAATAACTGGATTCGGGAAAACTGGCTGAATGGATATGGAAACAGGGCAGGTAAATTCAAAGTTTTTTAAAAATGTTAATACGAGGTGTAAATCATTTATTCCTGATTTACCAACCCCAACAATGTAGGAATTTATGGTTGAAATCAGTAAAAAACCAGCCTAATGATCCTTAGAATCGCACAGCCAATAACTCTTACTATGCCTAAACCTCAGAAGAACACCCCCTCCCCCTCCGATTGAACCGATGTGATGTTTTTATTTTCCAGTCTCCCATTTTGGTGGTCTGCCTGAGTGAGATTGTCAATTAGTATCGGTTTTGTGCTGTAACCCGTTGCCCAATAGAAACTGGTTGAGACTTCCCAAAATTCTTCACGTAGGACACTTAGTAAACAGAGGCTTAGTGTAAGCTTTTTATACTGAATTATAGTGGTACTAACAGTAATAACAGATTATTAAAATTAAATTGATCTGAGAATGTTAATTTTTGAGGCCAGTCAGATGGACTGCATGGTATTTTCCAATCCTGTACTTTCCTATGTTCCTACACTTTTCTATATGATTTGCTGCTGTGGTGCATTTATTTGTGCAGTACATTGTGTTCCACTAGCCTTGTACTTTATAATCAGATGCTTTCTGAAACTTGTAAAACAGCACAAACTTTTTTGGTATATTTTCTAAAGATATTAAGGCTACATGTTAATAAAGTAACAATAGTTCAATATTTTGATCCTGCCTCCTCGTAAGCAGAATGCTTATTCATCGAAAAACAGTGATTCCTATTTATAACTCTGTAATTTTCTCCCTAGCTGCAGTAGTTGTTCAACTCAATCCCAGAGCACATCCATTAAAGAAGAGAACATGATTATGCTGAGACCAGACATGGCCTACAATCTAATACACAATGTGTTATTTGGTCTGCTGGCTTTAAGTACAATGAGGTATTGTAATCTAACACATTAGCCCAATGCATTATGGGCTTTATTTATTTTTTCTGAAGGTTAATAGTGGTAAATAGAAAATATTAGAACATTAACGAATTTCTTTAAATAAAACCATTAATTTCAGTGGCCTAATACATAAGTACAGTCAGATACATTCATAAATGACTGAGATAATAAATGTATTTTCCAAATTCATTTTTAGCATTCCAAATTTTGTAATCTTGGTGGTAAGTTAGTCCATTTTAATGAATATGTTCATATGTAGATTATTAGATATAGATATACCGATATTAACATATATAGATATAAAACAAATGACTGGATTTTCGGGTGGTTTGCGACCGGGTTTTCACCACATTCTGTGGCTAAAACTGGGGCGCTCAGCTGTTTTTCGCTCAGTCGCGATCCTCGGTTCGTTTTTTGTGGCGACGCTTAGAAGCACACCGGGGAGAGCTGTGCCGGAGGTGTAAAGACACTCATTGCGACACTGTTCGAGTTTCGAGACTCGGCCAACCCGTATGCCGCGACCCGATGACCGCCAGGGAAAACACGGTGGTCCAGCCCTGCCGATGGCGGTGAGTTGAATAAATTGAAAAACAGGTTTTTAAAAAATATTTCCGCATCAATTTGTGAGATAAGGATGTTGGCAATGTTTTTTGAATGTCTTTTTGAATTTTTTAGGGGTGGGGTTTCCCCTCCCAAGGCCTCTCTTGGAGTGCACCCGGTCCCGCACTAAAGTTGGCGAGGATCCCGTTTTTGCGCTGCGAAAATAGTGCAACGCCCCCCTTTGCGCAGCGCCCCTGGCACAGACCCCAAATGCTGAAAGTTAAACAATTAATCGGTAATGCTAATAGGGCTAATTTTCCCGCCCCGCCTCCATTTTTCGCCCCGAAAACTGAGAAGCTGAAAATCCAGCCCTTTGTGTGTGATCACTAGATTCACTCGCCCTCCACACCCGTCACCGAATCTGGACATTAGTTTGTCAGTGCTCCAAATTGACTGCACTATTTATAAAGCAACTTCATCCCACCTTGGAGCTTCTCTCTTATTGTCTCCTCCCTGTCCTCTGTTTACAACCAGGACATTTCTATCCTAATCTTTGCCATGTCTGTGTAACCTGAAGTCCCCATGTCCATTTTTGTGCACATTTTGACTACCGCTCCAGACGCAAGCCCATTATTTCTATCTCCCATTGTCTTTCTGTTTACCTCTCTGAAACATGGATGAGCCATAATTTCCTCCAATTAAGCATTGCACAAATTCTGTTCTCTTGCCACCGAATCCATCCTCCTCCACGCCCACTGTCTCGAGCTGAATCAGACTAGTCGCAACCTCGGCATCCTATCTGAGCTTCCGACCACCTCTCCTCTCCATCACAAAGACTGCCTACTTCCACCATCGTGATATCGCCAGTCTTAGCCCTTGCATCAGCCCATCTACTGCTGAAACTCTCATCCATGCTTTTGTTACTTCCAGATTTGACTCTTCCAATGATCTGGATGGCCCCCCATCTTCCACCCTGCATAAACTTGAGCTCATCCAAAATTCTGCTGCTGTGTCCTAACTTACACTGAGTCCTGTTTACCCATCACCCCTGTCCTCACTGATCTACATTAGCTCTTGGCCTCTCTTAAAATTCTCATTCTTCTGTTCAAATCCCTCCATGGCATCACACCTCTCTTTCTCTCTCACATTCTTCAGCTCTACAACCCTCCAAGAACTCTGCGTTCCTCCAGTTCTGGTCTCTCATGCATCCTCCATTCTCTTTGCCCCATCGTTGGCAACCTGCTTCTATGCTGTACATTCTATGAATGCCGCAAAGTTGCTGTACCTTACAAAGGCCTTTGACACCGTCAACCGCGAGGGTCTATGGAGCGTCCTCCGTTTCGGATGCCCCCAAAAGTACGTCACCAACACACACAATTTTAAAATCTAAACGTGCAAGGGCAAGTCTAACTAAGGGCAGACGCCGTTAGATGATCTGCTACAGCAAATTATGGCCTGTTTTTAACACTAAAATGCAAATACAGTGTTATATCATCTGAAATATAAACCTCGCTATCAAAGCTTTGGTAATTTGAACACAGATTGTACAATTGAAAACTATTTCTCCAACTTCAAAGTTTTATCAATGGGAGCAATCTATTTCAAAATACACTCTATTCTATGATAAGTTAATGGTTAAAAATACTTTTTAGATCTACATTGTACTGATTTGTCTGTTCTTTTAGCTGGTTTTTTTTGTTACAGGATGAAATATCTGTGGACATCCCATATGTGTGTCTTTGCATCAGCAGTAATTTGCAGCAATCATTTGTGGAGTCTGAGCCTCAAAGCAGTACGGCTGTATTCTCCTCAGTGGGTCAGTGCCGTTAGCACACATAGTGCGCCATTCATTTTGAATCAGAAGTTCAATTTTATGTCTAACGTAGTTTGTTGTAACAAAATGTCCTATAGAGTCTTGAATATTAATGCCCGCTGTTCTCAATAAAGTTATACAGTATGTACTTGACTTTTAAGAGTTATGTCTAGACTTTCCTGTTGAGGTGAAGTCACTTTTTGCACAATTTGTTCCACACTATCATGTCGTGGTTTCAACAAAGTGTAGAATGACACATGTCGCATATTTATTTTCTCTAAATGCAAGTTAAATAATTGTTTTCTGACATTCATTAGCATTTCTAAGCATTAAACATACAAGTACCTCATTAATTCACAACCATTAAATTGCTCATATTTTTAAATCCTACAAAGACTTGTCCACTATTTTAATATATTTGGCCAGAGCATTTTGTGATCATTTATTTAGACCTATGATGCCTGTGCTTAGGAGTTAGTTGTAAGTGATCCCATTAACAACTGACTTTCATTTCTTGCATGACATCAATTTTATTATATAACTTGAGAATGTAATTAAGAACAGACTTTACACAGAAACTGTGTAATTTACCTAAAATCAGTAGCAGCAAAAAGATGGTGTGGTAATAGTGACAGACTCAATATCTGGCTACAGTACATTATTTCCAACAGAGAAGTTTCAGTAACTGAAAAACATTCACAGCAACTAAAAAGAGATATAATGCAAGGAATAGCTTCACCATTGAGGTTTTGATCAGCTATGTATTTTCAGATTCAATTGTGTAGTCAACACATAGAGGGTACGAAATTGGCCGACATACCACCGCCCGCGAACCACCAGCGTACTTCCCAAAGGGGCAATTTTGGTCAGAAAACAGCAACATACCGCTCGGTGGAATACTCATCAGTGGCATACCGCCGAGCGGTATGCACACCGTCCGGCGTGCAGGGACCACCCACAAACCGCCCAAAAAGTGCTATTTTTATCGCATACCACCTGAAAACCACTGACCACTTACCATCGCATGTCGTCCTGGAAAAGGTGATTTTACACGATGGTAGGTGGCCAGGAATGGGTGGAGTGCACGGAGCCGCCATTTTGGAAATCAGGAACTGTCAGCTAAAGCAGCAGCTCTGTATCTCTGAGGTGAAAAGTGATTTTAAAGTGTGATTTTGATTGGAAAAGGTAATATTTACTATTACTGAGTAAATTATTAATATAGGCATTTTATAATTTTTTTGATGGAAAAATATTGCGGAGATTTAAAAAGAATGGGGCTTGTGTTATCTCAGCCTGTATTGATGACAACCTGTTTAATGGAGGAACCAGATGTGAGGAAGTTTATTGAGCAGAGTTATAAGGCTCATGGAAGAGGTCGCAGAATGATGAGGAGGGGGAGGCTTCACCCACAAAGGATCTTCAGGGAGAAGTGTTCATACTTGGACCTGACCGATCGACAGTGTGTCCAAAGGCTGTGCTTCCGAAAAGAGGTCATCACTGAGATTTGCCAGTTCATTAAGGCAGATCTGCAGCCCAGTAGCACCAATATTACTGCACTTTCTGTTGAAATGAAGGTGACTGTGGCACTTTCCTTTTATGAATGTGAGTCTCTTCAATCATCAGCTGGGGACACGTGCGCTTTTCTCAGTACGCTACTTATCGGTGCATTCGACAGGTAACCGAAGCACTGTATGCACGCCGGATGGAATTTATAAACTTCCCAATGACCAGGGAAGCTCAGAGTGACATGGCTTTGGGATTTGCACGCATTGCCGGCTTCCCCAAGGTGCTCTTGACTGTACCCATATTGCCCTGCGAGCACCATTACAGGAGGCGGAGGTGTACCGAAACCGGAAGGGATTCACTCCCTCAACGTGCAGCTGGTATGGGACCATACACAGCGGATAATGGTAGTGAATGCCAACTTTCCAGGGAGCATCCATGATGCACACATCTTGCGGGAGAGCACTGTGTCTGACCTGTTGAAGTCTGAGTAACAAGGTAAATGCTGGATGCTGGGCAACAAAGGATCCGGCCTCACTACCTGGCTCTTGAACCCCTGCGGAACGCTCACACAGGACCCAAGCAACGATACAATAAAAGCCATATAGCCACATGTAACATAATTGAAAAGACTATTGGAGTGCTGAAGCAGCACTTTCGATGCTTGGACCACTCAGGAGGCAGGCTGCAATACTACCCTGAGCAGGTTGCTAAGTTTACAGTGGTGTGCTGCATGTTGCATAATTTAGCAATCATGCGGGGACAGGAATTGCCACAGGGACCACCTGAGGAGAGAGTGCAGGAGACGGAGGAGGAAGAGGAGGACAATGAGGGGCAGGAGGATGACGAGGAGCTTGCAGATGAACCCATGGCACCACCCCCAACACCACAGCGGAGGGCACGCAGAGCGTATGCCACTGCAAAATTGTTACGTTAGCAGCTCATAAATAAACGCTTTGCTTGAATGTGGAGAGCTGCACTTTAGGACCTTCATGACTGTTACCCCAAAAGTTTGACACTGTACAAGAGTGGTTAAATTCAATTCAAATGTTTATCTAAACATTTTAAAAATATACAACAATTTCAAAACTTTGTAAAAGTGAACAACTGTTGCAACTTTAAATAAAAAGTTTAACAAAACTTACAAAACTTTAATACCAACTTTAACAAACATTTTACTTTCCCCGCCCACGCCCTCTGCCCCATCTGCGGCTGCGTGGTGCATCACCATTAGGACTGTCGTTGGGGGGGGGGGGTTAGAGAGTGAGTCATTGCAGGTGCAATAACTGGGGCCTCAGGAGAAGCTCGCGATGTGGAAGACAAAGCTTCAGAGCTGGGCGATGATGTCAGCTCCCCATGTGCTGTTGACCTGACTACTTTGGCACGTGGGGGTTCTGCGCCATGTCCCGATCATGTTCATTGCCGCATGGCTTCGACGGCGTCGGCAGTTTGCTCCATCGCGGTTCTATCAGAGCGGCTTTCCTCCGATTGCCGCTCTGATAGAGCTGCGATGTTAGTGCCTATTGTAGAAATGGCCTTGAGTAGCTCTCAACCTATGTCGACACTGGCCTGTGACAGACGCACCATGTTCTGGTACACACCTACTGCAACTGATCTTTCCTGCACCAACCTCCATTGCTGTGGCAAAGGCGATGCAACACTGCTGCGCATGGCTTGCTGCGCATGGCTTGGTCCGGCAGATTCAGAGGACCCATGGGGGAATCCTATGAATATAGACTCCATGCTGGTGGAGGATGTTCCACATGCAGCTGGTGCATCCTCCTCCAGCTCCACCTCCACTGGCTGCTGGCTCTTCCTGTTCCTGTTCCTTTTCCTCTTCCTCGTCAGGAGAGGGCTGGGTGACACCAGAGGTGGAGGCAGTGGGTCTGTTGTCGATGTCACTGTGGTCTGAATCATTAGAGTCTGGAAGTACAAAACATTTGAAAAAGCTTGACAGCGGGGAAGGGGTGAGGGTTACATAGTACAGTGACTTATCGCAGTCTTACTTAAATGTCCATCACTGCTGCAGTACTGCATTGCATATCGCAGACAAGAATACATATATGAATTGCGTTACATGCCCCCAACAGTTCAGTACATCACATGCGACTAACATTACAGTGCAATAAACTTACATTACATTACATCAGGCCAACATTACAGTTACAATTAAAACACAGATTGCATTTTATTCAACTTACCATCTTGTGTGAGTGGGTCAGCTCCAATGCCAATGGTGGCATGGTTGCTATCCCCAACCAGGGACAGGGCACGGATCTCGATATCTGTAAGCCGCTCCTGGGTTGTGGGGTCACCCCCCCCCCGCCCCGTACGACGCTGATCGGCCGCTATTGCAGAAAGGAAAGTAAATCAAAGTATAAATCTTCAATCCATTTAACATGGCACAGATAGACACACACACACACACACACATTTTAAAAAGCACTGCGTTGATCCTCGTCATTGCCTGAAAAGCACGAATACATCGCTGTAACCTTAAGATAAATAAAAACATCATCCGTGTGACACAGAACCTACATTTACATAGTACATAGCATATGGTAGGGGGGCATAAATAAAATCATTACTTACTCTTGCAACCCTCACCAGGTCATTCCACATCTTTCAGAACCTTTCCCCAGTGCATACCATCGTACTTTTCGAGGACACAGCTTCCCCGATCTCGTCCCAAATTTGGATGTACTCCTTTGGGAGGGGCTTTCCATGACCACCCTTGGTGAGGTCGGAGTACCTCTCTGTGATGTGCTCCAGAAGGACAGGTAACTCCATCTCATCGAAGGCAGGCGCCTTCCACCTCCCCTCCTTGATATTCCTGCGTTTGGATGTTTTCTTTTTCATTGGCATAATTTTTTTCTGATTATTAATTTTCCCTTAAATATCTGTTCTTGTGTTGAAACTGAATAATTATTAGTTGCGACCAAATTTTTCCACTAGGCTATCTATTTTCAAACTCACTGGCCTTCGACTATCTTGCTGCTCCTGCTCTCCCTCCTCCCTCCTCCTCCTCTTCCCCTTCCTCCTCCTCCTTCCTCCCTCTTCCTCCTCCCTCCTCCTCTTCCCCTTCCTCCTCCCTCCCTCCTTCCTTCCTCCTCCTCCTACCCTTCCTCCTCCCTCCTCCCCCTTCCTCCTCCCCCTTCCTCTTCCTCTTCCTCCATGGGTGACCCCTGACCACGGGTAAAACGCTTGTGGGAAAAAAATTTGCGCATGCGCAATTCCGTGTCGCACCGCCCATCGAACAGAGTCACTCTTGATCGACTACTAAGATGCATGCCGCTGACATAACGCCGAAAATGTTTTCACCAATTTTGCCGCCTTCGGTCTCAGCGGTATGCCAGTAGCATGAAACGACATACCGCTAGCCATTATCATCATAGGCAGTCCCTCGGAATCGAGGAAGACTTGCTTCTTAGGTGGCTGTACAGTCCAATACAAGAACCACAGTCTCTGTCACAGGTGGGACAGATAATCGTTGAGGGAAGGGGTGGGCAGGGAGCCTGGTTTGCCGCACGCTCCTTCCGCTGCCTGCGCTTGATTTCTGCATGCTCTCAGCGACGATACTCGGGGCTCACCTCCCTCCCGGATACACTTCCTCCACTTAGGGCGATCTATGGCCAGGGACTCCCACCTGTCAGTGGGGATGTCGCACTTTATCAGGGAGGCTTTGAGGGTGTCCTTGTAACGTTTCCTCTGCCCGCCTTTGGCTCATTTGCCTTGGACGAGTTCCGAGTAGAGCGCTTGTTTTGGGAGTCTCGTGTCTGGCATGCGAACTATGCGGCCTGCCCAGCGGAGCTGATCAAGTGTGGTCAGTGCTTCAATGCTGGGGATGTTGGCCTGGATGAGGACACTAATGTTTGTGCGTCTGTCCTCCCAGGGGATTTGTAGGATCTTGCAGAGATATCGCTGGTGGTATTTCTCCAGCATCTTGAGGTGTCTACTGTACATGGTCCATGTCTCTGAGCCATACAGGAGGGCGGATATTAATACGGCCCTGTAGACTATGAGCTTGGTGACAGTTTTGAGGGCCTGGTCTTCAAACACTGTACCGCAGAGAAATGGGCGGACCATCGGTATCAACCAATTTTGGTCTCCGAGTTTATAAATTAAGAACATTTCTGTTAAGATTACTTTAAGTTGTTTAGATTGTTAGTTTAAAGTTGGAAAGTGCATGCTTTTTTATGATTTTAATTATTTGAGTTTAATTAGTATTTACAACTTGCCACTAGATGTCAGTGCTATGACAGGTAATCTTGAAGGCGAAAGTACTATCTTTTGCACCTAAGAAATAATGCTGTATTTCAAATAGCCAGTTGTTTCACATCCTTTCCAGTTCAATAATGTACATAACATATATCCTTTTTCAGGACTGTAATTTTACTATACA
Source organism: Pristiophorus japonicus (assembly GCF_044704955.1). NCBI lineage: Eukaryota > Metazoa > Chordata > Chondrichthyes > Pristiophoridae > Pristiophorus > Pristiophorus japonicus. Next base: position 147,003,583 of record NC_091989.1, read on the forward strand.
TTTCCAAACACAAACATTAGCCTATAACAATTGGAATGACTTGGGCATTACTGTGTTTGTTTTATACAAAGCAAAATTAAAAATAGATTATCAGTGGCTTCAAAAATGGACACAATTTCAAGATTTTTTATAAATAGCAGCTGTATTGAATGGCTGATTGAGTCGGACAAGATACTTCTTTCCACCTCTGTGGCCTGCCTTTTAATCTAGCCCAAATGATGGGATGAACATCTCTTGTCTTGACAGTAAAATGAGATTGAATGTGAATCAGTTTCAATCAAGTTTCTAGTAGAGTCGAACACAAAACTTCCCTTAATTTGGCACTAAACCAGCAGAGTCAGAGACCACGGTGTGGTTGATGTGATAAATGGAAAAATTCACACTGGCGCAGAAGCACTAGCTTTGCTGTGGCTTGTGATCTGATGATACTTTGCTTGATCAAGAATGCTCAATAGTAAAGCTGTAAAATTGAAAAGCATTCCATTCCTCACCACTGATATTCCTCAAATTATTTTGGAGGATCATAGAATGATGCAGCACGAAAGGAGGCCATTCGGCCCATCATCACTGTCGGCTATTTGGTAGAACTAACCAATTAGTCCTACTCCCTTGCTTTGGTTAATTTAGTACTTAATTGTAAATTCCTGTCAACTTTTTTGTTTTGCTCAGGTTATCCAAGTTGCAAAGCTTACAGTCCAAAGTTAACAGCATTTTACTCTGCAATATACCTTATGTGGCTACTGTGGAGTTTTATGGATTTTCAGCAGATGAAATAAATCTATCTACACCTGGGGTTTCATTCAGCTTTAAAGCAGGTTAAAATATAAATTAAACTGCTTAAGAAATAAAAGTATGGGTGCATTTTAATTGTACAGACATGCTTCATTTCCAATAACAAAAAGTTCTCTGGCACCCCATTTCAGTCCGGAGTGCAAGTCACTTTTGGTTTAGTCAGAAAATATTTCTGCTCTCTAATTGAAAAGAAAATGCAGAAAATATTATTAATGAGGAACAGAAATCCCATTTTAACAAATAAGGCAAGCCAAAGATACATTTGTGTCTGATGAATGCCAAATATATTTCAGCATTTTTTGATTCTTTCTGATGAGGATTTAGTTTTCACAAGGTTACAAATACAGATGAGGAAGGTCATTTGGTGGTTCTTGTTTCATCCGTTTGAAAGACCACTCAACGCAGCATCCAATTGTTAAATGATTCCTAGATTTTTATCTCACCTACTCCACTTGTCCACATTGGAATTCATCTGCCCATTAATCTGTCCACTTTATGGGCCCAAGTTTCCACATGATTCGCGCCTGATTTTTAGGAGCAACTGGTAGAGAACGGACTATTTTAGAAATCGCAATTCTCCACATTTTTTTTTCTGCAGTTCTAGTCAGGTAGAACAGTTCTAGTTTAGAACAGAATGTTTTCTTCAAAAGGGGGCGTGTCCGGCCACTGACGCCTGATTTGAAAGTTTCCACAGTGAAAATGTACTCCAAACTAAAGTAGAATGGAGCCAGTGAAGATTTTTGTAGAACTGAAAAAACCTGTTCTACACATTAAAAAATTAGGCGTCCAGAACGAGGTGGGGGGGAGGGGGGGGGAAAGGGAACTCATTAAATTCGACAATAAATCCTTATTTATACTTCTACAAATATTATACAAATAAATCCAACCTGAATAAACATTTATAAGCCAAGAAAAGATTAAATAAACCATCTTCCTACCTGTGTGAAAGTGCTTCAGCCAGGGAGAATTCTGCAGCTGTTCGTGCCGCTGAGCGGGAGCGGGAGCAGGAGCGGGAGCGGGAGAGAGAGTGGGGGGGAGAGAGTGGGGGGGAGAGAGGAGGGAGGGAGAGAGTGGGGGGGAGAGAGGAGGGAGGGAGAGAGAGGAGGGGGGGAGAGGGAGAGAGAGGAGGGGGGGAAGAGGGGGAGGGAGAGAGAGGAGGGGGGGAGGGAGAGAGAGGAGGGGGGGAGGGAGAGAGAGGGAGAGGGGGAGAGAAGGGGAGGGAGGGGGGGAGAGAGCGGGGGGGGGAGGGGAACAGGAGCGCGGGTCAGGTCAGTCGGGGGGGGGAGCGGGGGTCGGGTCTGGTCGGGGGGGGGCGCGGGTGTCGGGTCTGGTCGGCGGGGGGGGCGCGGGTGTCGGGTCTGGTCGGCGGGGGGGGGGGGCGCGGGTGTCAGGTGTCGGGTCTGGTCGGCGGGGGGGGGAGCGAGTGTCGGGTCTGGTCGGGGGGAGGGAGCAGGAGCTGGCCGTGGGAGGAGCCTCATTCACGCAGCCCCAGTGAGGCCATTCAGCCAGGGCTAGGGGCTGCGTGCTTCGGGCCCCTCCCACACAGTTCGGCGCCTGGAGCTACTGCACTTGCGTGCTGACTGTAGCGCGCATGTGCAGAGGTCCCGGCACTGTTTTCAGCGCAGGGACCTGGCTCCGCCCCCCCACAGCTGGTGCTGGCTGCGCCTACGGCCAGAGGACTTGTAAGTAGGTGGAGAATACCGAGGATCTTTTTAGGCGCCGTTTTAGGCGCGAAAAACGGGCGCCCAGCTCGGAGGGGCGCCCGTTTTTTTTCTTGTGGAAACTTGGGCCCATTTTATCCAATTGTTTTTGACATTTTAAGCAGCTCCATCAGAATCAATGACCTCTTCTATTTTAATGTCAGCTACAATTTTGACTTATTTGCATTGAATTTCTGAATCCAAGTCATCAATGGAAATTAGAAACTGTAATGATTCCAATACTGATCCTTGAGGAACCCCATCTTGAAATAACTACTTTTAAAAAGTACTTGTTAAAAAGTATCCGTTTCAAAGATTTAACCTGAATTTACCACAGCTGTGAGCTCAATTTATAATCTTTTGCATGGAACTTTTAGATGTTTTTTGGAAATCTAGATACATCAAGTTGTAGGCTTACCATAGACCAGTTGGCATGTCATTTGCTCTAAAAAGCCAAGAAGGTTGGTCAAACAGGATCTTGCCCCTATGAATCCATGTTGACTAAGTTATTTTAAACATAACCCGAAATTTTACTCCCAAGTAATCAATGCCATTGTTTTCCATTGTATTGAAGTAAGACTAATGGGTCAGACTGTTTCCAATCTGCTGGTATCATTTAATCTTTAGATCTCTTGTTTTTGCAGGTCGGTGTGATGAGGTTTACCATTCCTATAATAATCTTCATTTACTTTTACCACGAGGTAAGATTTATTCCAGTAATATATATAGGGCCCGAACTTGGTGGAAGCCAAGTTCCACCCAAGTGCCGCCCAAAGGACTGCCGAGATACCTGACGGTACTTTGGGCGGGAGTTTCATGAAAAAGTCCTTGAAAGACCGCCCACGGCAAAACAACGACTTACACCGTGAATCTGGGTGGTACCAATCAAATTTTTTTTTTTAAATGATCAAACAGAGAATTTAAGAGGAATATTTCTACACAGAGGGTCCGAAATTCAGGCCCATGAGAAAGCTGGCGCATCTACCTTTTTTTAAAGATGTTTTTAATATTTTTACCGTCTGGTCCGATGAGGTGGACTCTTGATTCATTTTCACCTCTTTGCCAATTTTTTGGGAGCTGACCGGAAGTCTGTCATAATGGAGGTGGAAGTGTGGCAGTAAGTGCTGGTGAAGGGCGGAAGTGGGGGCGGGACAGAGTCTCGAGCGGTGATGACGTCAGTGCGCGTGTGCATCACCACATCTTTCCCCTCATTTAAAGGGGAGAGAAGTAGCGAATTTTTAGGTTCTGCCACTAGGCCACACGAGGGAATGCCAGGCTGCCTGTTAGCGGCCCAGCCAAACCCGGGGTCATAATTGTCCGGCCGATCGGGAAGTCGATCGGCAAAAAAAAACATGGCGGCTGCAGCAGTGCGCCCTCCCTTGAAGGGCCACCGTGCTGCCGTGGCTCTCACAGTGACGGCGAAGGGCACTGGCAGAAAAAGCTGTCGGGGCACCGCACAGCAGATCGGCGATTTTTTTTGAGGTAAATTTCACGGGAGGTACAATGGAGGTCTGGGAGAGCGGCGGTGCGTGCTTTGATGATGCGCTTGGGGTGGTCGGCAGCAGCGGGGCAGAAGTGGTGGACCGCCCGAGGTGAATTTGAATTGTCGCGGCCAATGGACTGTAACGAAGTGGCCACTCAATTCCGCCGCATGGCCGCCGCAAAACAATGATAACAGGCCTTATCCAGACCTTGAATTTTGACCTGAGAGAGTGGTGAGAATGTGGAACTCGCTGCCACATGGAGTGGTTGCAGTAAAAAGCATTGTTGCATTTTAAGGGGAGTTTTGATGCATGCATGAAGGAGAATGGAATAGAGGGGTATAGGGCCAAAGTAGAAGAGGTAATTCGAACAGTAGGGTGCTTGTGTGGAACATACACTCCAGCATAGATCAGTTGAGCCAAATGGCCTGTTTCTTTGCTGTAGATTCTATGTTCTCTGTAATTATCCTGATGGTTGATAACGCCTTTCCATTGTCATCTATTATAAGCCCACAGACTTCCACAGCTACCTGGATTATGCTTCCTCCCATCCCACTTCCGATAAACACCACATTTTTCTCTAGATATCTACATCGCTGTCGTATCTGCTCTATTGGCACCAGAGCTTCTAAAATTTTCTTCGCCAGAAGCATATATGCTCTTCCCTTCAACTCGTAATAATGAACACAACTCTGATGGAGGGCTCTGCTGAGTTCTGGAGTTGGCCAGTTTTCTGTGTTTCCTATTTTATTTCAGATCTTGTGCCCTTCCTGTCCCTTTCCCCATCTTTTTGCATATTCCATCCCACCAGTCTTGGCATTCATTGCTTCATCTGCCATTTCCATCACCTACAGCATTTCCATCACCTCTCCTCTGGCTTTCACCACCACCACCACCACCCCAATTTCAATCTACCCTCCTGGCATTTTCCTGTGAAACCACAAGATTCAACAGCTGTCCATTACCTTTTCCCATACCACTGGCCTGTGTCCCAAACATTTATTTCATGGGAGACGGCAATTTACAGGTACTTCCTCCAATCTAGTATACTGTATTTACTACTCACAGTATGGTTTGATCTATGTTGAGGAGACCAAATGCAGATTAAGTGACCACTTTACCAAATATATCCATGTGGCATTGATCTCCTTGTGACATACCGCTTTAACTTCTCCTATTTCCACTCTGATTTCTACATGCTTGGCTCTGACACTGTTCCAGCCAAGCCCAACAGTTTCAGGAACAGCATTTCTTATTTGTCCTGGGAACTCTGAAGCCCTCTGTGCTGAACATTGACATTAGTCATTTTAAGCCTGAGCTACAACCTAATTTTCTTTTCAGCAGTGGGTTGTGGGAGACTTTGTTGGGAGGGGAGATGGGTTAAGGCTTTGATTGTGGATCCTTCAACAGAACACAGCTGCAGCTTGGGGTTCTGCAACCAGGTGGTGGCCTGTTTTTTTTCTTTGGGACTAGCAGACCTATTAGGCTCGATTTTTCCTAACAAAGCAGGAGAGTGGTGGGTGACGTCCGGCATGGACTGCGACCCCGCTTCTGGCTCCATGTCGGCTCCCCCCACGACTGCCCCTGATTGGGATATTAAGCCTGCCCCACGAGGTTTTCGACCAATTAAAAGGATGTGGGTCACCAGCCGGTTTCCTAAAAGGGACCATGCCCACATTCATTTTGACAGTTGTGCTGTCAGTGTTCTGCAGCATCGAGGTAGTGCAAGCACTGCATGGCCGCACTCAGGCTCTCCATGACTCCACATGCTTATGGAGGGAGTCACAGCATGCAGGGAGGTTCTCTTTCCTTGCCATGGGCAGAAGAGACTTCCCCAGGACAGCAGCGCAGTCTAGTTGCACATTGCATAGGAGGGCTCAAGCAGGAATGTCATCAGGAGGACCAGGCTGCAGTGGCGCAAATCTTTCAGTGATCTGAGTAGATCACGAAACGTTATGCAAAGTCACACTCAACCTCATTCTGATGTGTCTCACATCCCCATCACTCTGCCTTCCGTACCCTACCCCTGCACATTTTTACTCACACCAACTTACCTTGCACCTCCAGCCATCCCTCTATCTACATATCGCTATCTCACTAGCCACCCCTCACACTCACCCTCATCCTTGTCCAATCATACCAACTAACAACACATAAGGTTAGCTACTTGGGTCTTTTAGCCAATGTTCATTTAAAGTTTATGTTGATGTATTGTCAAACGTTGAAATCTTTATTTTCAACACTTTGCCTTCTTGGACAGATCTGTGTGCACCTTTGGAAGTGGCCTACTGAATCGCAGTGAATGGTGAGACATAATGGTCCCGCCCCAATGGTGATGAGTGTGAAAGGAATGGCTTCGCATTGTAGGGATGCTTTATGGTGCTGGTGTGGGGTGGTGTTAACCTGAATCATCATGTGGCAGCCAGGGTGTACAACGTCAAGTGAAGTCAATCTGGCCATGGTGAGGCCATCCCTGGCATCCCGGGCAGCAATATGGTCGGGTGCTGATGCCCTGTGTCCTGTGCGCAGCTTCAGGTGATTGCAGAGAAGGTTGGTGCTGTTGTTGGTGATGCTGGTGTGCCTGGTGATGTTGGTGTTCGGGCTGATCGTGGTGGGATTCTGAAGACCAAGGTGAGATTTTTTTCAAGGGCTCCGATGCTGATGGAATAGATGGATGCTGAAGTTGAGGTGACACTGGATAGAGAGTTCACTCCAAACACTTCAAACCTCCATAAAGCTGAAAAGTGTATTCCAAATCCTGAAGGCTCCAGCTTCTAAGATTGGAAATTAAACAGCTGTGAAATGGTAGCTTTTTATACCACTTTTGCAGCTGTCAACTATTCACAACAATGGAGAGTCATTGAAAACACAACACACTTACCTGACATGAACTCCAAGCGCCGAGAACCTCATTAAAAAAAGCTGGAAAATGGTAAGTACCTGGTAAAAATGCTTTTTAAATACCTTTAAACAAGCTGCTAATGATTTGAATTGGCTCCCCTGCCGCTTGGTGTCAGGTCTGTGAAGACCCAGTACTTGGGAAACTGGCGTAGAGGCGTGCTGAAATCGTACTTCTGCCCCCTGTCCATCACTGCCATTTTGACAGCTGACCTGCCTCCGAACTCACATTTGCAGTGCCAGTAAAATTCTGGCCATTGTGTTTGTAGTGTTTCATTTTAGATCTTGTAACTTCCGCCCATGCTTTTCACCATCTGAGTTGAGTACACATCGTTTTAATCCATCTTTTCATTCACTCACTCATGATCTTTTATATCATTTCACAGGTTCCTATTAAATTCTTTAAGGACATTAGAATATCTGTTGTCTCTTTTCCTCCCCACTTCCTTGTTTCTCTCTTCTACATCTTACAAAAGAGCTTGTTTAGCTTTCACTTTCCAATTTTGATGAAGGGTACACACCTGAATTGTTAACTTCTATCTTTACAGATGCTGATGAACCTGTTGTCCATTTTCTGTTTTGACTTAAGATTGCTAGCATTTGCAGTTTCCGTTCACCCATCTCCCCTGTGCTCACTGACCTACATTGGCTCCTGGTTAAGCAACACCTCGATTTGAAAATTCTCATCCTTTTTACAAATTCCTCCATGGCCTTGCCCCTCCCTATCTCTGTAATTTCCTTCAGCCTCACAACCCTGCTGAGATATCTGCGCTCCTCAAATTCTGAAAATACTGAAAAATAAAAATCTTCTCAAAAAAAGCCAGAACACCTTCAGGGGACCTCATACAGGTAAAACACTGAAAAAAAAACATGTTCACTAACCTTTTTTTGCAGGTCTTCTTACTTACCATTGGGGTTAGACCTGTCTCCACATAGCGGTCTCTTCCCCCTGTTGCCGTCGACTCCCGCCTGCACCAATATGGTAGCTCGGCAAGCGGGAGGTCACTTATGCGAGTGGCCAGTGGCCGTCAGCGGGCAGTTCCCAGCAGTACTCCCCTCCCGCCGGCAGCAGACCAAGAGGAATCTGTCACCGAGGGGAAACTGCCGAAAAAACTTGGCGGCGGCAATGGGCAGTAAGGCCACCAATTTCAGGCCCTATATCTCTGGTAAAAGTATTAAAAAAATAATAATAATTTTCAAATCCAAATGAAATCTCTGATTCATCTCAACTGACATTTGCACTTGGACTTTTCCCAGATGGCAAGTGGCTGCTGGGTCATTGCCTCTGCTGGCTGCTGTATCAATGTGTATGAATAAATTTGCAATGGTTTGTTTCATCTTGATCAAGGTTTAGCCCTCCATTAACCCCTCCCCATGAGCTTGTCAGAAAGCGACTTTCCCAGAGGTTGTGGATTTATTCTAGATTACCACATCTACAGTCTTCCACCAGGACTCTAGGGTACGTGGCATCGGACCACTAAAGGTGGGAAATGTGGACAGAAAAATTATATTTGTTCAATATTTGGTCTCTTGTTTTTCTAGTTCTGGCCAAAGATAATGATTGAACTGTCAGATCTGAGGGAATTTTATGACCCTGATACAGTTGAATTAATGAACTGGATCAAGTAAGTTAAATGATTTTCCACTTATAAAATTACATTTGAATTTTTAACTTTAAAATTGTGCTAAAATCCATAACAAATCAAAACATGTGTTTTTTGCTTTAAGTTGGTGCTTTTACAGTTTATTGATTCGAGTTCTCCAGATTAAGACAACAGTGCATGAAATACTGGCTAAGGCAGTGGGATAAGCTGCAGAGAGAAGTGTGGAGTAGGAGTCAAGTATGTTTGGTGTCAGGAATAGTGATTTCTCATCAATTGAGTTTGATGGTTTTTGGCAGGATATAAGAGTTGTGATAGAGGACTGGAGGGTTACTGATATCATCATCATCATCACAGGCAATTCCTCAGAATCGAGGAAGATTTGCTTCCACTCTTAGAATGAGGCCTTAGGTGGCTGAACAGTCCAATAGGAGAACCACAGTCCCTGCCACAGGTGGGACAGACAGTCGTTGAGGGTAAGGAAGAGTGGGACAAGTTTTCCGCACGTTCTTTCCGCTGCATGCGCTTGTTTCCTGCATGCACTCTGAAGTACCCCTAAAAAGCCCCAAAGTAAGGTGCATAGCCTGGGATCATTTAAACCTATGTATAAAGCTAGGGTAGAGAAAACACTATCAATCCTCATATAATTATGCTAACTTGCATAAACTAAAAGCTAGGGTAGAGAAAACCATGTATCATGTAATTCTGCTAACTTGCAAAATCTAAAAGCTAGGGTAGAGAAAACACTGTATCATATAATTTTGCTAACTTGCAAACCTAAAATCGAAGCAGCAAGACAATCAGTGGTAGAATAATCACGAATCATCCGAGCAGATGAGACCTTGAGAAGGATACTACAAGACACGGTTACTATCTGTACAAGATAAGATATGATGAAATATAACTCAAAGAATGTAGACACACAATGCTTTAATTAAGAAAAATTATGAGATGCAGGCTTTGCCTGTGAGATAAGCTTGTACTAAAAGGTATATAATGCTGTAACTTAAATTTAACTGCGGAGCTGAGGGTCTGAGAGCGGGTCTCAATCTCTCTCCCAGGCCTGTGAATAAACCATTTTGAACCACATACCGGAGTCTGTCGTCTCTACCTGAGTGTTGACCTTGTATATCACTTGGTCCACTCCTCGGTCATCACAATTTGGCGCAGCAAGCAGGGTCTTGACGTCTTGCCATTTCCCAGGGACGTTGAGCGAAAAAGGGTGAGTGTTTTTCATTTACCACCCATAAATTAGAGTGCTCAAAACGGACTGTGGGATTTGACAAGATCGTGACCAAAGAACAAGTGGGGACAGACTTGAGTGAGTGGTGCGGTTCGGTGTAGCCGGGAAGGCGGCAGAATCCTCTAAACCAGGTAGGAGGCAAAATCCTAACCAAGTGCGCGACAGTAACAAGAAACAGGGGTGCTGAAGGTGGACGCAGGTTGATCGACACGAGCAGACGGTCTAATATCTCAAATGCCTAGCCTGAGCCTGAATTAAGAGGACTTAGTCCCACGTGACGGCCAGGATCAAGGAGGTGTAGGAAACACACTTAGACCGTAGGATCGTGACACCGAGCGACATCTCCTGTTCCCAGTATAGAAATGGCATGTAAAGATACACTAGATTGGGGGCCGGACGGCTCGCTTAGTAGATATTTTTCAGAAGACCATAAAAAAAAACCTGATAGTGACTATCTTAAGTGAAGTATGGATACAAAAATAGAGCCGGCCAAACAATAAACTTTGTTGAATGAAGAGAGAATTTTGTGAATGTCTGTCTTTGAATAAAAGTGCTTGTGTGATTTTTTGACTGGAATATTTGAGATGGGAATTAATTAATTTTTCGTGTGTCTGAAATCCTGTTTGAAAAAATGGTGGAGCAGTCTGTTTGTTTTAGCTCCTCACTTTTTCAGACAGAGTGAAAGTTTTTTTTAACCCTTTGTAGTGTTGTCCTGTATGTGGGAAGTTTTAAGAAAGTGTGAACCTAGAATTGAATTACATTTTAAGTTTGAAACGCAGGTGCGGATTTATTTGGATGGTAAGTTACGGAGCTAGGAAATACACAAAGGATAGGTTTGTTGAGCAAAACATAAAAAATGCGTGGTACCGTTGGTTTAAAAAAATGTTTTCGACACGCTCACTTGTCAAAAGAAAACACATAATCATTGATTACATTGGGTTGAAAGACAATAAATTTAGTCTAGGAATGAGATAAAGAACGGAGAAGGGAAATTGTAATGCTTTTTTTAAAAAAATGGCCTGCGTGAGTCTCTCGAGGCTGCGGGCTGGGGAAGTACGCCCCCATTCTCCTTTGTGTAAAACCTTGACACGAAAGCTTCTAGCTCAGTAAAAAGAGTTTTAAATAAAAGATTGGCAGTACAATATTTGAATTGGGATTTTGAGATATTTCAGGTGATTCTCCTTGATAAACATTTTAGTTGTATTGGAAAATCTTGGGTTTGGAAGCCTTTTAATAAAATTACACAACTACTGCGTCAGAAGCTGAAGCTTAAAAAGATGTAATTTATGAGATACTGTATCACAAAATTGAAGTTACAGAGCAAAAGATTACAGTTTTTGATCAGCTTCTAAAACAGAAGTTAGACACACAATTATAAAACAAGTACTTTGCATTCTGTGATCTGTGAATCACTATAAGCATAAATGAGAAGTCCGATATTAAAAAAAAAAACAGCGTTACCATATTTGACATTTTGTAATCCAACAATAAATACAAATACTACAAAAGGGGAGCAGAAATTGGGATGGGAGCAGTGAAGAGTTAATTTTGTTGTGAGGGTTTCAAGTACCACTGGTTAAGAAAAGGCACAACAAAATGAGATATATTTAAAATAAAAAGTTAAATCTGATCTCTTTTTTTAAAAAAAAAGAAATAAAACTAAAAGGTTTGGAAACAATCTAGAAATACCTTCAGTGAACAGGTCAAACTCCTGGGCAAGTGGGGAGATATATGCGAAGTGTAAAGGGACTTTGAAAAAATTAAAATGTTAAAATTGCAGGCATTAGCAGTTTAGAACAAAGGACAATATAAGTTGAACTTGTGACTTCAGATACGGTGGATGAAGAACCACAGAAAGTGAGATGTAATGGCCTTGAAACTGGAACATTTGAGATAACGGAAAGCAGCTTTCAAAGCCTGCGTGCTAGACTCTGTTCTAGTTATGGAAAAGTCATTTGAGATAACGGAAAGCAGGTTTTAAAGTAAATCCCAAAAAGGCACAAATCGGACAAGCTGTGGTACAGTATATCACTTGGTCCACTCCTTGGTCACCACTGTGATCAGCGCCCTCCCGGATGCACTTCCTCCACTTAGGGCGGTCTTTGGCCAGGGACTCTCATGTGTCAGTGGGGATGTTGCACTTTATCAGGGAGGCTTTGAGGGTGTCCTCGTAACGTTTCCTCTGTCCATCTTTGGCTCGTTTGCCATGAAAGAGTTCCGAGTAGAGCGCTTGCTTTGGGAGTCTCGTGTCTGGCATGTGGACAATGTGGCTTGCCCAGCGGAGCTGATCAAGTGTGGTCAGTGCTTCAATGCTGGAGATGTTGGCCTGGTCGAGGACGCTAATGTTGGTGCATCTGTCCTCCCAGGGGATCTGTAGGATCTTGCGGAAGCATTGTTGGTATTTCTCCAGCGACTTGAGGTGTCTGCTGTACATGGTCCATGTCTCTGAGCCATACAGGAGGGCGGGTATTACTACGGCCCTGTAGACCCCGGTATTACAGCCTTGTAGACCATGAGCTTGGTGGTAGATTTGAGGGCCTGGTCTTCGAACACACTTTTCCTCAGGCGGCCTAAGGCTGCACTGGTGCACTGGAGGCGGTATTGTATCTCCTCATCAATGTCTGCTTTTGTTGATAAGAGGCTCCCGAGGTATGGGAAATGGTCCACGTTGTCCTGGGCCGCGCCGTGGATCTTGATGACTGGGGGGTAGTGCTGTGCGGCGAGGACAGGCTGGTAGAGGATCTTTGTCTTACGGAGGTTTAGCGAAGGCCCATGCTTTCGTATGCCTCAGTAAATACGTCGACTATGTCCTGGAGTTCAGCCTCTGAATGTGCGCAGACGCTGATATAACACCTATAAGAAGGGAGAAAGGGATAAACAGGGTAATCCGTCAGCCTAACATCAATACTGGGTAAGCTTCAAAAGTATAAAATTAGTACCTGTACTCCATTGGAAAGCCATGAGTTCATTAAGAATAGACAGCACCGATTTGTAAAACTAAAGTCTCCTCTGACAACTTTAATAGATTTTCTGGATGAAATAAGAGAGCGTATTGATTAAGAAAACACAGTGGATGTTGTGTGTATGGATTTTCAAAAGATGTTTGATGAGATGCCACTTAGCAAGCTTGTTGATAAAATGAAGATGCATTATATTAAAGGTAACATGGCAACAATGGATAGGAAGTTGGATTAAAACCAAATAAGAGAATAAAGTTTATTTGGCAGCTGAATATAAAAATTGCTGTCCCTAAGGAGTGAGTGTTGAGGCCATGCTCTTCTGAATAGGGGGCACAATTTCAAAATTTGCTGACAACACAAAAGTAGAAGACATGATTAGCTATGAAGAGGGCTGCAAGCAACTTCAAGAGAACATAGAAATGTTAGTAGAATGGGCAATAGATGTCAGAAAAAAATTAATGTGGAGTGATATAATTTGGGAGGAAGAATAAGGAGAGGAAATATACATCAAAAGACTTAGAGGTTCAGATACACAAATCTTAAAAATGGGAGGACAATTTGATTTTAAAGAAAGCAATATGGGGTCCTAAATTGTATAAATAGGGGCAATAGAGTACAAAGTAAAGAGATAATGATAAACCTCAAATCATTGGTTAGGCCATAGTTACAATATTTTGTCTTGTTTTGGGTGCCATACTTAAATACTTGCCTTGGGAGTCTCGTGTCTGGCATGCGAACTTTGTGGCCTGCCCAGTGGAGCTGATCAAGTGTGGTCAGTGCTTCAATGCTGGGGATGTTGGCCTGGTCGAGGTCGCTAATGTTGGTGCGTCTGTCCTCCCAGGGGATTTGTAGGATCTTGCAGAGACATCGTTGGTGGTATTTCTCCAGCGACTTGAGGTGTCTATTGTACATGGTCCATGTTTCTGAGCCATACAAAAAGGAGGGCGGGTATTACTACTGCCCTGTAGACCATGAGCTTGGTGGCAGTTTTGAGGGCCTGGTCTTCAAACACTCTTTTCCTCAGGCGGCTGAAGGCTGCACTGGCGCACTGGAGGCGGTGTTGGATCTCATCGTCAGAGCCTGCTCTTGTTGATGGGGAGCTCCCGAGATAGGGGAAGTAGTCCACGTTGTCCAGGGCCTATAGCACTTCTGGTGATATCAGGGAGGTGTTTCTTGCAGCTGGGTTGTTAGAAGAGTATGACTTAATTATGTTTCTCTTTCTTTAAAACTTTGCTAGCAAAAATACTGACCTATAAAGAAGCCTTTATATCAGTGTTTAGTACATTATTAATTTGTTTTCCTTTCTCGCCCCACAGGTTAAAAACTTCTAAAGATGCTGTGTTTGCTGGAAGTATGCAGTTGTTAGCTGGAGTCAAGCTGTGTACTGGGAGAACCATAACCAACCACCCTCATTATGAAGATAAAAGGTTAAGGGAAAGAACAAAACAGGTACACATCTCCACACAGACAACGGATTAGATTGTATCCTTGTAATGACAGGTCTGTTTTCCTTATTTCAAATCCGTCTTTAGCTTCTGCTGTACTCCAAGCTGTTCCTGCGTTTTGGGTTATGGGTGAGCCTGTGTGTTTACTGGAGCAGCTGCTTTGATTTCATTGGGAGCCTGTGTTTCAAACTTATCTGTCATCAACTTAGAGAGGCCTGAAATAAAAACATGCTGGAAATACTCAGCAGGTCAGGCAGCATCTGTGGAGAGAGAAAGAGAGTTAACGTTTCAGGTCGATGATTTTGTCAAACTGTTCTGGCTAACAACTGAAAATACCGAGCTAAAGAGCTGGCTTTGGAGTATCCTAAGAGAGGCTTCCCTGGGGAAAAAAAATCATCAAAAAAATCCCACAAAAAACATTCCCAGTACCTATCACCACATAAACATAAATCACAAAAATAAAAAAAATTAAAACAATCACACTTACCTGATGTTTTCATTCCTTCCCCCTCAGCCACTGGGACAGCTCTGACCGCCTGTTTTTTTCAGGTGGTCCCACTACGGCGTGCTACGCGGCACTACAGGGTCAGCGGCAAACAAAAATAATTGCGATGTCAAAACCGGGGGTGTTGCTCACCTGCTCAATGCCCCCGGGCGATACTGGACAGCGCCACCAGCACCAGCACACTTAATGTGCCGAGCGGCACGAATGCCGGCGCTCACAGCTCCAAACTCCATTAGCGCCCCTGTTCCGACCCTTTCCAGAGGCGCTAAGCTAACGAATTTCTACCCCCTAGTGTCTAGAATGGGCATTTTGAGCTTTATAGTGTTCTAGTGAAGTACCAGCAGTTACAGATCTGTCACTGGTGATGTAAGTAATTTGAGACAATGTTTACAAGGAGTACACCAGTTGGAAATGGCAGGAAAACAAAGGCTGCCCCATGGACACCTAACAGCCCACCATGATGCCCCATAAATGGGCACCTAGCACTTCTGCCCATGAGAGGTTGCATACATGCGCAAATTGGCATTCCACACCAGTTTTGGACTCCTCTTGAAATTTCCAAGTCCAAACAGGTGAAGCGGTGCTCATTTGTGCCTGGCGGTGAGCGACCTAACCAGTGGTCCTTAAAAGAACCGCAGGAAGCCACGGGAAAAAAGGCCTGGAATATTTTGGGGGGGAATTTTTATAGGGCCAGGAAGAGCAGCAACGGCAATACTATGGCTCACTGCCAATTGCTGGGTAAGCCCCCTTCCCCCAATGCACCTCCCATCTCTTTTAGTGCCTGGCTCGGCTTGCTTGTGGAGCCACCAGATTATCAGTCCCTTGATTTGGCAAGCTGCATGCTAGCACTCATTGAGCACTGGGCAGCTCGTTAACTATTCTAATGAGGTCTGAATCTAAAACTGGTTTGGGCCTCCTGCTGAAGGATATGAGTGGGTGCAGCAGATTTGTGCCCATTTTGGGAATGTTTAAAATTGCCCCAAAGGGTTTAGATTATCATACAGTATATTGGCTTAATAGGAATTTTCCAATGTAGCATTGGCACCACTAAACTAAATATGCCTAGTGACTAAACTAATGGATGAGGAATAAAGTTTTGCATCTGTGCTTTTAGTGAAAAATACTTGGATACATGACAAATAAACTAGCTAGACTAGAAATTGTATTGGCATTAGAAAGCAGGTGATGATTATAGGCTCAAGAGATAATGTGTAGTGATATTCTGCAAGGGTCTCGCTGGAACACTTGCTGATTACACCATTGATAAATTATATGGAAGAGAGTACTTCTAGTGCAGGTGCAGCGTCCAGAATCCGGACTCGGGACCAATTGGTGGCAGGGATGTCCGTAATTTGTAAAATGTTCCGGAATCCATATCCGCCAACCCTGACGACCTCGAGGCCCCGCTGCTGCCTGACCTCAGACCTCGCCTCCACTCGTCTCGCCCACCACTGCAGCCCTTACCTCGGGGCCCCGTTGCTGCCCGACCTCGGGCCTCACCTTGCTGCCGCTGCCCTTACCCCGCCGCCACTTGCCTCACCTCGCTCTCGCCGCCGTTACCCTTGCCTCGGGGCCTCCTCACCGGCCCGCACCAACACCCAACACCTCCTCTGCGACGGGGTCTGCCGGCCC
The DNA here is from genome assembly GCF_044704955.1 of Pristiophorus japonicus. NCBI lineage: Eukaryota > Metazoa > Chordata > Chondrichthyes > Pristiophoridae > Pristiophorus > Pristiophorus japonicus. Next base: position 147,019,840 of record NC_091989.1, read on the forward strand.
GAACACTTCCTTGGCTGCGGGGCCCCGCCCGAACAGCACCAGGGTGGCGGGGCCCGCCCTAACTCATCCTTGGCGGCGGGACCCCACCCGAACAGCTCCACGGCGGTGGAGCCCCGCCTGAACACCTTCCCCTCGGCGGGACCCCGCCCGAACAGCTCCACGGTGGTGGGACCCCGCCTGAACACCTTCCCCTCGGTGGGACCCCGCCCGAGCAGCTCCACGGTGGCGGGGCCAGCGGCCCGAACAGCTCCTTGGCGGCAGGGCCCCACCCGAACAGCTCCTTGGCGGCGACCTCCACACCTTTCTGACATTCCGAAATCCGGAAGTACCCGAACCTGGGCTTGAGCATTTCTGGATTTCGGACATCAGAAACATGTTCCGAAGTCCGGAAAAACATGAAAACTGGCTCGGCCCCGGTCCCAAGGTTGCCGGATTCGTGACACTGAACCTGTAATGTTCAAACATTGGCATTTGATGCTAAGCTGTCCAGCTAGATCGCTAATGTAGAACCGATTGACAGCTTTCAGGACAAATTAAGTGGATGGGCTACGGAATAGCTGATGGAATGTACTGTGGTTAAATGTAAGGAAATGTATAATATTTGTACATGTGGGTGATGTGCACTTTGGCAAAGGTAGCAAATGGAAGAAAATATGCCTGTGGTTGCTCACTTAAAGTATCTGGTTAATTAAAGCTGTTATTAATAAGGCAAATAAGATATTGGAGGATGTGCACCTCAAAGTTATTCAATTTTAAGCAAGAATGTGTTATCTACCCTGTATAACTCATTGTTGTCAATTCTGAAATGTCTGCATCTTTGAGTGCCCTATCTTGAAAGAACAATAGTGCACTGAAGAGGATTCAAAAGAAGATGAGCAGTTTGGCATTTAAAGCTATGTAGAGACTTTAACAGAATTGGCATTTTAATAGAGAACATAATATTGAGAGAGGACAATGCAGATTCTTGAAATACTGAAAATCATGGTTTATGGTTATTTATGGTTATTTGTGCATTTACTTAACTTGAGCAATAATTGCAGACGAGAGTCCAAGACTATAAAATTGATGAGCCTCAAACATAGATTGAGAAAAATAGTTTTCCCACTGTAGGGTAGTATATTACATGGGAAATACTCCTCGCAAAACAGTAAACGCTCTGTCAATTAACTTGTAAATGAGATATGAGCAAATTAGTTAGAGGAAATTTCTGCTCATGCAGTACTGAATGTCAGACAAGTAGTCTGCCAACTTGGAAACAGTGCAGGGGTCGAGCGAGGTAGTGGTGAGGTAGAGCCGGGTGTTGTTGGCATACATGTGGAAACTGACGCTGTGTTTTCGGATTATGTCGCCGAGGAGTAGCATGTAGAGGAAGCGGTCTGGGATAGATTCTTGGGTAACGGAGTAGGAGCGGGAAGAGAAACCATTGCAGGTGATTCTCTGGCTACGACTGGATGGATAAGAATGGAACCAGGCGAGTGCAGACCCACCCAGCTGGAAGAGGGTGGAGAAGTGTTGGAGGATGGTGGTGTACTCAACCGTGTCTCAGGCTGCAGACAGGTCAAGAAGGACGAGTAGGGATAGCTTACCTTTGTCACAGTCACATAGGATATCATTTGTCATTTTGATAAGAGCTATTTCAGTACTGTGGCAAGGGCGGAAATCTGATTGGAGGGATTCAAACATGGAGTTCCAGGAAAGATGAGCACGGATAGGGAGGCAACAATATGTTCAAGGACTTTGGAGAGGAAAGGGAGGTTGGAGATGTGTCAGTAGTTTGCAAGGACGAGGTCAAGGGTTGATTTTTTTTGAGGAGAGGGTTGATGACAACAGATTTGAAGGAGAGGAGGACAGTACCTGAGGAAATAGAATCGTTAACAATTTCAGCTAACATGGGAGCCAGGAAGGGAAGTTGGGTGGTCAGCAGTTTAATGGGAATAGGGTCAAGAGTATGAGGTGGGTCTCATGGACAAGATGAGCTCGGAGAGGGCATGAAGGGAGATAGGAGAGAAACTAGAGAAAGATGTGTGTTCAGGGCTAGGGCAGGGGGAACGTTAAAGGAAGCTTGGCCCGGTGGACTAGGGGAAGGGAGGGAAGCAGCAGAGGCAGCTGATCGGATAGTCTCAATCTTAGTGACAAAGACGTTCATGAACTCCTGGCACTTGTTTGGGTTGAGGGTGGAGGAGACGGCGGGAGGTATTTAAGAAGACTTTGCAGTAGAGAACAGAAGCTGGGGTTATCTTCTGCAGGTGATTAGTTATCTGGAGTCATCTTTAACAGTTATGTAGGAATTTGAGTTTAGTTTTTGAAACTTCCATTTGTACCTATTCAGCTCTCTCGGCAGATTAAATAGGATGGGAAGAATCCCTGATGGTATATGCTGAGTGCAGTTGGTTAGAAGGAGCCAAATGGCCTTTTGTCAATTTGTACTTCTTTAAGTTGTTCAGTTTAATACTGCTTGTATTGTCCTTCTCTGAAGATCTATCAGATTTACTCCAGACGCTCCCCTGCAGAGGTGTACAGTATCCTGAGACTGTATGGAACAGACTACATTCTCCTCGAGGACAGTATTTGTTATGAAAGGCGGCACAGCAGAGGCTGTCGTTTGAGAGACCTGCTTGATAGCACAAATGGTCACGTAAGTAGCATTTGTTCAGTCTTGTAGTCATCTAAAACAAATTGACGTAATTTTGTTATATTTGAGTTAGTAACTTTAAACAATAGCTAACAAGTTTTACCTGATAACTTAATGAAACACATAAAGGATAATTTCACCTTATAATGGTGCATCAACTTGTCATTCTAGGCAATGGATGGGATTATTGCTTCAGAACTCCAGGGCTGGGGTTTTTTGACCTGGAGCCTGAAATTTACAAGCAATTTACTTCTAATTTTTTTTAAATTCGATCCTGGGATGTGGGTGTCGCTGGCCAGGCAGCATTTATTGCCCTTGAGAAGGTGGTATTGAACCGCTGCAGTCCGTGTGGTAAAGGAACTCCCATAGTGCTGTTTGGGAGAGAGTTCCAGGATTTTGACCCAGCGACGATGCGGCAACAGCGATGTATTTCCAACTCCAGATGGTGTGTAACTTGGAGGGGAATTTGGAGGTGGTGGGGTTCCCATGCGCCTGCTGCCTTTGCCCTTCTAGTTGGTAGAGGTCACAGGTTTGGGAGGTGCTGTCGAAGAAACCTTGGTGAGTCGCTGCAGTTCATTTTGCAGATGATACACACTGCAGCCACGGTGCACCAGTGGTGGAGGGAGTGAATGTTTAAGGTGGTGGATGGGGTGCCACTTAAGAGGGCTTTGTCCTGGATGGTGTTGAGCTTCTTGATTGTTGTTGGAGCTGCACTCATCCAGGCAAGTGGAGAGTACTCCATCACACTCCTGACTTGTGCCTTGTAGATAGGGGAAATGCTTTGGGGAGTCGGGAGGTGAGACACTCGCCACAGAATACACAGCCTCTGACCTGCTCTTGTGGCCACATTATTTATGTGGCTGATCCAGTTAAGTTTCTGGTCAATAGTGACCCTCCAGGATGTTGATGGGATTCAGTGATGGTAATGCCATTGAATGTCAAGAGGTGGTGGCTAGACTCTCTCTTGTTGGGGGTAATCATTGCCTGGCACTTGTGTGGCGCAAATGTTACTTGTCACTTATTTGCCCAAGCCTGAATGTTGTCCAGGTCCTGCTGCATGCGGGCATGGACTGCTTCATTATCTGAGGAGTTGCAAATGGAACTGAACGCTGTGCAGTCATCAGCGAACATCCCCACTTCTGATCTGATGATGGAGGGAAGGTCATTGACGAAGCAGCTGAAGATAGTTGGGCCGAGGACACTGCCCTGAGGAGCTCCTGCAACGATTTCCTGAGATGATTGATCTCCAACAACCACAACCATCTTTCTTTGTGTTAGGTATGACTCCAGCCAGTGGAACGGACGGAACCCAACCTGAACATCAGTGAGCAGGTTATTAGTGAGTAACTGCCGCTTGATAGTACTGTCAATGACACCATCCATCAGTTTGCTGATGATTGACTTTGCAGTCTGCAAATGGACACTTTACCTGGATTTACACACAGTACTTGAGCTGTGCTTTAAAGCGACAGTTCAGATTAGCAGTTAATCATCACAACCATGTCCAGATTGTAGACTATTTGGAACAAAGATGATTATTATCAGCAAATTTCATATTGCATGTTTTACATAGGATTACATAGAATATACAGCACAGAAACAGGCGATTCGGCCCAACCAGTCCATGCCGGCATTTATGCTCTATTCAAGCCTCCTCCTGTCTTTTCTCATCTAACTCTATCAGCATAAGCCTCTAATCCCTTCTCCCTCATATGCTATCTAGCCTCTCCTTAAATGCATCTATATTATTTGTCTCAAATGCTCCTTGTGGTAGCGAGTTCCACAGTCTTACCGCTCTATGGGTAAAGAAGTTTCTTCTGAATTCCCTATTTGATTTCTTGGAAAACGCCTTTTCAGGCTATCTCTGGTTACCTTAATAATCAGGTTTGAGTGCAAACCAATATGGTGGATATATTGTGTTTATTCAGAGTTTAGGACGGAATATAACACACAAGTTATACAGCAAAAGCATACGACCGTGACAAGCAGTTCTCCGGCTTATGTCATCTTTACCTTTTGTCTGGAACCCCAGAGTGATTGACTTCAATGAGCAGGGTCTATTCTCGAAAGAGCGTTCAACCAGCTCACCCTTGTGTGGTTCTTCCTTCCCGATCTACCTGAATGAGCCCAAATGGTGTTTCTTTTATCCTCTTTTTAGGGGTGGGCCTAGGATTGAATTATTGACCAGGCTATTCAACCTATGGAGGCTCCTGTAAAAGCTTATTACCCAATAATGCTTTTAGTTCTTTGTCTCCACTTGACAATGAAGACCCACCCTGAAGGAGGGACCTTTACAACCATTACTCAACTTTCTAGTTTATAGTTTTGAAGGCCAATCCATCCATCTGGACGACTCTTATCCGTCAAGCCCGGTTCCCTCAAAGCTATGGTCTCTTATAGCATCCTGTCGTCTCCCAGCTCCAACTGGTGCATGTCTCAGGGCAACCTTAGGCATTAAATCAGGGGCCCCAGGCTAGAATTATCTTAATTCAACCAACCCTAACTCTCATTCCTTCTATTCTATATATTTTATACTAATTAACTTTTAATATCTGTTAAACAATCTCCAAATTCTACCTTAGCATTATAATTGATTATTAGTAATAATGGAAGAAATATTAGGTTGGCCCTTCATTGGGCAAATTAAAGACTGTCAAAATGTTGTGCATTCTCTAATCTAACTCATTAAAAACACTGTCTCGGGAAAGCGAAACTTAAGCATTCTCGGGTAAAACATAGCTTATGCATTAACCCTTTACTTGCCTTGAGCAGAAACATACTGTCATGTATGTACATGCTGTTTGTAGCCATGAGATGGTGTCATTGTTGGAGGCCACTGAGCAGATGCACATGGTGCTGCTCTGGTATAAAAGGCCAGCCATTTTGTGAGTCAGGCACTTAGGGCCTAAATAAAGCAGAAGCAAGGTTGTACCTTGCTTAGTTAAACAGTACTCAGTTTGAACCTTTATTGCATACTTAACATTTGGTGACGAGAATACAAGAACCTTTGTTTGCAAAATGTGCCTGATTGGATTTTTAGAACGATTCGTGGAGGGAGAAGATTGGGCAGACTTTGTGAGCAGCTTGAACCAGTACTTCGTGGCCAACAAAATGAAGGGGGTCAACGATGCAGATCGGTACCAGGCCGTGTTCCTCACTGTGTGCGGTTCAAAGATTTAAGGCCTGATAAAGAATCTACTCATGCCTAGTGATCCAACAGAGAAAATGTATGAAGAGTTGTGTACATTGGTGCGGGAGCACCTCAAGCCAGACGACGACATCATCATCTCGAGCTACAGGTTTTATACACGTGTTCGATCGGAGGGCCAGAGCGCGGAGGAATTTGTTGCCGACCTGAGACGTCTAGCAGGACCGTGCAAGTTCAGGACGGTGTTAGCAGACATGCTGCGGGACTTCTTTGTTATCGGTATCAACCACGAGGTGATCCTCTGCAAACTTCTGCCGATGGAGGAGTTGGATTTAAAAAGGGTCATCCAGATCGTTCGATCATGTATAACGACGGACAGGCATTTAAAGCAAATATCGGTGAAGAACCAAACCTCGGCAAGTACTGTAAATGCGATTGATTTGGTGTTTGGCAGAGTGGCACATGGCAGGGCCTATCCGGCTGCGTTCGCAAAACCTGTGGCTGCCCAAAATCCGCCAGCGGGAATATATCCAACTTCTCCGTGTTGGCGTTCTGGGGGAAATCATCGGCACCAGCAATGCCGATTTAAGCAATATAGTTGCAAAGGCTGTCTGAGAGTGGGGCATCTCCAGCGCAATTGTCCACAGATGAGCAAGCGAGCTGCGACACACCACGCAGAGGATGAGAGTCAGACTAGCGTGGATCTGGATACGCAATCCGAGGTGCCAGAGGAGGAAATGTATGGACTGTACTCTTTCGTAACCAAGAATAAACCAATTTTGTTTAATGTGAAGTTTAATGGGATACCAGTATCGATGGAACTGGACACAGGCGAGTCAATCGATCATGAACGAGAGGGCATTTAATAAGCTGTGGGATACTAAGACTGTGAGGCCCAGGCTGAGCCCTGATGACGCCAAGCTGCGAACGTACACCAAAGAATTGATAAAGGTGATTGTCAGTGCACAAGTTAATGTGTCATATGACAGTGCGGTTCATGAGTTACCGCTGTGGATTGTTCCAGGCAATGGCCCAACGCTGCTCGGCAGGAACTGGTTGAAGAAAATCAGATGTGACTGGCACGACATAAAGGCGATGTCGTCGGAGGAAGATACATGTGCCCAAGTATTGAGCAAGTTCCCCTCGCTGTTCGAACCGGGTATCGGCAACTTCATGGGAGCCAAGGTGCAGATCCACGTGGACACAGATGCAAGACCCGTCCATCATAAAGCTCGGGCAGTGCTGTATATGATGAGGGAGATGGTCGAAATTGAACTAGACAGACTCCAGCGTGAAGGGATCATATCACCGATCTAATTTAATGAATGGGCCAGCCCCATTGTTCATGTGCTGAAAAGTGATGACACAGTCAGAATCTGTGGAGACTACAAAGTCGGACGAAGAAACCATCGACGAACAACCAACCTACCCGCAGCCTTCAGTGGACTCGAGGATCATCAGTGAACCCAGAATTTTCATCACGGACTTGTTCAATAAAAATGGACTTGTAATTAATGACATGGCCACTGCCACCCCCAACAAGTCAGCCACCCAGCCACAACAGACTCTGCACATTCACCCGAGGCCGGAATCGAACTGAGACGATCAACCCAGGAGCATAAAGCACCGGACCGTTTCAACCTGTGGAAAAACTGTGATAAGATCTCAGCGGAGGGTATTGTCATGTATGTACATGCTGTTTGTAGCCACCAGATGGTGTCATTGTTGGCGGCCACTGAGCAGATGCACATGATGCTGCTCTGGTATAAAAGGCCAGCAATTTTGTGAGTCAGGCACTTTGTGCCTAAATAAAGCAGAAGCCAGGTTGTACCTTGCTTCGTTAAACAGCACTCAGTTTGAACCTTTATTGCATACATAACACATACAATCAATAAACACAGTATCATTTTCAGGTAACCCTAATTTCTAACAACTATCTTGCATTGATGGCCTCTAGTTATGCTCTTCCTCACAAATGGAAACACTCTTTCTGTATCTACTCTATCAAAACCTTTCACAATCTTAAAGACTTCTATTAGGTCACCCCTTGGCCTTTTTTCTTCTTTAGTACGGATTCTATTATTTTTCCTACCACCGATGTTAAGCTGATTGGTCTCTAGTTCTTTGATAATGTTCTATCTCCCTTCTTAAATATAGGTATTCTGTTAGTTTTCCGCTGTCCTCTGGTACTACACCTTTTTCTAACCAATTATTAGCTATATGTAGTAATGCCTCTGCTATCTCTTCCCTAGATTCTTCTCAAATGCGTCGATGTAATCTGTCCAGACCAAGGTTTTATTCCTCTGAGTTTAATTTGTTTATTTAATATATCTCCTCTTTTTATTTTAAATGTACTTATCTCATCATCCGATGTCATGTCCACCTGTTCTATCTCCCTAGTAAATACTGAATCAAAGTAATTATTTAATATTTCGACCATCTCTCTGTTGCTGCCTGTGGTATTATCCAATCCATCCTTTAGTGGCCCTATTCCCATCCCAACCTTCCTTTTTTTATTTATGTGCCCGTGAAATATTTTACTATTTTTTTTTATGTTCCTTGATCATTTAATTTCATAGTTCCTCATTGCCATCCTAATTGCTTTTTTTTTTAACTTCTCTCCTAAACTCTTCATATTCTCCCTTATGCTCACCCCTGCTGTCCATGTACTTAATGTATGCCTCTTTCCTTACCCTCAATTTTTCCCTTACAGCTTTATTCATCTATAGTGTTTCATTAATGTTATTTTTTTTTAGCTGAATATATTTCTCCTGGACTCTTTTGAACACCACTTTAAATGTTTCCCATTGTTGTTCTACATAATTATTTGCAAATATTGTTGTCCAAATAAAATGTTGTCTATTTTATTTTCCCTAGTTCTATTCTCAGCCCCTCAAAATTCTGTTTCTGTCTTGCTGATAGCGGCGACACTTTTTTCTACTGCCATTTTGTTATCCCTAATAAGTACACCTACTCCACCGCCCCATAATTCCTCTCTGTCTTTTCTAAATATATTATGCCCTGTGACGTTTAGTCCCCAGTCCTGATTATCTGTAGCCATGTCTCAGTAATCCCTACTATGTCTGGTTCATCACAATGCATGATTACCTCCAGCTTTCCTGTTTTTTTTTTACTGACAATGTGTGCATTGCTGTACAGACAGTTTAACTCATTTTTAATAGCAGTTCCTTTCACTTTATTTTTAACCATCTTTTTACACTCCTGTTTTATAACTCTTATTTCCTGGCCATCAATGTCCTCCCTTACTTTTATTCTTTCCTATGCTCTCCTTTCCTGTTTTGTTTATATTTAGGCTGGTTTAATTTCTTGTAGATCCCTCCCCACATCTTACTAGTTTAAAGCCTTTACCACCTTCCTAATTACCCTTTCCGCATAGACATAGATTCTATCCTAGATCAGGTGAAGCCCGTCCCATTGTACAACTCCTTCCTATCTCAGTACTGCCAGTGTCCCATGAAAAGGAACCCCTCTTTCCCACACCAGCCTTTTAGCCACATGCTAATTCTCCTGATCTGACTGCTTCTATGCCAATTTGCACGTGGCTTGGGCAATAATCCAGAGATTATTACCCTTGAGTTTCTGCTTTTTAATTTAGCTCTTAACTCCTGATACTCCTTCAGCAGGACCTCCTTCCTCTTCCTACCTATGTCGTTTGTTCCGACATGGACCACAACAACTGGCTTTACTCCTTCCCTTTCCAAATTCCTCAGTTAAAAGAAGCAGTTTTCTTTTAAACTACTCGACACTCCCAGCAGTCACTGCTCCCTAGCCAAAACAAATTACATCCTTTGTGACTGTGACAAAGGTAAACTATCCTTCCTCCTCCTCCTGGACCTGTCTGGCCACACATCCATGGCATAATTAAAACTACCTAGTTCCACCTCCGTAATATTGCGCGTCTCCACCGCTGCCTCAGCTCTTCTACTGAAACCCTTATCCATGCCTTTGTTCCCTCTAGACTTGACTACTCCAATGTACTCCTGGTTGGCCTCCCACATTCTACCTTACATAAACTTGAGGTCATCCAAAACTCGGCAGTCCGTGTCCTAACTCGCACCAAGTCCCGCTCACCCATCACCCCTGTTGCTCGCTGACCTACATTGGCTCCCGGCTAAACAACGGCTCGATTTCAAAATTCTCATCCTTGTTTACAAATCCCTCCATGGCCTCATCCCTCCCTATCTCTGTAATCTACATCAGCCTCACAACCCCATGAGATGACTGCGCTCCTCAAATTCTGCCTTCCTGAGCATCCCTGATTATAACTGCACAACCATCGGTGGCCATGGCTTCAGCTGCTTGGGCCCTAAGCTCTGGAAATCTTTCCCTAAACCTCTCCGCCTCTCTACCTCTCTTTCCTCCTTTAAGACACTCCTTAAAACCTATCTCTTTAACCAAGCTTTTGGTCATCTGCCGTAATTTCTTTTTATGTGGATCAGTATCAAATTTATCTATTTTGGCTTATAACACTGCTACGAAGTGCCTGGAGCTATTTTACTACCTTAAAGGCGCTATATTAATAAAAGTAGATGTTGTTGAGGAGTGGAGGTTATTGATACAGAGAAGAAACCGAGCGAGAGAGAGAGAAAAAAGGGAGCCATGAGTAGATGGAAGAAGAGTCAGAGGGTGATCCTTGAAATGGATCTTGTGCTGCATGTAGCTGAAACATATTGTCGTCTTAGTTTTTGGGTGTGTGTTTCTGTTCTCCTTGTAAAAATAAATTGATTCAGCTCATCCACAGTAATTAGTAACAGAACTGCCCTTAAATTAAATTCCAACACACAGACCGATCATGCTTCAATTTCAAGGACTGGAAAAGCTTGATTTAGGCTACTTTTAATATAGTACTGTAACAAGATGTTAGGGTCATGTGTGATAAGTAATTGTACAATATTTACTTCTGACTAGAATATCTTGAATAATCACTGTCAGCCTTATTGTGAGCATTAAAATGTTTACTTTAAAAGCTTTTTATGTTTTTGTGCTGTGAAATTAGTAAATTTAGGAATCTGACTTTTTCTGTAATTATATATTTTCCAGGTGATGGATGGTCCTGGAGCAAATGATCCTGATTTGGAGGTTTCTCCTTATCCACGCTTTTGTGATGAAATCAAATCTAATGACCCTTCCTATACCACTTTCTTCTCCCGTGTGTTTAGAAACAAAACCTTCCATGTTTACAAACTAAAGAAAAAGAAGGATGTACCTTATTAGAAGTAAGGTTTCGTAACCATTGCAAAAAATAGATGTTGGTTTTAACAGTAGAAAAGTCCAGCCATATTCATGAAAAAGTCTAGTCTTTTTATTTGAGATTGAAAGCTTTCTTACTGCTGAATGCTGTAGTTAATTATCATAGCTCATGTTTGTCTAAAATTTAATATCAAGTTAAAGTCCAGTCTCATTTAAATCTTTTGCTAATTCAAGCATTGTATTTTTCTGTTACATTTCTATACATTTTACATAATTTGTTGAAACAAGATTTGCACATAACACACCTTTTTTCATATTGATTATATCCTAGAAATTGAATGTTTTTCTTAGATGCCGCCATATAATTTCGTTCAAGCAATTTTTTGTTCTGCCTTGAAATTTATGACAGTATTTATTTGAATTGCTAATACAGACTGCCATTGGAGACACATTCCTTACAGTGTTGCAATTTTTTTAAAGTAGAATTTATCTGCATAATTACATGCTTGTATGTATCGTGTGGTTTATGTAATGCGGTACAATTTTTACTTTGCTTTCATTTATGTTACCATTCATATTGAACAAACTATGCTTTCAGTTAGTGGCTGTGATTAGCAGATTATCGATATTGTAAATTATCTTAAAATAAGTAACACACGTTGACACCTGTACTTAAATAGTGCCAAATTAGATGATTAGATTTGTTGGGCAGTATTACAGTCTAAGAAATATTTTTATTATGGTGTGCTGTTCCACAGTCCTGGGTCGTTTGTGTATTTTAAATTTACTGAATTAATGGACCATTTCAGCTGACAATGAGGAAATTTCAGGCTATAGAGCTACGCCTTACAATAGTTTGCAGAATGGGTCTATACATTGGCATGTGTTTGAATTGATGGTTGTAGGTCCTTGCGTTGCCCATTTCAGTGAAACAAGATGTTGCATTCAATTTTTATTTAGACTGAATGTAAAATTGTAAAAGATTTTCTGTAATGGGAATTTGTGGATACAGTAATTGTAGTCTTTTGCATGATTAAGATTATTGCATGTGAGGTCAACTGTCTGAATACTGACAACGACGAAGAAGAATAACACTACTGAAAGGTGGATGTGTAATGTCCTGAGTGCTGCTGAAAGATGCAGTGCTAACTGGTTTCCTCCATTTTTTTTGTCAACTGCCTTCTGCCAGTCCTCCCAACCAACCAGTTAGCCCCTGATCCTATGCTGCCCTTTTCAATCATGGGGGCAGAGTAACCCAGTGTATCATTCTGTTGATGTATCTTTGTTGACACAAGATAAGGCACATATTGAAGCATTGCAGTGATTCAAGCTCTTTTACTTTCTAGTCAAGGGCCTGCCCCTTTAAGGTTATAGATATTATGTCACAATAACACTTACAATTGGTACTTGGCTCTTTGTACTGAAAAATTTTAGTTAGTATTTTTTTTAATAGTGGTAGAATTTTGTTAAAAGAAGCAATGGAATTTCTGTGGCAACATTGACATTTAACAATGCCACTAGTATCACTACTGAATTCTGCATTTTCTAAATGTTTAATTATTTTCTGTATCCACTTTGTACAGCAAATATAGATTTTGAAATGGAACTACTGTGCGTTTAGCTGTTTCATTCCACTACATTGTTTGGCATGATTTTTTATGAAATAAACAAATCATTCAATTAATATATTCATATGGATGTTGTCATTTGTTCACAAAATGTAATGTAGCTTTTACTACAAATGCTTTGAGCAGTTTTCTAAAATTGAAATTGCAAAGGAGTCAAACTTGAAACTTCCTGTATTCTGTGTCCCTTTTAACTGAATCTTTAGTGATCTTTTATGTAGACACACCACTGTACCCACAGAGTTCAATCTCACTGCCGTGACATGGAAATAAATATAGATGAAGCAAATATTGTGTGTTGCATTGTCTGAGTTGCTGTTTGATTTTAGTAAAATCTCAACAGCCACAGTTTACTGATGACACTGTTCTGTTAGAAACACAGTAAAGACAACCTTCATCCTTTTTTATTGATGAAAGTTGGTTGTTTTTCTCGAGTTGGAGTAGGCATTGCTAAAAAAAAAATGAAATCCAAACTATTACCAAACAGTTTTCAAACTGTAACCAATATGGGATTGTCAAATGCCGCAACAAAAGTAGCATAATTTTTCAGTAACCGAGCGGACAGTTTCAAAAGTGCATTGAAACATTTAAAAAGGCCCCATAATTATACTGATCGCAGTTGCAGTGAGATCATGCCTGGTGAAGCTTCCACCCGAGTTATATGGAGCTTCCACCCCTTACATGACAACCAGATAACTGGAAAACGTGCAAGAAATCAGCAGAACCCGAGGAATTTTGGAACCAAAGTATTTAAAAACTCAAGTTCGGTCACTGTTGTAGCTTACTTGATTAGTACACTTTTTTTCCTCACCTTTTGGAGCCTAGATTTCAATCTAGTCAAATGGGAAAGTTTTCTCTCTCCACTGACTGAAAGGATCCTATCTAACACAATTTTTGATAACTGCAGCAGCAGCAACAACAACTTGCATTTATGTAGCATCTTTAAAGTAGAACCGCCGCCCCCCCCCCCCCCCCCCCACCATCAAGGAGCTTCACAGAGGCGTTATCAGAAAAAAGTGTATGTCTACCAAAAAGAGCTGTTAGGAGGGGTGACCGAAAGCATGGTCAAAGATGTGGGTTTTAAGGAGAGTTGTAAAGCAGGTGAGGAAGGCACATGGGCTTAGGGAAGGAATTCCAGACCATGGGCCTAGGTGCCTGAAAGCACAGCTGTCAGTGGTGGAGTGAAGAGAGGGAGGAATGAGTCAAGAGGAATGGAGAGTTCTGCAGTGAGTGTAGGGCTGGAGGAGTTTAGAGAGAAAGGGAGGGATGAGGAAATTATAGGATTTAAAGACCAGTGCAAGGGGATAAAGTACGATCATTAAAGTGGGAGACAGATGGTCACTAAAAAGGATACTGAAGCAAGTGAATTGATCTGACACATGGTCCAGATTGTAGGGCTTATAAGTAGCCAACAATGCATTGACCCTTAGCACAGACTGATAGAAGATGAAAACATACGCTGAGTACTGAATAATAACACATCCACCAAGGGCAATGGAGAGTCAACAGTCTAGAAACATAGCAAACCCTGAGAAGCAAGGTTACTAATCATGTCATAAGGAACTGAGGCAAAGTTGACACCACTGAATAACACATTCCGGGTGACGTGATGGGAGATGGACAGGTGGGGAAGAACCATTCAGCCAGTCTGATACAGGTCAACAAATCAATGTAACTTCACTGATAGCAGTCGGCCAGTCGATGGTTTTGTAGAAGGGCCGCACACCTCGCAAAACTGTATAATTGTAAAACCTCTGATCGGAGAAGTGTTCATTAGAACCCTTCACTAGCATGCTTGAATAAAAACCGGTTGAACCGAAGCTTTCGTTTGAGTGATTCCATGGTCACAATTCAAGAGGGTGGGTGTCGATTCCTTATATCAGGGAGTCCAGTTGAGGAAGAGAAGTCTTTTTACCCCAACACAAGACTGAGCATTTTAAATTGGAAGTGTTGGATGACCAGGAGCCAATGTAGGTCAGTGAGCACAGGAGTGATCGGAATCGAGTGCGTATGGACATCAGCTGTGGACAAAATTGGACTCAACTGGAATGTCACCTGCAGGATACGCATTGTTGAGGTATCCACATGAACGATGGTCACGAGTGAGGTACCAGATAGAACTGTACCTTAAAGATTCGATGCCTTCAGGGTAGGGGAGGATAGACATGACAAAAACAATTTAAAACTACAGAAATGCTTAATTTTTCTCAAACATTTAATGCATGTAACACACCAGTAAAAAGAGTTTCTTCAGCTTTTCAACAAATTTTAACTGCATCAACAGTATATGATAGTCTACTGCACGCCCATTAAAATACAGCTTTTGTTGAAAGTTTATACAAAAGAATAAATAAGTGTTTACACAGTATAGAAGTACTAAAACTATATTTCCTATAATTTTGTAGAATATTGGAAAATCCCACCATCCATCATGTTAATATAGAATTTTGGAAAATCTCGCCATCCATCAAGTTTTTCTAAACTACTTCCATTGTACCATTGTTCAGCTGCCATGATATTCAGAGCAGTTTACCATGGCAATTGTCCTGAGATAATAGGCCACCATCAGTATTATAATACTATACCATCATCATAGGCAGTGCCTCGGGATCGAGGATGACTTGCTTCCACACTAAAAATGAGTACTCAGGTGACTGATGAACTCATTTTAAACAGTGGAAAATGCCAGTGCATAAATTCTTTTAATGTAGGGTAGCTGTTGCACACCAACCACCACACGGGCTTGACAGAGCAAGGTCTTGGTTCAAGTGTCAAGGGGATCCAAGACAACTGGAGACCAGGCTCCACTGCATGTGCCAATACATACACACAAACTCATACATACTCCTACTGTCCTTCCTTCCTACTTCCCACAGGACCCCTCTCTACATGGAATTCATAGTACGCAATGTGAACCTCACATACTGTACTGTACCATCCATAATTCATGATCATAATTCAACCTTTCTTTGAATTGTTCCATAAACACAAACCACTCGAGCAGTTTTAGAATTTTTACAGTTTTTTTGCATAAATAAGAAATTAATTCAAAACAAGATCAAGGGTAGATTTTCAACTTGCTGCTTGGGTGTAAAGCTACTTTTCCTGTTGTAGAAATCAAAGCAAATGAAAATCAGCTGGTTTGTATAATGGGTAGGCATAGAATCATAGAAATTTAAGGCACAGAAGGAAGCCGTTTGGCCATTGTATCTGCCGGCCAAAAAAGAGCTATCCAGCCTAATACCACTTTCCAGCTCTTGGTCCGTAGCTTTGTAGATTACAGCACTTCACGTGCATATCCAAGTACTTTTTAAATGCGATGAGGGTTTCTGCCTCGAACAGCCTTTCAGGCAGTGAGTTCCAGACCCCCACCACCCAGTGACTGAAAGAAATTCCCCACTCCCCTCTAATATTCTATCAATTACTTTAAATCTATGCCACCTTGTTAAGGGAAATAGGTCCATCCTATTCACTCTATTTAGGCCCCTCATAATTTTATACACCTCAATTAAATCTCCCTTCAGCCTCCTCTGCTCTAAAGAAAACAACTCTAGCCTTTCCAATTTTTCCTCATAGATAAAGCTCCCCAGTCCTGGCAACATCCTCGTAAATCTCCGTACCCTCTCTAGTGCAATCACATCTTTTCTGTAATGTGGTGACCAGAACCGTGACTAGTGGGGTATCACAGAGATCAGTGCATGAGCCCCAGCTATTCACAACATATATAAATTGTTATGTATGTAACTATGTAATACTTGCCACCAGAGGGCACGACTGTTGAAGTCCTAATGGTCACCTGCACACACGTGCAGGGCCAGTATAAAAGGTTGGCTGCCATGTTGTTTAGGCACTCTGGAGTTGTAATAAAGAAGACTAAGGTCACACTAAGTTTAGCTCACAGTACTCAGCTTCGTGGAGTTCTTCTATACACAACAACTGGTGACGAGTAACAGAATACGAACCTTCACGCAACCATGGCTGCCGTTGGAATATTAGAGAGATTCGCAGAGGGTGATGATTGGAAAGCCTTCATCGAGCATCTCGACCAGTACTTCGTGGCCAACGAACTGGAAGGAGACGCTAATGTGGCCAAGCGATGGGCAGTTCTCCTCACCATCTGTGGGCCTAAAATATATGACCTCATCAAGAATCTGCTCGCACCGACGAAACCAACGGAGAAGGAATATACAGAGTTGTGCACGCTGGTTCGGGATCGCCTCAAGCTGAATTAGCGTATCCTCATGGCCAGGTATCGTTTTTACACGCACCATCGCTCCGGGGGCCAGGATGTGGCGGATTATGTCACCAACCTGAGACACCTTGCGGGACCTTGTGATGTTGGGGCAAATGCTGCAGGACTTTTTCGTGCTGGGCATCAGCCACGAGGTCATTCTTCGAAAGCTGCTGACTGCCGAAACCCTAGACCCGAGCAGGGCCATCGCGATCGCCCAGACATGCATGGCCACGGACGATAACACCAAACAGATATCTTCTCAATATCGAAGCTCACTGGCAAATACTGTGCATAAAATGACGTCGCTAGCAGGCCGTACTGCATATGGCAGGGCCAATACGTCTGCGGCTGCAAGACCTGTGATGACTCACAATCTGCCATCGGAGATGAATATGAATCCATTAGCACCGTGTTGGCGCTGTGGGGGTAATCATCGGGCCCATCAATGCCCATTCAAGCACTACGTGTGCAAAGGCTGTGCAACGATGGGGCACCTCCAGCGAATGTGCAAATGTGCTGCGACATACCACGTGGCAGAGGATGATCGATCCAGCGCGGATCACGCAGCACAGGCAACTCAACCCGAGGAAGAAGTGTATGGGGTTCACTACCAAGAGCCCTCCTACAATACCAAGAGCCCTCCTATAATGCTGAAAGTCAAATTAAATGGAGTTCCAGTATCCATGGAATTAGACAAGGGTGCAAGTCAATCAATAATGAGCCAGAAGGTTTTCGAGAAACTGAGGGGCAACAAAGCACAAAGGCCCAAACTGAGCCCGATTAATGCAAAGCTGCACAACGACACCAAAGAGCTCATACCAGTCATTGGAAGTGCAGCAGTGAAGATATCGTATGATGGAGCTGTGCAAGAGGTTTCATTGTGGATTGTTCCAGGCAATGGGCCAACACTGTTCAGCAGAAGCTGGCTAGAAAAGATTAGATGGAATTGGAATGACATCAAAGCACTATCTTCAGTGGATGACGCCTTGTGTGCCTCAAGTGCTGAGCAAGTTTCCCTCGCTATTGGAACCCAGCATTGGCAACTTCTAAGGCGGCAAGGTACAGATCCATCTAGGCGCCGATACACGACCCATCCATCACAAGTTTCGGGCGGTTCCGTACATGATGAGGGAGAAAGTCGAGATTGAACTGGACAGACTCCAGCACGAAGGAATTATATTGCCGGTCAAGTTCAACGAATGAGCCAGTCCAATTGTTCCGGTGTTGAAAAGCGATGGCACGCTCAGAATCTGCGGAGACTACAAGGTAACGATTAACCGAGTCTCACAACAGGACCAGTACCCGCTGCCCAAGGCGGATGACCTGTTCGCGACGTTAGCAGGAGGGAAGTCATTCACCAAGTTGGACCTAACCTCCGCCTACATGACACAGGAGCTGGCTGAATCTTCGAAAAGACTGACGTGCATCAAAGAGCTGTTTATATACCACAGGTACCCTTTCAGGATTCGCTCGGCTGCAGCCATTTTCCAGAGAAATATGGAGAGTTTGCTGAAATCTGTTGTGTTTCAAGACAACATCCTGATCACTGGTCATGACACCATTGAACATCTACACAACCTAGAAGAGGTTTTAAATCGCCTAGACAAAGTGGGACTCCCGCTAAAGCGCTCCAAGTGTGTTTTCCTGGTGCCAGAAGTTGAATTTTTGAGGAGAAAGATTGTAGCAGACGGCATCAGGCTCAAAAACAGAGGCCATCAAGAATGCATCCAGACCACAGAATATGACGGAGCTGCGTTCGTTCCTGAGACTCCTCAACTATTTCGGTAACTTTCTACCCGGGTTGAGCACGTTGTTAGAGCCTTTGCACATGTTGCTATGTAAGGGTGACGACTGGGTTTGGGGCAAATCTCAAGACACAGCCTTTGAGAAGGCCAGGAACCTGCTATGTTCAAATAAGTTACTTGTACACTATGACCCATGTAAACGTTTAGTGCTAGCTTGTGATGCCGTACGGGGTCGACTGTGTGTTACAGCAAGCCAATGTATCGGGCAACCTCCAACTGGTTGCATACACATCTAGAAGTCTGTCTAAGGCTGAGAGAGCTTATAGTATTGTCGAGAAAGAGGCGTTAGCATGCGTATATGGGGTTAAGAAAATGCACCAATATCTATTTGGACTTCGGTTTGAGCTTGAAACACAAGCTGCTCATTTCGCTGTTCTCAGAGAGCAAAGGTATCAACACCAATGCTTCGTCCCGCATCCAAAGATGGGCACTAACATTATCTGCTTATGACTATGTTATCCGCCACAGACCAGGCACTGAAAACTGTGCCGATGCTCTCAGCCAGCTACCATTACCCACCACCGGGGTTGAAATGGCGCAGCCCGCAGACTTGCTACTGGTCATGGATGCTTTTGAGAGCGAAGGGTCACCCGTCACAGCTCGCCAGATAGGACCTGGACCAGCCAGGATCCTGTGCTATCATTAGTAAAGAGTTGCATCCTAAATGGGAACTGGTCGGCCGTTCCCGAGGAAATGCAAGATGAAATTAAGCCATTTCACCGACGCAAAGATGAAATGTCCATCCAGTCGGAATGTCTCTTATGGGGTAATCATGTGGTTCTTCCAAAAAAAGACAGGGAAACGTTTATACGCGATCTACACAGTACCCACCCAGGCATTGTCATGATGAAGGCAATTGCCAGGTCGCATGTTTGATGGCCCAGCATTGACTCAGACTTGGAGTCATGCATGCACCAGTGCAACACTTGCTCGCAACTGAGCAATGCACCAAGGGAGGCTCCACTGAGTCTGTGGTCATGGCCCTCCAAACCGTGGTCCAGCATCCACGTAGATTTTGCTGGCCCCTTTCTAGGAAAGATGTTTTTAGTCGTTGTGGACGCTTGCACCAAATGGATTGAATGCGTAATCATGTCATCCAGCACGTCCACAGCCACCATTGAAAGCCTCTGGGCCATGTTCGCCACCCATGGCTTACCTGTCGACCTTGTCAGCGACAATGGATCGTGTTTCATCAGCTCGGAATTCAAATAGTTTATGACCCGCAATGGCATCAAGCATGTCAGGTCTGCTCCGTTTAAGCCCGCGTCTAACGGTCAAGTGGAGCAGGCAGTCCAAACAACAAGCAGAGCATGAAACGCGTGACGGACGGCTCCCTGCAGACCCGCTTGTCTCGCATTCTGCTCAGTTACCGGACGCGACCCTACTCGCTCACCGGGATTCCCCGGCAGAATTGTTAGTGAAGAGAGCCCTCTAAACCAGGCTCTCTCTAGTCCACACGGATCTTAATGATCACATGGAAACCCGGCGACACCGGCAGAACATGTACCACGATCGCGCAGCTGTTTCACATGGCATTGATGTTAACGACCCTGTGTTTGTCCTGAATTACAATCATGGTCCCAAGTGGGTTGCTGGCACTGTTTTGGTCAAGGAAGGGAATAGGGTGTTTATAATCAAATGGTTAAATGGCCAAACATGCAGAAAGCATTTAGATCAGACTAAATTGTGATTTACTGACAACCAGGAACGACTTGAAGAGGACATCACCATCAACGATCCACCCACACACACCCAACCAGCAATCGACCTCGCTATCAATCACGAGGATGAACCCACCATTCCTGACAGTCCGGTCAGATCAGCCGTGGTGCAGTGCAGCAATGGTCCGGCCAACTCACACACGTCAGGGTTTGAACTTAGACGATCAACCAGGGAGCAAAGGGCCCCGGATCGCCTCAACTTGTAAATAACTTGTACCGAAGACTTTGCAGGAGGCGGGGGGGGGGAAGAGGACTGATGTTATGTATGTAAATATGTAATACTTACCACCAGAGGGCGCAACTCTTGGAGTCCTAATGGTAACCTGCACACACGTGCAGGGCCGGTATAAAAGGTTGGCTGCCATGTTGTTTAGGCATTCTGGAATTGTAATAAACAAGACTAAGTCACTAAGTTTAGCTCACAGTACTGAGCCTCGTGGAGTTCTTCTATATACAACAAAAATGATTTGGATGAGGGAACCAAATGTAATATTTCCAAGTTTGCTAATGACACAAAACTAGGTGGGATTGTGAGTTGTGAGGAGGATGCAAAGACGCTGCAAGGCGATTTAGATAGGTTGAGTGAGTGAACAAACACATGGCAGATGCAGTATAACGTGGATAAATGTGAAGTTATCCACTTTGGTAGGAAAAACATAAGGACAAAAAGTATTATTTAAATGGTGATGGCTTGGGATGTGTCGATGTACAGAGGGACCTGGGTGTTGTTGCACACCAGTCATTGAAAGCAAACATGCAGGTGCAGCAAGCAGTTAGGAAAGCAAATGTTAGCCTTCATTGCAAGAGGATTTGAGTACAGGAGCAAGGATGTCTTACTACAGTTATACAGGGCCTTGGTGAGACCATACCTGGAGTATTGTGTGCAGTTTTGGTCTCCTTACCTAAGAAAGGACATACTTGTCAGAGAGGGAGTACAACGAAGGTTCACCAGACTGATTCCTGGGATGGCAGGACAGTTGTATGAGGAGAGATTGGGTCGACTAGGCCTGTATTCACTAGAGTTTAGAAGAATGAGAGGGGATCTCATTGAACGTATAAAATTCTGACAGGGTTGGATAGACTGGATGTGGGGAAGTCTAGAACGAGGGGTCACAGTCTCAGGATACGGGGTAGGAAATTTAGGACTGAGATGAGGAGAAATTTTTTAACTCAGAGGATGGTGAACCTGTGGAATTCTCTACCACCGAAGGCTGTGGAGGCCAAGTCACTGAATATATTTAAGAGGGAGATAGATAGATTTCTGGAAACAAAAGGCATCAAGGGGTATGGGGGAAAAGTGGGAATATGGTGTTGAGGTAGAGGATCAGCCATGATCATATTGAATGGCGGTGCAGACTCGAAGGACCGAATGGCCTACTACTGCTCCTATTTCTATGTACACAATACTCTAGTTGTGGCCTAACTAGTGTTTTATAAAGTTCTAGCATAACCTCCCTGCTCTTGTATTCTATGCCTCGGGTAATAAAGAAAAGTATCCCACCTTATCTACCTGTCCTGCTACCTTCAGGGATCTGTGAACAAGCACTCCAAGGTCCCTCTGTTCCTTTACACCTCAGTATCCTACCATTTATTGTGTGTTCCCTTGCCTTGTTAGCCCTCCCCAAATGCATTACGTCACACTTCTCTGGATTAAATTCCATTTTCTACTTCTCTGCCCACCTGACCAGTCCATTGATATCTTCCTGCAGTCTACAGCTTTCATCCTGTTGATCCACAATAACCGTATCTAATACTTCTCAAATAAATTAATGCAACATGTATTATACAATGTTGTAAAGTCTGACTGAAATGGCTGCCATAAGACATTGGTAAGTTCTCCCTCTCAATATATTGTCCACATTATTTGGTTTATCTTGGGAACAAGACTTTCTTGATACCCATACAATTTTTTCTGTTTTGAAATATAGCTTTTGGAGTAACTAATCCCAATTCCTGACATCTCACATCAGAAATATAGTTTTGAAGAAAGCACATGTGCTTAAGGAGTACTATCCCTTTCTGTGAATTGTAGATTCCAAGAATTTTGCACCTGTATAGAACCGTTAAAGTTGAAAAACAGCTCAAGGCAGTAAAAACAGGACACCGCTTAAGTAGGGCACTTAGGAGAGGTGATCAATGGCAGGTCAAGTAAGTGAGTTTTGAGAACATGTTGAAACACAAAGGAGTTTAAGGACGGCATCCTACAGAGTAAGACATAGACAACTGAACACTGGAAGGGAGGGGAAAATGCATAGAAAGGCAGAGTTAGAGAAATGTAGGAGCTGAGACAATAAGCAATGGCGCCCTGCTATTGCTTTCAAATATGAAGGGTCTATTTCTTTGTCCGGGGACTTGGATCCAAGTGATTCCTATTAAAAGGAATTAGTCATGCTCTGCACCTGGGCCTGTTGTCTGGGAGGAGGCATTTATTTCATTATTTATTCACCACTGGATTTATTTTTGTTATTGGAAAGAAATACAAATAACTTACTCCAGCTGTGGTGTCCTTACACTCTACTGTAAATCAACATGAGGCACATACTGGAGACAAGGTCACTCTGTGACCTGTACCTTGATTCACAGGACCAAGAAGTGATGACCCTGTGTGGGACCTCCCTTTATATACCTGGATGACCAGGTGAGGAGTGCCTCCCACAAGTTTGCCCCCTGTCGTAAAGGTGTGCATTTCTTAGGTGTATACAGTGTACAGTGTTGTTACATGAAGGTTACAGATACATGAAGGTTACATACATGACATCACCTCCCCCCCAACGTCTTTGGGTCAAAGATTAAGTCTTTCAGGCGGTCGACGCTCTCTCGTGGAGCGCCGCAGTTGGGGCTCTGGTTGTTGAGCCTTGGCATGCGTCTCTGTCACCTGTGGTGATTCCGGCTTGTCCGGGCTGGCCGCAGGGACTGTACATGCTGCTGAAGATTCTTATTGCTCCTTCACTGGCAGTGGTGTGGGCAGCATCTCATGATTTTCCTCAGGTTCCTCAGTGTCCATGCTGAACCTTTTTTTTTTACTTGGTCCAGATGCTTGCACAATATCTGTCCATTGTTAAGTCTGACCACTATGACCCTATTCCCCTCTTTACCAATTACAGTACCCTCAAGCCACTTGGGCCCCAAACCGTGATTAAGAACAAAAACAGGGTCATCGATTTCTATATATCTCCCCTTTGAGTTACGGTCATGGCACTCTTTTTGGGACTGGCGCTTGCCCTCAACAATGTCTGACAGGACAGGATGAATGAGGGACAGCCGAGTTTTAAGTGTGCGTTTCATGAGTAGTTCCGCTGGCAGGACTCCCGTGAGCGAATGCGGTCGGGACCTGTAGGCCAGCAGGAGGCGCGATAGGCGGCATTGAAGGAAGGGTCCTTGAATCCGGAGCATGCCTTGTTTTATGATTTGGACCGCACGTTCCGCCTGGCCATTGGAAGCCGGCTTGAACGGTGCTGTCCTGACATGTTTGATGCCATTACCCGACATGAACTCCCGGAATTCATAGCTAGTGAAGCCCGGGCCATTGTCGCTAACCAGGATGTCCTGCAAGTCGTGGGTCGCAAAGACCGCACGCAGACTCTCCACAGTGGTGGATGTCGTGCACGAATTCAATATGATGCACTCAATCCATTTCGAGTACGCATCAACAACAATGAGGAACATTTTCCCCATGAACGGGCCCGCGTAGTCTACGTGAATACGTGACCATGGCCTGGTGGGCCAGGACCACGAGCTGAGTGGGGCCTCCCTGGGGACATTGCCCAGCTGGGCACACGTCGTGCACCTGCGAACACAGTATTCTAGGTCTGCATCAATTCCCGGCCACCATACATGTGACCGGGCAATGGCCTTCATTAGCACAATGCCTGGTGCTCGCTGTGGAGTTCCCTGATGAATGCACCCTTCCGTTCTTGGGCATGACTACCCAGCTGCCCCACAGTAGGCAGTCAGCTTGGATGGAGAGTTCCTCCATCCGTCTGTGAAACGGTCTGACCTCTTCAGGGCATGCTCCGTGTGCGGGCACCCAATCCCCAGTCAGGACACATTTCTTAATCAAGGATAGGAGGGATCTCTATTGGTCCATGTTTTGATCTGGTGGGCTGTGATGGGGGAGCCTGCACTGTCGAAAGCATTGACAGCCATGACCATCTCAACGCTTTGCTCCACTGCCCCCTCAGTGGTGGCCAATGGAAGCCTGCTGAGCACGTCAGCGCAATTTTCGGTGCCTGGCCGATGCCGTATGGTGTAGTCATTCGCAGCCCATTGCTGTATGCGAGCTGACGCATTGGCATTGACAGCTTTGCTGTCGGACAGCAGGGATGTTAATGGCTTGTGGTCCATTTCTAACTCAAACCTTCTGTCAAAAAGGTACTGGTGCATCTTTTTCATCCCGTAGACACATGCGAGTGCTTCCTTTTCAACCATCCCATATCCCCTTTCTGCTTGGGAGAGCGACCGGGAAGCATAAGCCACAGGTTGGAGTTGGCCCTCATCATTACTCAGCTGCAACATGCACCCAACCCCATAGGATGATGCATCACATGTCAAAACCAATTTCTTACAGGGATTGTACATGGTCAACAGCTTATTAGAACAAAGCAGGTTCCGCGCCCAATTGGAAGCCCGTTCCTGACAATCCCCACAAAAGCAATCGCAACCCTTATGCAGGAGCACGTGTAGCGGCTCCAACAATGTGCTTAATTTCGGCAGAAAGTTCCCGAAATAGTTCAATAGTCCCAGAAATGAACGTAACTCTGATGTGTTGCCGGGCCTGGGCGCGCGACGGATCGCCTCCGTTTTGGATTCGGTAGGCCAGATCCCGTATACGGCAACCCTCCTGCCCAAAAACTCGACCTCTGGGGCCAAAAACACACACTTGGACTTCTTTAGTCGCAGGTCTACCCGGTCCAGTTGGCGTAGCACCTCCTCCAGGTTGTGGAGGTGTTCCTTGGTGTCTCGACCCGTGATAAGGATGTCGTCCTGAAATACGATTGTTCCAGGGATGGATTTGAGCAGGCTTTCCATGTTCCTTTGAAAGATAGCGGCTGCTGAACAAATGCCAAACGGACACCTGTTGTAGACAAACAGCCCCTTGTGCATGGTGATAGTGGTCAGTAGCTTGGATTCTTCGGCCAGTTCCTGGGTCATGTAGGCTGAAGTGAGGTCCAACTTGGTGAACAGCTTGCTGCCTGCCAGCGTGGCAAAAAGATCCTCCGCTCTTGGAAGCGCGTATTGGTCTTGTAGTGACACTTGGTTGATAGTGGCCTGACCGAGCCATCTGTTTTTAGGACAGGGACGATGGGGCTTGCCCAGTTGCTGAATTCAACGGGCGAAATTATGTCCTCTCTTAGCAACCTGTCCAACTCACTCTCAATTTTCTCCCACATTACATACAGCACAGCTCTGGCTTTATGGTGCACTGGTCTGGCGTCCGGGATGATGCGTATCACTACTTTGGTATCTTTGAAAGTCCAGACACCAGGTTGAAATAGTGACTCAAATTTCTGTAGGACCTGTGAGCATGAACTTCGCTCCACAGATGAAATGGCGTGCACATCCCCCCATTTCCAGTTCATCTCGGCTAGCCAGCTCCTCCCCAAAAGCGCGGGACCATTTCCCGGGACAATCCAGAGTGGCAGCCAGTTCTCTGATCCATTATGTGTGACCACCGACATTGCACTGCCTAGCACTGGGATGATCTCTTTGGTGTACATGCGTAATTGCGTGTCAATGCGTTCTAGATTGGGTCTGCTAGCTCTGAGTGGCCATAGTTTCTCAAATTGTTGGACACTCATAAGTGACTGACTGGCTCCTGCGTCCAGCTCCATGCGTACCGGGGATGCCGTTTCACAGTACTCTCATCATCATAGGTGGCGTCTTTGTGTATGAGCTGTGGATGTTTGCCACCTGAACCCGCTGAACTTCAGCATCCATTGCTGTGTCCCGAGCATAACCTTGCTTTGCAGACCCCTCTTGTGGTTCATCCGCTTCGTAAACCAGCCTCGCTGTGGGCTTCCTGCACATTCTGGCTAAATGTCCACTGAAGTTACAATTTCTGCAGATGAATTGTTGAAACCTGCAGGTTTGTGCAGCATGTCTGCCCCCGCACCTCCAGCAGGAGCTGAGATCGTTGTGAACAAAAGAGCTGTTACTAGGCATTCCTCTCTGATTGTCTCTTTGATTACTCTTGAGCACTCTGTTTGTGGGTGTCAATGGTCCCATCCCGGGACGTATTGTCCCTTGTGATGGTGTAAATGTCCGTTCAACCTGCCATTGTCTCTGTTGAGGACCCACCCTAGAGTCTGTTACTGCCTGGTTGGTGTCGAATTGCCCTTGCCTGCCTGCAGAGTTCTGAGTCGCATTTACCATGTTAACTCCCTGCTCCATCGCCACGTTGGGAGCAGAGTTGCTCGCGTATATGATCTTGGTTTCCTCCTCCCCCGCCATGAAGGTTTGAGCCATCAATGCCGCTGTTTCCAAGGTCAAGTCCTTGGTCTCAATTAGCTTCCAAAAAATCCCGGCATGACCAATGCCCTCAATGAAAAAATCCCTTAACATCTCCCCCCTGCAGGCGTCTGCGAACTTACAGAGGCTGGCCAAGTGCCGATAGTCCGCAACAAAGTCCGGTATGCTCCGCCCTTCCCGATGTTGGTGCGTATAGAATCGGTGTCAGGCCATGTGTATACTGCTCGCTGGTTTGAGGTGCTCACCGATCAGTTTTCTGAGCTCCTCAAAGGTCTTGTCCGCCGGCTTCTCGGGTGCGAGCAGGTCTTTCATCGTACGTCTTAGGTTCACAGCTGGTCAGTAGGTGTGCCCCTCACTTGTTGGCCACTGCTGCTCCCAGCCAGTCCTTCGTGACAAAGCTCTGCTGGAGCCTCTCAATGAAATCGTCCCAGTCCTCACCAACACAGTACCGTTTCTCTGTGCTACCGATGGCCATTCTCGTGAGTCGTTGATTCCCGTTTCTCGTTGCCAAATGTAGTGTCCTTACACTCTACTGTAAATCAACACGAGGCACATACTGGAGACAAGGTCACTCTGTGACCTGTACCTTGATTCACAGGACCAAGAAGTGATGACCCTGCGTGGGACCTCCCTTTATATACCTGGATGACCAGGTGAGGAGTGTCTCCCACAAGTTCACCTCCTGTGGTCAAAGTGTGCATTTCTTAGGTGTATACAGTGTACAGTGTTGTTACATGAAGGTTACAGTTACATGAAGGTTACATACATGACACCAGCCATTCCCAAGGATTCTTTTCAAGTTAATTATCAATGCCAAATGAGATGTTAAGGATTGGTTCAAATTGGCCTTTATAACAAATCAAAGCTAAATTTGGATAATTGGGACTGCATGAGCTTCATTGTCAACTCCCTCCCCCATCCCCAATGCCATTTACAAAAAAACCCACAAGATTTTTAAGCCTGAGAATGCCAAATAGAAACTGACAAAAGGGAGGTGATCAGCACACCTGCACCTAAGAGTGGGGCTTCAAATGTTCTCGGAGCTCGACACACTTCATTCTCCCCTATAAACTCATATAGGGTTCTTCGGGCCCGAAATTGGTCAAAACTAAAGCTTGCCCAAGTGCTGTCCAAAGGACCGTTGAGAGACCTGGCGGTACTTTGACACGGAGATTCCTCAAAAAGACCTGCTAAGACCGCTCAGCGGCAAAAAAATGAATGTGGTCGACAGCGGGCAGGAGCAAATGCAATCCTCGCCAAAGTGTCGCCAAGGTTTGAGTCGGGCCCAGGGAAGGGGTACATATAAAAACAAAAATTTACCCAAAAAAATCGACTGAAAAACCTTCAGGGGACCCCGTCCACTTGAATTGCTGTTAAAAATAAATAAATAAAAGAAGTTTTTGCAGCTCTTCATACTTACCACTGAGGTTAGACCTGCCTCCATGCAGCGGTCCTTCCCCCTGCTGCCGCTGACTCCCGCCGGTAGGAATCTGGCACTTACCCGCTTTGTGCGCTAGTGGACATCAACAAGCGGTTCCCAGCGGTCCTACCCTCCCGCCGTCGGGAGGCTTAAAGGAAACTGGGGAAACCGCTCAAAAAACTCGGCGGCAGCGATGGTGAATGCACCAAGTTCGGGGCCAAAATCTTTCAAACCTAGGTTCCCACTCTATCATGCAGTCAAATTCTCGCTTTTCATCATATGAAGTGCAAGTGGATCCTAGAGAACTGAGGCTACTGACCACAGAGCCTTCTCCTTCTGTGCAGTATACCTGCAGGGAGCCATATGCCAAGGTTTGTGGATGCTGATCAGTGTCTCTTATGACATCATAAATGAACTTGCCAAAGTTCTGACTGGCAATTGTGGTACACATCAATTTCTTTGATGCATTTTGCACTGATCCATCACCTTCTGAATTTGGGCTGTCATTTGGAGAGGTAGAATGGACTTGACTCATGTAGAATGATCTCTGGAGTTCTGCCACATCGTAACTATCCTGTTACAATAAGATTTTAGTTAGAAGTGTTTGAAATGTTTGAAATGTTTAAATTGCAATACACGTTGAACCTCCCTTATCTGGAACGCTCGTGACTTCGCCTGTTCCGGATAAAGGATTTTTCCAAACAAGGGGTGGTCATGTTAAATTGGATGGTAAAGGTACTGAGCAAGGGGATATCTGGGCTGGTTGGCTTGGGGCTGGGAGTGCGGCAGAGAGATCATGGGGTGGATGGTGGGCGGGGGGGGTGGGGCAGTGGAACGCGGGGTCAGGCCAGCAGCGAGGAAGGACTTTAATTTGTGCATGTCGGAGTTGTGCACATGCGCCACCTGGTGGCTGGGAATAGTTCCAGATAAGGGGTGGTTCCAGATAAGGGAGTCAGGATAAGGTGGGTTCAACTTCTACCTACATTAATAGGTTGCCTAACAGGCTATACTGAGTATGTTTTCAAAAATACATGTTTTTTCTGATTTTAAGGTTTTCCATCCATTTCTGATCTAGAGGATGAGCAGATAACCTACCAAGTGTCTGGCTGCACTGACTTTGTGGCAACCACCAAGAGCTATATGGGTGAACACATTGAAGAGCACATGTCCTTTCATTTTCACTCACTGTATGTGGAGAAAACTTCATCTCTGCTCAGCAACTGTTTGGAAGAGCTGGCCGAGAATGAGAATTCATCCTCAGAAAAATCATGGATGTGAATCCATACTCATTTCACACCAATACACCAAGAAAACCATTTAAATGAAAGCAGAACTACTGCCACATTACAACATTTCAACTCTCAATTGAATGTTTTCTTAAACGCTGTGAGAATTTTAGTCCATAGATTCATTCGTATTGTCCTTGCACACACAATAATTATAGAAATTCACTTTCATAAGGGTGTCAAGGCTTTAGAGAGGGTGCGGTGGAGATTTACTAGGATGGTACCAGGGATGAGGGACTTCAATTATGTGGAGAGACTGGACAAGCTTGGGGTTGTTCTCCTGAGAGCAGAGATGGTTAAGAGGAGATTTAATATAGATGTTCAAAATCATGATAGGTTTTGATAGAGTAAAGAAGGAGAAATTGTTTCCAGTGGCAAAAATGTCAGTAACTTGAGAACACAGATTTAAGGTAATTGGCAAAATAACCAGGTGCGAAATGAGAAGAATATTTTTTTATGTAATGCGTTGCTATGATCTGGAATGTACTGCCTGACAGGATGGGGGAAGCAGATTCAATATTAACTTTCAAAAGGGAATCGAATGAATAGTTGGGGACATTTTTGCAAGGCTATGGGGAAAGGACAGAGGAGTGGAACTAATTGGATAGCTCTGTCAAAGAGCTGGCACAGGCATGATGGGCCGAATGGCCTCCTTCTGTGCTGTATCGTTCTATGATTCTATAACAGGTCACAATCATATCAATAGTTGATCTTCCATAGCATGCCCATGGATTGTCAAGACCAATTTGGATTTTTTTTTAGGTCAAGCAAGTTTAGAAGTTGTGATATAATGAAATCAATGTGGGGAATAGGGAAGACAGAGGAGCAGGAGGTAGATATAAAAGGGGAAGTGGAGAAGGCAAATAGAAACATAGAAAATAAGTGCAGGAGTAGGCCATTCGGCCCTTCAAGCCTGCACCACCATTCAATAAGATCATGGCTGCTCATTCACCTCAGTACCCCTTTCCTACTTTCTCTCCATTCCCCTTGATCCCTTTAGCCGTCAGGGCCATATCTAACTCCCTCTTGAATATATCTAATGAACTGGCATCAATAACTCTCTGCGGTAGAGAATTCCAGAGGTTAACAACTCTGACTGAAACAGTTTCTCCTCATCTCGGTCCTAAATGGCTTACCCCTTATCCTTAGATTGTGACCCCTGGTTCTGGACTTCCCCAACATCAGGAACATTCTTCCTGCATCTAACCTGTCCAGTCATAAGAACATAAGTACATAAGAACATAAGAACATAAGAATTAGGAACAGGAGCAGGCCATCTAGCCCCTCGAGTCTGCTCCGCCATTTAAGATCATGGCTGATCTGGCCGTGGACTCAGCTCCACTTACCCGCCCGCTCCCCATAACCCTTAATTCCCTTATTGGTTAAAAATCTATCTATCTGTGACTTGAATACATTCAATGAGCTAGCCTCAACTGCTTCCTTGGGCAGAGAATTCCACAGATTCACAACCCTCTGGGAGAAGAAATTCCTTCTCAACTCGGTTTTAAATTGGCTCCCCTGTATTTTGAGGCTGTGTCCCCTAGTTCTAGCCTCCCCGACCAGTGGAAACAACCTCTCCGCCTCTATCTTGTCTATCCCTTTCATTATTTTAAATGTTTCTATAAGATCACCCCTCATCTTTCTGAACTCCAACGAGTAAAGACCCAGTCTACTCAATCTATCATCATAAGGTAACCCCCTCATCTCCGGAATCAGCCTCGTGAATCGTCTCTGTACCCCCTCCAAAGCTAGTATATCCTTCCTTAAGTAAGGTGACCAAAACTGCACGCAGTACTCCAGGTGCAGCCTTACCAATACCCTGTACAGTTGCAGAAGGACCTCCCTCTCGCAGTGAAGGCCAACATTCCATTCGCCTTCCTGATTACCTGCTGCACCTGCAAAATAACTCATGCACAAGGACCCCCAGGTCCCTCTGCACCTCAGCATGTAGTAATTTTTCCCCATTCAAATAATATTCCCTTTTACTGTTTTTTTTCCCAAGGTGGATGACCTCACACTTTCCGACATTGTATTCCATCTGCCAAACCTTAGCCCATTCGCTTAACCTATCTAAATCTCTTTTCAGCCTTTCTGTGTCCTCTACACAACCCGCTTTCCCACTAATCTTTGTGTCATCTGCAAATTTTGTTACACTACACTCCAGTCCCGTCAGAATTTTATATGTTTCTATGAGATCCCCTCTCATTCTTCTAAACTCCAGTGAATATAGGCCCAGTCGATCCAGTCTCTCCTCATATGTCCATCCCGGGAATCAGTCTGGTGAACCTTCACTGCAATCCCTCAATAGCAAGAACATTCTTCCTCAGATTAGGAGACCGAAACTGAACACAATATTCCAGGTGAGGCTTCACCAAGGCCCTGTACAACTGCATTAAGACCTCCCTGCTCCTATACTCAAAACCCCTAGTTATGAAGGCCAACATGCCATTTGCCTTCTTCACCGCCTGCTGTACCTGCATGCCAACTTGCAATGACTGATGTACCATGACACCCAAGTCTCGTTGCACCTCCCCTTTTCCTAATCTGGCGCCATTCAGATAATATTCTGCATTCATGTTTTTGCCAGCAAAGTGGATAACCTCACATGTATCCACATTATACTGCATCTGCCATGTATTTGCCCACTCACCTAACGTGTCCAAGTCACCCTGCAGCCTCTTAGCATCCTCCTCACAACTCACACCGTCACCCAGCTTAGTGTCATCTGCAAACTTGGAGATATTACACTCAATTCCTTCAGCTAAATCATTGATGTATATTGTAAATAGCTGGGGTCCCAACACTGAACCCTGTGACACCCCACTAGTCAACGCCTGCCATTCTGAGAAGGACCCGTTTATCCCTACGCTCTGCTTCCTGTCTGCCAACCTGTTCTCTATCCACATCAATACATTACCCCCAATACCATGTGCTTTAATTTTGCACACTAATCTCTTGTGTGGGACCTTGTCAAAAGCCTTTTGAAAGTCCAAATACACCACATCCACTGGTTTTCCCTTGTCCACTCTACTAGTTACATCCTCAAAAAATTCTAGAAGATTTGTCAAGCGTGATTTCCCTTTCATAAATCCATGCTGACTTGGACCGATCCTGTCACTGCTTTCCAAATGCCCTGCTATTTCATCTTTAATAATTAATTCCAACTTTTTCCCCACTACTGATGTCAGGCTAACCGGTCTATAATTCCCCATTTTCTCTCTCCCTCCTTTTTTAAAAAGTGGTGTTACATTAGCTACCCTCCAGTCCATAGGAACTGATCCAGAGTCGATAGACTGTTGGAAAATGATCACCAATGCATCCACTATTTGTAGGGCCACTTCCTTAAGTACTCTGGAATGCAGACTATCAGGCCCTGGGATTTATCGGCCTTCAATCCCATCAATTTCCCTAATACAATTTCCTGACCAATAAGGATTTCCTTCAGTTCCTCCTTCTCGCTCGACCCTCTGTCCTCTAGTATTTCCGGAAGGTTATATGTGTCTTCCTTCGTGAAGACAGAACCAAAGTATTTGTTCAATTGGTCTGCCATTTCGTTGTTCCCCATTATAAATTCACCTGAGTCTGACTGCAAGGGATCTATGTTTGTCTGGAGGAGATTACAGAGATAGGGAGGGAGTGAGGGTGGAGGAGCAGATGGAGGGGAAAGGGAGAAGGGAGGGAAATGGAAATAGTGGGGAATGAGCTGGACAGGAAGGCAGTAAAGGAGGAGAAAGAGAATCTGTAAAAATGTGAATTAGTGAAATAAAAAAGGTTAAGAAAAAGAAGGCCAAGCAGTAAATTGCATTTTTGTTTTTTGTACACCTTTCCATGCTTGACGCTCATGCTAGTTATTTCTGCAGAGAATTTTCCAATCGTCCGCAGTAATTTTCGCAGAAACCCTAACAGCATGAAGGACATTTCTCCAGGGCTTCCGCTGATCTACTGAAGTTATGGTACATGATCGGGCAACATCTGTAGTAATTCTACCCCACTGTGGCAGCAACAAGCGTTCCCAGGTCAGGTAGAGCATGGACCAACTGGAGAGTAAACTTTTGCTCCACCTTAACAATTGCTTAACCTCATACTGAAAAGTTACCTAATTCTGCATTGGTGTTAAATGTTCATTTGCTGAAGTTGATATTTTGCAGCCTCACTGAATAAAGTCGCTAATATATTGCTAAATCGTGTCAAATTATGGGAAATGTTATGTTGTAGGCTTTTGCCCACTGGGGGCTTGCTGCATAAACTCATCTATGGTAGAATCTTCTCAGTCTGGGTTGAATTTGAGCTCAGTTTCCAAAGGCAAAATGTTAGTGTGTTCTTCCACTGCACCTCCCCAAAATAGTGTACTGTCTATAATACTTTCCTACAGTATTAACTTCTGCAAGTTAATCATAAATTTTGTACAAATATAAATACAAAGGCATAGAATTGCCATGAGGGTTTCCCGATATTATGACTTAACTTTGACAGAAGATTGAAGGAAACTCCAGAGAGAGGGTGTATATAAAGTTACGGCAGGCAATTGGGAGAACCCGCAATGGAAATTACTGGCAAAAAACCTACAAATGCTGGATATCTGAAATAAAAATAGAAAATACTGGAAAGACACCGCATACCAGAATGGTTCTGATGAAGGATATGTACTTAATGTGTCATAACCTGTCTTTTCTCTTTACAGATGTTGACTAACCGGATATGTCTCTTCAGCATTGCTTATATAAGTCTATGTTCCAATACAAGTGTTAAGCATCTTTTACCTGATCTTTTTCACCATCCCCTTCATCATAGTTGAGTATGTTTTCCTGGATGTCCCAGGGATCATGATGTGAGAAAACATTGTATATGCCTTCCTTTAAACTTTTAGATGACTGCCAATGAGAAAAGATGTAAGTACACATGTGGGGCCCAAGTTTCCACATGCACCTAGAACGGCGCAGTCCCGACCTGGACGCCCGTTTCTCGTGCCACAAAGTGCGCCTAAAAAAATCCTCGGAATTCTCCACCTACCTGCAGGTCCTCTGGCCCTCGGCGCAGCCAGCACGAGCTGTGGGGGGGGCGGAGCCAGGTCCCTGCGCTGAAAACAGTGCCGGGACCTCTGCACATGCGCGCTACAGTGGGCACGCAAGTGCAGTAGCTCCAGGCGCCGAACTGTGTGGGAGGGGCCCGAAGCACGCAGCCCCTAGCCCTGGCTGAATGGCCTCACTGGGGCTGCGTGAATAAGGCTCCTCCCACGACCAGCTCCTGCTCCCCCCCCCCCGACCAGACCCGACACTCGCTCCTCGCTCCCCGCTCCCCCCCTGCCTCCGGACCAGATCCGACACTCGCTCCCCGCCCCCCCCTGCCTCCGGACCAGACCCGACACCCGCTCCCCGCCCCCCCCTGCCTCCGGACCAGACTCGACACCCGCTCCCCACCCCCCCCTGCCTCCGGACCAGATCCGACACCCGCGCCCCGCCCCCCCCCTGCCTCCGGACCAGATCCGACACTCGCTCCCCGCCCCCCCCTGCCTCCGGACCAGACCCGACACCCGCTCCCCGCCCCCCCCTGCCTCCGGACCAGACCCGACACCCGCTCCCCGCCCCCCCCTGCCTCCGGACCAGACCCGACACCCGCTCCCCGCCCCCCCCTGCCTCCGGACCAGACTCGACACCCGCTCCCCACCCCCCCCTGCCTCCGGACCAGACCCGACACCCCCCCCGACTGACCCGACCCTACCCGCGCTCCTGTTCCCGCTCCCCGCCTCCCCGACTGGACCCGACCCGCGCTCCTGTTCCCGCTCCCCGCTGGGGACGGGTCCTGCCCGAAGTCTCGGGCCGGCCCGTTCAGCCTTCGGTCCCGAAAGGCCTGCCTGAAGCACTTTCACACAGGTAGGAAGATGGTTTATTTAATCTTTTCTTTGCTTATAAATGTTTATTCAGGTTAGATTTATTTGTATAATATTTGTATAAGTATAAATAAGGATTTATTATAGAATTTAATGACTTCCCTTCCCCCCACCTCGTTCTGGACGCCTAATTTGTAACCTGCGCCTGATTTTTTAATGTGTAGAACAGGTTTTTTCAGTTCTACAAAAATCTTCACTTGCTCCATTCTACTTTAGTTTGGAGTACGTTTTCACTGTGGAAACTTTCAAATCAGGCGTCAGTGGCCGGACACGCCCCCTTTTGAAGAAAAAATTCTGTTCCAAAGTAGAACTGTTCTACCTGACTAGAACTGCAGAAAATAAAATGTGGAGAATTGCGATTTCTAAGATAGTCCGTTCTCCACCAGTTGCTCCTAAAAATCAGGCGCAAATCATGTGGAAACTTGGGCCCGTGAAGTTGGAAAAATGTAAAATTCAGGAACATGCTTAATTAGTGAGATCAAGCAAAATGTTAAATCTGGGTAGAATATACTTTTTTTACTTGCATTTATTGATTTTACTTTATAATTTAAGAGATATACATTAAAGTGGATTAACTTAAGTAAACTATACAGGAACAAGGTATAAATATTCAAACCTAAGAGAATTAAAATCACTGAAATGGTTTAAATAGACAGAAAACAGAGACAAACAAGTATGTCCGTGTGATACACAAGTGAAAATATAACATACAATAGAACGCAGAAAAAGTTAAAAAAAGAGTGACCGACATCTACAAGATTTTAGTCAAACTTTATTGGCCAAAATACATCAGGCACTTTTGATCTGACTTCATCACCATTAATATTATGCTCATAAGCATAGCTCTCAACTTGCAAAGTGTTGAAAGGTGCAAGTTGGCTTAGCACTTTGGAAGTGCAGTTTTCTGCAGCACCAACAAATAAGCTGATTTTGCCAGCTTGGCAGCCTTGCATGCCACTGCAGCTTTTCTCAGTGGCACTAGTTAATATCGACACAACCCAACTAAAATGTGAGAGTTGAGAGGTATGCCCATAAGGCAACAAATTTAATGATCCAGTTCAATGGTTTCCAAAGCAATATAATTTATGTCAGTTCACTGCAAGGCCTCATAATAACTGCAAGATACCATTATCATCTTTCAAATAACTGCTCATACTTTTAACAAAAATATAACATCTGCATTTAAAACATTTACTATTTCAGACTGTACAAAAGCTTTTTGTCTGTTCAGAAAGTGCATGTTAAGCCACCACATTGTAAAATTTAGCTTTGGTTCAAAAATGGATTTAATAACCGGAAGAAAGATTTTTCCACAAAAGCAGCAAGAAGGCTATACCAAATACAAAACCTTCAATGCAGATTCTTATGAATATTTACAGGTGAATTTACTAAGTTATATGAAGTTAAAAAAAAAACAGGTTTCCCATACTAATAACTCAAGTTATGTAGAGTCAGATCAGGTTCAAATTCAGCCATATTTTCAATCATTAATCATAAACTAAGGAACACTGAAGAAGGGAAGGCAAGGAGCTTGGAAATTAACAGGAAATGCTGCAGACCTATACAACAAACAATTATTCATACCGGTAAAGTTGTCAGGAAAATCTGATTTTTTTTTAAGTTAAGCTCTTTACAAATACACATATTTTGACAATATTTTGTACTTAAATAGATGACAAAGTGAACGCCTTTATAAGTTGCAGAATCTTCGTCACTCTTCAATTTTACAGTACTAAAAGCTACACTATGAAATTTCCACTTGGACATTTTTAAAGCTACAATATCCCTTTACTCAGATTTTATTGATCAATTAAATAACGTGAACTGAGAGTGATTTTGACTTTGTGCGATACTGCAATACCGTAACAGGTCATACCGAATCAGCAGCCTGGTGGGAGAGATGTATAGTGGGCTGCCGATTCCTTATCACATGTTTTACACTGTCCCACAAAGTCAAAATGACCACTCTTCGCACCTCCCACCATTGTCTCCCATCTGAATTAACCTACAGTCATTGCATTCCATTCGAAGGGCCAAATGGCCTACTCCTGCACCTATTTTCTATGTTTCTATGTTTCACACTAATTTCATATTTGACAGATATTCTATGAATTCAGGCTAACTCTTTAGAAGTTGGTTACTTTTTCAGCTATGAAACTGATCTTATAGCTTTACAGTTTCACAGAAAAGTAATATTAAATTTTGTTTTAAAAAAAAGTGATTTTTAAAAACTATTCCTATGTAATAATTTAAGGAAGCAAAGGGACTTTGATAGTGTCTAACTGTAGTGGACAGAGATGAGTAAGGAGGATTATGCAGCTTTTGACAGGCTGGTTTTAAAGGCTGTAATTCTCTTGGTTATAATTTGAATGAGCTGAAAGGTTATTCATGTATCTCTGTCCAAGTGAGCTAGAGGATTTGAGTGTAGGAGCAGGGAGGTCTTACTGCAGTTGTACAGAGCCTTGGTGAGGCCACACCTGGAATATTGTGTTCAGTTTTGGTCTCCTAATCTGAGGAAGGACGTTCTTGCTATTGAGGGAGTATAGCGAAGGTTCACCAGATTGATTCCCAGGATGGCAGGAGAGACTGGATCAACTGGGCTTATATCCACTGGAGTTTAGAAGAATGAGAGGGGATCTCATAGAAACATATAAAATTCTGATGGGATTGGACAGGTTAGAGGCAGGAAGAATGTTCCCGTTGCTGGGGAATTCCAGAACCAGGGGTCACAGTCTAAGAACAAGAGGTAAGCCATTTAGGACCGAGATGAGGAGAAACTTCTTCACTCAGAGAGTGGTTAACCTGTGGAATTCTCTACCGCAGAGAGTTGTTGAGGCCAGTTTGTTATATATATTCAAAAGGGAGTTAGATATGGCCCTTACAGCCAAAGGGATCAAGGGGTATGGAGAGAAAGCAGGAAAGGGGTACTGAGGTGAATGAGCAGCCATGATCTTATTGAATGGTGGAGGCTCGAAGGGCCGAATGGCCTACTCCTGCACTTATTTTCTATGTTACTATGTTTCTATGAAGTGGTTCCAACAGTTTCTGGCAACAACTTGGGTCTGAAATACAAAAACAAAAACTGACCCACAGCCAGTAAACTTTTGTGCTGATCCATAATTAGAAGCAGAGTTGAGCTGACTTTTAACACTTCAGACACACAATAAGACAAGGAAGATGATAAAATAGTTCTGAAGTTTTTACTTGACAGAAAGAGGGAAGAAAGCAAGAAAAGGTAGAGTCCAGGTTGATTGAAGAAGATTCCTCACTGGAAACATCACTCGGTTCCAAGATGGGTGACAGTATCCAAAAGTCACCACAAATAGTACAAAATATAGTTGCCATAGCTACCTAAAAGTGCCAGAAAACAAATGCATATGGCAAACATGGAACTGAATCTGAGGCCTATCTTGTCATGGTAGATTGCCAGGCTGACTTCACAGTGGCGACCAGTATATCCCTCAGAGCAGTGACAGCTGAATCTGGTAGAGGACTGGACAATGCAAGTGCTGCCATGCTGGCATGGTCCGTCAGAACATAAACCGTAAATACAGTTTCTGGTGCCCGTGGTATTTTCTATGGCTATCTGACCAGGTGGACATCTGTTTGAACATAAAAGCAGAATTAAATGCGAAGCTTCTCTAACCATATGTATCACACAGTAAAACAATATAACTTACTGCAGCACAGCCAGAAGCATTGAAGGAACAGACATTAATATAAACCTGAAGTTTTATGACTGTATTTGACATTGACCTTACATATTAACAGTTGTAAGAGGCAGTGAACATCGACTGTTGGTACAAGTATTACTGCACTAGTGGTTCTTTCATGAGGCAAAGGCTTTGGTTTTGCATTGGGGTTGTTAGGATGGGGAAGTGGAGGAGAGGAACACATGACCAGTGAAAGACTTGGAAAGAAGGTTGTAAGTGAAATATTCAGAAGCAATTAAATGTTTTTTGAATTGGTTTATACAAAATTTGTACAAATCAACATTTTTTGTGATGGAGACTTCACTTGACAAACACATGCTAGCTGCAAGACTTACATTTACATGGCTTTGCCACGCACGGATCGTGGAGTTTATTTTTAATTAAGTGCATAAATAAAGTGTTTTCCTCACCCACTACTGGCAGGTAAGGAACTACATTTGCTCCCCTCACATACCATAATTACATCTGTGAATGTAATGTGATATGATTACATCAATAAACAATCCATTGAGAACAGTTAACTATATAAACTTTCCTGCAAAAGTTACTCCAAAGTTCATTATTTGTTTTGATGTTTTCATACAACCCCGCTCCCCACCACCAAATTAGCAGTTATCTTAAGAGTCCCAATGATGAGATGATGAGTTGCTGCCTTTTAGTGCTATCACTCCTCACCCTTTTTCATCAGTGGATAAGGTTGTGGTGGGGCCTACGAATAGGAATTCCTGGATGCTCTGTGAATGGCAGGTCTTGCTGACAATCAAATAAAATCTGGTTTATTATGCAGTCCTTCAGCTCCAAAATGTGATACTATTCATTAGTCTCAAAAGGGAGGCAGCCCTACTTATATTATTGTAATTATAATGCACAGATTGCTTGCACAGAGTGACACTGATGCATTTGGTTATATTTGTGCACACGGGGGCCTAAATTCAACATCATTGTGCCTGTTTATATAAAATAGGCATGATGAAAATTAATCTAGCAGTTCAGAGGCCCTTCCGTACTGCATGGGTGTTTGGGCCACTGCTAAATTGGTTTTAGCCGGCCCTGGTGGCTTGGCCCCATGTCAATTTTTTTAAGAATTTTACAGTTGACAGTGAGAAAAAGAAAGGAACTGCTATTTAACTTATATATGATAGTTTAATGCAGCAATTAAAAACTATTTGTTATTTTCTAGTATTTAAGGAGCTTAATAACTAGTGTAAGATATATTTTGCTACTATTTTCTATACTGTTACTGTTTAATTAATGTGTTTGCTAGTTAAAGCCTAAGCAAAAGTCTTCTGTAATATTATTCTGCCATTTTCCGAAGGCCATAGCTTCAGGAAACAGGCAGCAGTAGGTGCCACTCAGGCAGTGTTAATGTCTCACCTCCCAGAGTAGAAGGACCCATTTTGGTTGCAGTTCGATGCTGAGCATTCACCGAATACCAACAACATTCATTCAACTAGAAAGAATCAGGACTCAAATTCTGTGACTTTTTGGGTGGGAAGTAAGCATTCAGTTGCTTGAGCTACTAGGCTACATCTACTTCTATAACAAATATTACATAGTAGAGCCTTTCTTTGCCAATGTATTATAATTGTACGTTTTAATACTTATCAATTCAGCCTGACATTACCTGCATTCATACGCTCGCCATAGATCCAAACACAGAAAGGGAGGATTGCAGGGATTTGTATTACAGGCCTCTGATGTGCAGCCCTTGCTTATTCCCTGGATATTTACAACAGAAGCCACTTTCCCACTTTCATTATTGAAAGGCATGCGGTGACTGTTCAGCCTCACATCCTTCATACATCCTGAGGGCAAGGCAGAATAAAAGGGAGATCATAATAGAAATGTCATATTACAATTCTGTCCATATGTAAAAGCACTTGCAAGCATCATTTTACAGAACAGATGGATAAATCTGTCAAAGACATATCTCTTCCACTGTCAGTAGAGGAGGGAGATTTCTGAATGGTGGGAACATTATCACTGGTGTTAGTGGTGTGAATGGGAATTGGAAAATGTTATCTTCACAATTTCAGGCAGTCCCTGATCTGAAAATATCGTGTGCAATTTTCTTGGCAGCCTTTAACACCACCGTGTCATACTCTCACACAGCATGTTCGAGAGCTTGTTTATGCATGCATAATCTGTGCAGAAAAGGCCATTTATAGGCATCCAAGGACAAAACCCAACCAGAAAGTAGGATGGTGCACTCAATAGGTGAAAATCTGATGTAACAGATTTAATGGCCCATTTTTCCAATCATTTCTATCCATTCCACGGCAGTTACAAGTGCATAAGG
This sequence comes from Pristiophorus japonicus, assembly GCF_044704955.1. Taxonomy (NCBI): domain Eukaryota; kingdom Metazoa; phylum Chordata; class Chondrichthyes; family Pristiophoridae; genus Pristiophorus; species Pristiophorus japonicus. Next base: position 147,061,289 of record NC_091989.1, read on the forward strand.
GTAGATTTTCCATTCATGTTTTCTAGTCCGTTCCAGTGAATAATATATGCAACAATGATAACTTGCTATCTTTGTGCTAAATAGCTTAGCACCTCAGCTACTGATAAATTATATCACTCTTTTTGACGTCCTCAGTTGAAAGAACAAATGAGAACTAGATAGGATTCAGTCCCCAAAATACTCAGGTGTGCATTAGATTATTATATGCATATATATGCAAAAGTATCTATTTTACGATATGGGCTGGGCTCTGATCCTTACTGAAGTCTTTTAAAAGCTAGATAAAGCACATACAGGTGAACAGTGGGATAGAGTGGACATAGGGTTATTAATAAATACAGCAGAATTCATGGCCTGTAATATAATTTCTACTGTACATTTCTGAACTATTATCTATAATGTTGTCACAAATTACCCAGCACAAATATCAGACAAATAATTTTCATTTATATTTCTGCTTTGGCTTTGTACCATTGTTTGAATGTATGAATAATAACATTAAAACATTTTATTCAAATCTAAATTTAAAATATAAAAAATGGAGCTCCTGTTGAAATGTGTTCTAAAAAATTAATCTGAGTTTTGTTACCTTGGAAACTGTTATTGTGACTGGCAGGGAAACTGTTTCCAAGCACTACACTAGATGTGTCGACAAGTATCTCCTTGTACTTTCCCAGGTATGCAGTGACTTCCCGCTTCCCACCACCTCCATTAATGAGCAACGTGAATTCATTGTCAAAACGGTCAAGGTTAATGATGTTCCAGTCACCGCTGTCAATCCGCTGAGATGTCAGTTTCACAGTATACTCTCCATCCCCAAGATTATAACACACTGCCAAAAATCCTCCAGATACCTATACAGTGAATAATAAATATATTGAACACAATAATTGTGTTATCCTGCAGCATGCACCTTATGTGAAGGAAAACTAAAGAGTCAAAGGAAACACTTATGACTGTTATAAATCATACGCAGCTCTTTATGCACTTAACTGACTTCTGAAATTATTTAATTTCCAGTAAATAAAGGCTAGCATAAGATGCCTGGAAATAATGAATGCACTAAATTAACATTTGTATATGGCCATTTTTTCATTAAGCTGGAAACTCCTGACTATTATATTGGGCTAGACTTTGCATTGGTGTCCAGATCGCCCAAAAATGGACGGTATTTCTGCCGTTAGCAATTATATATTCTTTTGTGATCGCCAGAATATTGCCCATTTTAAAACCCGCTAATTTCCACTTTTTAATTTGGGCGTTAGCCACAGTGATGTGAAATGGGCGTTAGCGATTTATTCCGTGCGAGGTTGGCTTCCATAGCAATAGTCTTTTCCTGTGTTTCAGGAGGTCAGGGGTCATCTGCACATGCTCAGAAGAGAGTGAGAGAGGAGAGAGATAGGAGGAAGCTTGAGGCAAGTATTGTTGGTGTGTTATTGGTATTGGTATTATTTGAAAATTTTATTTGAAAAATGGAGGTTTAAAAATTTAAAAACAGGTTCCCCAAGTGCCCTAGGTGCCCCAGGTTCCCCAGGCTCATCAGTCTTCACAGGTCGCGAGCTCCTCCAGGCAATGAGCGGGTTAACTGGCCACGTTGCCACTCTAACCAGGAGATGTTGCGGATGGTAGCGGTGATGGTGAGGATAGCCGAGTCCATGGATGCCAGAGGGCAGCCAGTGGTCCCGGAATACGGCACTGCATCCCAAGTTGCCGTACCGCCATTGCCAACGACACATGCGGGTCAGGGGGAAGCTCTTACTTCTGACTCAGATGATGTTTCCCTGGAAACGTCCTCTCCATCTCCAGCCCAATCTATTCATCTGCCGTCACCCCCCACACAGCAGCAGCGCTCGAGATGCCCTGCTCCAAGGCGGCTTGGAGTTGGAGTTGGTAGGGGTAGGAGAAGAGGTGTGGTTAAGATGAGGGTGGGTAAAGGAAAGAAGCGTGGCCGCAGGTAGGGAGGGTGGGGATTATTCTAATTGTTGTTGTTGTTGTTAAAACATTTGTTGAATGTTGAGTGGGTGTGCGGGTGCTTATTATATTTCTAATTGTTTTTTTAAAGTATGTTGTTGTTGCTGTGGTTTTTATTGTTATTTGTTCTTTATAAAATGTTCAGTGTTGGGGTGGGGGATGGGGGGGTACATGGGTGTTAATAACATTTGTGGTTCTTTATAACATTTTCATGGGTGTTACTTTTTAATGGTGTTTGTTTTTTTTTTAAATTTGATTTATACTTTTGTAACATTAAATGTTTTTATTTAACTTAACATTGTTGTGCAATATCTTCAAAAAGCAGAAACGTTAAGCATATACAAAGTTTGCAAACACTGGCAAGGCCAGGCCAGGAAAGGCAAAGATGAAACGTAATGTAACACAACTGTAACTGTAACTGTCACCAATGTAACGTAAAACATTCGTGTATGAGCTGTGGACACAGTAGTCTTGCAGCTGCGTAACTATCACGAGGCTTTTCCTGTGGTCAAGAGTGGGGCATGGTTTCAACGCCAGCCTGATTGTCCTCCCCAAGGTCATCGTCCACCTCCTTGTCCTCCTCTTCCGCCTCTCTCTCCTGAGGTGGACCGGCAGTCCCATCTGGCAATTTTTGTCCCCTCAACTTGCAACATGCAGCACACCACAATGAACTGAGCAGTCTGCTCAGGGTGGTATTGTAATTCGCCTCCTGAGTGGTCTAGGCATCTGAAGCGCTGCTTAAGCACTCCAATTGTCTTTTCGACGATATTGCGTGTAGCTATATGGCTTTCGTTGTAGCGCTTCTCGGCTTCCGCCTGGGTCTTATGCAGGGGGGGTCATGAGCCAGCTGGCAAGGCCATATCCTTTAGCCCCCAGCATCCAACCGTGATCTTGTGGCTGACTCTTAAACAGGTCAGAGACAGTACTCTCATGCAAGATTTGTGCATCGTGGAAAATTAGCATTTACTGCCATGATTATTTGCTTGTGGTCAACAACGAGTTGCACATTCAGGGAGTGCAATTGCTTTCAGTTCCGAAACACCTCTGCATCCTGAAAAGGTGCTCGCATGGTGATGTGCATACAGTCTATTGCTCCCTGCACCTTGGGAAAGTTTGCTATTCTCAAGAAACTCAAAGCCCTCTCAGTCTGTGCCTCCCTGATCATAAGGAAGCTTATAAAGTCCATCCTGCATGTGTAAAGGGCTTCAGTCACCTGTCGAATGCAGCAAGGCATGGCGTGCTGAGAGATACCGCAAATGTCGCCAGCTGAGGCCTGAAAGGAGCCCGATACATAAAAGGAAAGTGCCGCAGTAATCTTGACCTCACCAGGCAGTGTGGTCCTGATGGTGCTGTTAGGCTACAGATCTCCCTTAATGAGCTGGCATATCTCACTGATGACCTCCTTTTGGAAGCGCAGCCTCCTAAGGCATGTGTTTTCGGATAAGTTCAGGTATGACCGCTTATCCCTGTAAGTGCGTCGGGTTTAAGGTCTCCTCCATTACAGGCCCCATTACTATTACTAAATGTCCTATTTATATGTATTCAGAATTATTAAATTGTCCTCTTAAAAACTCAATAAAAAATGCAAATTGTCCACAATATGATAGATGGTTGTCAAGAGATTTTAACACCATCTTAAAAGCACTCACGAATTACTTCAAAGCTCCCATGAACTTAAAGCAGCCTTTTATGAAAAGTCCTCTGAATTACAAAATGGCGTCCATACTGCTGGGTTAAGGTCAGGTGGGTGCAGCTTTTTTCGAGCAATTTTTGGATGAGCGATCTTTTGGGCGATATATGGGCATGATGCCGAAAGTAATGCTCGGCGATATTCTGGGCGTTAATTTCCATTATAAACAGTCTTCTGGGCGGTGCACGATTGCTGACATATGGGTGGGTGGATTCAGCTAATTCTCGGCGTTAACTTTATGCACGTAATAAATGGGCGAAAATTGGGCGTTAGTTTCCATTTTTATTGAAATATGGGCGTTAGACTAAATCTTAGCGGTTAAATGGGTGGTAACTGGGCGGTAGTGGGGCAAACCCAATAGAAAGTCTAGCCCAATAATCTAAAACATCTTCCAAAAGGGCTAATATATAGATAAGTAAAAAAACATTAACATGCACATTGTTCTTTTCTTGTGTTGGATAATGACAACTTCTACACTTATTATTGCTGCCTACCTGCAGTCTGATATATTCAGTTCTATCTTTAGAAGACATGCTCATGATGATGCTGTCAGGGGTCCGTGTACGGACTATGGCCTGTAGGAATGTTCTGTGAGCAGGCAGGGGAGTGCTGAATTGATACTGAATATGGCTGTCCCTCGCAAAGGACCATTCCTGCACAGCTATAGAAAGAACAGGAACAAGCATTATTAAGAGTAACTGCCTTTATAGTGCTGCAATAGCAGTGGCCCCACATTTAAATCTTTATGGATTCAAATACCATGAAAAACTAGATTGAACCAACAGCCTTTTAGCTTCAGGGTTGCACATGGCTGTTTGGTCAGAGACCCATTCTTAACTAATACTTCTGTGTTTTGCAAAGCCCGAGTCGATTGTCCACTTGCTGCCCACCAAGGGTAGGATTTTCCGGGGTGGTCAATGGGCGAGATCGATGGTGGGTTGAGTGGGAATTTTTTTTTTTCAACCCACCACCACACACTTTTCCCAAATTTCGGGTCTGCCAGCGCTGGGCACACCTGACACGTAGCAGCGGGGGAGGCAATTGAAATAATTAGTGGCTTGTTTACAGCCACTTAACAATACTTTTTTCCCCATCTTTTTGATTTTGACAGGTCGCCCACCAGTTTCCCGCCGTACGTAGATCTCGTTATTGAAGCTGAGACGCGAGGTAAATTGCCATTCTTTCAGCTGATGAGTTGACAGCTTCAAATATCAAATCAAATATCAGATATGTTCCCTTAGCCATTAGCTTCTCGAAACTGCATTTCCACTACAGATTCAGAATGCTGCAAGTCTTTACACCATGCTCCATCCACTCTGACATTACCACTCCCAACATTGACAGATCGCTTCAGTCATCTCTACGTCACCTGCCATCTATTCCATCAGCATTGGTGCCCTTGAACCTCTCTCACCATGTGTCATGTATGTATGCTTGGGGTTACTAGCCACCAGGTGGCGCTACTGTCGGAGGTCATTGGGCTGTGCGCACATATGTGCGGCCCAGGTATAAAAGGCCAGCCATCTTGTAATGTAATCGCTTTGGACCCTAATAAAGTAGAGCCAGGTTTGTACCTGTTTGGAGTTTACAGTATTCAGTCTATTGAGTTATTGCATATATAATATTTGGCGATGAGGTAACAAGAACCTTCGCATGCAAGAATGAGCACATTTGGAATTCTGGAGTGATTCGTGGAGGGAGAAGGTTGGGCAGACTTTGTAGCCCGCTTGAACCAGTACTTCGTGACCAACAAAATGGAGGAATAGGCAGATGCAGTTCGGCGTCAGGCGGTCCTCCTCACGGTTTGCGGTCCGAAAATCTATGGACTCACAAAGAATCTCCTCTCGCCTTTAAGTCCAATGGACAAGGACTATGAAACATTGTGTGCTCTGGTACATGACCATCTCAAACCAGATGAAGGCATCATCATCTTAAGATATCGATTCTATATGCATGTTCGTTCTGAGGGCTAAGATGTATCGGAATTCATTACCGACCTAAGATATCTAGCTGGACCGTGTAAGTTCGAAACTGCGTTGGCAGACATGCTATGGGACTTCTTTGTAATCGGCATCAACCATGAGGCAATCCTGCGTAAGCTACTGGCGGCAGAGATGTTGGATTTAGGCAAGGCCATCACGATTGCCCAATCATGCATGACGACGGACAAAAGCTTAAAGCAGATATCATTGAAAAATCGGAACTCGGCAAGTACTGTAAACAAAATAGTATCGTCGTTTGGCAGAGCTGCATATGGCAGGGCCTACCCGACTATGTACGCGAAACCTGGTTAGAAAAAATCAATGGAACTGGAATGATATCAAAGCGTTGTCGTCGAAGGAGGATACTCCATGTGCTCAAGTGCTGAGCAAGTTCCCCTCGCTGTTTGAACCAGGCTTCGGCAACTTTACGGGAGCCAAGGTGCAGATGCACATGGACTCTGATGCAAGACCAGTCCATCATAAAGCTCGGGCAGTTCCGTACATGATGAGGGAGAAGGTTGAAATCGAACTGGACAGACTCCAGCGTGAAGGGATCATATCATTGGTCGAATTTAACGAACGGGCCAGCCCCATTTTTCCCGTGTTGAAAAGTGATGGCACTGTCAGGATTTGTGGAGACTACAAGGTTACGATCAACCGAGTTTCGAAACAGGATCAATACCTGTTACCGAAGGCTGATGACCTATTTTCAACACTAGCCAGGGGGAAGTCGTTCACAAAACTGAATCTGACATCGGCCTACATGACACAGGAGCTGGTCGACACGTCGAAGAAACTTATGTGCATCAACACTCATAAAGGACTGTTTATCTACAACAGGTGCCCTTTTGGAATTCGCTCGGCTGCAGCCATATTTCAGAGGAACATAGAGAATCTACCGAAGGCCGTCCCCAGAACCGTCGTGTTCCAAGATGACATACTGGTCACAGGTCATGACTCCGCCGAACATTTGAACAACTTGGAAGAGATTCTACATTGTCTGGACAAAGTGGGACTCAGACTGAAACGCTCGAAGTGAGTCTTCATGGCACCGGATGTCAAATTTCTGGGGAGGAAAATTGCTGCTGACGGTATCAGCCCTAAGGACCCGAAAACCAAGGCCATCAAAAATGCACCCAAGCCTCAAAATGTGAGCTGCTTCATTCCTTAGTCTACTCAACTACTTCAGTAATTTCTTACCTAGATTGAGCACCTTATTAGAGCCACTGCACATGCTGCTAAGAAAAGGCAACAACTGGGTTTGGGGTACATCTTAAGATAGAGCTTTTGAGAAAGCTACTAATCTGCTTTGCTCTAACAAGCTGCTAGTACATTATGATTCGTGTAAGCATCTAGTATTGGCCTGTGATGTTTCGTCATATGGAGTTGGTTGCGTGCTCCAACAAACTAATGAGTCGGGCAAATTACAACCTGTTGCATATGCTTCAAAAAGTTTGTCAAAGGCGGAAAGAGCCTACAGCATGGTAGAGAAAGAATCACTAGCCTGTTTGTATGGGGTTAAAAAGATGCATCAGCACCTGTTTGGTCTTCGGTTTGAACTGGAAACAGATCACAAGCCACTCATGTCATTGTTTTCGGAAAACAAAGGTATCAATACCAATGCATCGTCCTACATCCAGAGGTGGGTGCTGACATTATCTGCCTAAGATTATGTGATTCACCATAGACCTGGCACTGAGAATTGTGCCGATGCATTGAGCCATCTGCCGTTGCCCACACCGGAGGTGGAAACGTCACAACCGGCAGACCTACTGTTGGTCATGGATGCTTTTGAAAGTAAAGGAACCCCGTCACGGCCCAACAAGTTAAGACCTGGATCAGCCAGGACCCGATATTATTGGATGTGAAATGTTGTATCCTTAGTGGTGATTGGTCTGCCATACCCAAGCAAATGTGTGAGGAGACCAAACCTTACATCCGTCACAAAGACGAACTATCCATTCAATCAAATTGTATACTGTAGGGTAATCGTGTTGTTATGCCCAAGAAAGGCAGAGAGAAATTTGTGCATGATCTACATAGCATGCATCCCGGTATTGTCATGATGAAAGCCATTGCCAGGTCTCATGTATGGTGGCCTGGAATTGACTCTGATCTGGAATCATGTGTGCATCAGTGCAACACTTGTATGCAGCTTAGTACAGCACCAGCAGAATCGCCACTGAGTCTGTGGTTGTGGCCATCTAAACCATGGTCCAGGATCCACATCGACTTTGCAGGTCCCTTCCTGGGAAAGATGTTCTTAGTTGTGGTGAATGCTTATTCCAAGTGGATAGAGTGTACAATCATGTCATCCAGCACATCCACACTACCACTAAGAGCCTTCGTTTCATGTTTGTTACGCATGGTCTGCCCGACATCGTTGAAAGCGACAACGGATTTTGCTTCACCAGTATAGAGTTTCAAGAGTTCATGAAACTCAATGGTATTAAACATGTGAGGTCAGCACCATTCAAACCCGCATCCAATGGGCAAGTAGAGCATGCGGTCCAAACCATCAAGCAGCGTATGAAACGTGTAACTCAAACTCGCTTGTCATGCATATTGCTTAGTTACAGGACAAGACCCCATACACTTACCGGGGTCTCCCCTGCTGAACTATTGATGAAGAGAGATCTCAAGACCAAGCTCTCTCTTGTCCACCCTGACTTGAATAATCGTGTTAAATACAGACGTCAAAGTCAGCAAGGGTATTATGATCGCGCTACTGTGTCACGCGACATTTCTATCAATGATCCTGTGTAGGTACTGAATTATGGTCAAGGTCCCAAAAGGATTGCCGGTACTGTTATGGCCAAGGAGGGTAACAGAGTGTTTATCATTAAGCTCAAGAATGGGCAGCCATGCAGGAAACATGTCGATCAGATAAAGCTGCGACACATGGATGAACCGGAACAGTCTGAGGAAGACACAATCAATGACCAACCAACCTACCCTCAGTCATCAGAGGAATCCGCTGTCATCAATGAATCTGGACTTTCAATCACTGACATGGTCAATGAATCTGGACTTTCAATCCCTGACGTGGTCATTGCCACTCCCATCAGATCGGCTACCCAGCCCCCAGTCATTACAGACTCAGAACGCTCGCCCAAGGCTGGAGTTGAACTGAGATGTTCAACTCGGGAGCGGAAAGCCCCGGACCATTTCAATTTGTAAAAAGACTGTTACTAATATCTTAAGGGGGGATATTGTCATGTATGTATGCTTGGGTTTACTAGCCACCAGGTGGCGCCACTGTTGGAGGTCATTGGGCTGTGCGCACTTTTGTGTGCGGCCCAGGAATAAAAGGCCAGTCATCTTGTAATGTAATCACTTTGGACCCTAATAAAGTAGAGCCAGTTTTGTACCTGTTCAGAGTTTATAGTATTCAGTCTATTGAGTTATTGCATACACAACACGGTGGTTCTCAGAGTAGCACCATGATCAGCCCCAACACCAGCAGCACCAGGCACACCAAAAATAACACCAACCTTCTCCGCAATCAACTGATGCTGCACAGGACATGGACATCAGCACCTGACCATATTGCTGCCAGGGACACCAGGGATGGCATCACCATGGCCAGATTTACTTCACTTGACACTGTACACCCTGGCTGCCTCATGATGTGCCAGTTTGGCACCATCCCATACCAACACGATAAAATATCCCTACAATTCCCAAACCATTCCTTTCACACTCATCACCTTTGCCGGAGGTACTGTTATGTCTCACCATTCATTACAACTCACTAAGCCACTTCCAAAGGTGCACACAAATCTGACCAAGAACGCAAAGTGATGAAAATAAAGGTTTCAATGTTTGTCACCATATTAACAGAAAATTTACATGAACATTGCATAAAACACCCAAGTGCCTAACCTTGAGTGTTGTTAGTTTGATGAGGGTGAGTGTCACGGGTGGTTAGTGAGATGGGGAAGTGATAATGTAGATAGTGAGGAATGGGTGGAGGTGCAAGATAAGTTTTAGCCAATGATCGTAAGGGGAAAAAGTCACTGGTGGGCGTAGTTTATAGGCCCCCAAATAATAACTTCACGGTGGGGCGGACAATAATCATGGGAATAATAGAGGCATGTGAAAAAGGAACGGCAGTAATCATGGGGGATTTTAACCTACATATCGATTGGTTAAATCAAATCGCACGGGGTAGCCTGGAGGAGGAATTCATAGAATGCATACGGGATTGTTTCTTAGAACAGTATGTTACAAGGGGGCAAGCTATCTTAGATCTGGTCCTGTGTAATGAGACAGGAATAATAAACGATCTCCGAGTAAAAAAATCCTCTCGGAATGAGTGATCACAGTATGGTTGAATTTGTAATACAGATTGAGGGTGAGGAAGTAGTGTCTAAAACGAGCGTACTATGCTTAAACAAAGGGGACTGCAGTAGGATGAGGGCAGAATTAGCTAAAGTAGACTGGGAACATAGACTAAACGGTGGCACAATTGAGGAACGGTGGAGGACTTTTAAGGAGCTCTTTCATAGTGCGCAACAAAAATATATTCCAGTAAAAAAGGGCGGTAAGAGAAGGGATAACCAGCCGTGGATAACCAAGGAAATAAAGGAGAGTATCAAATTAAAAACCAATGCGTATAAGGTGGCCAAGGTTAGTGGGAAACTAGAAGATTGGGAAAATTTTAAACGACAGCAAAGTATGACTAAGAAAGCAATAAAGAAAGGAAAGATAGATTACGAAAGTAAACTTGCGCAAACCATAAAAACAGATAGTAAAAGCTTTTACCGATATATAAAAAGGAAAAGAGTGACTAAAGTAAATGTTGGTCCTTTAGAAGATGAGAAGGGTGATTTAGTAATGGGAAATGTGGAAATGGTTGAGACCTTAAACAATTATTTTGCTTCGGTTTTCACAGTGGAAGACACAAAAACCATGCCAAAAATTGCTGGTCACAGGAATGTGGGAAGGGAGGACCTTGAGACAATCACTATCACGAGGGAGGTAGTGCTGGACAGGCTAATGGGACTCAAGGTAGACAAGTCCCGTGGTCCTGATGAAATGCATCCCAGGGTATTAAAAGAGATGGCAGAAGTTATAGCAGATGCATTGGTTATAATCTACCAAAATTCTCTGGATTCTGGGGAGGTACCAGTGGATTGGAAAGCAGCTAATGTAACGCCTCTGTTTAAAAAAGGGGGCAGACAAAAGGCAGGTAACTATAGGCCTGTTAGTTTAACATCTGTAGTAGGGAAAATGCTTGAAGCTATCATTAAGGAAGAAATAGCGGGACATCTAGATAGGAATAGTGCAATCAAGCAGACGCAACATGGATTCATGAAGGGGAAATCATGTTTAACTAATTTACTGGAATTCTTTGAAGATATAACGAGCATGATGGATAGAGGTGTACCGATGGATGTGGTGTATTTAGATTTCCAAAAGGCATTCGATAAGGTGCCACACAAAAGGTTACTGCAAAAGATAAAGGTACGCGGAGTCAGCGGAAATGTATTAGCATGGATAGAGAATTGGCTGGCTAACAGAAAGCAGAGAGTTGGGATAAATGGGTCCTTTTCGGGTTGGAAATTGGTGGTTAGTGGTGTGCCACAGGGATCGGTGCTGGGACCACAACTGTTTACAATATACATAGATGACCTGGAGGAGGGGACAGAGTATAGTGTAACAAAATTTGCAGGTGACACAAAGATTAGTGGGAAAGCGGGTTGTGTAGAGGACACAGAGAGGCTGCAAAGAGATTTAGATAGGTTAAGCGAATGGGCTAAGGTTTGGCAGATGGAATACAATGTCGGAAAATGTCAGGTCATCCACCTTGGAAAAAGAAACAGTAAAAGGGAATATTATTTGAATGGGGAGAAATTACAACATGCTGCGGTGCAGAGGGACCTGGGGGTCCTTGTGCATGAATCCCAAAAAGTTAGTTTGCAGGTATAGCAGGTAATCAGGAAGGCGAATGGAATGTTGGCCTTCATTGCAAGAGGCATGGAGTACAAAAGCAGGGAGGTCCTGCTGCAACTGTACAGGGTATTGGTGAGGCCGCACCTGGAGTACTACGTGCAGTTTTGGTCACCTTACTTAAGGAAGGATATACTAGCTTTGGAGCGGGTACAGAGACGATTCACGAGGCTGATTCCGGAGATGAGGGGGTTACCTTATGATGATAGATTGAGTAGACTGGGTCTTTACTCGTTGGAGTTCAGAAGGATGAGGGGTGATCTTATAGAAACATTTAAAATCATGAAAGGGATAGACAAGATAGAGGCAGAGAGGTTGTTTCCACTAGTTGGGGAGACTAGAACTAGGGGGCACAGCCTCAAAATACGGGGGAGCCAATTTAAAACCGAGTTGAGAAGGAATTTCTTCTCCCAGAGGGTTGTGAATCTGTGGAATTCTCTGCCCAGGGAAGCAGTTGAGGCTAGCTCATTGAATGTATTCAAATCACAGATAGATAAATTTTTAACCAATAAGGGAATTAAGGGATATGGGGAGCGGGCGGGTAAGTGGAGCTGAGTCCACGCACAGATCAGCCATGATCTTTTTGAATGGCGGAGCAGGCACGAGGGGCGAGATGGCCTACTCCTGTTCCTAATTCTTATGTTCTTATGTTCTTATGTAAGTTGGTGTGAGTAAGGATATGCAGGAGTAGAGTAGGGAAGGCAGAGTGATGGGGATGTGATGAGTGGCACAGCAGGATGAGGCTGAGTGTGGCTTTGCAGTAATGTTTCATGGTCTTCTGAGATCATTCAAAGGTTTGCTCCACTGCAGTCTGGTCTTCCTGATGACATCCCTGCTTGTGCCCTCCTGTGCAATGTGCAAACAGGCTGCATTGGTCCCCTGGGGAGGTCTCTTCCGCCCATTGTAAAGGAAGAGAACCTCCCTGCGTGTTGTGACTCCCTCCATGAGCATATGCAGGCAATCATGGGAGAGCCTGGGTGCAGCCGTGCACCTCTGTGCAGTGCTTGTCAGTGTTTTCAGAGAATTCCAGGATTTTGACCCAGTGATGATGAAGGAACGGCGATATATTTCCAAGTCAGGATGGTGTGTTATTTGGAGGAGAACGTAGTGGTGGTGGTGTTCCCATGTGCCTGCTGCCCTTATCCTTCAAGGTGGTAGAGGTCACGGGTTTGGGAGGTGCTGCCGAAGAAGTCTTGGTGAATTGCTGCAGTGCCTCTTGTAGATGGTAAACATAGAAACATAGAAACATAGAAAATAGGTGCAGGAGTAGGCCATTCGGCCCTTCTAGCCTGCACCGCCATTCAATGAGTTCATGGCTGAACATTCAACTTCAGTACCCCATTCCTGCTTTCTCGCCATACCCCTTGATCCCCCTAGCAGTAAGGACCTCATCTAACTCCTTTTTGAATATATTTAGTGAATTGGCCTCAACAACTTTCTGTGGTAGAGAATTCCACAGGTTCACCACTCTCTGGGTGAAGAAGTTCCTCCGCATCTCGGTCCTAAATGGCTTACCCCTTATCCTTAGACTGTGACCCCTGGTTCTGGACTTCCCCAACATTGGGAACATTCTTCCTGCATCTAACCTGTCTAACCCCGTCAGAATTTTATATGTTTCTATGAGGTCCCCTCTCATTCTTCTGAACTCCAGTGAATACAAGCCCAGTTGATCCAGTCTTTCTTGATAGGTCAGTCCCGCCATCCCGGGAATCAGTCTGGTGAACCTTCGCTGCACTCCCTCAATAGCAAGAATGTCCTTCCTCAGGTTAGGAGACCAAAACTGTACACAATGCTCCAGGTGTGGCCTCACCAATGCCCTGTACAACTGTAGCAACACCTCCCTGCCCCTGTACTCAAATCCCCTTGCTATGAAGGCCAACATGCCATTTGCTTTCTTAACCGCCTGCTGCACCTGCATGCCAACCTTCAATGACTGATGTACCATGACACCCAGGTCTCTTTGCACCTCCCCTTTTCCTAATCTGTCACCATTCAGATAATAGTCTGTCTCTCTGTTTTTACCACCAAAGTGGATAACCTCACATTTATCCACATTATACTTCATCTGCCATGCATTTGCCCACTCACCTAACCTATCCAAGTCGCTCTGCAGCCTCACAGCATCCTCCTCGCAGCTCACACTGCCACCCAACTTAGTGTCATCCGCAAATTTGGAGATACTACATTTAATCCCCTCATCTAAATCATTAATGTACAGTGTAAACAGCTGGGGCCCCAGCACAGAACCTTGCGGTACCCCACTAGTCACTGCCTGCCATTCTGAAAAGTACCCATTTACTCCTACTCTTTGCTTCCTGTCTGACAACCAGTTCTCAATCCATATCAGTACACTACCCCCAATCCCATGTGCTCTAACTTTGCACATCAATCTCTTGTGTGGGACCTTGTCGAACGCCTTCTGAAAGTCCAAATATACCACATCAACTGGTTCTCCCTTATCCACTCTACTGGAAACATCCTCAAAAAATTCCAGAAGATTTGTCAAGCATGATTTCCCTTTCACAAATCCATGCTGACTTGGACCTATCATGTCACCTCTTTCCAAATGCACTGCTATGACATCCTTAATAATTGATTCCATCATTTTACCCACTACCGATGTCAGGCTGACCGGTCTATAATTCCCTGTTTTCTCTCTCCCTCCTTTTTTAAAAAGTGGGGTTACATTGGCTACCCTCCACTCCATAGGAACTGATCCAGAGTCAATGGAATGTTGGAAAATGACTGTCAACGCATCCACTATTTCCAAGGCCACCTCCTTAAGTACTCTGGGATGCAGTCCATCAGGCCCTGGGGATTTATCGGCCTTCAATCCCATCAATTTCCCCAACACAATTTCCCGGCTAATAAGGATTTCCCTCAGTTCCTCCTCCTTACTAGACCCCCCGACCCCTTTTATAACCGGAAGGTTGTTCGTGTCCTCCTTCGTGAATACCGAACCAAAGTACTTGTTCAATTGGTCCGCCATTTCTTTGTTCCCCGTTATGACTTCCCCTGATTCTGACTGCAGGGGACCTACATTTGTCTTTACTAACCTTTTTCTCTTTACATATCTATAGAAACTTTTGCAATCCGTCTTAATGTTCCCTGCAAGCTTCTTCTCATACTCCATTTTCCCTGCCCTAATCAAACCTTTTGTCCTCCTCTGCTGAGTTCTAAATTTCTCCCAGTCCCCAGGTTCGCTGCTATTTCTGGCCAATTTGTATGCCACTTCCTTGGCTTTAATACTATCCCTGATTTCCCTTGATAGCCACGGTTGAGCCACCTTCCCTTTTTTATTTCTATGCCAGACAGGAATGTACAATTGTTGTAGTTCATCCATGCGGTCTCTAAATGTCTGCCATTGCCCATCCACAGTCAACCCCTTAAGTACACACTGCAGCCACGGTACATCAGTGGTGGAGGGAGAGAATGTTTAAGGTTGTGGATAGGGTGCCAATCAAGCGGGTTGCTTTGTCCTGGATGGTGTTGTGCTTCCTGAGTGTTGTTGGAGCTGCATCCATCCATCACATATCTAACTTATGCCTTGTAGATGATGGAAAGGCTTTGAGCAGTCAGGAGGTGAGACACCTGACGTAGAATACTCAGCTTATGACCTGCTCTTGTTGCCACAGTATCTATGTGGATGGTCCAGTTAAGTTTCTGGTCAATGGTGACCCCCGGGATGTTGATGGTGGGAGATTCGGTGATGGTAATGCCATTGAATGTCAAAGGGTGATGGTTAGACTCTCACTTGTTGGAAATGGTCATTGCCTGGAACTTATGACACTAATGTTACTTGTCAATTATCAGCCCAAGCTTGAATGTCATCCAGGTCTTGTTGCATGCAGGCATGGACTGCTTCATTATCTAAAGAGTTGCGAATGGAACTGAACACTGTGCAGTCATCAGCGAACATCCCCACTTCTGACCTTATGATGGAGGGAAGGTCATTGATGAAAAAGCTGAACATGGTTGGGCCTAGGACACTGCCCTGAGGAATTACTGCAGCAATGTCCTGGGGTTGGGATGAGTGACCTCCAAACTTCAGACAGCCACACTCAGTCAAATGCTGCCTTGATATCAAGGGGCAGTCACTCTCACCTCACCTCTGGGATTCAGCTCTTTTGTCCATGTTTGGACCAAGGCTGTAATGCGGTCTGGTGCTGATGGAGCCCAAACTGGGCATTGGTGAGTAGGTTATTGGTGAGTAAGTACCGCTTGATAGCACTGTCGACAACACGTTCCATCACTTTGCTGATGATTGAGAGTAGACTGATGGGGAAGTAATTGGCCAGATTTGGCTTGTCCTGCTTTATGTGGACAAGACATACCTGGGCAATCTTCCACATTATCGGATAGATGCCAGTGTTGTAGCTGTACTGGAACAGCTTGGCTAGATGTGAGGCTAGTCCTAGAGCACAATTCTTCAGCACCACAGCCAGGATGTTGTCAGGGTCCATTGCCTTTGCTGTATCCAGTGCACTCAGTCATTTCTTGATATCACGTGGAGTGAATCAAATTGGCAGAAGACTGACTTCCGTGATGATGGGGTCCTCAGGAGGAGGCCGATATGAATCATCCACTCGGCACTTTTGGCTGAAGATGGTTGCAAACACTTCTTCAGCCTTGTCTTTTGCACTCACGTGCTGGGCTCCGCCATCATTGAGGATGGGGTTATTCATGGAGCCTCCTCCTCCCTCCATTAGTTGTTTAATGGTCCACCAACATTCACGACTGGATGTGGCAAGACTACAGAGCTTTGATCTGATCCATTGATTGTGGGATCGCTTAGCCCTGTCTATAGCATGCTGCTTCTGCTTTTTAGCATGCATGTAGTCCCGTGTTGCAGCTTCCCAGGTTGGCAGCTCATTTTTAGGTATGTCTGGTGCTCTCCTGGCAGGCTCTTCTACACTCCTTATTGAACCAGGATTGGTCTCCTGACTTAATGGTAATAATAAAGTGATGGATATACCGGGCCATGAGGTTACATATTATGGTGGAATACAATTCTGCTGTTGCTGATGGCTTACAGTGCCTCATGCATGCCCAGTTTTGAGCTGCTACATCTGTTCTGAATCTGTCCCATTTAGCATGGTGGTAGTGCCACACAACACGATGGATGGTATCAGCAATGTGAAGACGGTACTTCGTCTCCACTGCTACTAATGCTGTCTTGGACAGATGCATCTGTGACAGGTATATTGGTGAGGATGAGTCAACTAGGTTTTTCGCTCGTGTTTTTCTCTCACCACCTGACGCAGGCCCAGTCTGGCAGCTATGTCCTTCAGGACATGGCCAGCTCAGTCAGTAGTGGTGCTATTGGTGATGGACATTAAAGTTCCCAACCCAGAGTACATTCTGTGCCCTTGCTACTCTCAGTACTTCTTCCAAGTGGTGTTCAACATAGAGGTGCACTGATTCATCAGCTGAGAGAGGTAATCAGCAGGAGGTTTCCTTGCCCATGCTTGACCTGAATCCATGAGACTTCATGGAGTCCAGAGTCAATGTTGAGGACTCTCAGGGACACTCCCTCCCGATTGTATACCACTGTTCCACTACCCCTGATGGGTCTGTCCTGCCGATGGGACAGGACATACCTAGAGATGGTGATGGAGGAGTCTGGAACATTGGCTAAAAGGTATGATTCTTGAGTATGTCTAGGTCAGGTTGTTGCTTGCCTAGTTCGTGGGGCAGCTCTCCCAATTTTGGCACACGTCCCCGGATGTTGGTGAGGTGGACTTTGCAGGGTCGATTGGGCTTGGTGTGCCTTTGTCGTGCCCATAGCCAGTGCCGAGATTGATGCCAGGTAGTCCGTCCGGTTTTATTCTTCTTATTGTTTCTTGTAGCAGTTTTGTTACAACTGAGAGGCTTGCTAGGCCATTTCAGAGGGCAGTTAAGAGTCAACCATTTGCTGTAGGACTGGAGTCACATATAGGCCAAACCAGGTAAGGACGACAGATTTCCTTCCCTAAAGGGCATTAGTGAACCAAATGGGTTTTTACGACAATCCGAGTTTCATGGTCGACATTACTGATACTAGCTTTTTATTCTAGATTTATTTAATTAACTGAATTTAGATTCCCCAGCTCCCGTGATGGGATTTGAACTCATGTCTCTGTATCATTAGTCCAGACCTCTGGACTAAGCCAGTAACATTACCACTCTGCTGCCCTTCCTGATGTTTCCAATATTAATGTTATATGGGTGTGGGATATGTATTTACCAATTTCAATAATTGGGGCATAAGATTCCTATATTGTAATTCATACCTTTTTCACACCTGTATCCCGAAAAGCCAGGTGTACACTCACAACTAAAAAAGCCCCACTCTCCACGACATCTCGCGTGTGTACCACAGGAGGGGAACCCCCCACTCAGACAGTTACCATCAGTTACTTCGCAGCCAGGTGCACTATCAAGCGACTCTGCAGGAGATGACAAGTCATATACCTGAAAATGAAATTTGGTTCAGCCTTTGTATAATAAATTCTGTTAAATGATTGTGTTAAAATAATTATAGTTCAAATCTGTGAATTCCCACAGATTTTACTGGAAGTACATTTTGGTCTCATTAACAGTTACAAGTCAGCCAACAGATTCTTAAGTACTTTAAATGAATACCTTCTTACTGAATGTCATATGCAATATTTATTAGTGCTGATGGAACAATTCTAATTTAATTTCTAGAAAACAAATCTTCTCCAAAAAATGTTGACAAGTTCAATTGAGAATATGCCACCTAAGGTGGGTTCAATATAGCAGATGGATTGTGCTCTGTTGAACTTTGTCTTTTACCTTACTGTCCACAATCAGATTGTGTATGCATCCAGTGAAATGTCTGTGGTTTAAATAAGGGTAGGAATAAGGCAGGGAGTCTTTTACACCACCCAATTGCAGAACTTGGTTAACATGCAAAAACCTGTAAGAAAATGGAGGAAAATTAATACTCCAATATTTCACATTTGATTGTTAGCTTTTCTATTGCAGAGAATTAACATAACAACAACTTGCATTTATATAGCACCTTTAAAGTAGTAACACCTCCCAAGGTGCCCCACAGGAGTATTATAAGACAAAAAAACTTGACAGGGGGACGGTTTGTATATAAAATGTTCCTGAGGTTCGAGAGTGTGCTATGGCGTCTGAGATAACATAATATATAAGGGTGAAGACTTAGCCAAGTGTCAAAAGCATGACATGTGGTCAAATTTGTTGGGCGAAACCCAGAGCCTGCACATTCAGTGCTGTCAGAAGGCCTTCATTCCTGCTTCATATAAAAAAAAGTGAAGTAATGGGACAATGTTATGTATTTCAAAAATGTCAACATTTATTCAAAAATGAGGGTGTCATCCTCAACATGAAGTAAGTTAGGTCTATCATGGTATGATTATCATGATGGAATGGCACATTAGAGGTCCACAGAGCAGTAGGACTGCCACACAGTGAAATACCGATCACAGCTATACCATTATTGGGAGATGCCAAGCAAACGTCAGGCAATTCTCCAAATTTCATAGAATCATAGAATGAAACAGCACACAAGGTCGTCATTCGGCCCATCGTGCCTGTGATTGAGCTATCCAATTAATCTCACTCCTGTGCTCTTTCCCCATGACACTGTAATTTTTCCCTTTGGTACTTATCCAATTCTCTTTTGAATGTTACTACCAAATCTGTTTCCACCGCCCTTTCAGGCAGTGCATTCCAGATCACAATAACTCGTTGTGTAAAAAATAGTTTCTTCGTGTTGCCTCTGGTTCTTTGTGCATTCCATTTTTGTAATCTTTTGCCAAATTGCCTTGGGTTCACAAAAAGGTTTTGTACCTTTCATGATTTGGAGTTGACCCTGTGACCTCACACACTGACCGATCCTCTGTGGAGAACCATTTTCCAAATCCTCCTTTCTCTGACACAACAGCATTTGCACATCGATCCAGAGTGAAGCGTATATCCTGGAGGCCAAGAAGTGCTGTTAATTTAAATAGTGACTCTTTAACATGTAAACTGTAGTCAATGCAAGAAATGCATAACTTTCCTTTCCTCTGTACTGTTTCCAAAAACTCTCTGATTGGCTGCGCTATTAAAAGACAGCTCCGTCTGCTTCATTTGTATGTTAGTGGCAAGCTACAGGCGCTAGTCATGGCCCTAGATGCAGCTTAGTGGTGAGGGGACAAGATTGTCCGACTGAACCACCGACCCAGGTCCTAAGGTAAGTCCGGGGTAGGGAGGCAATGGGAAGGGCGGGGGGGTTGAGGGCAGGCCGGCAGCAGCGACCTGCAGTTTCAATGTGAAGTCGGGTGGTGTATTCCTGCTCCTCCTGGTTCCACAGTCAGGTAAGTAAAAAAAACATTTAACTGATTGTCAATAGTTTTGGTGGCAGCCTCCAGTACTGCCTTTAAGGATCGTTGGGTTGACTGCTGTGTGGCTAAAAAAAACTGACCCTAGGATGCACGGTGCATGCTGCAGCGAATGAATTGCTGAGTTCAATTGAGTTGTAAATCCAGTGACAGTCAAGAGGTATTTTAACTGCAGAATGGGGTGTTGTTTCACACAATGACCTGTTCATTAACAATGTCTGGTCATGGAGGAGACATCTACCTCTTTGATGCTGACAAATGTATTTAATCTCTGCTGGTCTTTGCGGGGAGGCTTTTTAGGAATCAAAATAAGACATCAGAAGATTAGAAAAGAAGCAGAAAGGCTATGAGGGAGACATAACCTCTTTACTGTCAGCAGGATAGATGGCAGAACAAATAAATTTTTCTACATTAAATAAGAATTCCCCCACCCCCCCGCCAAATAGAGTTGCGTAAGACGCCATCTTTGTAAAGGAGTTGCAGCTTGTGCTAGGATTGGCCACCCAGAAGCTCCTTAAGGTGCTAAATATCACTTAAAATGCCTGATAGCGCTCATTAAGGAGACTGCACGGCATTTTTGGGGCTAGCGGTTGTCCTAATGCCCTCTCCTAACAGCAACCAGCTGTTTTTGCAGTAGACAAGGCACTGATGTGGTTTTCAAGCTCAACTTAAAGGGATTCTCACTGTTTACTGTTCACTTGCTGCTGAAACTGTGAAGTGGTCCTCTAAAATACATCAGCACACATTCTGGGACACTTTGTCAAGACCTCACCAACACTCTAACAAAAGTTATTCCGCTGAAGACTTCACCCAAAAAGAATAAGTGCCGTGCTACTCTACCTTATAGCAGTCACCAGGGTAAAGGGAGTGCTTGGTCATGGCTTGGGGTCCTCCTTGGTCTGGACGAGGAATGGGAGGAGGACATGAGGCCAGTCCGAGCAGCATCAACTGCTGCAGAAGAGAGGGACAGGAAGGACAGGGGGGCAATGTAGCGTTCTCCCCCCCCCCATGGGTAAAGGTCATCCTCCGCTGGACCTCCTCTACCAGGACCTCCAGAACCTGTGTGCCCTCTCCTTCAGTCGCTGAGCCATCCTGCAAGGTGCCACTGTGTGCCAGCCAGTGCATTCCATGCCTTCAGGGAAAGTGTGGACAAGGTGCCCACATAGACTGCTCCACGAGTATTGCGTCTAATCAGCACTTGATTGTTAAACCTGCTGGTGCCTGTTTAGCTCCTCCAGGCAAATTCAAATTATGGTAATCAGCAGTTAGGACCAAAATTTTGTGCTAAATCCAAACTTTCAAACAGGCCTGTCTTAGTGGCACAACACCCATTTAGGGCAAAAGCAAAAATGGCCATCTGACGAAGGGTCATCGACCTGAAACATTAACTCTGTTTCTCTCGCCACAGATGCTGCCTGACCTGCTGAGTATTTCCAGCATTTTCTGTTTTTATTTTACCCATTTAGCACATGGTTTCACCCTTTGGCCACACTGTATTAGGACCATACCTTCATCACATTTCCAGCAAGGTCATTTTAGTCAGCCCAAATAGCCGAACTAGATCAGGACGTGTATAAGAATAATACGTCACTCTTGTACACAGGAATAAAGAAATGTTTTTTGGTCCTAATTTCCTTTTCCTGTCCTGATTTCAAATATTGATAAAGTTGAATTGCAGAAACTAAGTACAGTACTGTAAGCAGTCAGTCCCAAACCACAATATTATTGTGTTGTTGGCTGTGAAATTCCATTATATGAGGTGTGAACGAAGAATATTTTACCCATTTAAAATACTGCATTTCCACACTATGGCAATTATGTTACCATAAGGATATATATTTTTTTAACCTTGGGCACATATAAAGCCATTCATCTATTTAATTGTAATCTTAGTCACTCACTTTGCCATTGCTCCTGATGTCCAGCCTATGCCAGCGCCTGTCTGCGACATTGACAGTACTGGCCAGTTGCAGTTGCAATGTCCCAGAGCCATGATTTATTCTCAGAGAGGGGACGCCACTGCTGATTTCTGGTGTGAGGGAGAAAAAAAGTTTTATTTATATTCATTTTAATTATTTATTAAAATGAAACAACCATAATAAGATTATCTTCAGCCATAATATGTGTTTTTCAGACTGACAAGTAATATTATCCTAGCCATTGCTTTTGGCAGTACCAGCAAATGAATGCTTAATACACTCATGTGGACTTCCTCTCTCTACTATTTTAGTAGAGGTATAAACCCATTTAAAATAAATAGGTTAACACCTCTGTTAGAAAACTGGACAATGCATTACACGTTTGACCACTAATATCGTAAGGTATAATTACTAGTCTATTGTAAAAAAAAGCAATAAAAATGTTAGCCCAAAAATGCTTTCCTGTAATGTTACCAAGTCTATGATTCTGTATGTAGTTAGAATAAGCAAATCACTGATACTAAGTTTACAAAAAAACAACTTCAGCTACATTTTCAAATCAGAATCCTTTTGAGACACAATTCTCTCCACTAATCCATCAATTTCTGCCTATAGTGGAGCTACTGATTGGTTGGATTAGGGCTAATTTTTCAGCTCTAAATACAGAAACTACTCAATACTCCACAGTCCTCATCCAAAAATCCAGTTATGGAGGGAAAAGAATCACCAGTGTACTGCTGTTAGTAAAAATCTAGTGTTACAAATGAATTTCTTCATCGAACATGACCAAGATACAGGGCAACAGGTATTGTTTGCATGGAAACTATTTAAATAAAGTTCAATAAGGTTAAATCTTCACATTAGTGTAAGGATATCCAAGTGCATCATTAAAGCTCAAGAACAAGTAAGTTGCAATGTACCGATGGCAGTGAAATCCTGGCAATCTTGGGACTCTGGATCAGCAACAGGCCCACTGTACAGCAACAGCCCATCTGGAACCTCAGTGATGAACTCCATTGACAGGTGGTTCTCAAAACAGGGCCTGATTGGTGGAAACCAGGTATAACCATTCCCGTGGAAACTGTGCTTCGTCTGCTGGCAGTCAGATCCGTCAAACTGGGGAGGACACTGACACCTTCAAACAAATAAAATAAAGGAAGAATAAAAAACACACAAAGGGCATTAGAATTATATAAGGTACCAATATGAGCCTGACAATAACTAAACAATTTTACGTATAAACGCTTAACGCATGCATATCAAATTCCTCTCTTTGTTATTTTAAAATAAATGAGTTAAAGTCTCCATTTAAACAACAGAAGTATGAATTTGATGCAAATGGCTTAAATGTTGGTATGATAACATCGTCCACAGTAATTACTAGGCTTTATGGATTCCCAACTAGTGCAAGTTAGTTAATTCACATTTTAACAGTTTCATATGAATAATAAAGTTAACTAAGTTTAATTTGCTGTTAGTTTTAAATTTCCCTTGTTTCAAGTGCAACCAGTATTTGAAAATGATTTGCTTTCAATATCCAATGATTTTCTCATTATTACAGAGACAGTCAGTAGACTGCAATTCATGGCCTCACACCTGTAGCCACTGCGACTGTCGATGCAAGTTCCTCCGTTGCGGCAGGGATTTCTCGCATACGAGAGACATGTTTGATGTGTTCGTTCCCGTGCTGCACAGGTGCAGATGGCGGAGGTGCTCACTGTCACACAGACCAGGGAAATGTTGCCAGCCTCCACTACTGTGGGTGTGTCGTTGACAACTAGGCGACTCTTGCAACCATTGCTGTTGCTGCAGTTTGCTAGGATGCATTCATCCACTGGGATTTGAATGATATTCAGCTTCAGAGCTGACTGTAACTGCAGACAAGAAATCAATAATTATAGGCATGTCACCCATGTTCTCTCCAAGTGTAATTGCACTTGTGACACCTATTTACACTTTAATTACTGACTGGTATCTTGGCAAAGTTAAAAGTTTACTTTTGTAATGTCCTATTTAAAATTTATCCAGACCTTTCAGAATGAAAGCCCTAAATTAGATACATCACTACTGGTATCATAAATAACAATACAGTTAATTAATTATAAATCTAGTAGTTACTTAGGTAAATATCTTCACTGCAGTTACAGCATGTTAATGTGTGTAGAGAACCAGAATGCATGTCATTCAATTTGATGATCCAGATAAGCATCAAATATTTACTGCAGTAACAGTTCTCGCATATCTAATTCCCATGAAATGACAGAAGCTCAATCACCATAATCCAGATTGCAAATCTGTTAATTGAAGATTCTCTATTTTCAGAATGAAGTCACTGATATTACCTACCAGTTTCTTGTGAGCTGCCACATTTCCATTTAAGCTTTCTGTCCGGTAATAGGTGGAGCCATAGGCAGCAAATCGCACGTCGGTCTGTCTGCCATTTACATTTAGGACACTGAAGATATGGATATTGTCTGGGTGAACTGGTAGGATTTCACCTAATAGCTCTTTGAATGTGTCATATTTGCTTTTTTGGTTTTCTGCCTTCTGAACAAATTCTTCTGCTGTGATATCTGTGAACATAACAATAAGCTTTTATATACCTGTACAACCATTCATTGACTACAGAATAAATCTACTGGCTGTAACAGTCAGAAATAGATAACACTGTTTGAGCAATTATTAATGGAAACATATAGGTGTCATTTTGACTTTGAGCCAGTGTAAAACAGGTGACAGAATTGGCAGCCCGTTGTATGTAAAATGAGCGGTAGACCCGACAGCACCTGTTTTACATGACTGCACAAAGTTCAAATTACCCCCATAGAGAGGAGGAGTTGGAGGGCAACAGAGAATAAACCATTGAATGATGGAGTTCCACATATAAAATTACTTTTAATGTATTTGTGCTCTTCACAGTCAGGGATACCATGGCTGGGGAATGAAATATGTTTCTATTTTTGTAAGCCATTCCTATATCCGATAAAAGGGGTGGGGGGGGGGGGGGTACCTAGTGTGATGTCATAACTCTAGCAATTGCTCACAAGGGAAATAGACCAGTGGTTGCCGACCAATTCCAGAAGTTTTGCAGAAGCAGTAAACCATTTTAATGTAATCTTTGTCACATGGATGGTTTCATCCAACAGCCTGATGTTCTTTCAGCTGAAGTTTCATTATTGCTCTTGTTCTCTGTGACAGTTTAATGATCCTTAAATCAGCCAAAGAACTTTCAACGAGAGCAGCTGGCCTTCCAAACATTGCAATGATGACTATTTTCTTTAAATGTTATTTTCTGTTTCAACTAATAGTCATGGGTTTGAGATATAGATACCTAACAATTATTTCATTTTCAAAACTTCAAAAGCATAAGCTAAGTTGCAAAGGGGCATTAAATTACACATCACTTGGTTTTAGAATGGCTTTCATATTCCAAGTCTACAAGCCACAGAATGAAATAACTGAAATGATTTAAACTACAGAATTGAAAACTGGTTTTTCAGCTTGATTGATGCTGTAGAGTTTTAACTCACCGGACAGTCGAATCGAGCCAGAATTGTAGATGGCTTCATCCAGCAGCTCTTCAACATGAACCTTGACTGTGGAGAACATGTCAGGCCAAATCCCATCAGAGACCTTGACTGCAAAGTCATAGATACCTTGTGGCGTGTTTCCTTTCATAATCAGAAAGCCTGTCCTTTGATTTAATATGAAGTACCTGTACAAGATGATTTTAACAAACATTGATACCAATACCTTTTTATATATTAGTCATTAATTTTCAATAAAAATTCTTAGTTTATAATGGCTAAGCAATTTTATTGATATTAAGGGATCTCTCGCGTTATTGCTTACGCTCAATTAAATGACACAATGTAATTTTAGTATATGTTATAGATAGGGAAAAAAATCACTAATATTTTCTTCAGTTCTCTATTCAGTTGTCTGGTCAATTATTGAAGAGTTTGATATGGAATGTGGCTGTGTATGGTGCTGAAACATGGACACTGAGGAAAGAGGAGGTCAGACTTCTAGAGAATTTGGAGATGTATGGAGAAAGTAAAGTGGATAGACAAGAAAAGTAATGAAGGAGTGTTGACAATGAGAAAAGAAGAACATAGTTTGATTGATGTTGTTAGGAAAGGGCAAATGAATTGGATTGAGCATGTGCTGAGAGAGGGTGGAATGTTGAACCAGGCGTTAGAAGGGCAGAGGGAAGGAAAAAGACCAAAAGTGAGGAAAAGCAGGAAGTACCTGAAGAATAAGAGATCATGTGAAGAACTGAACGTTATGTTTCTGTTGTGGCCATTTGCAGGCGCCCGTGATATATAGCAACGATATGTGGATTTTATGGCATAGGAACTTAAGGATTACTAGATTTGTGACACATAACTTGCTGAATCTGTGTGAATCTGAATTTTGTAGCAATACCCAAGGTTATTTTTTGCACTGAATTATAAGGAAATCCACCACCTTGTATGTATTACAATACAGAATGAAGTATTACAATTCCAATATATTGACATACGGTGTAGCATCTTGAATGTATGAGAAAGTGGCTTACTTTGGCACACGTCCTTCAAAACTGTACGTCTTATTGTCCCAATCGTCTAAGTCTGGAGCATGTACTCTTCCGAGGACAGTGGTTGGCATGGTGCCTGTTTAAGAGGAGGTGCATCGAACATTAGTGCTTATCCTTTTTTTCACAAAACATTTATATGTTGTAATTTCCTGCTGCCTCAGCCATTAAAAGGCGGCAGTTATCAGTTTAATCTCAAGAATGAATGCCTTTAGTTGGTCCTATGAACCTTCTAGAAAGATGTTTGAAAGTTTTATTTTATAAAGTCTGAAACTTCAAACCAAATGCAGACTGCCAAACCTCCCCCAGCAGTGAAATTATTAAAATACATTCAAATTTCAGAAACTAATACTGAATCATTCTCCAACAGCTCTTGCTTGTTTTGTGCCTCCCAGCAGCAGTACACTATGCACATCCAGTCTAATTGTCACAAATAAATGTCAGTGCTTCTCCGACAAGTCGTCAAATGACTGCAAGCATTCAATCAATGGGCAATCAGAAGCACTTTCAGGAGACACTAGAAAATCTGCAGCTTGCGTGTGCTGCTGCCAACTGATTTAATTCAGATGGATTTTTAGTGTTTCGCATACATTTCTTTTATCAGAAGAGCTCGCCTTTTGCTAAATCTAAGGCATTATCATTGCCTGATTACTTGACCAATTATTTCAATTCAGATGTTTTGATTCTTTAAAAGGTGAAGTTCATGTTGATCGGGTTATATGAGCATTATTTTAATATATTGCACATTGTCCCTGCTTTATTAGAAAAATTGTTTCCCAGATAAAGCTACCAATATGCAATCGGTAATGTTTTTGGTCATTTTTAACTCTTAAACCCACATGCTATTTCTTATATCAAATTGAGCCCAGAGGATTAGTGAGGCTACCTTTTTACTATTCTATCTGAAGCCACGCAGTGCAGACACAAAGGAGTGAAATTGGTCAATGCATGTCGTGCAAAATGGCTTGATAGTGAATCAGAAGCCTGTTTTACACCACGCCCCATTTTCCTTTCCGTCCCAGAATTCCTGCAGCTCCTGCCTCTTGAACACTCAAGTCCATCAGGGAGCACAAGTAGGCTCATCTTAATGTCAAGTCCTGGGGATTGGCCTGTACACCTCAGAAGACTGCTGACAGCATCAGGCAATGGACCCTCTTATAGGGCTCAATTTTCCCCAATGCCGTTTTTTGGCGTACTTGAAGAGTTACGCCCATTTTCTTGGGGCCTAACAAAGGCAAAAAAAAATCATCCAACATTCCCCGCTTGAATTGCTGATTTTGGCGCTGCTTTGGGGGTGGAGCCTAAGATCTGTGCCAAAAAGATCAGATTGCCAGGGTAACAAGGGACACACTGCGGGCTGAGGCTGGAAAGTGAAACATACAACATTCTGGCCAGCACCATGCACATTGCAGCAGCATTCCAGCATTAAATTATTAAAGAGTTTACGCCAAAAGTCTATCCCCCCCCTCCCCCCTCCCGATGCCGGGTGCTGCTGCTAGCCCTGGACAAAAGGCCTCCTCCCCCCCCACCCACTCTCTCCTCTCCCACCCTCTCTGCTACTGCTGCTGTCTGGGCCGTGGAACTACATCTGCTGCGCTGATATTCTTACCTGTGGTGATTTTGTTAACTGCCCAGAAGGTTTTTCCAGAGGGTCACATACACCGTCCTAAGAAAAATTGGAGTAACTCGGTGCTGGCCAAACTTGCTTAAATGGCCAGAATTGATGCAGGTGGTAGGTTACGCCTCCAATGAGGTAAAAAAATCATAGCCTAAAAAAGTTCTACCTAAGTGAATTACGCTAGCGCAGAAACTTTGGGGAAACTTGGAGATTTGAATTTAATACAATAAAAAGGTGCACGCCAAAAAAACGGCACAGATAATTGGGGAAAATTGAGCCCATAAAGGGGCAGATGTGAACTTCCTCCCCTTTTACTAATCTGTCACCATTCAGATAATAATCTGCCTTCCTGTTTTTGCCACCAAAGTGGATAACCTCACATTTATCCACATTATACTGCATCTGCCATGCATTTGCCCACTCACCTAACCTGTCCAAGTCACCCTGCAGCCTCTTAGCATCCTCCTCACAGCTCACACTGCCACCCAGCTTAGTGTCATCTGCAAACTTGGAGATAATACATTCAATTCCTTCAATTAAATCATTAATATATATTGTAAATAGTTGGGGTCCCAGCACTGAACCTTGTGGTACCCCACTAGTCACTGCCTGCCATTCTGAAAAGGACCCGTTTATTCCAACTCTTTGCTTCCTGTCTGCCAACGAGTTCTCTATCCACGTCAATACATTACCCCCAATCCCATGTGCCTTAATTTTGCACACCAATCTCTTATGTGGGACCTTGTCAAAAGCCTTTTGAAAGTCCAAATACACCACATCCACTGGTTCTCCCTTGTCCACTCTACTAGTTACATCCTCAAAAAATTCTAGAAGATTTGTCAAGCATGATTTCCCTTTCATAAATCCATGCTGACTTGGACTGATCCTGTCACTGTTTTCCATATACGCTGCTATTACATCTTTAATAACTGATTCCAGCATTTTCCCCAGTATCGATGTCAGACTAACCAGTCTATAATTCCCTGTTTTCTCTCTCCCTTCTTTTTTACATTAGCTACCCTCCAATCCATAGGAACTGATCCAGAGTCCATGGAATGTTGGAAAATGACCACCAATGCATCTACTATTTCTAGGGCCACTTCCTTAAGTACTCAGGGATGCAGACTGTCAGGCCCTGGGGATTATTGGCCTTCAATTACATCAATTTCCCTAACAGCATTTCCTGACCATTTCCCAGATACTTCATTGGGATCAGGAGTGAGGTCACAGGTGCAGTTGGATTCCCACTTCACCATACTTAACGACAGAAAGTGTGAGGATTTTCAACGGTTTGTGACTTTAGATTATCTTTCAGTTAAAGGTTCTGTATATTTTATTTTATTAACTGTACTTTGATACACACACATACATACACATATACACATGCACAATCTAACTAAATGTAAAGAGCTGTGTGATTGGTTTCGTTTTGTGTAACTTACCCCAAATTTACAAATTTGACTGTCGAAAAAGAGCATTACCTCTGAAAAATGCATCATTAAAATGACAGGCTAAGTATAACAAGATAGTTTCCAACTTTGAAATATAATGAGGTTGCAGCTTTAATGTTACCTCTATGATTGTAAACATAGATTTTTTTGTGTCCAGCTTGATGAGGGTGATCATTTTCATCACCGACTGTGATGGTCAGTGTGCTTGTAGCACTCATGGAAGGGGTTCCACTGTCTGTTATGATAATGGGCAAATAAAACTCTTTCTGCTCCTCTCTGTCAAACATCCTGAGAGTCATGACAGTGGCAGTATTATTCCTGTTGTCCCTCAGAGCAAAGTCTTGTGAGTTTTGGTATTCTGGGGGCAAAGAAAAGGTGAAAGGAGGCCCATTTGGAGCTGTGTCCCGATCTACAGCAAAAATCAGCAGTGAGGATTGGTTCATGGATATTACTTGGGGTGCCAATGAATTCTCCCATACAACAGGCATGTATGCGGTCTCAAACTCAGGTCCATTATCATTAACATCAAGCACAGTCATTTGAATCGTTGCAGTCCCTGTTTGAGCAGGAGTCCCTTGATCTGTTGCCAGTATAATCAGATTATATTGCTGGATAGTTTCATGATCTAGGGCATTTCCCACAGTCACATGCCCTGAATGGTCAATGATAAATTGTCCCGATGGGTCTGAATTTCTCAGTGTGCTATACACAATTTTCCCATTATAACCAGAGTCAGCATCAGAGGCCATCACCTTAACAACAACGGTACCTATAAGCACATTTTCAGGCAATGCATTGGCTTGGTAAAAATGGGGATTAAACACAGGGATATGATCATTGTAATCTTCCACCTCAATCAGACAATGGGCAATGCTGGAGAAATCAAGATCTTCCACTTTCAGGGTCAGGTTAAACTTTCGTTCATGTGGCTTCTCATAATCGACCTCCTTTTTTAATCGAATTGTCCCATGCTGATTTTTGTTATTTTCAATGTAAAAGTTGTGCCCTGGATCTCCTGCGATAATGGTGAATGTCAGCTGGGCATTCTCACCAACATCTGCATCTACTGCTGATACCTCCGACACTGCTGAATTCACCTTGCTGTTCTCTGATATCTTTGCTCCCCATGTCTGTTGTGTAAATCTGGGTGAATGGTCATTCACATCTGACACAAAGATAGTTGCTGTTCCTGTCCCAGTCAATCCTCCTCCATCTTTTGCTTCCACAACAAGCAGATATTTATCCATTTTCTCTCTGTCTAGGGTCCCTAGGGCTGTGTAGATTGTGCCAGTAGTTGGGTTGATGTTGAATAAATCTAAATTAATTTTATTCTTTCCGTTATGAACGATTCGATAGGTCAGAACAGCATTTTGGTTCACAGTAGGGTCATCTAGATCTGTCGCTGTCATCTCCATAATAGAAGTATCTGCAGGAGAATTTTCCAGAACATAGCCACTACAACTGTTGTCAGACAAGCAGGGGAAGGAAGGATTATTATCATTTATGTCCCGTACTCTGACTATCATATCGGCAAACCCTGTTAATCCCTCTCCATTCTCATCAGTGGCTAGCACGACAAAGCGCCAAACTGCTCGCTCTTCACGGTCAAGTGGCTTCTGGGAGTAAATTGTCCCAGTGATCTCATCAATCCTGAATTCAGTTTCTGCTCCTTGACCATGCAGTGAGTACCTCAGGGCTCCTTGATCTGCCTCATTGTCTGGATCGGTGGCTGCAACCTTTGTGTGATATAGAAAATCCGTTTATTTATTACATAGAAAGTAGAGCACAGAAACAAGTAATTCAGCTCAACTGATCTATCCTGGTGTTTATGCTCCACATGAGCCTCCTCCCTCCCTACTTCACCTCATCCTATCAGCATATCCTTCTATTCCTTTCTGCCTCATGTACTTATCTCGCAGCCCCTTAAATGCATCTATGCTATTCGTCTCAACTACTCCATGGGGTAGCACGTTCCACAGTTCAACCACTCTTTGAGTAAAGAAGTCTCTCCTGAATTTCATGTTGGATTTATAAGTAACGATCTTATAGTTATGACCCCTAGTTTTGAATACCCCACAAGTGGAAACATTTTCTCTACTTCAACCCTATCAAACCCTTTCATTATTTTAAAGACCTTTATTGAGTCGCCCCTTAGCTTTCTCTTTTCTAGCTAAAAGAGCCCCAGCCTGTTCAATCTATCCTGATAGTTATAGCCTCTCAGTTCTGGTATCATCCCTGTAAATCTTTTTTGCACCTTCTCCAATACTTCGATATCCTTTTTATAATATGGTATATTACATTAAGATATAAAATAGTGACAGGTTATTGAGATGTATATTAGTTGCAAATTGCTAATCTTGATCAGCAGTTGGGCTACAGTGTGCTGCAACAGAGAATATTTTTTTGTTTTGTTTAAGTGACAGACAACTGTTTGGTTAGAAACTAGGTACGTCTTGTTAAACAAATATCATCAAATAGAAATTAAAAAGAAAATAAGCTTGGAAGACGTTATACCTGTAATACCAAGAGGGCAGGTCCATTCCACTCCTCTGTCACGTTCCCATAGTATTCACTGAGAGAAAAAACTGGAGCCTCATCATTTCTATTCAACACACTGATGATGACAGTGCAATAGTTCTCCCATTTACCATCAGAGGCCAGC
Organism: Pristiophorus japonicus; assembly: GCF_044704955.1. Taxonomy (NCBI): domain Eukaryota; kingdom Metazoa; phylum Chordata; class Chondrichthyes; family Pristiophoridae; genus Pristiophorus; species Pristiophorus japonicus. The sequence continues at coordinate 147,093,473 of NC_091989.1, forward strand.
AGGTGAAGCTCATACCTTGTCACCCGTTCATAATCCAGAGGCTGAGAGATGAAAATGGTACCAACCTCTGGTTCGACATTAAACACTCCTGCTACATTGCTTGATGTGACTTGATACCTCAATTTTGCATTAGCACCTGTTGATCAAAATAATAGCATAGATATGTTACGATTATTTTCTTATAATATGAATATTTAAATAAAGTGGTAATGTCAGATATTTGCATCATTCACTGAAGCATAGTTACATCCAGTGTTAATAAAAGTTATGTATTACCTGTTAATGACACATTTTAAACGCAGACATGGGCATTTGCTTCCCTTGCTCCAGGGCAACAAATTACATAGAAATCCAATGTATATTTAAAATGGACCTCTTCACAGCACTGATTATTCGTTAAAAGTAATACATTTAATTTTTGTAGTTGACTATCAAAAACCTTTAAGTGCTATGAGTGTTTAATGTAAGCAAGGATGCTGTCATGATTTAATGCAATTCTTTATAAATTAAATAAGCAGAATGTGGCATCAATTAGGGATTTCCAACTATAGTGACAGAGGTTACAGTGAAAGAAAGCACCATTGAGTATCTAGGTTGGAAATTCTGGATGGTGTGAATTCTCTAGTGCACTAGATCAGTTGGGGGGGGGGGGGGGCGGTGTCACAGGTTTTATGTAACCCCCACCCCCATCCAGCTGTATGAGTTTTTGTAACTTTTAGTTGACTTGATGAGAGTAAAAAGCTAGAATACGGCATTGCACTTAGGGGGCTGACATAAGGAAAGGGCCCTCCTGTCAGCTAATCATAGAGTTGCCATGGAGAAATTCATCACTCCCTGCTGAAGGGGATGGGAGGCAGCAACAAGAGGTCCAGAAAGGGAAAATCTGGGATCTATTTGCTTTACTTTAAAATGAATGAAAGCAGATAGCTTCTGAGCTCTATGTACTGACAGCATGATAGTGTCATCAGTGCATGTCAATAATGTTGCGGAGACTAGTAGATAACTAGAGTCAGTGCTAGCACTGTAAAAGCAGACTTATTGAAGCATATGTCTGAATCTCTGACCTAAGGAAGGATATGCTTGCCATAGAGGGAGTACAACGAAGGTTCACCAGATTGATTCCTGGGATGGGGAGATTGTCCTATGAGGAGAGATTGAGTAGACTAGACCTATAGAGTTTAGAAGAATGAGAGATGGTCTCATTGAAACATAAAAAATTCTTACAGGACTTGACAGGGTAGATGCAGGGAGGATGTTTCCCCTGGCTAGAACCAGGGGTCATGGTCACAGGCCATTTAGGACTGAGATGAGGAGAAATCTTTTCATTCAGAGGGTTGTGAATCTTTGGAATTCTCTATCTCATAGGACTGTGGATGCTCAGTCACTGAATATATTCAAGATAGAGATCGCTAGATTTTTGAATATTAAGATATATGGAGATAGTGCAGGAAAGTGAAGTTGAGGTAGAAGATCTTATTGAATGGCGGAGCATACTCGAGGGGCCGAATGGCCTACTCCTGCTCCTAATTCTCATGTTCTTATTATGCTCAGAATCAGAATGAAGGCACAATATCATTAAAATTTGATACTGAGCTCTCAAGATTTCTAACAGCCTACCTTCATCTTCATCATGGGCACTGACAGTAATGACAGCTGACCCCAAATCTTGGTCCTCATCCACATTAACTTCATAGACCTTCTGAGTGAAAATGGGCTTGTTATCATTCACATCACTGATAAAGATTCTCACGTAAGCGGAATCTACGGGTTGGAAAATGGCAAATTAAACTGTATGAATTAATATTCCTGTTCTTTCAGCTGTGATACCTGAAATTACTTATTGTGGCAAACAATACACAGTCGTTTCCTCACAAGGTTCACTATTCTAATAAAATCAGCTCAAGAGCTGACCACAGAAACATTTTACAAAATAACAACATTTAGATAATACAATCAGGGTGTTTTACTCATATTACTTACCAGTGTTTGGCAGTCCATGTTTTCCTGGACAAGCAGATTCAGAACCATCCATTGATTGTACCTCTAAAAGATAGGAGCCTTTCAACTCTCTGTCAAAAATTGCTTGTGTATAAATCAAGCCTGTTGTGGAATCTATTTGAAAAAAATCGCAGTCACCATTTCTATCCTTCAAGATAGAATATGTGATCTGAAAAATAAAGGTATTATTTAGTACTTTGAAGAATGAAGTTGCCATTGAAGGAATGCTATTTTATCTGCTTTTCATACAAACCTTCCCATTGACTCCCAGGTCTTGATCAGTTGCTACGACTTGGAGAACAGCAGTCTTTCTTTCAACCCCCTCTGTGACAGAGGCCTCATAAATTGAGGAGGTGAAAAATGGTATGTTGTCATTAACATCTGAGGAATAGCAATAACAAAATACAATGAACTAACTAGTCATCTCAACCTCAGTAGTTACACAATATGGCCAATAGTTAGTACAACCTTTCCTTTACATAAGAATCAAGTTTTATAATGACAACATGAAGTGGCTGATACTGTTTAGAAATGAGGTCACCACGCTTTTTAACCTGCATTACAATTAAATTTACATTTCAAATCCTACACTCTATAACAGTGAAGCCAATCTTTTAATATTTTAAGTAGTATACTGGTACTTAGAATGATATTCCCAACTATGCAGCAGACTGTTTGCTTTTGGGCTTCCTTTAAGCAAATGTTCTACAGTTGCATCAACACATTTACTAAAACCATTAGCAATTCATTTAGAGAGAAAAAAATAATAAAATTAAATTATCTGAATCTAAGGCCGAGAAATTGGAGTGGCGCCAGAAGCGGTAACAAACAGGGCGTCACGAAGGGAACATGCGCCCGAAGACTCCAGCCCGAGGCTCACTGTAAATTGGACCTCAGGCCTTACCTGCATAACAGCAGCAAGCTGCAGGCGCCACTGGGCATTCCGATGCAGCTCGCCAGTCAGGGCCTCAGGAAAATCAGGCACCACCAACACCTAGCCAAGTTCTGGAGTGGGAGGGGGAGCAGACTGGAGAGGGGTGAGCCCGAACTGGCAATAGCTTGCAGTACTGTTGCGGAGGCAGAAGGAGCAGTCCTGGTCAAACTGGTTAGTTAGAGTGATTGAAAATCATATATATTGATACTATACTTTTTCTAATTTGAAGATGCTACAATAGTTTGGCCTGGTTTGCTTTGTGGGAAGGAAACAACTCACCTGTTAGATTAATGTTCACTGTGGTGAATGCTGCTAGGGGCACTGCAGCCATATTCTGGGCACGAACCTTCAGTATAAAGTGCTTGGTTGATTCATAGTCCAACAGCTCTGCAACCAAGATGGAGGCTGTTCCATCCTCTCTGTTTGGTATCAAGTAGAAACGTACTGGCATGTTGCTTTCTGGAACAAGGCCATCTTCTAGGTTATAGGTCACACGGGGGTCGCCAAGAGGAGAGACTGCCTTTATAACCTGCGAGAGATTAAATCATTCAAGAATCAGAGCACTTAAAGAAATAGTACTCAAGTTGGAGTTTCCCTACTATTGCTGCAAATGTTCTCAGACATGTACGTATCAATCACAAAGGTAATTTAAATGATCTGTAAAAGTTAGCCGTACCTTTTTAAAGGTATAAACCAGTCCAACATCGTGCACTGTGTTGTGGCAGATAGGACACAGGAGGCATAAGTGAGGTAATAGTGACCTGAAAATGGCATTGGGTCACTTACCGTCCCATTTATTCTGCCGCTCTGACTGCTGCCATCTTGGATATGGTCCACAGATGGGCGGCTGGAGAGCTCGTCTGTTTCAAGTGAGAATCCATTTCTAATATGCAAATTGGTATATATGGTATACATAGAACACTGAAGTACAAATGGGTCGAGCATGAGCAGTACACACACGACACATGTGTACCAGCCTTAGAATCATAGAAAATTATGACACAGAAGGAGGCCATTCGGACCATCGTATCCATTGAGCAGCCTAACTGCAGTCCTTTACGTTGCCAACTTCAAAGGGCCAGGACCTGGCTATCCTATCGAAGAAGGCTCATGGGTATACACCAGGAAAGGCTAAGTGCACTGGGCAAACTGCTGGAGAGTTCTCCCGCAAACGCAAAGAGCAAGGAGGAGTCCAACTCCAATTTATATTGGGGTTTTGCGTAGAGCCTGGAGACTATTCTGTCCAACATGGATTCTGTAGTCAGCTCCATATCCAAGATGGCAGCGGTTGGAGTGGCAGAATAAACGGGATGGTAAGTAATTCAATCGTTTTTTTACATTAGCAATTTCAGTGTAATTTTTTTTTTAAATGTGGGGTAGCAGGCATGTTGTCATTCTGAGAGAGGACAGCATATATCCCTCTCATGCAGCTAGGCCGCTGTCCTTGGGGTTGTGCCTTAGCAGTTCTGCATGAGAATAGAGTGCAGGAGTGATGTGATGCACCGGAAGCCCCTGCCAACATTGGCCTCGAGAGTAACGACAGCAGCACTGTGAGTTGCCATGGAAGCTGTCAGAGTTGTCAACAGAGGCTCCATCATGGTGGGGCCACTGTCGTGCTCATGGAGCTCACTACTACAGCCCTTGTTATTGCCACACAACCAGCTGGGCCAGACTGCCACGCCCACACCGAGTTGCTGCAGTCTGCAGCTGGGCCCTCAAGACCCAGAGTGGCTTGAGGCCACCCAGCTCTTACATGTCCCGCCCGATATTCAGTTCTCGTGATTTCAATGGAACTTAATATTGGCTGGAACATGTACTGGTCGACTGGTGTGATACCCAATACCACTACTATTACCGATGCTGTTACCACCCAACACAAACTTCGACCCCTAAATGTCTGCTGAGTGAGATCAATTTACTGCCGATATAATGTGGAATATCTCATATTAATTTAGTGTTTCTGGAGAAACAACATCCAGCAGTTAAATATCTCATACTATGGTTTACCTCAGGGGATAAAGGCAAAATAAATTTATCTTGTGAGATCTGCAGGCATTGCCTGCTATCTCTGAATTGCTTGGAGTATCATCACAAATATGTAATTTTAATATGACTAATTTAATCATTTTTTTACATTCGCAATTTCAGTGTGATTTAAAAAAAATGCATGAATGCAAACAAATCTTAAACCTGCTGTTTCTCTTGTGTCTAAAGCATGCATATATTTCATATGAAGAAGATAACATACTACAATAGATGTATCTCGTGTGGTGTTTTCAGGAATAACAACTTGATATTTTTCTTTCTCCCACTGTGGCGGCTGGTTTTGGACATTGGTAATTGTCACAGCAAGCTCTACCTTACTGCTCCTGTTTCCTCCGTCTGTGGCAATGATCTCACGAATGATGTGGGACCGCTGTAAATACAACAGTAGCACAGTTTGAAATTCAATACATTTTTTCATTCTTTTTAGACAGATAGCTTCAAATTCTTCCCTGACATTGCCACATATATTTCAGACAGGGTTATATTAATTCCTAATTAATCTTATGGTCTTGAAATTCAAAAGAATGAAAGAAAAGACAGGAGAAATTGTTTTACAAAGAGGGTTGTTAGGACATGGGGACACAGGAAGAGGAGTAGGCTGTTCCACCATCCCGTTCCATTATGGCTGATTTGTACCTCAACTCCATTTAGAAACATAGAAACATAGAAACATAGAAAATAGGTGCAGGAGCAGGCCATTCGGCCCTTCTAGCCTGCACCGCCATTCAATGAGTTCATGGCTGAACATGCAACTTCAGTACCCCATTCCTGCTTTCTCACCATACCCCTTGATTCCCCTAGTAGTAAGGACTTCATCGAACTCCTTTTTGAATATATTTAGTGAATTGGCCTCAACAACTTTCTGTGGTAGAGAATTCCACAGGTTCACCACTCTCTGGGTGAAGAAATTCCTCCTCATCTCGGTCCTAAATGGCTTCCCCCTTATCCTTAGACTGTGTCCCCTGGTTCTGGACTTCCCCATCATTGGGAACATTCTTCCTGCATCTAACCTGTCTAACCCCGTCAGAATTTTAAACGTTTCTATGAGGTCCCCTCTCATTCTTCTGAACTCCAGTGAATACAAGCCCAGTTGATCCAGTCTTTCTTGATAGGTCAGTCCTGCCATCCCGGGAATCATTCTGGTGAACCTTCGCTGCACTCCCTCAATAGCAAGAATGTCCTTCCTCAGGTTAGGAGACCAAAACTGTACACAATACTCCAGGTGTGGCCTCACCAATGCCCTGTACAACTGTAGCAACACCTCCATGCCCCTGTACTCAAATCCCCTCGCTATGAAGGCCAACATGCCATTTGCTTTCTTAACCGCCTGCTGCACCTGCATGCCAACCTTCAATGACTGATGTACCATGACACCCAGGTCTCTTTGCACCTCCCCTTTTCCTAATCTGTCACCATTCAGATAATAGTCTGTCTCTCTGTTTTTACCACCAAAGTGGATAACCTCACATTTATCCACATTATACTTCATCTGCCATGCATTTGCCCACTCACCTAACCTATCCAAGTCGCTCTGCAGCCTCATAGCATCCTCCTCGCAGCTCACACTGCCACCCAACTTAGTGTCATCCGCAAATTTGGAGATACTACATTTAATCCCCTCGTCTAAATCATTAATGTACAGTGTAAACAGCTGGGGCCCCAGCACAGAACCTTGCGGTACCCCACTAGTCACTGCCTGCCATTCTGAAAAGTCCCCATTTACTCCTACTCTTTGCTTCCTGTCTGACAACTAGTTCTCAATCCATGTCAGCACACTACCCCCAATCCCATGTGCTTTAACTTTGCACATTAATCTCTTGTGTGGGACCTTATCGAAAGCCTTCTGAAAGTCCAAATATACCACATCAACTGGTTCTCCCTTGTCCACTCTACTGGAAACATCCTCAAAAAATTCCAGAAGATTTGTCAAGCATGATTTCCCTTTCACAAATCCATGCTGACTTGGACCTATCATATTACCTCTTTCCAAATGCACTGCTATGACATCCTTAATAATTGATTCCATCATTTTACCCACTACCGATGTCAGGCTGACCGGTCTATAATTCCCTGTTTTCTCTCTCCCTCCTTTTTTAAAAAGTGGGGTTACATTGGCTCCCCTCCACTCCATAGGAACTGATCCAGAGTCAATGGAATGTTGGAAAATGACTGTCAATGCATCCACTATTTCCAAGGCCACCTCCTTAAGTACTCTGGGATGCAGTCCATCAGGCCCTGGGGATTTATCAGCCTTCAATCCCATCAATTTCCCCAACACAATTTCCCGACTAATAAGGATTTCCCTCAGTTCCTCCTCCTTACTAGACCCTCCGACCCCTTTTATATCCGGAAGGTTGTTTGTGTCCTCCTCAGTGAATACCGAACCAAAGTACTTGTTCAATTGGTCCGCCATTTCTTTGTTCCCCGTTATGACTTCCCCTGATTCTGACTGCAGGGGACCTACGTTTGTCTTTAGTAACCTTTTTCTCTTTACATATCTATAGAAACTTTTGCAATCCGTCTTAATGTTCCCTGCAAGCTTCTTCTCGTACTCCATTTTCCCTGCCCTAATCAAACCCTTTGTCCTCCTCTGCTGAGTTCTAAATTTCTCCCAGTCCCCGGGTTCGCTGCTATTTCTGGCCAATTTGTATGCCACTTCCTTGGCTTTAATGCTATCCCTGATTTCCCTTGATAGCCACGGTTGAGCCACCTTCCCTTTTTTATTTTTACGCCAGACATTTACTCGCCTTTGCTCCATATTCCTTGGTATGCTATCAATAGAAAATTTCAATTTATCTCGCATCCACAATCTTTTGTGGAGAGAGTTTCAAATTTCCATTACCATTTATGTAAAAAGGTGTTTCCTCATTTCACTCCTAAATGGCTTAGCTCTAGAATCATAGGGCCCATTTCCCCAGGAGTTGCTCCTATTTTTTTGGAGCAATTAGTTTTTTTTGGAGTATCTTAAAAATAGCAATTCTCCCCATTAAGTTTGCTCCAGTTTAAGTGAGTTAGTTCAGTTTCTTTTTAGTTCAGTTTTTTTTTTCAAAAGGGGGCGTTACCAGCCACTTATGTCTGTTTTGGCCATTTAAGCAAGTTTAGCCAGTGAAAAGTTACTACAAACTAACTTAGGCCAGCGTGTGTGTCCACTTTTGTACGCTCAGAAAAACCTTGCGGAGACTTAAGAAATCAGCGCAGGTAGCCAGAGATGGGGGGATGGGCAAAGGAAGTGAGAGGTGGTGCTTATCCAACAGTTACAAGTATACTTGCAGTTCATAGTCTGTATCACAACAAAGAGAGCAACTATGTTATAAATTCCAAAGAATACAAAATACAAACAATCTTTTAAAATATATCAAAGAATTTCCTCCTGCAAACACTCCTTTGCTATCCACAGGAAAATAAATGCCTGAGGAAGAATAATTAACTCTGTTAATGTTACCCTTGGCACTAATTTGCATTTGCATTTCATTAAAATTTTGTAATATAGAAATTCCTCAATCCCACATTTAATTGTTGCCCCTAAATGCACATGGAGATGGACAGGAGTAAGCCCCCATCTGTTACTGACGATGGACCCAACTTTCCGCCCTCTGTAAGAACGGTGCACCTCCATAAGGTACGCCGATTCTCTGGAATAAAAAGGGCGCCGAAAACTTACCTTGTGATTCTGCGAGCTCCTCAGGACGTCTTCGGCCTTGGCGTGGCGCAGCACTAGGGGTCAGGGGCGGAGCCAGGTCCCTGCGCTGAAAACAGTGCTGGGACCTCTGCACATGCGCGCTTGAGTGTGTGCACATGTGCAGTAGCTCCTCGCCCCCGAGGCTGTGTGGGAGGGGCCCGAAACACGTCACCCCTAACCCTGGCCGAATGGGCTCCCCGGACGAAGATCGGGACTCGGTCCTCCCTCCCTCCCGTTCAGCTCCCGCTCCCCCCTCCCTCCCTCCCTCCCGTTCAGCTCCCGCTCCCCCCCCTCCATCCCGTTCAGCCATTCCCCCTCCTCTTCCCTCCTCCCTCCCTCCACATCGTCGGCGGGGCCCGCCCGCTTGGCAGCTTGCTGGGGGCGGGCCCTGCCCAAAGTCTTCGGCAGTGGCCAGGCATCTGCGTCATCAGTGGGGCCTGCCCGCCCTGCATCTTGCTGGGGGCGGGCTCCGCCCTAAGTCTTCAGTGGCCAGGCATCTGCGTCGGCGGCGGCGGGGCCCGTTCAGCTTCCCCCTCTTCTCCCCCCCATTCCTCTCCCCCCCTCCTCTCCTCATCTCCCCTCTCTCCCCCTCTGTTCCCCCTCCCTCCATTCCCCCTCCCTCCCCTACCCCTCCTCTCCCTCCCTCCCTCTCCCTCCTCCTCCTCGCCCCCCTACTCCCTCCCTCCTCCTATTCCCCCCCCTCATCCCTCTCTCCCCCCACCCCTCGCTGTCAGAGACAGAGAGAGAGATACTGACAGGGACACACTGACAGAGAGAGAGCGAGACAGAGACAGAGGCAGAGAGAAAGACACTGGGGTGGGTGGGGGCATCCCAGCATGATGTTGGAGGATTCCCAGTGCTGCAGTCGGTGAGTAGAAACTTAATTTTTTATTTATTGATTGATTGATTTTATATTATTTTTTAATGTTTTTTTTTATTTTTTTGATTGATTTATTGGTTGATTTATTGATTTATTTATCATTTATTATTGATGATGATTCTTTATTTGTAAAAATGATGTGTTTAATGTTTACAAACCCCCCTCCCACCACACCCCCCACCCCCGCCCGCCCCATCTCTCGTTCCCTATGCCTGTAGGCAAGGTTTTTCTGAGCTTACAAAAATCTACACTTGCTCCATTCTAAGTTAGTTTAGAGTAAGTTTTCGCTGCCTAAACTTGCAAAACAGGCGTAGGTGGCTGGACACGCCCCCTTTTGAAAAAAAAGTCTGTTCTAAAATGCAACTATTCTAACTCACTAGAACTGGAGCAAACTAAATGCCGAGAATTGCAATTTCTAAGATGCTCCATTCTAAACTAGTTGCTCAAAAAAAATAGGAGGAACTCAGGTCGCAACTTGAGCCCTTAATCACTATAATGCTTTGAAAATGATTACACCATCCCACACCATAACTATTTTTTGACAAAGTAAATTTGCTAATTAACTGTTGACATGCCTAATCACAACCGACTATCTCAGCCAGTTCCTCCAAACGTACGTCTTGGATTACAGGCTTACTGTTTCATGCATTGCTGAATCAGACATGCTTCAGAACTGCCCCTCCTTTACCATATTGATTGCTTTTATAGAATTCTAGGTAAACTAACACAAATCTACACACAACAGATAGGTGGAGATAAAAGCTGCATAAAGTACTTTAAAACAATAACAATTTAAACATCCAGTAACACAGGATCTTTACACCCTCAAGTGATTTTGTATAGTTTATCAAATTATTTGAAGCTGCCTGCACAACAATACATTTTTAGCTTTGTCATTGTAAGCCCCCAACTGGCTGAGCCACTGTGAGAAAGCTCATTGTAATTGCTTCTTCAGAAATTAATGCACAAACACACAACTCCATGGGGTGGGGGAGAACAGACACCTGATGGACTGCATCCCAGAGTACTTAAGGAGGTGGCCTTGGAAATAGCGGATGCATTGACAGTCATTTTCCAACATTCCATAGACTCTGGATCAGTTCCTATGAAGTGGAGGGTAGCCAATGTAACCCCACTTTTTAAAAAAGGAGGGAGAGAGATAACAGGGAATTATCGACCGGTCAGCCTGACATCGGTAGTGGGTAAAATGATGGAATCAATTATTAAGGATGTCATAGCAGTGCATTTGGAAAGAGGTGATATGATAGGTCCAAGTCAGCATGGATTTGTGAAAGGGAAATCATGCTTGACAAATCTTCTGGAATTTTTTGAGGATGTTTCCAGTAGAGTGGACAAGGGAGAACCAGTTGATGTGGTATATTTGGACTTTCAGAAGGCTTTCGACAAGGTCCCACACAAGAGATTAATGTGCAAAGTTAAAGCACATGGGATTGGGGGTAGTGTGCTGACATGGATTGAGAACTGGTTAGAAACATAGAAACATAGCAAATAGGTGCAGGAGTAGGCCATTCGGCCCTTCTAGCCTGCACCGCCATTCAATGAGTTCATGGCTGAACATGCAACTTCAGTACCCCATTCCTGCTTTCTCACCATACCCCTTGATTCCCCTAGTAATAGAAACATAGAAAACAGGAAGCAAAGAGTAGGAGTAAATGGGTACTTTTCAGAATGGCAGGCAGTGACTAGTGGGGTACCGCAAGGTTCTGTGCTGGGGCCCCAGCTGTTTACACTGTACATTAATGATTTAGACGAGGGGATTAAATGTAGTATCTCCAAATTTGTGGATGACACTAAGTTGGGTGGCAGTGTGAGCTGCGAGGAGGATGCTACGAGGCTGCAGAGCGACTTGGATAGATTAGGTGAGTGGGCAAATGCATGGCAGATGAAGTATAATGTGGATAAATGTGAGGTTATCCACTTTGGTGGTAAAAACAGAGAGACAGACTATTATCTGAATGGTGACAGATTAGGAAAAGGGGAGGTGCAACGAGACCTGGGTGTCATGGTACATCAGTCATTGAAGGTTGGCATGCAGGTACAGCAGGCGGTTAAGAAAGCAAATGGCATGTTGGCCTTCATAGCGAGAGGATTTGAGTACAGGGGCATGGAGGTGTTGCTACAATTGTACAGGGCATTGGTGAGGCCACACCTGGAGTATTGTGTACAGTTTTGGTCTCCTAACCTGAGGAAGGACATTCTTGCTATTGAGGGAGTGCAGCGAAGGTTCACCAGATTGATTCCCGGGATGGCGGGACTGACCTATCAAGAAAGACTGGATCAACTGGGCTTGTATTCACTGGAGTTCAGAAGAATGAGAGGGGACCTCATAGAAACGTTTAAAATTCTGACGGGGTTAGACAGGTTAGATTCAGGAAGAATGTTCCCAATGTTGGGGAAGTCCAGAACCAGGGGGCACAGTCTAAGGATAAGGGGTAAGCCATTTAGGACCGAGATGAGGAGGAATTTCTTCACCCAGAGAGTGGTTAACCTGTGGAATTCTCTACCACAGAAAGTTGTTGAGGCTAATTCACTAAATATATTCAAAAAGGAGTTAGATGAAGTCCTTACTACTAGGGGGATCAAGGGGTATGGTGAGAAAGCAGGAATGGGGTACTGAAGTTGCATGTTCAGCCATGAACTCATTGAAGGGCCGAATGGCCTACTCCTGCACCTATTTTCTATGTTTCTATGTTTCTATGTTTAGGAACAAGCCCATTCCTTTTTAAATAATCTCAACCTCAGAAACCCAGCTTTTCCCCATACCCTTCAATCATTTTCTCTCCAGAAATTTACCTTAAACTCATTTATATTATTACTCTCTATTGCCCTCTCTTTCTCTCTCTCTCGAGCAACTTCTTCCACAACATCATTACTCTTTGTGTAAATAAATGCTCACTGACTTCCCTCCTTGTTCCATCATACAATAATAAGGTATGGATTTGGGATGGTGCAGGCCTGATGATTCAAATGGCCTTTTCTATTTCCAGACATTATGTTCTTTATATTACTCCCAGCTGAACGCGGCAGGCATTGTTCCCGCAGATCGCAGCCGGGAGCCCATTCGGCCAGGGCTAGGGGCGGCATGCTTCGGGCCCCTCCCACACAGCATGCACAGATTTGAGGGCGAGGAACTACTGCACATGCGCGCACACTCTAGCACGCATGTGCAGAGGTCCTGGCACTGTTTTCAGCGCAGGGACCTGGCTCCGCCCCCCCCACCCCTTGTGCTGCGCCACGCCAAGGGCATTCATCATTCCAGCTGCGGGGAGAATAGCAAGGTAACTTTTAGGCGTTCTAAAAAGTCGCCGCACCTCACGGAGGTGCGCTGTTCTAAACGTGGGGGCAAACTTGGGCCAAAAGAATGGTTACAGCACAGAAGGAGGTCATTCGGCCCGTCAAGCCCATGCCAGCTCTCTGCAAGAGCACTTCAGCTGGTCCCACTCCCCCGCCCTTTCTCGGTAGCCCCGTAATTTTTTTTCCTTTGGGTACTTATCCAATTCCTTTTTGAAAGCCATGATTGAATCGGCCTCCACCACCCTTTCAGGTAGTGAACCTAGCCACTCGCTGCGTATAAACATTTCTCTTCATGTCGCCTCTTGTTCTTCTACCAATCACCTTAAAAAATGTTACATTATGCCCCCTTGTTTTGGATTTCCCCACCAGAAGAAATTATTTCTCTGTATTTACCTTATCGAATCTCTTTATTATGTTAAACACCTAGATTAGCCTTCTGAACTCAGGGGAATACAAAACAAGTTTATTTAACCTGGCCTCAAACGTTAATACTTTAAGCCCTGGTAGCATTCTAATGAATCTGTGCTGTACCCCTCCAAGACCAATCTATATTTCCTGAGGTTCGGTGCCTAAAATGAAATGCAGCACTCCAGATGGATCTGACCATGGCTCTGTACAAACATCCCTTCCTCATTTTTGTATTCTAGCCCCTTTGAGATAAAGGCCAACATTTCCTTAGCCTTGTTGATTGCTTTTTGTATCTGTGCACTAGATTTTAATGAGTTGTGTCATGGACACCTAAATCCCTTTGTTCCTCCACGCTGCCTAGATTTTCACCATTTCCGATTTAATTTCTCGGATCCAAAGTGGATGCCCTTAAACTTCCCACACTATATTCCATCTGCCATACTTTTTCCTACTCACTTAGTTTGTCTATGCCCTTTGTAACAATCTACCCCCATCCGCGCAACTTACTTTGCCTCCTAACCTAATGTCATCTGCAAACTTGGATATACTACTCTCTATTCCTTCATTCAAGTCAATTAATATATATGTTCAAAAGCTGAGGCCTAGTACACACCCCCTGGGGGACACTATTTGTCACATCCTGACAATCAGGGAACACTCCATTTACCACTACTCTCTGTTTCCTACCTCCCAACCAATTACCAATCCATGTCATAGTATTATCGACAATTCTGTGCACTTTCATTTTATAATCTCTTGTGCAAAACCGAATCAAATGTCTTCTGGAATTCCATATAGACACATAGATTGTATGAGTGCTCAATCTCTCTGGGGTGAATTGTAACCCCCAAAAATAGGTGGGTTGAGGTAGAATCAGATGGAAACATTTTAAAAATCTCAAACCTAACCTCAATCCTCCTCCATCCCTCCCACTTCCAGGTTTAATGGAGACGGGACAGGGATGGGCAGCCATCCTGCTCCCATTAAGTGGTTTGGCCATTTAAATATTATTATGAGGCTGGGGGCCTCACATTTAACCTCCTTCACAGGTTTAACCCTGGCCGGTCAGGTTTCCCAGGCCTCGGGAAACCCAGCAGTTCAAGGGAGTGTGGACAGCTTTGCGGAAAAGGTAGGTGCATTTACAGCACTGGTTGTGGACCAGGAGGAGCAGCAGTGCTCCCCCCTCCACCAGCCCCCCAAGCTTACCTACTACCCTGGGATCAGACAATCCTCATCAGACTACCCCCATCCAAAGACCCCCCCCCCTCAAATCAGGGATTGGAATCCTCCCCTCTCCCCCATCTCCGGGAATCATGAATTGGACCCCCCCCCCGGAGGTCGGCGATTCGGACCCCCTCTGGGGTCCCCCCCCCCATGTGGATAGTTCTTTGGGAGAGCAAGTGAAGTTGCAATTGGCTAAGTGGCCCCTCCTTGCCATAAAATGGTATGATTGTATTAGCGAAAGTGATCATTTAAAATGAATGTTTTAATGCTTCCACTAAAGTAGCAGAGCGAGGATTTTAAGATGAATGTGTTAAGTGTTCATACACTAATATCCAACAGCATAATTTCTCATGGGAAAATAATGAAACCCTTTCTTTTTTAGAGGATATTCACTGAGAGATATCCTACACTAATACTTATAACATTGCCATCTGATAACATCTTTTTCAGACACTCTAGCAGGTTTGTAAACAGTCAAGTTGCAATTGTACCTACAAAGTCCCTGATGTTTCTGGCATTATAAATGCTAAATTTAGTTACATATCCAAGTGACCCCTCCAGAAAATACTTACCAGTTGGAATTTTTTAACAGCTAGACAATAATCTGACAAGGTGGATCACGTGCATTTTATAGAACCCATTGATTTCAATTGATCCCCACATTACGGTGGAGGAGGATTTTCTGGAGTGCATAAGGGATGGTTTTTTAGACCAATATGTCGAGGAACCAACTAGGGGGGAGGCCATCTTAGACTGGGTGTTATGTAATGAGAGAGGATTAATTAGCAATCTCATTGTGCGAGGCCCCTTGGGGAAGAGTGACCATAATATGGTGGAATTCTGCATTGGGATGGAGAATGAAACAGTTAATTCAGAGACCATGGTCCAGAACTTAAAGAAGGCTAACTTTGAAGGTATGAGGCGTGAATTGGCTGGGATGGATTGGCGAATGATACTTAAGGGGTTGACTGTGGATGGGCAATGGCAGACATTTAGAGACCGCATGGATGAACTACAACAATTGTACATTCCTGTCTGGCATAAAAATAAAAAAGGGAAGGTGGCTCAACCGTGGCTATCAAGGGAAATCAGGGATAGTATTAAAGCCAAGGAAGTGGCATACAAATTGGCCAGAAATAGCAGCGAACCTGGGGATTGGGAGAAATTTAGAACTCAGCAGAGGAGGACAAAGGGTTTGATTAGGGCAGGGAAAATTGAGTATGAGAAGAAGCTTGCAGGGAACATTAAGACGGATTGCAAAAGTTTCTATAGATATGTAAAGAGAAAAAGGTTAGTAAAGACAAACGTAGGTCTCCTGCAGTCAGAATCAGGGGAAGTCATAACGGGGAACAAAGAAATGGCGGACCAATTGAACAAGTACTTTGGTTCGGTATTCACGAAGGAGGACACGAACAACCTTCCGGTTATAAAAGGGGTCGGGGGGTCTAGTAAGGAGGAGGAACTGAGGGAAATCCTTATTAGCCGGGAAATTGTGTTGGGGAAATTGATGGGATTGAAGGCAGATAAATCCCCAGGGCCTGATGGACTGCATCCCAGAGTACTTAAGGAGGTGGCCTTGGAAATAGTGGATGCGTTGACAGTCATTTTCCAACATTCCATTGACTCTGGATCAGTTCCTATGGAGTGGAGGGTAGCCAATGTAACCCCACTTTTTAAAAAAGGAGGGAGAGAGAAAACAGGGAATTATAGACCGGTCAGCCTGACATCGGTAGTGGGTAAAATGATGGAATCAATTATTAAGGATGTCATAGCAGTGCATTTGGAAAGAGGTGACATGATAGGTCCAAGTCAGCATGGATTTGTGAAAGGGAAATCATGCTTGACAAATCTTCTGGAATTTTTTGAGGATGTTTCCAGTAGAGTGGATAAGGGAGAACCAGTTGATGTGGTATATTTGGACTTTCAGAAGGCGTTCGACAAGGTCCCACACAAAAGATTGATGTGCAAAGTTAGAGCACATGGGATTGGGGGTAGTGTACTGACATGGATTGAGAACTGGTTGTCAGACAGGAAGCAAAGAGTAGGAGTAAATGGGTACTTTTCAGAATGGCAGGCAGTGACTAGTGGGGTACCGCAAGGTTCTGTGCTAGGGCCCCAGCTGTTTACACTGTACATTAATGATTTAGATGAGGGGATTAAATGTAGTATCTCCAAATTTGCGGATGACACTAAGTTGGGTGGCAGTGTGAGCTGCGAGGAGGATGCAGTGAGGCTGCAGAGCGACTTGGATAGGTTAGGTGAGTGGGCAAATGAATGGCAGATGAAGTATAATGTGGATAAATGTGAGGTTATCCACTTTGGTGGTAAAAACAGAGAGACAGACTATTATCTGAATGGTGACAGATTAGGAAAAGGGGAGGTGCAAAGAGACCTGGGTGTCATGGTACATCAGTCATTGAAGGTTGGCATGCAGGTACAGCAGGCGGTTAAGAAAGCAAATGGCATGTTGGCCTTCATAGCGAGGGGATTTGAGTACAGGGGCATGGAGGTGTTGCTACAGTTGTACAGGGCATTGGTGAGGCCACACCTGGAGTATTGTGTACAGTTTTGGTCTCCTAACCTGAGGAAGGACATTCTTGCTATTGAGGGAGTGCAGCGAAGGTTCACCAGACTGATTCCCGGGATGGCGGGACTGACCTATCAAGAAAGACTGGATCAACTGGGCTTGTATTCACTGGAGTTCAGAAGAATGAGAGGGGACCTCATAGAAACATTTAAAATTCTGACGGGGTTAGACAGGTTAGATGCAGGAAGAATGTTCCCAATGTTGGGGAAGTCCAGAACCAGAGGTCACAGTCTAAGGATAAGGGGTAAGCCATTTAGGACCGAGATGCGGAGGAACTTCTTCACCCAGAGAGTGGTGAACCTGTGGAATTCTCTACCACAGAAAGTTGTTGAGGCCAATTCACTAAATATATTCAAAAAGGAGTTAGATGAGGTCCTTACTACTAGGGGGATCAAGGGGTATGGCGAGAAAGCAGGAATGGGGTACTGAAGTTGAATGTTCAGCCATGAACTCATTGAATGGCGGTGCAGGCTAGAAGGGCCGAATGGCCTACTCCTGCACCTATTTTCTATGTTTCTATGTTTCTATTACGACAGTGACTTCATTGGCTGGAAAGCGCTTTGAGATATCCGGTGGTCGTGAAAGGTGATACTCAAATGCGTCTATCTTTCTTTCAATGTAGATGAAAATCTACCCAAAAGGCCTTGAAAATATGATGTGGGTTGCTAGGATACAAACCCTTAGCACATTTGGGCAGATCCGTTGAACCCAGGTAGGAACATAAGAACATAGGAACAGAAGTAGGCCGTTCAGCCCCTCAAGCCTGTTCCACCATTAAATGAGATCATGTCTGATCTGCGACCTAACTCCATATATCCACTTTTGGCCCATATCTCTTAATACCATTAGTTAACAAAAAGCTATTACTCTCCGATTTAAAATTAATAATTGATTTAACATCAATTACCTTTTGCGAAAGAGAGTTCCAAACTTCTACCAGCCTTTGGGCTGGATTTTCGCCAGGTTTGCAACCGGGTTTTCGCTGCGATTTGACCCTCCGCAAAAGCCCAGTCAGTGGGATCCTCGGGTACCACTTTGTGGCGGCGCTTCCACGTACCGCCAGGGAGAGGGGCGCCGACGTGCAACTATGCAGAT
The DNA here is from genome assembly GCF_044704955.1 of Pristiophorus japonicus. Lineage (NCBI taxonomy): Eukaryota > Metazoa > Chordata > Chondrichthyes > Pristiophoridae > Pristiophorus > Pristiophorus japonicus. Next base: position 147,111,639 of record NC_091989.1, read on the forward strand.
TGCATTTGCGTCGTACTTTTGGCACTCTCCCGACTCACACGCCGCACCCAGAATACAGACAGACCTGTCGGTGCAGCTCTGCCAGCAGCGGTAAGTATGATAACCTACATAAAAGTAAGTTAAAGTTTTTATTTTTAAATTATTTTTCAGCGATTTAATAGCTAAGGGTTTTGTGAATGTTTTTTGACTTTTTTTGAATTTTATTTTTTATTTTTTTGTCCCCTCCCAAGGCTTCACGCAGCGCTCCCAGCCCCGGACGAAAGTTGCCGAAACTCACGGTTTGCACAGCGAATCGTCGAGCAATGCCTCCATTACCGATGCGCTGGCCGAAAGTTTGGCCTAAAAACGGTAGCACAGCGAAAATGGTAATTTTGGCGTAAAACTACCGTTTTCACCGAAAAGCTAAAATCTAGCCCAGTGTGTGTAGAAGTGTTTTCTAAGTTCACTCCTGAAAGTTCTGCCTCTAATTTTTAGACGATGCCCCAAGTCCTAGACCAGCGAAATAGTTTCTCTCCATCTACCCTATCTGTTCCCTTTAATATCTTGACATCTTTGATCAAATCATCCTTAAACCTTCTAAGTTCCAGGGAATACAACCTTAATTTGTGTAATCGCTCTTCGTAATTTAACCCTTAGAGTCCAGGTATCATTCTGGTAAACCTACTCCCTCCAAGGCCAAACTTCCTAAGGTGTGGTACCCAGAACTGCTCACAGTACTCCAGGGTTTTGTATCACTGCAGCATAACCTCTGCCCCCATGTATTCTAGATCTTTAGATATAAAGGCCAACATTCCATTAACCTTTTTCATTATTTTCTGTACCTGCACATGACATTTTAGTAATCAATGGGGGTGAAATTGATCCTTTTTCAGAGGCCCATTAGCGCCTCCGCGAGCAAGACATTTTTCGGCCAATTAACGAAGACGTCATCGCCGTGCGCGGCGACCCCTCAGTGCTGCACGCCAGCCCCGCACTGCCCTGTGGGATGAAATTGCCCCGTGGCCCGCAAGGCTGGCGTGAGTGGATGTCAACGCCAGCTTCGCGGGTTGTGAAGCTGGCCGACATCCGCTTGTGGGGCGGAAATTAAAGAGGAGGTCGCCAGCGCCCTGTGCCGCCATCTTGCTTTTTTTGCCAACTCTCGGCTTCCCTATGTACATTTGTGCGTAGTCCGGGTCACCATAGTGCAGCCCGGCACTCCATTTTTGGTGCTGGGCTGCAGGCCCGGTACCATGCTGCCCTGGTGGTGTAGTGGAGGCCATCAGAGTGAAGGGGAGGGGCATTGAAGCGCTTCAGCGCTACGCAGAGCATCTGCGTAGTGCTGCACTACTCGCCCCAGCATCGCCCCAGGACCCGCCCCTAAAGGGAGTGGTGCGCGCGAGATTGTGCTCCACTTCCTTTAAGGGGCGGTAGCCCAATTCTGCGGCGGGTACGGGAAATCCCAGCCCCAGCAGGTTACCGCCCCCAATCGGGGCGCAGGCAATTTTGCCCCTTTGTGTCTAGACCCCTAGGTTTCTTTGGACCGCCGCTGTTTTTAGCTTTTCATCATTTAGAAAGTACCCTGCTCTATCCTTTTTAGTGTAATCATGACAATTATTCTCAGAAATAATGTCATTGAAAGAATTAGGTTTTTTTCATGAACCGTAAAAGGTCTCACTAATAAGCTGATCCAGTCTGTCCATTTATCTCTATACACTGTGTCTGTAATAGTTTAAAATAACTCGCATATCAAAAATTGGGTTGAAAACTTATTTCAGTATAGATAATGCAACACAGCATTTTCCAATTGATTTTACCAACTCTCAATCATTTATAACAAAGTTAGCAAAGTTAAAAATGTAATTCTAAAATGTATGTCGAAGAACACCACAGTGGACACATGCACCTGTGTTAATGAAGGAGCACGAGTCAGTCCCAGGCTGCAGAGTAAGACAGGGTTGGGAGATTGCGGAGATAAAATGAAAAGTTGGATAAAAAAGCCAAATACTATAGAGAAACACGCAGTAAACAGAAACAGGGATACATTAAAGAGACAGAATAAATCGCAAATATTTGGAGATAGAGTCAGGAAATGAGAAAGATAGAACCTGGAGATTGTGGAGTACGTGCTGGCAGGTTGATCTTCTCCCCGTGTAAGCTATTGAGCTGTATAGAAGTATTCTACCTGCAATATAGGTTGATGTACATAAACCCAGCCTGTGGTTGGATTAACTCGGAAATATTCAGGTTCCTCTGCAAGCACTGAGTAGGTGATAGCAGCATTTGTACCCTGGTCATCATCGTGAGCAGCAACACGCAGAAAGCTTGTTCCAATTAGTGTGTCTTCTCTAAGAAAATCTAAAAGACAGCATTTGAAAATCTATTCATCAAGAGGGCGTTTGCTATAAATGTGCCTTCCACAAAACCAGTTATAAAAGTTTTTTTCCACCATCATTTTGATAAAATCCCAAAATATTTTACCATTGTAAAAGTCACTTTTCTGTATGCATAGCACATAAAATCTGGTAAAATATTTAACCGTATTATAAATAAATATTTTATGACAGTCACAAAAAAAATAAAAATTGAGCACTCACTGTATGAAAATTATTCTGCATAATTCTTTTTACATTGAGTTCTGTGAATATTACAGTTTAACAGCATTCTTGCGTAGAGGAATTGCGTTATATAATGTTCCAAATCCAGATTATTTTCAAGGATCTTTTCCCTTTACGGTGAAATCAGTATCATTCTACTATTTCTCTGCATGGGTTATTTTGTTAATACTTACACTCATAATGTATATTTTCAAATTTGGGGTTGTTGTCATTTTCATCAAGGATGAGAATATTTATCTGGCAGATGCCAATAAATGGTTCAGCAGACTGGTCAGTGGCTGTAACAGTGATGGAATACTCTCTCAGCTGCTCTCGGTTAAACTGTTGCGCTGTTGTGATAATTCCTGAAATATCAATGGCACTTATGTCAGACAAGATTGATACTGGAAAAACTCCCAGCAGCTGCCGACCTTCAAATTTATACATCAATCTATTTTGTCTTTCTAAAAAGGGCTTAATGTTCACCTTTGTGAACGTTCAGACAAAAGACAATTTTCCAAGTAAGATAGCATACAGCACAATCACGGCAACCTTAATCCACGTCATATCTGTGTTTACAGATGGAATTTAATAAAATGAATAGAATAACATGCTCAACCAGCATTATTGTGACCATAAAAATAAATCTACTAATGCTAGGTTCAGTCAGCTGCTCTACAGAAGCTTAGAGAAAGTCATATACACACAATATATGTAAATAACAATGGACTAGAACCTCCACATTTTTTTGCATGCTTAACGGCCACTTAATGCCCATTTTATCCCTGAAATGACATATACCGCCCAGATATCTATCGCCCATTTAGCCACAAAATGGAAACTGACGGGCATTTTTTGGAAACTTATCGCCGAGCGTTACTTTCCCCATGTGCTTAACGCTGGGAAAAAATACCGCCTGCCCACTTTTTTTGGGTGGAATCTTCAGAATGGGTGAAATCAACGCCCATAATATCGCTCAGTGTTAACTTCCACACTGATTTAACGCCGAGATTCAATAATACTGCCCGCCCATTTTTTTTTGTCGTAAAGACCATATTTACCGAAACTAGCGGCCATGAGATCACCCAGCGTCACTTTCACCACCTCGCACACATATGGCCCACAATATCACTTGTCTAAAAACCGCCCAGAAGAAGTGCAACTAACCGGAACTAATCACAGCGTTATGGACGCCATGTTCTACATCACATGTCGCATCCTTTAAAAGGCTGCTGTGCTTCAACCTCGGGGGAGTTCGGATGTACTCTGCAGGTTGTTGGAGTTGATGTGAACATCTCTACAAACATCTTGACCATACTGTGACCGATTGGAATTGAATAGGTGTCTTCATCGGGACATTCCTTGTTTGTGACCAATCGGTGGAAAATAGAGAGCTACTGCAATGGGGCCTGTCCTTTCTCACCCTCTCTTGATGACCAATTACATGTAGCAGACTCGAGATCGCCGAAGGTACGCTCCACAGCATTATGTGCCCAATGTAAGACATACCAGACTGATGAGGAGGACCAGACGTTATACCCACCGCAAGAGAAGCATTCTTACCTCGACTTGCCCGACACCACCTGCCTTCGGAGACTGCGCTTCCACAAAGAGGTTATCACTGAGGTATGCCAGCTGATAAGGGGAGATCTGCATCCTGCCAGCACCATCAATACTGCACTGTCCGTCGAGGTCAAAGTCACCGTGGCACTGTCGTTCTACGCCTCGGGTTCTTCTCAGGCCACAGCTGGCGACATTTGCGGTCTGTCTCAGCATGCCACACATTGCAGCATTAGACAGGTCACTGAAGCCCTGTACGCATGCAGGAGAGACTTGATCAGCTTCCCTATGACCAGGGATGCACAGAGTGAGAGGGCTCTAGGATTCTGCAGAATTGCTAACTTCCCCAAAGTGCAGGGAGCAATAGACTGTACACACGTCGCAATGCGGGCACCTTTTCAGGGTGCTGAGGTTTTCAGGAACCGCAAGGGATTCCACTCCCTGAATGTCCAACTCATTGTCGACCACCAGCAAATTATACTGGTAGTGAATGCTCAATTTCCGGGCAGCATCCATGATGCTCACGTCCTGCGTGAGAACACTGTATCTGACTTGTTTAACAATCAGCCACAAGGTCAATGCTGGATGCTTGGTGACAAAGGATATGGCCTCGCCACCTGACTGATGACCCCCCCTGCGTGACACCCACACCAAAGCCGAGAGGCAACACAATGAGAGCCACAGAGCAACTCGCAATATCGTGGAGAAAACCATTGGAGTGCTGAAGCAGCGCTTTAGATGTCTGGACCACTCAGGAGGTGAGCTCCAATACCACCCTGAGCACGTAGCTTAATTCATGGTGATGTGCTCCATGCTGCACAAATTGGCTATCAGGAGCAGACAAGAATTGCCTGATAAGTCTGACAGTCCACCTCACCAGAGAGAGGAAGAGGACGAGGAGGCGGACGCTGACATCAGCCCAGACAATCAGGCTGATGCTGAAGCCATGCCTCCACCCCACTGTTGACTGCATGAAAGGGCCTGTGGTGGCATGATAGCTGCAAGAGCCTTACATCAGGAGCTCATCAATGATCACTTTGCCTGAAAGAACATTGGTGTTATTTACAAGGCTGACACACTGCTGGGTGTGCAGGTGATACATCAATGGTGGGCATCACCTTGGTGACAGTTAAAGTTTAAGTTGATTGAAGTTAAGTGTCATTATACCCTTTGATGTTAAGGAATCACCAGCGTGTAACGGTGCAGCTATCTGAGCCAATGTGCAACAAGGTTTTGTTAAATAAAAAATATTTAAATTGAACATTTGCCTGAAATCATCAGTAGTTCTGTAAAAACCAACCCCCCCCTCCCCCGCCCCCCCGCTTCTCCTCCCCATCTCTACCCCTTCCCCTTCCCCTCCTGACTCCAAGCCGCCTGGCCGAGGAGCTCATTTGGGGCGGGGGGGGGCGGCGAGGGATGACAGCCGAACCGCTGCTTGGACGGATACAGGAGAGGACAGTCCCGAGGTGGGAACATGCTCCGAGCCAGAAGCAAGATGTTGTTGCTGGCTCTCATGTGTGATTGGCAATGGGGGTGCGGCACCTTAGGGTGCTGCGCTGCGCTCCAGGACTACTGAGAGCCCTCTGCCACCAGTGTTCCTGGCTACCAGCTCCAGAGCCTCCTCCATCCCTTCCATGTTATATCTTATTTGTTAGACAAAAACTTGGTGCCAATTATGCTCTTGGTGCTTAGTAGGTTTTTTGCTGCTGGTGAATCTCCGTCGTGTCTCCCACAACAGCCAGACAAGCACACACCACAGCCACACACACCTTCAGTCCCTCTCTCTCTCTGTCTCCTCTTCTGTGCATGTCATGATGAATCTTGATCTCCTGAATCCCGGGAATCGAGCATTGCTGTTGCCATGCCGTTGCTAAGGATGGCGACACTTTACGGCAGAAGGTCAAAAATATTTAACGCTACCGTCCATTTCATATCGCTTGCGTTAACGCCCATTTTCAAAAATGGAGACTAGGTGCTTTGAGAATGGGCGAGAAGCCAGCGATCTGAAAACCCTTTTTTACCGCCCACGCCAGAAATAATGTCCATTTTTGGGCAATAAGCACAAAAGTGGAAATTCTAGCCCCATGTCTCACATTAAGTATAGTGTGTAGAAAATGTGACGAAGGTCAATTCTCTCACACACAAATAAGTTGGAATTTACTGTCATTCTGAACATAAGCCAGACATTGTGGTGCAAGTGCTCGTCTCTGCTACCATTCCTGTTGCTTCTCTGACAAGCAGTTAAAAACTGGTCAACAAAAAGATCCACAAAAGGTACAGGAGAGAAAAGCACTTTAAGAGGAATTCTCACTGCCAATAAAAGAAAAAGAAATGTTGTTTAAACTGCCCTGACTGTGATGTATCACGCAGACAACATCCCACAACATTTAACAAACAATCAAAATATTTCCACTGTTGTGCAGTTAATTAAGCATCAATAAATGGTACCTCACAGTAATACGTTTTGAGCACACACAAGGATTTGATAGTTCGCCAGAGCGAGGAAAGAGAAACCAGAGTAACAGCCATCCTGGGGTGCCCTCACATATCTTCTAGAAGCTTTTACCAGGGTGGCATTGGCAGAAGCCTGGCAAGCCAACTGCTGTGTCAGTGTCAACTGTGGCTCAGTGGGTAGCACACTTGCCTCAGAGTCTGAAGGTTGTGGGTTCAAGTCCCACTCTAGGTACTTGAGCACATAAATCTAGGCTAACTCTCCAGTGCAGTACTGTGGGAGTGCTGCACTGTCGGAGGTGCCGTCTTTTGGATGAGATGTTAAACCGAGGTCCCGTCTGCCCTCTCAGGTGGACATAAAAGATCCCATGGCACTATTTTAAAGAAGAGCAGGGGAGTTATCCCCGGTGTGCTGGCCAATATTTATCCCTCAGTCAACATAACAAAAACAGGCGATCTGGTCATTATCACATTGCTGTTTATGGGAGCTTGCAAGTTGGCTGGCGTGTTTCCCACATTACAACAGTGACTACTCTCCACAAGTACTTAATTGGCTGTAAAGTGCTTTGAGACGTCCAGTGGTCGTGAATGGTGCTATATAAATGCAAGTCATTCTTTCTTTTCTGAATGCCTTGACCACAGATGATGTACTTGTGGGCAAATTAGACAACTGGGGAAGTTACTTATGAAAGGAGAAGTTCATACCTTCACCGGAAAATGAATCTTTACAACATAACAAATCTGCCACACCCCCAACAAGTGAAGCCTTCATTTTCAATGTTACAAATTACAATACAAAGTTTATGGGATAGAAATCTGTCTTGTGTGGTAGCACAGAACAGGCAGTATCGTATCGGTCACCTGTTACCCCACCCAATACTCAGTTCCATTGACTTCCCATATTCTTTTATATCTTACTCACCAACACCAAATACTTCCTACATACAAGATAAAAGCTGGTTTCTTTTGTTTAAAAGTTTTTTCTCAAAATGTTAAGTGGACACTTTATGCAGTTCTTCAACTTGCTGTTGAAACGCTTGCACATTTCATTCAGTTCTGTTCTACACCTCCTATACATACTTATACATATAGGTAGTTCTTATTTCTAAAGGGGCCTGGACTAATGATCCAGACACGTGACTCCAAATCCCATCACGGCAGCTGTGAAATTTAAATTCAATAAATATCTGGAATAAAAGCCTAGTATTAGTAATGGTGATCATGAAACTATCGAATTGTCGTAAAAACCCATCTGGTTCACTAATGTTCTTTAGGGAAGGAAATCTGCCATCCTTACCTGGTTTGGCCTATATGTGACTCCAGTCCTACAGCAAGGTGGTTGACTCTTAACTGCCCTCAAAATGGCCTAGCAAGCCACTTAGTTGTAACAAAACTGCTACGAGAAACAATAAGAATAAAACTGGATGGACCACCCGGCACCGACCTCGGCACTGGCTACAGACACGACTATGGCACACCCCGCCCAGTCAACCCTGCAAAGTCCTCCTCACTAATATCTGAGCATTTGTGCCAAAAGTGGGAAAGCTGTCCCACAGACTAGTCAAGCAACAGCCTCACATAGACATACTCAAAGAATCGAACCTTTCAGCCAATGTCCCAAACTCCTCCATCACCCATCCCTGGGTATGTCCTATCCCATTGGCAGGACAGACCCATCAGGGGTGGTGGAACAGTGGTATACAATCGGGAGGGAGTGTCCCTGGGAGTCCTCAACATTGACTCTGGACTCCATGAAGTCTCATGGACTCAGGTCAAGCATGGGCAAGGAAACCTCCTGCTGATTACCTCTCTCAGCTGATGAATCAGTGTACCTCTATGTTGAACACCACTTGGAAGAAGCACTGAGAGTAGCAAGTGCACAGAATGTACTCTGGGTGGGGAACTTCAATGTCCATCACCAAGAGTGGCTCGGTAGCACCACTACTGACCGAGTTGGCCGAGTCCTGAAGGACATGGCTGCCAGACTGGGCCTACAGCAGGTGGTGAGAGCACCAACACGAGGGAAAACCTACTTGACCTCGTCCTCACCAATCTACCTGTCACAGATACATCTGTCCATGACAACATTGGTCGCAGTGACCACCGCACAGTCATTGTGGAGATGAAGTCCTGTCTTCACACTGAGGACACCATCCATCGTGTTGTGTGGCACTAATACCATGCTAAATGGAATAGATTCAGAACAGATCTAGTAGCCCAAAACTGGGCAACCATGAGGCGCTGTGGGCCATCAGCAGCAGCTGAATTGTATTCCACCACAATCTGTAACCTCAAGGGCCATCACATCCCTCGCTCTACCATTACAGTTAAGCCAGGGGACCAATCCTTGGTCAATGAGTATAGAAAAGAGGCATCAGGCATACCTAAAAGTGAGGTGCTAACCTTGGGAAGCTGCAACACAGGACTACATTCATGCTAAAATGCAGAAGCAGCATGCTATAGACAGGGCTAAGTGATCCCACAATCAATGGATCAGATCAAAGCTCTGCAGTCCTGGTACATCCAGCCGTGAATGGTGGTGGACCATTAAACAACTAACAGGAGGAGAAGGGTCCATTGAATATCCCCATCCTCAATGATGGCGGAGCTCAGCACGTGAGTGCAAAAGACAAGGCTGAAGCGTTTGCAACAATCTTCAGCTAGAAGTGCAGAGTGGATGATCCACATCAGCCTCCTCCTGTGGTTCCCATCATTATAGAGCCAGTCTTCAACCAATTCGATTCACTTCACGTGATATCAAGAAATGACTGAGTGCACTGGATACAGCAAAGGCTATGAGCCCCGAAAACATCCTGCCTGTGGTGCTGAAGACTTGTGCTCCAGAACTAGCTGCGCCCCTAGTCAAGTTGTTCCAGTACAGCTACAATACTGGCATCTACCCAACAATGTGGAAAACTGCCCAGGTATGTCCTGTCCACAAAAAGCAGGACAAATCCAATCCAGCCAATTACCGCCCCATCAGTATACGCGCAATCATCAGCAAAATGATGGAAGGTGTCGTCAACAGTGCTATCAAACGGCACTTGCTCACCAATAACCTGCTCACCGATGTTCAGTTTGGATTCTGCCACAACCACTTGGCTCCCGATCTCATTACAGCCTTGGTACAAACATGGACAAAAGAGCTGAATTCCAGAGGTGAGGTGAAAGTGACTGTTCTTTCATCAAGGCAGCATTTGACTAAGTGTGGCAGCAAGGAGCCCGAGTAAAACTGAAGTCAATGGCAATCAGGGGAAATATTCTGGCTGGATTCATACCTAGCACAAAGGAAGATGGTTGTGGTGTTTGGAGGTCAATCATCACTGCAACAGGACATCATTGCAGGAGTTCCTCAGGGCAGTGTCCTAGGCCCAATCATCTTCAGCTGCTTCATCAATGTCCTTCCCTCCATCATAAGGTCAGAAGTGGGAATGTTCGCTGATGATATTCGCAACTCCTCAGATAATGATGCATTCCAAGCCCTGGACGACATTCAGGCTTGGGCGAATAAGTGGCAAGTAACTTCGCATCATACAAATGCCAGGCAATGACTATCTCCAACAAGCGAGAGTCTAACCACTGCCCCTTGACATTCAATGGCATTACCATCGCCAAATCCCCCACCATCAACATCCTGGGGGTCACCATTGATCAAAAACACAACTGGACCAGCCACAGAAATACTGTGGCAACAAGAGCAGGTCAGAGGCTGGGTATTCTGCGGCAAGTGTCTCACCTCTTGACTCACAAAAGCTTTTCCACTATCTACGAGGCACAAATCAGGAGTGTGATGGAATACTCTCCACTCGCCTGGATGAGTGCAGCTCCAACAACACTCAAGAGGCTCGACACCATCCAGGCCAAAGCAGCCCACTTGATTGGCACCACATCCACCACCTTAAACATTCACTTCCTCCACCACCAGTGGCTGCTGTGTGTACCATCTACAACATGCACTGCAGCAGCTCATCAAGGCAGCACCACCCAAACCCACGACATCTACCACCTAGAAGGACAAGGGCAGCAGGCACATGGGAACACTATCACCTCCAAATTCCCGTCCAAGTCATACACAGTCACCTGAGAACTTACTTTTAGAATGGAGGCAAGTCTTCCCCGATTTCGAGGGACTGCCTATGATGATGATGATGATGATGGTACATATGCCTTTCTATAAGCAGCTCAAAATGGTTTGCAATTGATTTGGACACAACTGTAATGCTGCGAAGCAGATGGAGAAGTGTAAAGTGAACAGGATTTGGAGTATGCTGAGGCTAAAACAGATGTTCTAATCTTTATTCTCAGTTAGCTTAAACTGCTTTGCCACATTCAATTTCCTGTATTTTCAAAACCACTCCTTTTCATGTTAGCTCAACTCCAGGAAAACAATGATGAGGAGATCCAAACTCAAAGCAGTGATGAGGAGATCCAAACATGAAGAAATAATAAAAGCGTCAACTTCGAAGGCTGTTGCTAGAGGATCTCTGGTGAAGAATTTGAAAACCTTCATAGAAATGTTCAATTCAGCTGGCAAAAAACAACTTCAAAGCATGCTGCAAAAATTTGTGTAGTGAATGTGTATACAGCGTAATGTAAGATGTCCCAAGCAGTGACCCAACAACACCTGCGGTCAGAAAGTGTCTTTGAGATGTTGGCAACTCCAACGATCTTTAGAATGAAATGTTTCTGCTCAGAACATGGAGAGAACAGACAATCAATACTGCTAGTTTCATGTATCCCTGGGCCATAAAATTAATTTGCATATGTTCAGTGACTGACCTTACATACAAGGCCAGGTTTAGCTTGACTACCTGAAGTTATATCTTCATTCCCTTACCACTTTCTTTTCAAATCGACTTCCTATTCCAAGATCATCCTAGGGAATTGGAACAAGTCCAAACTCTCGACACCACTATTAAAATTCTCCTCCCACAGCCTCCACGGGACACTATTTCCTCATTTCAGATGTTAATTGGCCACTAATGCAATCAGGTGAGCCTGAAGCTCCTGTAGCTGTCTATGGTAGATGACAGTTATTTGACGGGTCAAGAAGATTGAAAGATGGCTGTTACTGGACCAAGAAGCTGTGGTTCATGTCAGCACTGCATCACCCAAGGACAAGACCTATAGAGAGGTACAATGCAGCCCATGCATCTATCAGGATCATAAGAACATAAGAACATAAGAAATAGGAACAGGAGTAGGCCATACGGCCCCTTGAGCCTGCTCCGCCATTCAATAAGATCATGGCTGATCTGATCATGGGCTCAGCTCCACTTGCCCACCCGCTCCCCATAACCCCTTATCCCCTTATCATTTAAGAAACTGTCTATTTCTGACTTTAATTTATTCAATGTCCCAGCTTCCACAGCTCTCTGAGGCAGCAAATGCCACAGATTTACAACCCTCTGAGAGAAGAAATTTCTCCTCATTTCTGTTTTAAATGGGCGGCCCCTTATTCTAGGATCATGCCCTCTAGTTCCAGTCTCCCCCATCAGTGGAAACATCCTCTCTGCATCCACCTTGTCAAGCCCCCTCATAATCTTATACGTTTCAATAGATCACCTCTCATTCTTCTGAAGTCCAATGAGTAGAGGCCCAACCTATTCAACCTTTCATAGAAACATAGAAAAACATAGAAAATAGGTGCAGGAGTAGGCCATTTGGCCCTTCGAGCCTGCACCAGCATTCAATAAGATCATGGCTGATCATTCACCTCAGTACCCCTTTCCTGCTTTCTCTCCATACCCCTTGATCCCTTTAGCCGTAAGGGCCATATCTAACTCACTCTTGAATATATCTAACGAACTGGCATCAACAACTCTGCGGTAGAGAGTTCCACAGGTTAACAACTCTCTGAGTGAAGAAGTTTCTCCTCATCTCAGTCCTAAATGGCTTAACCCACCCATATCCTTAGACTGTGACTCCTGGTTCTGGACTTCCCCAACATCGGGAACTTTCTCCCTGCATCTAATCTGTCCAGCCTGTCAGAATTTTATATGTTTCTATGAGATCCCCTCTCATTCTTCTAAACTCCAGTGAATACAGGCCCAGTCGATCCAGTCTCTCCTCATATGTCAGTCCTGCCATCCCGGGAATCAGTCTGGTGAACCTTCGCTGCACTCCCTCAATAGCAAGAGCGTCCTTCCTCAGATTAGGAGAGCAAAACTGAACACAATATTCCAGGTGAGGCCTCACCAAGGCCCTGTACAACTGCAATAAAACCTTCCTACTCCTATACTTAAATCCCCTAGCTATGAAGGCCAACGTACCATTCACCTTCTTCACCGCCTGCTGTACCTGCATGCCAACTTTCAATGACTGATGTACCATGACACCCAGGTCTCGTTGCATCTCCCCTTTTCCTAATCTGTCGCCATTCAGATAATATTCTGCATTCCTGTTTTTGCTAACAAAGTGGATAACCTCACATTTATCCACATTATATTGCATCTGCCATGCGTTTGCCCACTCACCTAACCTGTCCAAGTCACCCTGCAGCCTCTTAGCATCCTCCTCACAGCTCACACCGCCACCCAGCTTAGTGTCATCTGCAAACCTGGAAATATTACACTCAATTCCTTCACCTAAATCATTGAAGTATATTTTAAATAGCTGGGGTCCCAACACTGAGCCCTGCGGCACCCCACGAGTCACTGCCTGCCATTCTGAAAAGGACCCGTTTATGCCGACTCTCTGCTTCCTGTCTGCCAACCAGTTCTCTATCCACATCAACACATTACCCCCAATACCATGTGCTTTAATTTTGCACACCAATCTTTTGTGTGGGATCTTGTCAAAAGCCTTTTGAAAGTCCAAATACACCACATCCACTGGTTCTCCCTTGTCCACTCTACTAGTTACATCCTCAAAAAATTCTAGAAGATTTGTCAAGCATGATTTCCCTTTCATAAATCCAAGCTGACTTGGACCGATTTTGTCACTGCTTTCCAAATGCGCTGCTATTTCATCTTTAATAATTGACTCCAACATTTTCCCTACTACCGATGTCAGGTTAACCAGTCTATAATTCCCCATTTTCTTTCTCCCTCCTTTTTTAAAAAGTGGTGTTACATTAGCTAGCCTCCAGTTCTTAGGAACTGATCCAGAGTCGATGGACTGTTGGAAAATGATCACCAATGCATCCACTATTTCTAGGGCCATTTCCTTAAGTACTTGGGATGCAGACTATCAGGCCTTGGGGATTTATCGGCCTTCAATCCCATCAATTTCCCAAACACAATTTCCTGACTAATAAGGATTTTTTTCAGTTCCTCCTTCTCGCTGGACCCTCGGTCCGCTAGTATTTCCGGATGGTTATTTGTGTCTTCCTTCGTGAAGACAGAACCAATGTATTTGTTCAATTGGTCTGCCATTTCTTTGTTCCCCATTATAAATTCACCTGATTCTGACTGCAAGGGACCTACGTTTGTCTACACTAATCTTTTTCTCTTCACATATCTATGGAAGCTTTTGCAGTCAGTTTTTATGTTCCCAGCAAGCTTCCTCTCATACTCTATTTCCCCCCTCCTAATTAAACCCTTTGTCCTCCTCTGCTGAATTCTAAATTTCTCCCAGTCCTCAGGTTTGCTGCTTTTTCTGGCCAATTTATATGCCTCTTCCTTGGATTAACACTATCCCTAATTTTCCTTGCTAGCCACGGTTGAGCCACCTTCCCCAGTTTATTTTTACTCCAGGATGTACAATTGTTGAAAATCATCCATGTGATCTTTAAATGTCAGCCATTGCCTATCCACCGCCAACCCTTTAAGTATCATTCACCAGTCTATTCTAGCCAATTCACGTCTCATACCATCGAAGTTACCTTTCCTTAAGTTCAGGACCCTAGTCTCTGAATTAACTGTGTCACTCTCCATCTTAATAAAGAATTCTACCATATTATGGTCACTCTTCCCCAAGGGGCCTCGCACAATAAGATTGCTAATTAGTCTGTTCTCATTACACATCACCCAGTCTAGGATGGCCAGCCCTCTAGTTGGTTCCTCAACATATTGGTCTAGAAAACCATTCCTAATACACTCCAGGAAATCCTCCTCCACCGTATTGCTACCAGTTTGGTTAGCCCAATCTGTATGTAAATTAAAGTCACCCATGATAACTGCTGTACCTTTATTGCACGCATCCCTAATTTCTTGTTTGATACTTTCTCCAACCTCACTACTACTGTTTGGTGGTCTGTACACAACTCCCACTAGCATTTTCTGCCCTTTGGTATTTCGCAGCTCTACCAATACAGATTCCACATCATCCAAGCTAATGTCCTTCCTTACTATTGCGTTAATTTCCTCTTTAACCAGCAACGCTACCCCACCTCCTTTTCCTTTCTGTCTATCCTTCCTGAATGTTGAATACCCCTGGATGTTGAGTTCCCAGCCTTGGTCACCCTGGAGCCATGTCTCCGTAATCCAATTATATTATATTCGTTAATAGCTTTCTGTGCAGTCATTTCGTCCACCTTATTACGAATGCTCCTCGCATTGAGGCACAGAGCCTTCAGGCTTGTCTTTTTAACACACTTTGTCCCTTTAGAATTTTGCTGTAATGTGGCCCTTTTTGCTTTTTGCTTTGGGTTTCTCTGCCCTCCACTTTTACTTTTCTTCTTTCTATCTTTTGCTTCTGTCCCCATTTTACTTCCACCTGTCTCCCTGCATAGGTTCCCATTCCCCTACCATATTAGCTTAACCCTCCCCCAACAGCATTAGCAAACACTCCCCCTAGGACATTGGTTCCGGTCCTGTACTGGTCCCACCTCCCCCAGAACCGGTTCCAATGTCCCAGGAATTTGAATCCCTCCCTCCTGCACCACTCCTCAAGCCACGTATTCATCTCAGCTATCCTGCTATTTCTACTCTGACTAACACGTGGCACTGGTAGCGATCCTGAGATTACTACCTTTGAGGTCCTGCTTTTTAATTTAACTTCTAGCTCCCTAAATTCAGCTTGTAGGCCCTCATCCCATGTTTTACCTATATTGTTGGTACCTATATGCACCACGACAACTGATGGTTCACCCTCCCCCTCCAAAATGTTCTGCAGTCGCTCCAAGACATCCTTGACCCTTGCACCAGGGAGGCAACATACCATTCTGGAGTCTCGGTTTAAACCGCAGAAATGCCTATCTATTCCCCTTACAATAGAATCCCCTATCACTATAGCTCGCCCACTCTTTTTCCTGCCCTCCTGTGCAGCAGAGCCACCCCTGGTGCCATGAACTTTGCTGCTGCTGCCCTCCCCTGATGAGTCATACCCCCCAACAGCACCCAAGGTGGTGTATCTGTTTTGGAAGAGGATGACCGCAGGAGAACCCTGCACTACCTTGCTTCCGCTGCCCTGCCTGATGGTCACCCATTCCCTATCTGCCTGAGTAACCTTTACCTGCGGTGTGACCAACTCACTAAACGTGCTATTCACGACATCCTCAGCATCGCGGATGCTCCAGAGTGAATCCATGCACAACTTCAGTGCCGCAATGCGGTCTGTCAGGAGCTGCAGCTGGATGCACTTCCTGCACACATAGCAGTCCTCATAAATCAACCCCCTCATCCCCGGAATCAACCTAGTGAACCTTCTCTGCACTACCTCCAAAGCAAGTATATCCTTTCGTAAATATGGAAACCAAAACTCATGGTGGAACACATTTTCTGTATCTTTACATAATGGTTTTGTTGCTTGGACAGATCAGGAGTGCGAAAGCACAGCACAACCAAGATTAATATTGCACAATGTTGCCCTGCAAAAGGATTAACGATGGAGCTGGCAGGAGAAGAAAGGCAGCAACAGGCAGAAGAGAAAAAGAGCACCCATGGGACTGAGGAGTTGGCTGGACGATTTGCAACTCAGTCTTTCAGAGTGAGCAGATGGGGTCTAATCAACCAAATCTTTAACTAACTCGACTTGTACCCAATCTCCATGCAAAATAAAATGCCATAAAGAAGTCCACCGGACTTTACGTCCGTTTCTGTTCTTTACAATCCTTTCTTTCTGTAGTGTAATATAGTGATTCATTTGGCATTATTCCAAACTGATTAAATCAATGGATGTCATCATGTGATGGTGCCTGTCCACAAATCACAGAACTTGGACCAAAACTTAAAGAACTCCAAAAAGCTAACAACTCCAGGACAGTCGAGCTAATTTAATTTTTGTTTGCTTACCAGTGTCAGGATGAATATGCAATGCAGGGGGAATGCCATCTCTGTGCATAATCCCATACTTCACTTGTCCATTCGCTCCCTCATCTGCATCAGTGGCCTCAACCTGTAGTACAAATGTTCCAAGCGGCTGGTTCTCAAACACGGAAGCATTTTCATGGTAAAAGTGACACTAAATGAAAAAAGAATCGCACAATAATTTAATGCTCCTTTGTTATGTGATATCTGAGGTCAGAAAACACACCAACAATATAATGAATATTGTTCTTTTTACTCTAAAGGCAGTTGATGTGTTGGGGAAATATATGTTGGAGGCTAGGCATGGGTAATTGTCTGATTTCACACTCCCGGGGATAACATCCTGGCTGCTATAAACTGATTTTGCCCCATACTGTGAGATCGAGCTGTTTACTTATTTAAATAGTGCTCTACACAAGAGGCACATGATGCGTTGGGCGTGTGCCAGGGTCTCGTGGGTGGAATTTCTGTTGTTAACAGCTCTTAAAGGCAGACAGCTCCCCTTAAAAGTGTGTTCTATTTTTGAAAGAAAAATGATTTGGGCACAATGCCCATAGTTTGCCCAGGCTTGGAGGTCCGGCAGTGAAGGGTGGAGGAACAGGCAACATGCATGTATGCTGCAACTTACAGTGAGAATCACCATGGGGGTTGGGTTCATTATGATAATACATTTCTGGGCAAGAAAGCTGCACTTTCTGAAGTGAGGAAATATAATTCACATATAAAAATAGAAAATGCTGGAAATCTCAGCGAGTCAGGTTGCACTTGTGGACAGAAACAGAGTTGGCATTTCTGACGAAGGGTTATCGACCGGAAAGTCAACTTGGTTTCTCTCCACAGATGCTGCCTGACCCGTTGAGATTTCCAGCATTTTCTGTTTTTATTTCAGATTCCAGCATCTCCGGAATTTGGTTTTTGTAATATAATTCCCAATTGGGTTTGAAAAAACTCCCTACAAACAGCCTTTGTTTGTTTGTTTGGAAGTTTTATTTAGAAGATAAATAATGAATCTCAATCCTAAAATTATAAGTTTGGAAAAATGATAACTTTCTGACACTTTAGGCCCCATAACTGTTCATTCTCATGTACCTGTTCAAACAAAGGCTTGTTGTTATTAACATCATTGATTCCCACAATAACTAGTGCGGTGGTGCTGAGAGAATGAGGGCCACCTGAAAAGTTGTCATCAGTTGCTGTGACATGAAGAATGTACTCTGTCCCTTGTAGTCTGGGAGGTGGATGAGAACGCAGACGGATCAGGCCTAGAAGATTTAAGCAAGAATTTATCTCAATCAGTATTTGCTATCCATTATGATGTGACAAAAATGCAACAGAATCAAACTGCACCAGAAAGCTATTTTAACTCCGGCCACCAGATGACTTTGCATCAGAATGAATTCTTAAAACCAAGAAGATGCATTAGCGTATTTCTGCATTATTCCTTTGGATGCACATCTGATTAACAGGAGTAAAGAGGATGTAATGGAGCAGAAAAATGGGCAGATTGTTATACTAAATGTCTGCCTCTACTGCCCTCCTTTATCCAGCTCACCTTTCTGGCTGTCAACAACAAAGTTTCTTTCTTCATTTCCAGCTGAAATTTCATAGTAGACTCCATCTCCATCAGAGTCTTTAGCATGTACTGTAGCTACTAGGGTGCTGGGTCCTGCATCTTCAGAAACAAAGGTCCTATAGCTGCAGAGGAACACAGTGAACACTTTAATATACAGTTTGGAGTCTTCTTAAAGAGATCTGAATCTAAACTGTTGAACTTTGTGCTGCTAAATTGAGCAGCAAAGAAAGTATAATGAAACACATTCGATTTTGGAAAGATTTTTAACCCTGATCTTTATTTTGTTGACAAATATGATGATATGTTTTATTAGCTAACTCCAAGCTATCAGGGACTACATAGTCAGGCCAAGCTTGGTGAGTATTTCTGCCGAGCAGATAGAAAAATCAAAATTTAAAACCTATTTGCCTAGGAATTTGGACGCACCCACTTTTGGGCGTAAATACTCGGTGCCAGAATGGTAAGGTCCAAGGCACCCCTGATATTGGGCCTTGGACCTCATTGTAATGGAGCCAGCATGTTACAACAGCCCACTGGTGGTGACCAGAGAGGATCGGTGAGAAATCGGGCCGCTGATAGCATCACAGCGGCGCTCAGGTAAGTAGGTCATGAATGGGAGAGGAGTCGCGACAACGCGGAGTTGGGGGTCAGTGCCATGGGTCGGGCCAGAAATTGCGGTCTTAATTCCAGCTGCAACTAGATAGAAGATCAACTAACCAATCTGAGCGACTGTTTATTGTTCCAACTCGAATTTCCATCATAGTGCGTCAAGCGGATTTTTGCCTTAAATAGAGTTTCGAAAGCTGGACCTTGAAAAAATACATTTCCAATTTCGGAACTATACAACGTACAATTAAATCTGCACTTTCAAACAAGGTTATCTAACCTGCAAATCTGCGAGTATGAATCATACACGAGTCACCTCAATCCTTTGCCAGCCAGCCCCACTCAATGCAGTCATCAATCAAATGTTTACATCAAATATATTCAGCCAGCCATTACCTTGATCATGATATTTAGCAAATTATTTTGAAAAGATTTGATTATTTGGGATAAAACAAGTCAGTTTACAAATTGTTCTTGAAATTCATAAAATTCTAAAATGTTAAGAAAAGAAAATTGAGGGCAATCAAAGCAAAATGTGTTTCTTATCATTATCTGCAATCATTTTGCCTGTCTGTAATTTTCATTTTACTTTTATTAAGACACGTTTATCAGCCAATCACTGCATGGATTTTTCATTCAAATAAATACATAAATCTAAAAGCCTGGCAATAAAGAGAAAATAGATCAAAATAAATGAAAAATCTGCCATTTGTCATTTTTGAATTGCTGATAAGTAGCAGAAATATTATTTGTTTGCCCTGGCTTTAAAAGGGACTGTGTAAAAGGTGTTTAATATGCTTACATCATTTGGGAAAACTCAGGTGCCTCATCATTGACATTTGCCATCCCGATCCTGACTGTTGCTGTGCCTGTCCGAGGTGGCTCTCCTTGGTCCACAGCCATGATTACAAACTCGTAGGAATGATTTGGCCGTTCGTAGTCTAGCTGCCTGGAGGGGAAAATAGTGCCGTGTGCCGAGATACTGAAATCCGGACTCAGAGTATAATATACAATCTCAGCATTCACATCCACGTCACAGTCACTGACCGAAACTGGATTAACAAAGGAAAGGGAAATAAATTCAATTTCACAAAACATTTAAGAGGAAGAACATAAGAACATAAGAAATAGGAGCAGGAGTAGGCCATACGGCCCCTCGAGCCTGCTCCGTCATTTAATACGATCATGGCTGATCTGATCATGGACTCAGCTCCACTTCCCTGCCCTCTCTCCATAACCCCTTATTCCCTTAGCGGTCAAGAAACTGTCTATCTCTGTCTTAAATTTATTCAATGACCTAGCTTCCACAGCTCTCTGAGGCAGCAAATTCCACAGATTTATAACCCTCTGAGAGACTAAATTCCTCTTCATCTCAGTTTTAAATGGGCGGCCCCTTATTCCAAGATTATGCCCCCTAGTTCTAGTCTCCCCCATCAGTGGAAACATCCTCTCTGCATCCAGCTTGTCAAGCCCCCTCATAATCTTATTATGATTATTAAGCTAGATAATTACATAAGGGAGGAATTGAAGGTTATGTTGATAGGGTTAAATGAAATATGGGTGGGAGGAGGCTCATATGGAGTATAAACACTGGCATAGACAAATTGGACCAAATGGACATTTTCTCTGTTGTAAATTCTATGTAACCCAGCTTTTGTACAGGAAGCTCTTTATTCATGAGGCCTGCAGAGTGTTGAGATGGGTCACAATATGAGCAGCTGGAATGAAAAATGAACTATGTAGGCAGGAAGACACTACCATTTCTGTGCTCAGCTCAAGCTGCTGTTTTCAGTTGTCAGCAGGTAACTTTTCGTTTAAAATTTCCATCAAAAAAGGCTTAGAATGTCACAGGCATTTCTCAGTTTTAACTTTGCATGCAACCAGAACACGTGAAAAATCACACGACCAGAACATTTAAACAAAATCAAACCAAATGAACGATGCATGCCATTCTGAAAATAGAGCACTGACTTTAGATAAGGCTTTCCCCCTATTGTGTTCCTAACACAGATGAGTCTGCACACAGGGAGGTTAAAGTAACAGTGACCTCAGTCTTTAATAAGAACTTCAGAGTGAGGAACAGGCCTTAGGGGCCGGCTTATATGCAGTGCTCCCAAGGGATGCTGGGATCCCTTGGGACTTCAGGGGATGAGCTCCCTGGTAGCGGAACATGGGAGTGCATGCTTTACAGATACACAACATCACTCCCCCGCCAAAGTCAAAGTGAAAACTATTTACAAGGTTAGGCGGTCGGGAGCCTTTCTTTCCCTGGTGGACCGCCTCGGTACAAATGCCTGTTCTGGTGTGTTCGCTGTGCCATCGCTGGGCTGGCGTGTTGTTGGCCCTGCAGGGCTGCTAGGTGAGCCTGGCCTTGCTGGGCTGTTGGGCGTGATGGGTTCGATTTCCTGGTCCGGCGTGGTGTCGTTGATCCTTTGGGTGTGTGTTGTGGGCTCGAAAAAGGTGGTGTCTGCTGTGGGTTGTTCAGGGCAGTCTGTGAACCGCAGCCTCGTCTGGTCCACGTGCTGTCTGCAAATTTGTCCATTGTCAAGTTTGACTACAAACAACCTATTCCCTTCTTTAGCTATCACCGTGTCCGCGATCCACTTGGGACTATGTCCATAGTTTAGCACATACACAGGGTCGTTCAGATCAATTTCCCGTGACACAGTGGCGCGACCATCGTTTACATTTTGTTGCTGCTACCTGCTCCCTACCTGATCATGCAGGTTGGGGTGAACCAGTGAGTGTCTGGTTTTAAGTGTCCTTTTCGGGGGCACCCCTGTGAGCAAGTGGGGTCTCGTGCGGCAGCTGAGCAGTACTCGTGACAGGCGGGTTTGGAGTGAGCCTTCTGTGAATCGTTTAAGGCTCTGTTTGATGGTTTGTACTGCCCGCTCTGCCTGCCCATTGGAGGCTGGTTTAAATGGGGCCGAGGTGACATGTTTGATCCCATTGCGGGTCATGAATTCTTTAAATTCGGCACTGGTGAAACATGGCCCGTTGTCACTGACCAGTATGTCAGGCAGGCTGTGGGTGACAAACATGGCCCTCAGGCATTCAATGGTGGCGGTGGCGGTGGTGGTGCTTCCCGACATTATTTCACATTCAATCCATTTTGAAAAAGCATCCACCAGGAACATTTTACCGAGAAACGGGCCCGCATAGTCGACATGGATCCTCGACCATGGTCTGGAGGGCCAGAACCATAAACGTAGTGGTGCCTCTCTGAGTGTGTTGCTCAACTGAGCACATACGCTGCATTGCCGTACACAGGACTCTAAGTCAGAGTCGATACCGGGCCACCACACGTGGGACCTGGCTATCGCTTTCATCAATACTATACCCGGGTGTGTGCTGTGGAGATCCGAGATGAATGTCTCCCTGCCCTTTTTTGGTGGCACTACGCGGTTACCCCACAACAGGCAGTCTGCCTGAATGGACAGCTCGTCCTTTCGCCGCTGGAACGGCTTGATTGGCTTTTGTATTTCAACGGGGATGCTGGCCCAGCTCCCATGCAGTACACAGTTTTTTACGAGGAACAGCAGAGGATCTTGGCTGGTCCAAGTCCTAATCTGGCGGGCCGTGACAGGTGATTTATCATTTTCAAACGCTTCCATGACCATCAACAAGTCTGCGGGCTGCGCCACCATCAACAAGTTTGCAGGCTGCACCATTTCCACCCCCGTGGTAGGCAATGGTAGCCGACTGAGAGCATCTGCACAGTTCTTGGTGCCTGGCCTGTGGCGGATGGTATAGTTATACGCTGATCCCTGTGTGCAGCCTCATCTGTGTTAGGAACACAATAACTGGTGACGAGAATACGGATCCAACACAAAGATGCAGCAAACTGTGTGCATCCTGGAGAAGTTCTCGGAGGTTGAGGACTGGAACACCTATGTCGAACAGCTAGACCAGTACTTTGTAGCCAACGAGCTGGACGGAGAAGGAAGCGCTGCAAAAAGGAGAGCGGACCTCCTCACAGTCTGCGGGACACCGACCTACAGCCTCATGAAGAATCTTCTGGCTCCGGTGAAACCCACAGATAAGTTGTAAGAGGAGCTGTGTACACTGATTCAGGAGCATCTTAACCCGAAGGAGAGCGTGCTGATGGCGAGGTATCAGTTCTACACGTGCCAGCAATCTGAAGGTCAGGAAGTGGCGAGCTACGTCGCCGAGCTAAGGTGACTTGCAGGACAATGTGAGTTTAATGGCTACCTGGAGCAAATGCTCAGAGACTTTCTTGTACTGGGCATTGGCCACGAGACCATCCTACGAAAACTTATGATTGTAGAGTCACCGACCCTCAGTAAGGCCATTGCGATAGCACAGGCGTTTATGTCCACCAGTGATAACACCAAACAAATCTCTCAGCACACAAGTACTAGCAATGTTCATAAATTAACTTGAACTGTGTTTGCGAGCAGAAATGTACAGGGCATGACCCACGAGTCTGCAACTGCCAGCAGGCCTCAAGTGACCCAGATGACTCAGAGTCCGCAACAAGGGATGAATGCAAGGCAATTCACACCTTGTTGGCGTTGTGGAGGCTTCCATTCAGCCTATTCATGCCGCTTCAAAGGGTATGTTTGCAAGAGCTGTGGAACAATGGGGCACCTCCAACGAACTTGCAAACGAGCTGCAAGCTCTGCAAAACCTGCTAACAACCACGTGGTAGAGGAAGATCGGTCCGTGGTGGATCAAAGCAATTTCGAGCCTCAGAGAGAGGAGGAAGATGCTGAAGTACACGGGGTGCACACATTTTTGATGAAATGTCCACGAATAATGCTAAACGTAAAATTGAATGGCTTACCCGTAGCCCTGGAACTGGACACTGGCGCTAGCCAATCCATCATGAGTAAAAAGATGTTTGAGAGACTGTGGTGCAACAAGGCATTCAGACCAGCCCTGAGCCCCATCCACACGAAACTGAGAACGTACACCAAAGGGCTTATCACTGTCCTGGGCAGCGCCATGGTCAAGGTCACCTACGAGGGCACGGGGTTCATGGACTGCCACTCTGGATTGTCCCGGGCGATGATCCCACACTGTTTGAAAGGAGCTGGCTGGGCAAAATCCGCTAGAACTGGGATGACATCCGAGCGCTATCACATGTCGATGAGGTCTCATGTACCCAGGTTCTGAACAAATTTTCTTCCCTTTTTGAGCCAGGCATTGGCAACTTTTCCAGGGAAAAGGTACATGCTTCACAGATACACAACACCCCCCATGCTCTTGGAACTGCTTTGTGTTCAACTGTTTTTAATAGACTTCAATAATATATTCAAAATCTTGGTGGTAAGCCCATTTCTAATTTTCCAGAGCAAAATTTATTATTTTTAGTTTAATTAGATCAAACTATAAATTTTTGATTTATAGAACAACTAGAGAACTCAAAGGTTTAATACTGTAATGCAATTCTGTTATAATGAAACATAATGACAAGTTTCAATAGTCACAATAGAGTTACAGTTATTTAGACAGCCCTTGGTACTGTCAATTACAGTCAATTACAGACTGTGACAAATCCAGGGAATTCATCTTGTTTCAGATAATTATAGGTTTTTACATAGGAATTAATAGCTTGCCATTGCTGTAGCAACTGTGCTCTGGGAGAGTATGTCTGCATTCTGTGTTTCTCTGTATTGAGGGAAGATGGAGAAATCTGGCTAGTTTGCAGAATGTTTCGAAGCAGTCTTTATTCAGGTCAAAGTAATTGATTGTTTCTCAGGCCACTTATGAATTGGTTACAATGAGAAGGACTCGGATCCATTATCTGAATGTCTATCCCGACTGGGGGTCATATTTACCAGACATCCAGGTAGAGCACTGAAAGCCTAATTTGACTGACAAGCCTCCTCCACCTCGCCTTCAGTAAAACTAGAAGTGGGCAGGTTCAAGGCAGGGTGGGTTCCTTTTGAGATTTTTAACATTTTAACATCCCACCCGACCCAACCATCCGCCCCCTGCCCCCCCCCCCCCCGTCCCCCCAATCTCCCCGCCACCCCCATCTCCCCATCGATGTCCCGTCCTCCTGACCCCTGATCTCTCACTCCCTCCTCTACACTCCCCCCCCCCCCAGCTACAGCCTGGTGCTACAGGCCTACCCACCCGACAGCCGGCTAGGAAACAGATTCCAAAAATGGAAATCAGGTCCTGCCGTTAAATTCGGCGGGACCCGAGGGAAACATGTTCTTCCAGGTTTCCCGACCACTGAACTCTTTCCCCCGCACGCACTCCCCCCCCCTCCCCCATCCCCCGCTCCCTCCCTGCCACCCCATAAATAGTGGGGCCAATGTTGCCATAAACTCTCGCAGAACCCCAGGTTGAAGCCTCATTTATCACTGTCCAAACAAATTGAAACATCTTTGTTATATTTATATTTTGAAGTGTTGTCTTGAGCTTAAATGCATGTGGACACATTAAGGCAGTGATTTGTTCCTGGAAAGGTTATATATTTGCTTCCAGGAATTCAGCCCAATAGAGCATGAAAATTATATCTCTTTGCGTGAGACGAATATCTCTGTAAAGCTGGCTTCAGAAAACAAACCTTGAAGCAGAGATGTTGCCGTAGTAACCGTTTCCAGCACATTGTCTTTACTGTATATGGACTGAAGGAATTCTGGGGTACAGTCATTTACATCTGTGACCATTACCAAAACCTGAGAGAGAAGAGACACAGTGAAACACTTAAGTTCTTGATAATAATTACATGGTACAGACGTCAATCTGCTTAAATCTGGGCTTTCAAATGCCATGTGTGCATTACCGTGATTTATAAAGAAAGAAAAATCTGTTGTAACCTTCATTTATTTTATTCAAACTACCTGTATAATCTATTTCTTAATCTGCCATGCCACAAATTCATTAAAATTACAAAATGTTGGCATAGGGATGAATAAATTTTCTTTCTCTCTAAATTATATTTGTTTTTAAGCAACTTTAGGATGACAAAAGCAAAGATTGTAAAATATATTTAATCCTGCACTGTTCTTACCCACTCAAAAAACCTTTATTTTTAGCCAAGAATTTTTAAGACCAAATCCTAATTCTGATAATTAAGTATTTTATGAAAATAATAATTACGGGCCAAATCTTCATGGAAAAATAACGGCATATTAACGATTCCAGTTTCATTCTGGATCCGGCAAAACCAGATCCTATGCACCATCAATGATCATGGGTGTCGAACTATCCCCCCAGTCCACATTATTTATTCTGTCAACTGTATATTAAGGCACACTGGAGGTTATAAGCACTCTTTATAGGTTTTTTTAAGTTGTTTTGTTTAAAGCCTTATTTCATTCCCCAAATTTTCAGTTAATGAGTAAACAAAATGGCAACAAAACATATTTTTTCCAGAAAGCTTCCTTTTAGCGATTGTGGGAAAAGGCAGATATGATTAATCTGCAAGACAAAGTAAGTGTTATGTTACAGGAAGGCATTGCAGCTCAAGTCTTACTGCAGAACTGCAGACAGGAGTAACAGGTATTGCAAGAAAATGTGGACAATGTTATAGTGGAACTTCCCATAAGAATAGGTTGACATAGGGAATGAGCACCCCACATACCAAATTTAGTGTATTATAAATGTTATCACCTCTCTTAAATTTCTTGTATAGAACGTATTATATTCATATCCGGACCCCACTTGGCAGTGTGACAAGGACAGGGGTGGTAAGTGAGCAGGACAAGGTGCGGGTTAGGATATGGTAGCGGAGCTTTGGATGAACTGAAGGGTGGAAGATGGGAGACCAGCCAATAAAACATTGGCTTTGGGTGTGAACACCGGCTGCGCATTTCATGGCCCAATCTAAGATTGAGTCACGCAGGCCTTAGGCAGCCAGTGGGTGGGAGATGTTTCTTTAAAGATTTTGGCTGCCGACTACCCTGTTTTTCCAGCATTAATGGGGTGGGAGACAGATGAAAATCACCCCCAGTGCTATGCTTCTTTATTGAATGGTTGCCTGCTTAAGCCAGCCTCTTCTGATAAACCCTCACAGGAGTGGAATGATCAGTAGATTGTGGTGGAAGGATACCTCTTAGGTTTTCTTCTCTGGTGTAGCCTTATCCTGTATGCCTCTCTCATTTCCTCCTCCTCCTGCTCCTGATCTGCTCCATTATGAGGACATATAGGGAAATGGCCATAGTGAACCCATTGGGTGGGAAGAAAAACATTTCCTGCCTGAAACTGCTGAAAGGTAGGTTAGAGAATTGATTGTTGTCAGTCAAAGTCTGTGATCTTGTTTCTTCATTTGGCAAGTTAAGCAGGTTATGTATCCCTCTTTTCTACAGGATTTAGTGAAGTCAGGTGCAATTCTGACTCAATGCTGAAATTTCTGGGAGAGTAAGCTTTGGCCATATTATCCTGTCATTTACATACATTCATCACTTGGAAGATGAGAGCACCTTTTGCCACTGCCCACTTCCACCATTGTTTTATGATGGGCTTAACTCCAAATATCAACCTCCTACGCCAGATCTACCCACTTTTATCCCTAAAAGATTGTGGAATTGTAGGCCCTCTGCTTTTTGGAATTTGCAGTGAAATTAAGTCACTTCTTGATTTGAAAACACTTCAGAGACAACAGAAAGATGTAAGTGTGTGAGTTAGTTCACTCTTCAAAGTTGTCAGAAATGTTATAAAATGAGAATGTAGTGCTGTCGTGGACCCACATGCAACCTAATGATCAGCATGCCTTAAATTGAGAATAGCCTAATTCTATAATCTAATCTAAGACATGTGATATTGTGTTTCTTGGAGAGCAGCCTGCACAGGACTGTGTGTATGTATGAATATTGGTATGTATAAAATCAGTAAAGGGTGTATTGTACAATGTTTAGCTTGTGATCACTGGGCTAATACAGCTGCAACGATAATAGGTGAAAGATATGAAACATAGGAAATGAAGGACAGAGAGATTAATCAATAAATAAATGAAATTAGATAAATTAAAGCTCATAGCAGAAAAATCTATTTCCTGAAATAAAGCTAGTATAGTTATTAAAAAATTATTTCAATAATCCCACATTCCCAAAATCTGATAAAGGGTCATATTTATGCTTGAGCTCCTACTTAAAAAAGCAAAGATTGTGTTATATTACTCTATAAAGTAAAAGTCCTTCAATCTGTTTCAAACAACTGAAGGGAGAGATGGGCTAAGTGTAGAGAATTGAGGAGAGAGACAGACGGAACAGTAGAGGATTCAGGAAAGAGATGGACAGAGCAATGGGGAGAGAAATGGACTGAGTAGTAGAGGATGCAGTAGAAAGATGGACTAAGCATTACAGAATGTAAGAGAGACGTGGACAGGGAGGTAGAGTATTCAGGAGAAAGGCAGACCAAGGCATGAAGTTTTGAGGAGAAACACAGACAAAACAGTGAAGGATTCAGGAGAGAGATGGGCCAAGCAGCACAAGATCTAGAAGAAATGGCCAGAGGTAGTCAAAGGGTCAATTTTGAGAAGATTTTTAAAAGTAGGAAAGGAAGTAGTGAGGTGAAGAGGTCTGGGGGTGGGTGGAGTTGTGGGGACAAGAAAGCTGAAACCTCTGCCACTAAGCAAGGAACACTGGAATAGAAAGATGCAGAGGAGGCTAGAGTTGGAGGACATAGGCTGTGATGCAGGAGACTGTAGAAGGTTGGATGTCAGCTTTGACTCAGTGGTTGCACTCCTGCCTCTGAGTCAGAGGTTGTGGGTTCAAGTCCCATTCCAGAGACATCAGCTAGTCCCACTCTCCCGCCCTATCCCGTAGCCCTACCAATTTTTTCCTTTCATGTACTTATCCAACTCGCTTTTGAAAGCCATGATTGAGTCTGCCTCCACCACCCCTTCAGGCAGTGCATTGTAGATCCTAACCACTCGCTGGGTAAAAAGGTTTTTTCTGATGTTGCCTTTGGTTCTTTTGCCAATCACCTTAAATCTGTGTCCTCTGATGTTTGACCCTTCTGCCAATGGGAACAGTTTCTCTCTATTTACTCTGTCCAGACTATTAAATCTCCTCTCGCTCTTCTCTGCTCTAGGGAGAACAACCCCAGCTTCTCCAGTCTATCCACGTAACTGAAGTCCCTGATCCCTGGAATCATTCTCGTAAATCTTGTTTGCACATTCTCCAATGCCTTCACATCCTTCCTAAAGTGCGGAGCTCAGAACTCGACACAATACTCCAGTTGAGGCCGACCTAGTGTTTTATACCAGGTTCATCAAAATTTCCACGCTTTTGTACTCTCTACCTCTATTCATGAAGTCCAGGGTCCCGTAAACATTTTTAACCACTTTTTCAACCTAACTTGTCACCTTCAACGATTTGTGCACGTATACCCCTAGGTCTCTCTGTTCATACACCCCCTTTAGGCTTGTACCCTTTAGTTTATATTTCCTCTCCTCATTCTTTCTACCAAAATGTATCATTTCGCACTTTTCTGTGTTAAATTTCCCTCTGCCCCATGTCTGCCCATTACACTAGCCTATACTTCCAAGTTTTGTGTCATCTGCAAATTTTGGAATTGTGCCCCGTACACCCACTTCCAAGTCATTAAAATATATCAAGAAAAGCAATGGTCTTAATAGGATGCAGGCACTGGAGTTTAGGGTAAATTGGAGTTTATATAGGGAAGAATTTGGGAGGCTGGTGAGGAGGGCATTAGAGAATGTGATTCTTGAGGCAACATAGGCAAAGATTTCAGTGGCAGAGGGGATGAGATAGGCCAGAGGCAAGCCATGTTGCAATATGGAAGGATGCTGTTTCGGCATGTTTCTCACTGCAAGGCATACCCATACGCTGTCACCACTCGTAGTAGATTAAAGAGTGGCATTGACAAAAGTCTGAGATAAGTTACTTGGAATAGAGAGACTTTAAATCATTTTTGTTTTATTATTCATTCTTGGGACATGGGCATCATTAGGATAATATGCAGGTACAGCAAGTGATCAGGAAGGCCATGGAATCTTGGCCTTCATTGCAAAGGGGATGGAGTATAAAAGCAGGGAAGTCTTGCTATAGCTGTACAGGGTATTGGTGAGGCCACACCTGGAATACTGCGTGCAGTTTTGGTTTCCATATTTAAGAAAGGATATACTTGCTTTGGAAGCAGTTCAGAGAAGGTTCACAAGTTTGATTCCGGGGATGAGGGGGTTGACTTATGAGGAAAGGCTGAGTAGATTGGGCCTCTACTCATTGGAATTCAGAAGAATGAGAGGTGATCTTATCGAAATGTATAAGATTATGAGGGGGCTTGACAAGGTGGATGCAGAGAGGATGTTTCCACTGATGGAGGAGACTAGAACTAGAGGGCATAATCTTAGAATAAGGGGCTGCCCATTTAAAACAGAAATGAGGAGAAATTTCTTCTCTCAGAGAGTTGTTAATCTGTGGAATTCATTGCCTCAGAGAGCTGTGGAAGCTGGAACATTGAATAAATTTAAGATAGAAATAGACAGTTTCTTAAACAATAAGGGGATAAAGGGTTATAGGGAGCGGGCAGGGAAGTGGAGCTGAGCCCATGATCAGATCAGCCATGATCTTATTGAATGGCGGTGCAGGCTCAAGGGGCCGTATGGACTACTCCTGTTCCTATTTCTTATGTTCTTATGTTCTTAATAGGAAGGCCAGCATTTATTGCCAAATCTTAGTTACCCTATGAAGGTGGTAGGCCTTAGTCTTGAACTGCTGCAATCTGTATGGTGAAGGTGCTCCTACAGTGCTGCCATATAGCAAGTTCCAGGCTTTTGACCCAGCGATGATGAAGGAATAGTGTTAGGTGTAGAAATCAGGATGGTGTGTGACTTGGAGCGGCACTAGGAGGTGATGGTGTTCCCATGCACCTGCTCCCCTTGTCCTTCTAGGTTGTGGAGGTCAAAGGTTTGGGAGATTGCCTAAAAAGCCTTGGCGAGTTGCTGCAGTGTGTCCTGTAGATAGTTTACACTGTGTATAGGGGATGGATGTTTAAGCTAGTGAATGAAGTGTTGATCAAGCGGATTGCTTTGTCTGGATCAATGTTGAGCTTCTTGAGTGTTGTTGTAGCTGGGTCCATCCAGACAAGTAAAGGTTCAGGAAGTGAGCCATCTTCACAGAACACCCAGACTCTGACCTGCTGTAGTAGCCATGGTATTTATGTTGCTGGTCCACGGTGACTCCACAGGATGTTGACGTTGGGGAAATTGGTGATGGTAATGCTATTAAATGTCAAGGGAAGGTTGTTGGACTCGCTCTTGTTACAGATGGTTATTGCCTGGCACCTGTGAGGGTGCAAATGTTACTTGCTACTTATCAGCCCAATCCTGGATGTTGTCCAGGTCTTGCTGAACGTGGGCTTGGACTGCTTCGTTATCTGAGGTATTGCGAATGGAGCTGAATACCGTGCAATCATCAGCGAACAGCCCCATGATATAAGGCACTGTGGATAGTGCAGTGATGTGTAATGTCAGTGCCAGGTTGGTTGTCCTCTTCCCCACCCCTCCTCACACTTCATGCTGTTGAATTCCTGATCTCATCTGTTTGAACTGGCATGTCACCAAGCAGAGGCGTATTTCGAGGAGGGGTGCGAAAATCAGAGGGAGTGAAAGTCTCTGGACCATTGGCAAGCTCTCTATGCAGCTGGCTCAGAGTGACATTACAAAGATCAGGGAGCAGGCCACCTACAAGCCTTCTCAACTATAGGTGATGTGGCTGTGGTTTCCATACCACAGTCCTGAGAATACTGAGAGCCCACACCCCTTCATCTGTAATCCTCTGCAATGCCTACTGTTTTGTACCTCTTAGACTGCCCTTCAAGGAGGAATTAGAGAAATAGTAAAACCTCAAAATAATGACAAACAAAAAGTTCTGTTTTGTACCTCAGCAGCGCTGCTCAACTTGTCCTGGTTGTCTGTGGCTCTCACCAGCAACAGGTATCGGTGCTGATCACTCTCATAGTCAATAGGCCGGGTCAAACTGATCTCCCCTGTCTCCTTCTTGATACTGAAATGGCTGCTGGGATTAATTAGCAAACTGTAGTTAACAGGCTTCTTCTGAAAGGACATGGCTGAAACTGTCAGGAACCTGAGAAGGAGAATGAAAACTGGTTGAGCAATAACTTATGTTGCACTGTTTCTACAGAGCTAGCTATCTTTCTGAACTACATATTTATAAAAAAAACAAAACATGTTCCTAATAGTCATGCCCATTTAAAAAAATTTGTGGTAAACAGTATTGGTGATGACACCTAGGACTGATTTCTATCAGAATGGTATTTCCATTGACCCCACCAAATCTGTCCAACCCTGTCTTATCTCCCTCGATTAGGGATCATCTACTTTGCACAGTGACCTCTTGGAAGGATTCCCATTGCGAAAAGGAAGCCCAGCAGTGTGAAGAGGTCAATCCCACAGGTGCTGCAGCATCAGAAGAGGTGGAAGGACCATTTAAAAGCGTAGAAGACAATCAAAGTGCCCACTGAAGGCCCCAGCTGAGAATGAGGCCTGCAGAAGATAAGTGTTGGGCTCAAATTGGAGGGACAGTAGACCTCTACTCGGCCCTATCTCCACATTCCCAGACCGCAGGGCCTTAACCACTGCTACCCTGGCTCTACCGCACACCTTCCACGTGACAGGCCTGGGAAGTGGTGGTAACTGGGCAGGCGTGAGGGAAATGCATAGCAGATCGAGCCCCAACACTGCACCCTGTCATTATTTTTATTTGGCAGATGGGAAGGGTCAGTCTTGGCAGGGGTTGGTGGAGAAAATTGAGGTTGGGGCAGTAAAGGGTGGCCTCACCATCCAATTTTCCATCATTCTCCACCACTATTTTTGGCAGATTGCAGAGGAGAATCCAGCCCATGTTGTTTAGAAGTAAATTGTAATGCCTGAATTGTCTTATATTGAGTAATATTACTTTACATGTACTGCTCAGGATTTATAGTATGGTATTTATACAACACCCATTGTAATTAACTCTGCTCTCTATTGGCTGTAGTAGCACAGCTTTAATAACAAAAGTCAATGAAGACAATTATTGGTGATATCTACCCACCATTGTTTTCTGACCTGGGCAGGTCCTAACTCAAATCTCACACACAATTTTAGGGAAGAGTAGCTGACGTGGTTACACGTTCCCTTCATCGGTTATTATCTTCAGAGTACCTCCTCCTAGGTGGCGTGCAACCAAGGGTAAAGTGCCCCCCGACCCTTCATTGGAGGTAGGGGTACCCACACCCATTGGATGCAAGTACCCCAGTATTCAGAACTGGCGCTCTGGTCTCCACTCACCAGAGTTGTCTGGAGTGGAGCTTGTACCCAACCTTTATGACTCAGGGAACAGAATACTACCACTGAGCCAGTGGTCATTTCATCCAGATGTGGGTACCCCACTGGATGTCAACCCAGTATTTAGAGACCATGGTCCACAAATTATTCTGGGCCTATTTTCGGGGGAAGCGCTGGCTACATTTCCAACGGCTGAATGGTGAGGCCCGAGGTCCCCAATATTGGGCCTTGAGCCTCATTGTAATGGAGCCAGCGTGGTGTGATCAACCAGCCAGTGAAGAGGAAACCAAGATTGGGCTGCTGCATCGCTAGCAGCGGCCCTCAGATAAGTGAAGCCAGGGGTCGGGAGATAGGAGGTGGTGGATCAGAGGCCGGAGGGCAGCAGATAGGAGACCAGGGAAGAAATAGGAGGTCAGGGGCCGAGATCAGAGGCCTGGAAGGAGATAGGAAGCCAGGGGTTAGGCTGTGGGGGTGGAATGGAGGCCTGGTTGGGGGGAGCAGCAGCAATCGGGGGGATCGGGAGGGGCGGTGGCCCATGCTCCTTTCAGTTCCACATTCAGGTAAGTAAATTTTAAAAACGTACTATTTGGTAACAGGCAGTCCCAAGGTTTGATTTTACTAGGTGCAAACAATGCAGGTGTCTGCTGCCTCAGGGGAGGGCATCACACAGGCCTTAGGCCCCGTATTTCCCAATTTTTATCTTCACCAATGTGGTGAACGGCACACTTCCTGCCTGCCATATTGGAAGCTCAGTAGGCCAAATTTGTAGGCCAAAAATTTAGGGTAAATGGATTGGATTGGAGAAGGACTAGAAATGGTGAACCCCAGGGGTCAGTGTTGTGTCGCCTTTTGTTCTTGGTATATGTAGATGATTTGGACTTGGGTATCGGGAATGCAATCTCAAAATTTGTTGATACCACGAAAGTGGGAGATTTGTCAAACGGTGAAGAGGACTATAAAAAGACTTCAGGAAGACATAGATAAGGATGTGCAGACAGGTAGCAGATGCAGTTTAAGGAGGATAATGTTTTCGAGTTGTAACAAAAAATGGGAGTATTCACCATGGAAGGATACTAAGTACATGGTTGAAAAGAGGGACAAAGGGGTTCAAATACATCATTTTTGAAAATGTGAGTGCAGGCAGATAAAGCTATTAAAAGGCCAATAGAATTTTAGGTTTTATAAATAGGAGCAATGAGAACAAGAGTAAAGAAGTGATGATTCATGTGTACGCAACATTGGCTAGGCCATCATTAGAGTACTGTGTGCGGTTTTGAGCACCCAATTATAGAAAGGAAACTAAAACCAGAGAGAACATTCAGCGTAGATTTACCAGGATGATGTCAGAGATGGGAAACCATAGTTATGAGGAGAGAATTCATATACTAGGCTGAGGTGGGAGTTAATGGAGGTCCTTAAAATTATGAAGTGTTTTGATAGAGCCAAAAGTACTTGTAGATTATGTGTTCTCTCCATATTTTTCACAGGACACAGCTGAACTTTACTAGGGTCTGGGTTTGAATTTCTACTCACGATTGAGCCGCCACAGTGTCTTCAGGAATCTGAATAACGTAAGAGAGATTTGCAAACTGAGGTGCACGGGGTCCGGCAATGACAGACACGACAGCAGGAACACCTTTATTTCCCAGTTTGTCTGTTGCCAGCACAGTCAGCAGGTACTCATTGTCTTTCATCAGAGGCAGTCCTGTCGTTCTAATTGAACCAGCAGTTCTGTCCACTTCAAACCGCCCATCTCCACCTATCAGAATAAACAGTGGTACTTAGCAAACTCCTCAGTAATAGATTCACACTTCAGCACTGCATGAAATGATTTATAACACAGGAATGGAGCTTTCCTGAGTGCACCATGTGAAATGAAAATGTAAACCCATTTATAAAAGCAGGTTTACAATTTTGTTGCACATCGTGTGCAGGGGAAATCTTCCCCCAATCTAGTTTCCCTCTCTCTGTTTCATCTGAAGGTCACCCATCCACTGCCAGAAAATGATATCCAGAAAAACTATTGTGATCAGAGCATCAGACTCTGGGCAAATTCATCCCCTGCCCTGCTCCTGAGACTTGTAGGAGGCAGGATAAAGAGAGCAGCAGTTATTCCAGATGGAACATTCAAATCTGAGAGCCATGTTTCCCAGACATTTGTAGTTGTGCAGTGTTGTTGAGGGAGTTGTATTTCTTGGGGGTGGAGGGAGGGAATGGCGGATTTGAGCAAGTTATTCTTGTGCAGTTGTGTGTCTTTTTGTCTGCATTCTATGATTTTGTACATTGTTGCTGTGCAAAAGAAAAAAAATTGACATTTTCCACATTGTGTGCAATTTCTAAATCAAAAACAGATTAATGGCCCTGAAATTCTGGTTGACCTGTTCCCACAAGCAAACGACCTAAAAACAGAAAAAAGATGCGCACATACCTGCTGCTGCTGCGCCCATCAAAACTTCCGAGCCCGAGGCCTCTGGTGACTGCATGCAGCGCGTGCACGTGGGGACATGCACAGGCCGGGAGCTGGAGACATAAGCCAATCAGGTACAGCATAGTTGAAACCCCCTCCCAAACACCCAAGGCACAAAAAATAGAAAATAAAGTACACATTTAACATTCATTTAAATTAAAGTTGTTATAAAAAAAAGTTTGCCAATGTTTTTTAAAGTTTTTTTAAATTAAGCCTTAATAAACTTACTGTAGTGGGGAGGGTTTTTTAAAATAAAATGTGTTTTTATAACTTTATTTTTAATGTGTGTGTGTATTTTTAAACACTTGCACCTGTAAAAATAGGCTATATGCCTGATTTTTCAGGCGCAAGATTTTAAAGGACATTTGCAGGGCAAGATATTCGTAAATATCGGAAATCTTGCCCTGCAAGTGTCCTTGCTCCTGATCTGCGGATCATCTGTCAAGCCAGAAACTTGACAGATCGTTGACAGATCGGAAAAGCCAGTTTTCAGCGAAGCGCATTACGCGCTGAAAACCGACTTTTCCGATGCCTTCCCGGGTCCGTAGAAATTTCTTACAGACCCGGGACATCGGAATTTCAGGACCATTGTCAATTTACAGGAAATGAACTTAGTAAGAACTTTGCAGAAAACAAGAAAATGAAAGAAATTAAATGTGTTTGTCACCACAGATGCAGATGTGCAGCTAAGTTTTAACAAACACAGCAATGCAGATAGGATAGTGAGTAAGCTCAACACATGGCATTTACAATCCTTACTTATGATGTAAGGATATAGACATCGGCCCCGATATTAATGCAAAGGTAGTTACAAGCGGTGGGGGGCAGGGGGAGTTGCGTGCACCAAACCTGGAAAACTTAGCGGGTTGGATACTCCGATTTCAACTTGATTGGCTGATTAAGTTTATCCTTCTGAGTTTCGCTTTTCCAATCTGCTGCGGGTGTGATGTACACCCGCATGACGTGATCTCAACTTTGCTATTTAACGGGCCAGTGGAGAAAAGGAATTTAGGGGAGCCAGGTGGTGTTTAATATGGATTAATGAAAAGCAAGGCAAGTACCCAGGTTCCCTTGAATTACTGCTGGGTGCTGTCAGGAGCAGGAGGACATACTTTACCCCTGCAATGGGAGGAAGAAACCTGCTGCTGTCACCAAGAAGGCGTGGTTGGAGGTGGCCGAGGAGGTGAGCAGCAGGAGCATTGTGCCCTGCATTGGATGCAGTGAAGGAAGCTCTTTAATGACCTAACCCGGTCAGGAAAAGTGAGTACATTTGCTGATTCACCTGCATCCTCTGGTGTACAACCCTCCCCCCACCCCCACTCTGTCTTGCAAAATGTATTCTATCACATCGCTCTTCTTAAGTTTCAACAGCACCCATCCTTCACTTTCGAAGCACTTCCTCACCTCCCCGTGTATTCCTCCAGCGCTGCCGTGCAATGTGATGTATTTGTCTGATAGTCACCCTCACCAACTGTACTACAGCCATCGGATGAATACGTGACCTCCAGTCACTTCCAGATCTGTTCTTTCACCCCCTTGTAGGAGGAGAGAGTGCAAAACATAAGGAAGAGGACTGGAGGTGGACAACCACAAGTTTTCCACCCCACAGATGCAGAGGAAGAAGCCATGTAGATAAGTGGCACATCTGCGTCACTGTCAGTCAGAGATGGAGAGATTGGGAACTCACAGATGCCCTGTAATAGAATTAAAATGATCTCTGACACACATGCTGATTTTATTTCATCAGTGATTGAAGTATGAGTAGCCTGAGTATGGTGATTGGTGATTGTCAAGATTGTTACTGAGCAAGAATGAATTCATATTCCTTTTATTTGTCTTCCAGGGCCTTCACACATAGAGCAAGAGTCTGTGGACATGCATGCCAACGATTCCTCAGAGGACCTTGTTCCTTCTGTGGTTGCACCGTTACAGGACACACAGCCATGCACCAGTGGTGGGTCCAGTTAAAGAGTTAGTTGTGTTTTCATCTGGTGCTACATGCAGCCCCTTGGCGACATCATCTGAAAACAAGTCAGGTTCCACATGTATGCTGGCGAAACCTGGTTCTACCCCACCATCACTTCTCACGACCCCTCCATTATCTCTAAATTGTCAGACTGCTTGTCCGACACCCAGCACTGGATAAACAGTAATTTACAACTAGATATTGGGAAGACCAAAACCATTGTCTTCGGTCTCCGCCACAAACTTCGATCCCTAGCCACCGACACCATCCCTTTCCCTAGCAACTGTCCGAGGCTGAAGCAGACTGTTCACAACCTTACTGTCATATTTGACCCCGAGATGAGCTTCCGACCACATATCCACACCATCACTACGACCGCCGAATTCATTCTCCGTAACATCGCCCGACTCAGCCCCTGCCTCAGCTCATCTGGTGCTGAAACCCTCATCCATGGCTTTGTTACCTCTAGACTTGGCTCTCCTGGCTGGCCTCCCATCTTCCACCCACCATAAACTTGAGCTCATACAAAACTCTGCTGCCCATTTTCTAACTCACGCCAAGTCCCGTTCACCCATCACCCCTGTGCTCGCTAACCTACATTGCTCAACCTTCATTTTAAAATTATCGTCCTTGTTTTCAAATCCCTCCAAGGCCGCACCTCTCCCCATCTCTGCAACCACTTCCAACCCTCCCAGATCTCTGTGCTCCTCCAATGCTGGCCTCTTGTGCAACGCTGATTTTAATCGCTACCCTATTGGTGGCTATGCCTTCAGCTGCCTGGGCCCTAAACTCTGGAATTCCCTCCCTAAACCTCTCTGCCTCTCTATCTCTCATCTCCTTTAAGGCTCTTCTTAAAACCTACGGGGCCGAAATTACCCGCTCCCTCATGGCCCTGTAAGAGGCAGTAACGGGACATTAAGTCCTTTCTGACTGGGGGCAGGCGGATGGTTCCATCCATGTGGAATTGCTCCCAGGCCAGGGACGGCAGAAATGGGATTCCACTGCACCCCGTGTTTGTGCCCTGCCCGGTGCTCTGACCCGTTGTCGGGCATGCGCCAACCCCTTACCGCCTTGCGAGGGAAATTGCCCCACGGGAGTGGAGCCATCAACGGTCAGTGCCCCAAACAGTTTATCCCGGTGGCTGTCAGTGGCTGGGTGGTGCGTCCGCCCTTAAATAAAGGGGTGGGCACCCCATCGAGATCGCCATTTTATTTTAATTGTCGACTGACTCTGCAGTCAGCCCAATAATGGTGGCCATGGGTTCGGCCAGGCTGCCAACGGGCAGGCCGGCACCCCCTCGTGGGTACCGGGCCACTGACTTAGCTGAAACCCTCCCTGGTGGGCCAGTGGGCTCAACGTAGGCCTCGAAGTGTCCCTCCCCTTTAAGTGAAGGGGCAGGACATTGAGACGCGTTAGCATCATGCTGACGTGCTCAGCGTGGTGCTGATGACACCGCCTGCCTTCAGTCCCGCTCCCGACTTGCTTCTGCCTCTCTGCCGGCCCAAAAACCGCCCCAATTATTTTTTTTTAAAGGAAAGAGGGCAATTTTGCTCTATTCTCCGTCCCATCAATTCAGGCTGAAATTCATTCTAAATATCTGCCCCAAACGGGGCGGAGGGCAATTTCGCCCCCTGCATCTTTGACCAAGCTTTTGGTCATGCCCTAATATCACCTTATGTCATTCTGTGTCAAATTTTGTTTGATAATGCTCATATGAAGTGCCTTGGGACGTTTTAGTACATAAGAACATAAGAATTAGGAACAGGAGTAGGCCATCTAGCCCCTCGAGCCTGCTCCGCCATTCAACAAGATCATGGCTGATCTGGCCGTGGACTCAGCTCCACTTACCCGCCCGCTCCCCATATCCCTTAATTCCCTTATTGGTTAAAAATCTATCCATCTGTGATTTGAATACATTCAATGAGCTAGCCTCAACTGCTTCCTTGGGCAGAGAATTCCACAGATTCACAACCCTCTGGGAGAAGAAATTCCTTCTCAACTAGGTTTTAAATTGGCTTCCCCGTATTTTGAGGCTGTGCCTCCTAGTTCTAGTCTCCCCGACCAGTGGAAACAACCTCTCTGCCTCTATCTTGTCTATCCCTTTCTTTATTTTAAATGTTTCTATAAGATCACCCCTCATCCTTCTGACCTCCAACGAGTAAAGACCCAGTCTACTCAATCTATCATCATAAGGTAACCCCCTCATCTCCGAATCAGCCTAGTGAATCGTCTCTATACCCCCTCCAAAGCTAGTATATCCTTCCTTAAGTAAGGTGACCAAAACTGCACGCAGTACTCCAGGTGCGGCCTTACCAATACCCTGTACAGTTGCAGAAGGACCTCCCTGCTTTTGTACTCCATCCCTCTCGCAATGAAGGCCAACATTCCATTCGCCTTCCTGATTACCTGCTGCACCTGCAAACTAACTTTTTGGGATTCATGCACAAGGACCCCCAGGTCCCTCTGCACTGCAGCATGTTGTAATTTCTCCCCATTCAAATAATATTCCCTTTTACTGTTTTTTTTCCCAAGGCGGATGACCTCACATTTTCCGACATTGTATTCCATCTGCCAAACCTTAGCCCATTCGCTTAACCTATCTAAATCTCTTTGCAGCCTCTCTGTGTCCTCTGCACAACCCGCTTTCTCACTAATCTTTGTGTCATCTATGTTAAAGGCGCTATATAGATGCAAGTTGTAGTTGTGATTTACAATTGACAAGTGAGCACGAGCAGACACTGGTGGCTGGGACAGCTGTGGAGAGTCCGTGTTGGGGGACACAATCCTCTTCAAGCTCTGTTCAACTGGACACAGATGCTGAACCCAGGGAGCTATCGTTAAGAACGAGAATGATAGAGGTATAGCAGCAACTTTGCAAGATACTGAATGATATTCCATGTATACTCTCAAAATAGTAAGGAGGATGGAAGAGTCCAACCGCAACAGTGGTGGATTGGTGTCGCAGGTAATTGCGAGAATGTCTACCATGGAGAGAATGGCCGCCTTCATGGAGCTTCAAGCATGGTTCTGAAATGAATCCATGCAGGCCATGACCACGGCCGTGCAGGAGATATCTGCCACCTTAAACAGGATAATTGATACCTTATCTGTGGCTTTACAACACGGCACTGATCTTCAACATGCCGATGGCTTGCTCGATGACGCACTTGGTGGTCATGTGGCTCTTGATGTAGCGCTCCTGCGCCTCACTAGTGGGGTTCCTCACAGGTGTCATGAGCCAATACATGACTTATAAGAACCTAAGAAATAGGAGCAGGAGTAGGCCATTCGGCCCTTCGAACCTGCTCCACCATTTAATAAGATCAAAGCTGATCTTTTACTCAACTCCACCTTTCCACATTTTCCCCATATCCCTTAATTCCATTGGTATCCAAAAATCTATGAATCTTTGTCTTGAATATACTCAATGACTGAGCATCACAGCTCTCCGGGGTAGAGAATTCCAAGGATTCACCACCCTCTGAGTGAAGAAATTTCTCCTCCTCTTCGTCCTAAAATGGCTGACCCCTCATTCTGAGACGGTGATCCCCTAGTTTTAGACTCCCCAGCCAAGGGCAACATCCTCGCAGGATCCACCCTGTCAAGTGCTTTAAGAATTTTATATGTTTCAATGAGATCACCTCTCATTCTTTTAAACTCTAAGGAATATAAGCCTATTCTACTCAAGTGAATGTATGCTTGATATAGATTTGATGTATGCATTTATGTGCAGCTGACTGAGAGACCCTCGAGATGTCTCCAGTGGCACACTGGAAGGAGCCAGAGGCAAAGAAATTGAGATCAGTGGTGACTTTCACAGTGATGGGCACTGCATGGTCAACAGGTCCAGCAGGGAGTAGCTCTTCTTGAAGGATGCGGCAGATGTCCGCGACTACCTGCCGTGTCAATCTGAGCCTGCGGAGATGGGTCAAGGAATTGGAGTGTCTGTAGACTCTCTCACGTGGGTAGTGCCTCCTGCAACTTCAGCCTCTTTGTTGCTCCCCTCTCTGCTGTTCTTCACTCTGTTCTCCAGATCTGTGTTGTGCATCTCTCACTTGTGCACCTGCAGATCCCACCTTAGCATGATCTTGCTGTGTGGATGGTGCTTGCCTTCCTCATCCGATGTCCTCTCAAAAACATCCATGGCACCCCCATCCTGATGTTGCCCATTTGAAAACCTCCAAACTTCTCAAAAATGTTTATATTCACAAGAACTCACTGCAAAACATTTGCCAGAAGGAACTGACAAAGCAGCTGTAAACATGAGCCTTTATTAACAACGGCCAATCTGAACTTTAAAAACCTCCGTGAAGTGCCACTCAGTCTCATTTCTGTTTCACTGGCGAGTTTCCCAAATCCCGAGAAACCTGTGCTGGAGTCAGTAAATTGAAATCATTGTTGAACTCACTTAAAAATTGCTTCGTTATTATGTGCTAATGATCGACCTGCCTCCAGTGAACAGGTTACTTGCACGCAGCCAAACGCACCTCTGTTAAATCTGAAAGTGGCCGTGTTGGAGGCTGGTTGTGGCCACGCTTGAAATTTTTAGAATTCCCACCCGTCCCCATCCCACCCGTCCTTGGGGGTTAAAATTCCCCCCATTGTGTCCCATTTCATTTTATTTTATATCTTTTCTTCTTAATTTCCTGGATCCCAAGGGATTAAAAAAGAAAAGTTTCTTATCTTACTGAATGTCACATTTTAGGACTTTGGATCATTTATTTCTTTG
Organism: Pristiophorus japonicus; assembly: GCF_044704955.1. Taxonomy (NCBI): domain Eukaryota; kingdom Metazoa; phylum Chordata; class Chondrichthyes; family Pristiophoridae; genus Pristiophorus; species Pristiophorus japonicus. Next base: position 147,153,987 of record NC_091989.1, read on the forward strand.
TGGAAAGGGTTCTGTGATTGAGTTATGTTTAAGGTTTTGTTTTAAAGCAACGTGAATTCACACGTTTAAAAAGACAAGCTGCGGGCATTGAAAAATGTGCATTAACACCAGGTGGGACAGGGTCCATTTCCCGCACTTCTGCTCTCACCCCTTCCTCTCCCTCCCAGAACCATGGCAGGGTTCCCCTTGTCCTCTCCTTCCATCCCACCTGCCTTTACATTCAATGGATCATCCTCCGCCATATCCGCCATCTCCAGCATGATGCCACCACTAAACACATTTTCCCCTCCCCTCCCCTTTCAGCATCCCGAAGGAACCGCTCCCTCCACTTCTCAATCACTCCCCTTCCCACGGCACCTTCCCGTGTAAGTGCAGGAGATGCAAAACCTGCCCTTTTATCGCCTCCCTTCCCACCGTCCAGGGCTCCAAACATCCTTTCCAGGTGAAATAGCGATTTATTTGTACTTCTTACAATTTAGTATACTGTATTCGTTGCTCACGATGCGGTCTCCTCTAAATTGGGTGATCGCTTTGCAGAACACCTCAGGTCAGTCCGCAAGTGTGACCCCGAGCTTCCAGTCACCTGTCATTTTAATTCTCCATCCCACTCCCACCACTCTATCCTCGGCTTCAAAACCGGCTCCAATGAACAGGCACGTTACAGCTTTCTGGACTTAATACTGAGTGCAACAATTTCAGATTATAACCACTGCCCCCATTTTTTGGACAGCAGCTGTTGATGATTCTGCTGTTGCCATTTACGCCTCCTCTAGACCCATCTTTTGTTTCTTTACTTGTCCTATTACCATCCACTTTTGCTTTGCACCATCATCCCTTTTATCATTTAATCTTTCCTGCCTTCCACCCTATCACAGACCTACCCTTTTGTTTCTCCCTCCCTTCCCCCTTTCCCTGCCTCTGCACTTGCTTAAAACCTGTTACACTTCTAACTTTTTCCAGTTCTGATGAAAGGTCATCAACCTGAAGCATTAACTCTGTTTCTCTCTCCATTGATGCTGCCTGACCTACTGAGTATTTCCAGCATTTTCTGTTTTTATTTTGATACAACAAGGATCTATTGTCTCATCACAGATGATCAAGGCCATATTCACACTCATGGTGTAAAGGATTATTGTATTCCTGTGAGCACTTCATAAATTGTGAAGAATATACTCCTGGGAGATGGGGTATTCGATTTGATTGACAGACTGTGAATGGGAAGGTTAGAGACATCGACCCTTTGCTTCTTAGGATTAGAATTAACAGAAAAAAGGAAAACCTGGCAAGACACAGCCTTGGGTCTGGAGCTGGAGGCTAAAAATGCAGGAGATTTGGTTTTACAGTTAGAAGTTGCCTAGAAAGAAGCTATACAAAAACAAGTAAGTCCGCCCACGCAAGACACATTTTTTTCGTACTTTACAAAGGGAGAAACGAGATTGAGTTAAGTAAAAACATAGAAACATAGAAAATAGGTGCAGGAGTAGGCCATTCGGCCCTTCGAGCCTGCACCACCATTCAATATGATCATGGCTGATCATGCAACCTCAGTACCCCATTCCTGCTTTCTCTCCATACCCCTTGATCCCTTTAGCCGTAAGGGCCACATCTAACTTCCTTTTGAATATATCTAACAAACTGGTCTCAACAAATTTCTGTGGTAGAGAATTCCACAGGTTCACAATTCACTGAGTGAAGAAGTTTCTCCTCATCTCGGTCCTAAATGGCTTACACCTTATCCTTAGACTGTGACCCCTGGTTCTGGACTTCACCAACATCGGGAACATTCTTCCTGCATCCAACCTGTCCAATCCCTGTAAAACTGGAAGCCTTTGCTGGTAGCTGTGGAAAACCTTTGGACTGAGGAAACACTTTTGAACACACTGGGGTGACATTTAGGCTGTGATAACTTTTGGGCTGTGGTGACTTTTGGGCTGAGGAAACGTATCCAAGAACACTCTGGAAAAGCACTTGGACTCTGGGCTCTTTGACTCTGGCTTTGAAACATCTAACTTGCCACACGAGGTTACAGCAACGCAACAAGAAAAACCTAACAAGATGCCTCGGAGTCACTGAAAAACCAACAATCATCCAGCGCTGACTCAAGGAAAAAACTTATTTACCATCAAAACGTCGACCAGTGATAATACCGAAGACACCGCAACCAGCCAAAGAATCCACAAGATTGAGGAGAGAGAAAGCAGTGTGCAACTGGTCTAAACTGTAGAGAAATCCTTTGGTGAGCATAGTCCCTGCAATTTCAGAGCCTAGCTTAGTTAGTGTAGTGGTGGGAGCTGTTTTTTTTTTCATTGCATAACCTTTGTACCCGTTGCGTATACGTTTTCCCCCTTTTTCTGTACATTTTGTTATATGCTATTAAGTTAATTAGTGTGGTGTGCTATTTTCTAAATAAAATATTTGTTCTTGCACCAAACAGTTGTCTGTCTACATCTATCACATCCCCTAAATAATTCCAAGTCCTAGAACCAGGGAGTGTGACGATTCGAACCGTCAAGGTCAGTAAAGGCTGACAAAACCCACCATCCCCTACACTACCTTCAATGACTGATGTACCATGTCACCCAGGTCTCGTTGCATCTCCCCTTTTACTAATCTGTCACCATTCAGATAATAATCTGCCTTCCTGTTTTTGCCACCAAAGTGGATAACCTCACATTTATCCACATTATACTGCATCTGCCATGCATTTGCCCATTCAGCTAACCTGTCCAAGTCCCCCTGCAGCCTTCTAGCATCCTCCTCACAGTTCACACTGCCACCCAGCTTAGTGTTATCTGCAAACTTGGAGATATTACATTCAATTCCTTCGTCTCAATCATTCATGTATATTGTAAATAGCTGGGGTCCCAGTACTGAACACTGCAGCACCCCACTAGTCACTGCCTGCCATTCTGAAAAGGATCCGTTTATTCCCACTCTTTGCATCCTGTCTGCCAACCAGTTCTCTAGTCACATCAATACCATGTGCCTTAATTTTGCACACTAATCTCCTGTGTGGGACCTTGTCAAAAACCAAATACACCACATCCACTGGTTCTCCCTTAACAACTCTACTAGTTACATCCTCAAAAAACTCTAGAAGATTTGTCAAGCATGATTTCCCTTTCAAAATCCATGCTGACTTGGACCGATCCTGTCACTGCTTTCCAAATGCGCTGCCACTTCATCTTTAATAATTGATTCCAGCATTTTCCCCACCACCGATGTCAGGCTAACCGGTCTATAATTCGCTTTTTTCTCTCTCCCTCCTTTTTTAAAAAGTGTGGTTACATTAGCTACCCTCCAATCCATAGGAACTGAACCAGAGTCCATGGAATGTTGGAAAATGACCACCAATGCATCTACTATTTCTAGGGCCATTTCCTCAAGTACTTGGGATGCAGACTATCAGGCCCTGGGGATTTATCGGCCTTCAGTCCCTTCAGTTTCGCTAACACCATTTCCTGACTAATAAGGATTTCCCTCAGTTCCCCCTTCTCGTTAGACCTTCGGTCTCCAAGTAATTTCGGGAGGTTATTCATGTCTTCTTTAGTGAAGACAGAACCAAAGTATTTGTTCAATTGGTCTGCTATTTCCTTGTTCCCCATTATGAATTCACCTGATTCTGACTGCAAGGGACCTACATTAGTCTTCACTAATCTTTTTTTCTTCACATATCTATAGAAGCTTTTGCAGTCAGTTTTTATGTTCCCTGCAAGCTTACTTTCATACTCTATTTTCCCCCTCCTAGTTAAACCTTTTGTCCTCCGCTGCTAAATTCTAAATTTCTCCCAGTCCTTAGGTTTGCTGCTTTTTCTGGCCTCTTCCTTGGACTTAACACTTTCCCTAATTTCCCTTGTTAGCCACGGTTGAGCCACCTTCCCTTTTTTATTCTTACGCCACACAGGGATGTACAATTGTTGTAGTTCATCCATGTGATATTTAAATGTCTGCCATTGCCTATCCACCATCAACCCTTTAAGTATCATTCTCCAGTCTATCCTAGCCAGTAGAATTGGTTTTGGCTGTTAGGCTGTCTGTCCACCTACTGTCTGTGAAATAAAGCAGCTTAACACTGCCAATCTGCTTGTCTCATCAAGTGTTTCAGTCTGTCTTTGAAAAGATTTGAAGGACTAATAAGAGGGCACATGCGAAAGGCATGATTTTCAGTTCAGTTCAAGAGTCCTATTGTTACACCCTTGGGTTACACTATCATATAATTAAATATTAGGCAGTAAAGGCGGTAAACTCCTGACTTCAATGGAAAGAAACAATCAGGAGAGGTGTAAAACGGGCTGCCCATTCTCTATCATCCAGTTTCTGCCCAGTGAAAAAAGTTAAAATGATCCCAAATGACAATGGTATCAAAGTGGCTCATCAACCCTTCAGATCTGGCAAATATGCAACTGTAAAGAAAATAATATTTTACATCTCGACAGTGTACAATTTTGAAAGCACTGAAACAAAAATAAAGTGCCTCAAGCAGAGAACGAGGACAAAGAAGACTACATACTGGCCCCAAACTTTCTGTGGCTGGGTTACGTTTAAGCCTATTGAATTCAACCTTTAAAATCTGGTTGGGAGGGCCATGGGCAGAACTTCCGTCCTCCGTTCAACATCAAGGGGCATGTCGGGGGGATGTCCATGCCTTCCTCAGAAAAATATTTCATTTACACCCTTGAAAGGTATCAATGGAACTGGGCATGGGTCTGCGCCTGGGCAGGACCGGAACCAATGTCCTAGGCGTTTGCGAGTGCTGTTGGGGAGGGGTTAAAATAATATGGCAGGGGGATGGGAACCTATGCAGGGAGACAGAGGGAAGTAGAATGGGGGCAGAAGCAAAAGATTGAAAGAAAAAAAGTAAAAGTGGAGGACAGAGAAACCCAAGGCAAAAATCAAAAAGGGCCACATTACAGCAAAATTCTAAAGGGGCAAAGTGTGTTAAAAAGACAAGCCAGAAGGCTCTGTGCCTCAATGCGAGGAGTATTCGTAATAAGGTGGATGAATTAACTGCGTAGGCAGCAATTAACGAATATGATATAATTGGCATCACGGAGACATGACTTCAGGGTGACCAAGGCTGGGAACTCAACATCCAGGGGTATTTAACATTAGGAAGGATAGACAGAAAGGAAAAGGAGGTGGGGTAGCGTTGCTGGTTAAAGAGGAAATTAACGCAATAGCAAGGAAGCATATTAGCTTGGATGATGTGGAATCTGTATGGGTAGAGCTGCGGAATACCAAAGGGCAGAAAATGCTAGTGGGAGTTGTGTACTGACCACCAAACAGTAGTAGTGAGGTTGGAGACAGCATCAATCAAGAAATTAGGGATACGTGCAATAAAGGTACAGCAGTTATCATGGGTGACTTTAATCTACAGTAAGATTGGGCTAACCAAACGGGTAGCAATGCGGTGGAGGAGGATTTCCTAAAGTGTATTAGGGATGATTTTCTAGACCAATATGTCGAGGAACCAACTAGAGGGCTGCCCATCCTAGACTGGGTGATGTGTAATGAGAAAGGACTAATTAGCAATCTTGTTGTGCGAGGCCCCTTGGGGAAGAGTGACCATAATTTGGTAGAATTCTTTATTAAGATGGAGAGTGACACAGTTAATTCAGAGACTAGGGTCCTGAACTTCAGAAAAGGTAACTTCGATGGTATGAGACGTGAATTGGCTAGAATAGACTGGAGAATGATACTTAAAGGGTTGACGGTGGATAGGCAATGGCAAACATTTAAAGATCACATGGATGAACTTCAACAATTGTACATCCCTGTCTGGAGTAAAAATAAAACGGGGAAGGTGGCTCAACCGTGGCTAACAAGGGAAATTAAGGATAGTGTTAAATCCAAGGAAGAGACATATAAATTGGCCAGAAAAAGCAGCAAACCTGAGGACTGGGAGAAATTTAGAATTCAGCAGAGGAGGACAAAGGGTTTAATTAGGAGGGGGGAAATAGAGTATGAGAAGAAGCTTGCCGGGAACATAAAAACTGACTGCAAAAGCTTCTACAGATATGTGAAGAGAAAAAGATTAGTGAAGACAAATGTAGATCCCTTGCAGTCAGATTCAGGTGAATTTATAATGGGGAACAAAGAAATAGCAGACCAATTGAACAAATACTTTGGTTCTGTCTTGACGAAGGAAAACACAAATAATTTTCCGGAAATACTAGGGGACCGAGGGTCTAGCGAGAAGGAGGAACTGAAGGAGTTAGATATGGCCCTTATGGCTAAAGGGATCAAGGGGTATGAAGAGAAAGTAGGAAAGGGGAAAGGGGTACTGAGGCGAATGATCAGCCATGATCTTATTTAATGGTAGTGCAGGCTCGAAGGGCCGAATGACCTACTCCTGCACCTATTTTCTATGTTTCTATGTTTCTATGTTTCTTCTCATGGCCACAAACCTTCACTGGAATAAAGTAATCAATCCCAGAGGAGATTGATTATTTTCTCTTGTTCGCCCCTGTGCTTGCTGACTACATTGGCCCCGGTTAAGCAATGCCTCAATTTCAAAATTCTCATCCTTGTTTTTAAATCCCTCCATGGCCTCGCCCCTCCCTATCTCAGTAATCTCCTCCAGCCCCACAACCGCCCGAGATGTCTGCGCTCTTCTAATTCTGACCTCTTGAGCATCCCTGATTATAATCGCTCAACCATTGGTGGCCGTGCCTTCTATTGCCTAGGCCCTAAGCTCTGGAATTTCCTGCCTAAACTTCTCCGCCTTTCTACCTCTCTTTCCTCCCTCAAGAAGCTCCTTAAAATCTGCCTCTCAGGCCAAGCTTTTGGTCATCTGCCCTAATTTCTCCTATGCAGCCCAGTGTTAATTTTTTAATCTCATAATACTCCTGTGAAGCGTCTAGGAACATGTCACTATGTTAAAGGCGCTATATAAATACACGGGGCTGGATTTACTGTCTTGTGATGCCCCTGTTAGTGCCCTGGAGATGCGGCAATGACGACGGTAAGCAGTTCCCGGCCGATGGCCACCTTCCAGCTCCCTACCGGGACATTCGATGCCGGTTGAGACGGGACACGGAGCATTACCGCCTGGAAGAGGCGAGCCGGTGTGCAATGCCCCTGGCTGCCCCTGGTTGCCGCCCGATGTTTGGCTGCCGCCCGATCCGTAGCACTCCGCAGAGCGCCCTGGTGAGATCATCATCATAGGCAGTCCCTCGGAATCGAGGAAGACTTGCTTCCACTCTAAAAATGAGTCCTTAGGTGACTGAACAGTCCAATACAAGAGCCACAGTCGCTGTCATGTTCCCTGGTGGGAATGCCTGTGAAAGCTGGCGGTCCGAGCTGTCCTGGCCTTAGTGAGATAAGTAATGTAGACCTCAGGTAAGTGTGATCGTTTATTATTTTTTTTTGCGATTTATGTTGTGGTGGCATGAGTTATTTATTGGGAATGTTTTTGCTGTTTTTTTTCAGGTTCTTTTTTCCCCCTCAGGCCTCTCTTAGAGCATTCCTAGCATCCTAAAATACTCCGCACCAGACTTAGGGCCCAGCTGATAAATTTTGCTAACTGAGGCACAAACTGTTCCCGGGTGCAAACTTTAATGCCCCGGCATCATTACCACCTCAAAATGAGCAGAACCGAAAACCCAGCCTAAGTTGTTTTTGTTGTTGTTGTTGTTGTTGAAGTGGATTCAGTGGGAGCCAAATTGTTTTAAATAAAAATATTTTTTTCTTCCGCCAATTCAGGCTTCCAGAGGTCTGTCCTCCACTTTCGAAGGGCAAATCAGCTTGAACCAGGCAGCTGCCGATAAAGTACCTTTGAACGTGACAGCGGCCTGTCCCAGCTATGCAAATTATCTTGCCTCTGGTATTTGAGACACAATCTCAGGCCTTGGATAAGGATCGGTGCTTATGACAGCAAAGCAGGGCCCCAGGAATTCTGAACCACTGTGTCTGACCGTGCTGTAGTAATTTAGGCAATTTTTTATGCTGACTTCAATTTGACATCTTCCTTGGTGTTTTCACAGAAGAGTTGTTATTTTCTCCAAAGCACAGCATGTAACTGACCAAACATAGAAACATAGACATAGAAACATAGAAAATAGGTGCAGGAGTAGGCCATTCGGCCCTTCTAGCCTGCACCGCCATTCAATGAGTTCATGGCTGAACATGCAACTTCAGTACCCCATTCCTGCTTTCTCACCATACCCCTTGATCCCCCTAGTAGTAAGGACTTCATCTAACTCCTTTTTGAATATATTTAGTGAATTGGCCTCAACAACTTTCTGTGGTAGAGAATTCCACAGGTTCACCACTCTCTGGGTGAAGAAGTTTCTCCTCATCTCGATCCTAAATGGCTTCCCTCTTATCCTTAGACTGTGACCCCTGGTTCTGGACTTCCCCAACATTGGGAACATTCTTCCTGCATCTAACCTGTCTGAACCCATCAGAATTTTAAACGTTTCTATGAGGTCCCCTCTCATTCTTCTGAACTCCAGTGAATACAAGCCCAGTTGATCCCATCTTTCTTGATAGGTCAGTCCCGCCATCCCGGGAATCAGTCTGGTGAACCTTCGCTGCACTCCCTCAATAGCAAGAATGTCCTTCCTTAAGTTAGGAGACCAAAACTGTACACAATACTCCAGGTGTTGCCTCACCAAGGCCCTATACAACTGTAGCAACACCTCTCTGCCCCTGTACTCAAATCCCCTCGCTATGAAGGCCAACATGCCATTTGCTTTCTTAACCGCCTGCTGTACCTGCATGCCAACCTTCAATGACTGATTTACCATGACTCACTCAGCAAATAAACATCTAATCAACAAAGCTTTTTTTACTGAAAAGTGAAACCTATCACACTGAGGAGGGACGGTGAGAGGAAGGGTCATCGACCTGAAACATTAACTTTGTTTCTCTCTCCCCAGATGCTGCCTGACCCGCTGAGATGTCCAGCATTTTCTGATTTTATATCTGAGATTTTGATGCCTTCCATGTGAAGATGACACATCAAGTATCTTACTGTTTTACTGGAACCTCTGATTTGGACAATTGTTGAACAAACATTCCCATTGTTTCACTTCACAAAAGAGACCTACTGCCAGAATGCTTGCAGGGAATTACATCTTGAATTTTGTTTGTTATTTAAATTTGCGATTCCCTTTTAACGTATTTTTTACTCGTGTCCTTGCTTGGGTCTCCTTTTGCCAGACACCAACTTGTGTTTACGCAAGAGACCAGTAGGGCAACCTGCTCCCATTTCTCTACCTGTACCTCTCTGGAGCCAACCAGTAGGTGCTGCACGGAAGCAGTTCAGCTAACTCTTCTTCCTTGTGAAAAGCACCTGACCTTTGCCAAACATTCTTTACAGTTCACGGATGAGATAGAGCTGGTAACTGAGAGGGTGGAAGATCAAGGGTGAAAACCCATGTGTGTTGGGACTCCACCCTACCCATGAGTATCCATTTTTAACTGAAAATTACGAAAGTAAAAGTGTTTGTCTATTGTAAATAAGGAGTCGACTAATAACCAGCATGAGGATTGAAGTGACCTTGGATGGACAGCCTTGAGCTTTCACTCTGACTTGTAAAAACTGTAAGAATACAGGTACAACGTCTCAAATCCGGCAATCTTGGGATCGAGACCGTGCCAGTTTTCGGATTTTTATAGATTTCGGACACGATAAACATTGAAGACAATGGCGGCACTTTGTACCCAGAACACTCCGTGAGGTAGACTAAGCCCCATCAATGCTGCAGGGGCCTGGTGCGCAGGCGCAGGTCTCGCACGTGTGCAGTGCTGCCAGTCGGGTAATGGTGGCGGGAGGTGGAGAGAAGATGCCGGAGTGGGGGCAGGAGGAGGAGCAGGCGACGGGGTGCAGAAGAGCCTGCGATAAAGCTACTGAGACAGACAAAGTACTAATAGTGGCATGGGTCAGGTCGGATTTTATTTTACTGAATATCAAATGGGATTTTATCAAAACAAATTCTCAAAAATGTCCGTTTTTTAGACAATAATTCCGGATTTCATTTTATTGAATATCAAATGGGATTTTCTCAAAAATGTCCAGTTTTCAGACAATTCTGGTTTTTGGACAGTCGGATTTGAGACGTTGTACCTGTAATGTCAAAGACAAACCTGAGAAATTGTAATAAAGTGGCTAAGAACCCACTGAAAATAAAACTGAAATTACAGTTTGTTAACAGAATATCTCCCCTCAAAAAATTGACATTCTGTAGCAGTTTTACGTCACTCAAGTACAAACCTTTGAAAAGAAAAGGCTCAAGTCCCGATGTAGCAGTACTATAGTTGAGTTCATACCTTCTACAAGGAAATACTCCACTTCTCCATGAACACCTTCATCTTTATCCTGAGCAAGGAGCTGGTAGACAAAGCTTCCCAGTACAGCATCAGGAGATACCACAGCCAGGAATGGGAAAGGAAGCATGGTCCATTCAGGAGCATTGTCATTGACATCACTAACCACCACCTCAATGTGCAGCAGATACCAGTCCTGTCCTGAAAACAGAAAACCATACACAATGTAATTAAGTCAATTATACTTATAGAGCACCTTTTACATAACAAAGCACTTCACAGAGGCAAGAATAACTGGACACAGAGAGGAGGAAAATGTTTGCGCATGATGACTGAAGACATGATCAGAGAGATCGGTTTAAAGGAGGCTTTTAAAGGAGGAGAGTTACAAAGGCAGAGGTGTTTAGACAGGACATTCCAGAGCTGGGGCTGAAATGGTTGAAGTGCAGAGCTGAGAAAAGGGGAGATGCAAAGGAGGGCAAAGTCAATAATGAGGTTGTGAAGATATGGAGGGATTTGTAGATGAGGAAATAGAGTTTGAAATCAATGCTTGGGGGATAGAGAGCCACAGAAGGTTGGCAAGCACAGGGGTAATGCAGGAAGGAAACTTAGAGCAGGATATCATATATTACGTCCCCCTCACCAAAATTGGTTGTCGATCAGTTGAGTAGGTGTCGGGTTGGGTCTGCTCTGCTTAAGATGAAATGTAATTATTTTTATAATGTATCAGTATTTGTTACTATGGAGCCAGGAGAAGTAAGAATATTTTCTCAACTTCACATACTCGTGGGGTGGGGGGAGAGATCATGGGGGGGAGGGGGAAGAGATCATTGCGGGGGGGAGAGATCATGGGGGGGAGAGATCATGGGGGTGGGGAGAGATCCTGGTGGGGGGAGAGATCATGGGGCGGGGGGGAGAGACTCTGGTGGGGGGAGAGATCATGGGGTGGGGGGGAGAGATCATGGGGTGGGGGGAGAGATCATGGGGTGGGGGGAGAGATTACGGGGGCGGGGAGAGATCCTGATGGGGGGAGAGATCATGGGGTGGGGGGGAGAGATCATGGGGTGGAGGGGAGAGATCATGGGGGCGGGGAGAGACCCTGGTGGGGGGAGAGATCATGGCGGGGTTGGGGGGGGGGGGGAGAGATCATGGGGGGGGGAGAGATCCTGGTGGGGGGAGATATCCTGGTGCGGGGGAGAGATCCTGGTGGGGGGGGGAGATATCCTGGGGTGTGGGAGAGATCATGGGGGGGGTGGGGGGAGAGATCATGGGGGGCGGTTCTGAAAATCGCAGGGAGGGAGGGAGGCAGATTGTGACAGATTTGTTTGAAGAGCTGGTGGGAAGCACTCCTGTTCCTTCTGGCCCTCAAGCAGTGCTGGAAAAGTGCTTTCCCGCTGCAGCCAGCAGCTCCCCCCTCCCATCAGCTGCCTGATTTCCCAAGCCCTGGGGAACGTGCAATGCAGCCGTGAAATTCAAATTGACGATAAAATCTGAGACATGTTGCCTCATTTATATAATATAATTAGCAACTGCCTCTCAGGAGTGAGTTACTCGTTCGTCCCCAAACCCACCCCTGTTAAACCGAAAGTGGGGGCGTTTGCAGCAGATTGGGGTCAGGATTTGCATTTTTAACAATTTAACCCCACCCATGACAGTGTCTTGCCCTGGGGGGGTTAAAATCACCTCCAAAATCTATAATGTACAAAGCTTTTCTATATTATTTGGTAGAAAAGATATCAGCCTATGTCTGCATCACTTCTGTCCACAGGCTCATCGTGATCTTTTCATGAAAACATCAGTAGTGTCAGATCATCTGTATTTCTAACAGATTATATTTAAAAAGCACAATAGTATCCACAAAACTGAGACTCATTCTCGCACTTCTAGTGTACACTATACAGACTTATGTCATTGCTGCTTTGCATAAAACTTTTGCATCATTAAGCTAACATTAGTGAATGTTGCACGATGTGCCATATGCTTTTATAGCAAGTACCTGATATTTTAAAGGAAGTTCCCAGCTGTCTAATGCACTGCAGTTTCATATTTTCACAGTGCTCAAAGAGAGATTGGTTGGCATTTGACTTTATACAGCAGCCATATGTGAAATGTAACTCCGCTTGTGAAACACCAAATCGACAATACATATATTTAAGTGTTCATGGCTGGAATGTTCATGAAGTACATTATTACCACAAAGTAATGGTTTTAAACAAGACCAAAATTAAACATATCTTGTTTCTCTGTAGCTCAACTATTGAAGCACATGAAATTATCAAGCAGATCTCAGTCCATTCAAATACATCTAAGAATCTATAAAATCACCAATTTGGAATCCTCTTGCTAATTGCTTCACCAGCGTCTGTTTTGTATAAAGAAAAATTAAGGTGCAAATCCTCCAAACATAAGAAGATGCTTGTTGCTAGCGCGGTTGTGCTCTGAGAAAATCTTAGCATTTAATCTTTTTTGTGTGCTTCTTATGTTTTATAATCATGTTACTTTCAATATTTGTCTGATAATGCTCTGTCAAATTTTGTTTGATAGCACTCCTGTGATGGGCCTTGGAACATTTTTTACTACATTAAAGGCGCTATATAAATGAAAGTTATTGTTGTTGTTTCTTATCACATTTATGGACCAAGAAATGAGCCCTGAACTGGGGCGCGATCCCAGTGCAGCACACGGTGCAAACGCCTAATAAAGCTGGCGGCAGAACTACCGTAAATTGGCACGCAAGCCTTATTAAGATAATACCATTGAGCTGTCGGCACCAGGAGAGCAGCAAGATCAGCCAGTGTCTAAACCTGATTTGCATATGCAACGGGCCTAATGTCAGTCTCAGATGCGCGCCCTGGAGGCCTACTGAGCAGCTCGAACCAATATGATGGGCAGCGCACCTCCCGCGCACGGCATTTCTAGGCAATAGTACTTTAAAGCATCTTTTGCTTAGTACTCATAAGATATTTATCAGACATCACCGTGATAGTGCCTGGAATAATTCTATCCAAAATTTCACCCATGGTGAAAATGTCTTTTTAATATCAGTTTCAAGTACTTTAGTCATTCAGCTGATTTTGAGCTTGTTAGTGAGCAGAACTGGTTCAGACTTGAGCGATTCTGTCACAATTGCATTTTTGCATCATAACCCTTATCCATATAACACTAGTAGGAAATTCAGAATAGTAGAGCTGAATGCGGAGGTAGGAAGGAAATGTATCCCCTTCCCCTCTCCCAACCTGGCCAGTGCAATCAAAATTAGTTACAAATAAAAGGAGCTTACTTTGTTTCCAATAACAGTATTAAAAAAACACTAGAAATAAATGGATAAAACCATATTACAGCGGATGCTGGAAATCTGTAGTAGAAATGGAGGTTGGCTGGGAGCCAGATATTCATACTGCGATGAAGTGTAGGAATTAATCACACTTCAGATCCCAAAGGCTCAGCTGTAATTGGATTGAGCCTGAATGAGCCAAGTCCATCCTTACTCAACAGCACTGCCTGTTCCCTGGGCACCAGTACACTAACCCCTGTCGTGGGGCCCTTTGGAACTCCAGTGAGTAATCTTAGCACAGTCATCCACAAAATCACTTGAACCTGCATTCAGTGTGTTCCAAATGCGTACATCAGAACCACACGTGGACATGAGAGTCAAGGGTTGTAAAGGTCTATTTACATTACGAGTCCTAAATTACCTTTGTGTATATGAAGAGAAAACAGCTACAGCATATATATCGACAGAAATGTGATTTTCATTTTGCAATTCAAACTACACATGAATTAAAATTACTGTAAATGTCACTACAGTTTACGAGTTCAGGGTGTGTGGATATTTATAGGGAGTTATCTGTATTGTGCTCTAAAGCTGGAAAAGCAAACTGTGACATTAAACTATAGAAGAGTAATGATCTGGTATAGGTAAGCAACTTCGCATTTATCGGACTCAGCTTAGGTCTCTCTGCCTTGATCTCCCACAGCTTTTCGAAAGTCCTCTGGCTCATTATCGATTGACTCGCACCCGTGTCTAATTCCATGGATACCGGCACACCGTTTAATTTTACCTCCATCATTATCGGTTGGCTTTTTGTTAGGAACGCTATACACTTCCTCCTCGGAGCGCTCAAATGTCTCAGGCTGCATCGGCAGATCCACGCTAAATTGATCATCATCCACGTGGTGTATCGCAGTTCGCTTGCTCCGCTGTGGACACGTCCGCTGAAGATGCCCTCTGCATACACACTGCCTGAAGCGACACTGATGGGGTCAGTGATTGCCGCCACAACGCCAACACGTTGAGCTCAGATTTGCGCCCGATGGCGGGCTTTGAGAGGCTCCCGTTTTCACATACGCAGTCGACTAGGCCCTCGATGGCGAACTTTGAGCGGCTCCCGTTCTCACATACGCAGTCGAGTAGACCCTCGATGGCGAACTTTGAGGGGCTCCCGGTCTTGCAGACGCAGTCGAGTAGGCCCTGCCATGTGCAGCTCTGCCGGCCGTCGATACAATTTTGTACATCGTACTTGCCGTGGAGTTCATGCTTTGTCGCGATACCTGCTTTGTGCTTTTCTGCGTGGACATGCAAGCCTGGGCGATGGTGCTCACCTTGCTGAGGTCTCCCCAGCCAGCAGCTTACTTAAGATCGTCTCATGGTTGACCCCAATCACGAAAAAGTCACGAAGCATATTTTCCAATGCAGGCCCAAATTTGCAAGACCCTGCAAGACGTCTCAGGTCAGCAACAAATGCCACTACGTCCTAGTCTTCTGGACGAACGTACATATAGAAGCGATATCTGGATATGAGGATTCCTTCCATGGGTTTAAGGTGTTCCCGAATTAGAGCACACAGTTCTTTGTAATCCTTTTCTGTAGGAAGAGTGAGTGAGAGCAGATTCTTGATGAGTGCATAGATCGTGGGGCCACAGACGGTGAGAAGAACTGCCCTCAGCTTCTCTGCATCCTTGTCTTTGTTTAGGTCGTTTGCCACGAAATACTGATCAAGACGATCCGTGAAATCTCCCCAATCCTCTCCCTCATTGAGTCTCTCGAGAATTCCAACAGTATTCGATCGTGCTGTGCTCGCCATACTTTTGCATGGGTTCGTATTTGCCTTGTCGCCAGTTGTAATGTATGAAATGATACAATGAACTCCGTACTGTGAGCCAGTGACTAGGTGTAACCTGGTCAGTCTTTAATGGCTTCCAGAAGTGAAGATACAAAGGTGAAGTTCAGGTTATATACCGGGCCCAGCACGAGTGTACCTATGACCGTAGGACCTTCGACGGTAGTGTCCCCTGGTGGTGGGCAGACCTTATGTACATATATTACAACTGAGAGCTATAAAGGTTAATGGATTGGAGTCAATTGTGCTGTAAAAAGAAATTATTGTTAAAGCTATCAGGAATCATTGACTTGAAGCTTTCTGCTTCTGTGTTGGTGAGTGTATAAGGTTATACAAGATAGTATGAAAAGGTGGCAGAACAAATCTTGGACAAATTGAAAAGGAGAATAATCTAATAGAAATGGAAAGGCTGCCCCACACTGCCAGCTATAAAATGCAGTAAGGGTACAGAGGTTTGTCTGAAGGTCTCTCTGAGGCATATGGCTTTCTGCTTTGTATTTGAAGTAATTGATGGTCTGATATGCAGATTTCTGTTAAAGACTATCCAAATTCCAAAGAAAGTTTGGATCCCAAGAATACGTGTAGTCATAATGTGATCTCTACTGCACTCCAAGTTCCCGTTATATAACACAGATCCATAAAAATTACAGTTGTAGAAACATGAGCAATGTTCCTGCTGAGATTGAAGTCACACAGGCAATGCTGTAACTACAAATCATTCAGACATTGACTATAAACACAGCTCAGTAAAATCCGTAACCTTTTTTCTTAACTAATAGGTATGATTTGTCGTGTGCTGCCTCAGCTCATTTTGAAGCAAAAAAGTGGTTTCCTTAAATATCATTTAATTTTTCTTAAGTTTAATGAGATGTGTTTTCTGCATCTTACATGTTTCTTTCATTTTTTTATTGTTCTCCCTAATTATTTACATCCCAAAACTTAACATACATCCAAAGCTTAAGTATGGAGTAAAACTCCTCTGAAATATTGGATTTGAGTATATTATACTACTATAAATTAGAATTATTCACACACATACTGGTCTGCATGAATAAGGCATATTAAATAAAATTTTACTTAATCTTTCTGTTAACGCACTCCAGTATTGAAGCACATATCAGCCAGCAAGTTCAGGGCAAGAAGAGGAACGGTGTAAGTTGCGAATCTCCAGAACTTGCTGGTCCCCCATTTGCCTCGCATAAACAGCATCTCGCCCTTAGCCTCCCCATTGTTTTTAAGAACTTGTTGAATGTTCACATTAATTGCCCATTAAATTTGCCGCAAAAAGTTAGGGCTCATAATTCATAACATAAGTACCCTTTTAACGATGTGATAATTGTTAATGCAGTATCAATTAATCTCTCTGGCTCAGAAAGAAAGAAAGACAGACTTGAACTTATATAGCGCCTTTCACAACCACCTGACGTCCCAAATGCTTTATAGCCAATTAAGTACTTTTTTGAAGAGTAGTCACTGTTGTAATGTAGGAAATGCAGCAACCAATTTGCACGCAAGCAAGCTCCCACAAACAGTAATGTGATAATGACCAGATAATTTGTTTTTTTGTTATGTTGATTGAAGGATAAATATTGGCCAGGACACCAGGGATAACTCCTATTATGTTCAGAATAACTCTACAAGACTGTATGCTGTAAGCTCAACTGATGTGACCTTAGTCTCTTTAATCAAACTCCAGAGTGCTGAAGCAGCATGGCAGACAACCTTTTATACTTGCTTGACCCTTGGGCCTCCAACAGGTGCGTCCCCCGGTGGCAAGTCTTACACTATTATAAAATTTACATACATAACATCACTCCCCCCAAAGTCTTAGATACAAGTTATTTACAAGTTAAGGCGATTCGGGGCTCTTCGTTCCCAAGTTGATCGCCTGAGTTGATGTCGTTGCACAGGTGAGTTGGTCAAATCATTGCTGCACTGCGGCGCGGCTGGTCTGATCGGACTGTCGGGCATGGTGGGTTCATCCTCATGATTGACAGCGAGGTCGATTGCTGGTTGGATGTGTGTTAGTGGATCAATGATGGTAATGTCCTCTTCAAACTGTTCTTAGTTGTTAGTGAATCGCACTTTGGTCTAATCCAAATGCTTTCTGCACGTCTGTCCATTCAGAAGTTTGACCACAAACACTCTATTCCCCTCCTTGGCTAAAACAGTGCCAGCAACCCATTTGGGTCCATGACCCCAATTAAGAACAAATACAGGGTCATTAACCTCAATGTCACGCGATACAGCCGCGTGATCATGGAAAACGTTATGCCGGTGACACCTGGTTTCTACATGATTATTGCGATCCGGGAGGATTAAGGAGAGCCTGGTCTTGAGTGCTCTCTTCATTAACACTTCTGCCGGGGGAAGCCCGGTAAGCGAGTGGGGTCGCATCCGGTAGCTGAGCAGAACCCGAGATAACCGGGTCTGTAGGGAACTGTCCATCATGTATTTCAAGCTCTGCTTGATAGTTTGGACTGCCCGTTCTGCTTGACCGTTGGATGTTGGCTTAAACGAGGCAGACCTGACATGTTTGATGCTATTGCGGGTCATGAACTCGTTGAATTCCGAGCTGGTGAAACATGGTCCATTGTCACTAACAAGGACGTCGGGCAAACCATGGGTGGCGAATATGGCCCGGAGGCTTTCAATGGTGGCAGTGGTCATACATGATGACATTATTACACATTCAATCCATTTAGGGTAAGCGTCCACTGCTACTAGGAACATCATTCCTAAAAAAGGGCCAGTGAAATATACGTGGACCCTGGACCACGGTTTGGAGGGCCATGACTACAGACTCAGTGGGGCCTCCTTTGGTGCATTGCTCAACTGTGAGCAAGTGTTACATTGGTGTACGCATGATTCCAATTCCGAGTCAATGCCGGGCCACCAAACGTGCAACCTGGCGATAGCCTTCATCATGACTATGCCTGGGTGGGTACTGTGTAGGTCGCGTATAAACGTTTCCCTGTCTTTTTTTGGCAAAACCACGCGATTCCCCCATAGGAGACAATCCGATTGGATGGACATTTCATCCTTGCATCGGTAAAATGGCTTAATTTCATCTTACATTTCCCCGAGAAAGCCGGCCAGCTCCCATTAAGAATGCAGTTTTTTACTAGTGATAGCACAGGGTCCTGGCTAGTCCAGGTCCTGATCTGGCGAGCCGTGGCGGGTGACCCCTCGCTTTCAAAAACATCCATTACAAGAAGCAAGTCTGCGGGTTGCGCCATTTCCACCCCGGTGGTGGGCATGGCCTGTGGCGGATTACATAGTCATACGCAGATAAGGTTAGTGCCCATCTTTGGATGCGGGACGAAGCATTGGTGTTAATACCTTTGCTTTCTGAAAACAGCGAAATGAGCAGTTTGTGGTCGGTTTTGAGCTCAAACTGGAGTCCAAATAGATATTGGTGCATTTTCTTAACCCCGTATATGCATGCTAATGCTTTTTTCTCAACCATACTGAAGGCTCTTTCAGCCTTAGATAAACTTCTGGACGCATATGCAACCGGTTGCAGTTTGCCTGACACATTGGCTTGCTGTAACACACAACCGACTCCGTATGAAGATGCATCACAAGCTAGTACTAAACGTTTACACAATAATACAATACAATACAAGTAACTTGTTAGAACGTAGCAGGTTTCTGGCCTTATCGAAGGCTGTCTCTTGAGATTTAGCCCAAACCCAGTCATCACTCTTACGTAGCAATAAATGCAAGGTTTCAGCAAAGTTCTCAACCCGGGTAGAAAGTTAGCAAAATAGTTGAGGAGTCCCAAGAACAAACGCAGCTACGTCACATTCTGTGGTCTGGGTGCATTCTTGATGGCCTCTGTCTTAGAGTCCGTGGGTCTGATGCCGTCCGCCGCAATCATTCTCCCCAAAAATTCGACCTCTGGCGCCAGGAAAACACACATGGAGCGTTTCAGCCTGAGTCGCACTCTGTCCAGTCGCTTTAGAACCTCTTCCAGGTTGTGCAAGTGTTCGGTGGTGTCACGACTAGTGATCGGAATGTCGTCTTGAAACACAACGGTGCGCGGAACTGATTTCGGCAGATTCTCCATGTTCCTCTGGAAGATGGCAGCAGCCGAGCGAATCCCAAAAGGGCATCTATGGCATATGAACAGTCCTTTGCGCGTGTTGATGCACGTCAATCTTTTCGAAGATTCAGCCAGCTCCTGTGTCATGTAAGCAGAGATTAGATCCAGCTTGGTAAACGACTTCCCCCCCGCTAACGTTGCGAACAGGTCCTCTGCTTTTGGTAGTGGGTACTGGTCCTGTAACAAAACTCGGTTGATCGTTACCTTGTAGTCCCCGTAGATTCTGACCGTGCCAACGCTTTTAAACACCAGAGCAATTGGACTGGCCCACTTGTTGAACTCAACTGGCGATATAATTCCCTCTCATTGAAGTCTGTCCAGCTCAATCTCGACTTTCTCCCGCATCATATATGGAATCGCTCGGGCCTTGTGATGAACGGGCCGTGCATCAGGGACTAGATGGATCTGCACTTTGGCACCTGTGAAGTTGCCAATGCCTGACTCAAATAGCGACGGAAATTTGTTTAGCACTTGAGCGCACAAGGCGTCATCCACCGAAGACAGTGCTTTGATGTCGTCCCAGTTCCATCGGATCTTTCCTAGCCAGCTACTGCCGAACAGCATTGGGCAATCACCTGGTACAATCCACAGTGATAAGTTATGCTCAGCTCCATTGTACGATACCTTCACTGCCGCACTGCCAATGACTGGATGAGCTCTTTGGTGTAAGTGCGCAGCTTGGTTTGAACCGGGCTTAATTTTGACCTTTGTGCCTTGTTGCCCCACAGTTTCTCAAAAGCCTTCTGTCTCATAATTGACTGACTCGCCCCCGTGTCCAATGCCAAGGAAACTGGAATGCCGTTTAATTTGACTTTCAACATTATCGAGGGCTTTTGGTGGTGAAGATGTGTACCCCATAACTTTCTCTTCAGCCTCGGGTTGAGTTGCCTCTCTTACTCATTCAGGTGATCCACGCCGGATCGGACATCTTCTGTGGACTCTGCCACGTGGTGAGTCGCAGCACGTCTGCACATTCGCTGCAGGTGCCCCATTGTTCTGCAGCCTTTGCACACGTAGTGCTTCAATCGACATTGGTGGGCTCTATGATTACCCCCGCAGTGCCAACATGGTGTTAATGGATTCGCATTCACACCCCACGGTGGACTCTAAGTCATCCTAGGTCTGGCCTCTGCAGGCGTGTAGGCCCTGCCATGTACAGTTCTGCCTGCTGAAGGCGTTATTTTATGCACAGTACTTGCTGGTGAGCTTCGATGCTGAGAAGATATCTGCTTAGTGTTATCGTTCATGGATATGAAAGCCTGGGCTATCGTGATGGCCTTGCTCAGATCTAGGGATTCGGCAGGCAGCAGTTTGCGAAGAGTGACCTCGTGGCCAATTCCAAGCACGAAAAAGTCCCGCAACATTTCACCCAAAAATCCAGCAAATTCGCATTGTCCCGTTCTGGCCCTCGGATAAAAAGCGATACCTGGCCATTAAGATGCTCTCCTTTGGCTTGAGGTGTTCCCGAACCAGCATGCACAACTCTGCATATGTCTTGTCCATTGGTTTCATCGGTGCTTGCAGATTTTTCATGAGGCCATATATCGTGGACCCACAAACGGTGAGGAGAATTGCCCTGCGCTTGACCGCGTTACTGTCTGTATCCATCTCGTTGGCCATGAAGTACTGGTCAAGACTCTCAATGAAGGCTTCCCAATCATCACCCTCAACAAATCTCTCAAGAATGGCAGCCATAACCGCGTGAACGTTTGTGATCTGTTACTCGTCGCCAATTATTATGTTCAGAATAACTCCACAAGACTGTATGCTGTTAGCTCAAACTGATGTGACCTTAGTCTCTTTAATCAAACTCCAGCGTGGGAGACAACCTTTTATACCTGCTTGCACGGGGTGTGCAGGTGACCCTTGCATCTCCAACAGGTGCGCCCCCTGATGGCAAGTCTTACACTATTATAAAGTTTACATACATAACATCTCCCGTGCTTTTCTTTGAATTAGTGTCATGGGATCTTTTACATCCACTTAAGAAAGCAGACGGGACCTCGGCTTAACGTCTCATGCGAAAGATGGCACCTCCAACAGTGCAGCACTCCCTCAGCACAGCTGGAGTGTCAGCCGAGATTTTTCATGCTCAAGTCCATGGAGTGGGACTTGAACCCACAACCTGCTGACTCAGAGGCGAATGTGCTACCCACTGAGCCAGAGCTGACACTTAAGGGAACAATTTAAATTGCTGTGGCTCATTCCTGCATGTAGTAAATTCTTCTTCAAAATTTAAAAAGTTTCTAATTTAAAATGTTTATTTTTTCCTCGCTTTTCCTTTCTGTCTCATTTTCTCTCTCTTAATCCAATCTTTCTTTCCCTCTCTTTATTTCTCTTACTGTCCTGATTTGGCTCTAATTTATCTACTCTAATTAATCTCTTTCTCCGATGTTCCTCTCTTTCTTTATCAATCTTTGGTTATGAATCAATAGTTAAGGATATAGACTGTTCTCATTGTTCACTAAAGTCCCAGATGCCCGTTTGCCCATTGCCCTCAGCTCGCACTTCCAGCAACTTATGGCACAAATTATATTCGAGCTGAAAGATGCAGGAAAAAGTCTAACCAATGACGCACGATTTGGACATTCCTTCAGTCACGTTGGTCTGAGTACACACAATGCACCTCTGCTTTCCTTTAAAATTCAGATTGCCACGAAACATGCAGTTTGACATTATCTTGAGTTTTAGGTTAATGATTTTAGGTTTAATCCCTAGCCTATGTGTCAGTCTGTTATTTGATTTTTGTAAGTAAGCCCAAAGTTTGGTCGTTCACTTCCTGGAATGTATTATAATTTGTATAAATGTTATTAAGAACCTTATAATCACACCTCTCAAGATCATGGAAGCATGGAAACATTTTTGAAACAGATTATTTAATATCCGCGGCTTTTGTTTTGGGCTGGGAAAAATCGTATTTTTACAAGGGTGATTTTCAGTTTGGGCGCAGGTGGAAAACTGATTTGGAGAGCGGCCACCCTATTGTTATTTCCCAGTGCTAACGTGTTGTTCGGCTCAGTGTGGGTGCTGGCTGTTTTCCCGCCATCCCACAAACAGCGATCTGCAGCGGGTCACACATTTGGTGCCCACAACTAGCCAGCGATATGCTAATAAGGTCTGGCTCTCAAAAACCTGTAAACCCAAGGATATGCAAAAAAACTAGATGCCTTCAGAAAATAGCCGTCTCCAGCCTTTGTATTCAATCAGTGCTGGCTTCTGCTGGACCTCTGCAGGTTACACTGAAAGAATGAATGGAAGCAGGAAGAGTGCTTATTCGATTAAGTCAACTTTTGTTGAGCAGTAATGAGCACAACTGTTCTCGCTGAATCATCAGTTCATTGGTGGTGCACAACAAATCTGCAAGTTACACAACACATTTAAAAATATTTTGCTTGAATCTTTGTAAACGTGATGATGCTAAAAGAAATATCTCAATATAGAGCATTATACTAGTACAGTATTAAACAGCTTTCATCAATTCACTCCTCTTAAATTCATTGACCTGAACATTAAAGGGCTCCATAGTTTTAATAATAGTTTTCAAGGAATGGCTAACCCAGTGTAACAACTTACAAAATGTTATTTGTGTTGACACCGCACTGTGCGCATCAACTTCAAATGTATGACATTTTATATAAACAACACTTTATACAGATTAAGGATATGGTACACGACAGTTGCCTTCCTTTGACAGGTTAAATTTTCTTTTGTAATGCACAAACATATCCTGCAACACATACAAGCACTAATATTGTTTTGTCCTCTTTTGTACTTCATGAAAGCATTAATTTGAAACATTGATCAGCCACTTTGCAAACCAAATGCCTCTTTCCTTCTAATTCTGCAAAATTATGGATATGGTGAGATCTATTTGAACAGGGTCTGAAGTGTTCTGCAGAGCAATAATAGCTGTTGCAGCACTGAACTACAAAGAAAGCAAGGCTTTGGTGTAAAGAGCTGTAGAGGGAAGACATGCAAAAACATTAGAGATGAGATGTTAACCTCCTGGGCAGGTTATTTAGAATGGATTATGTGCACTGCGTCCGATAAATAGCTAGTGACTGCCAGGATATTGGTTTCCAAAGCAAATAATTATTGGCCTTTGTCAAAAGTTAAATGCTGACTTAGAATCAGATTCTGAGATGAGCACTGCTTTGCCTGTGGATCTGAGTGGTCTCACCTTTTATGCTGCTGGCACTTTTTGTGCTGCTGCCTGTAACCTTGACATTGTAAAGCAAAGCCAGACCACAACATCAATTGCACAAAGCCAGCAACTGCTGGATAGTGGAGCACCATTTATCTTTTCTCAGCACATGGGAGCAACAACAGAACAGAAGGCATTTCATGTTGCTGTTGACTTCTGTACAGTTCTGATAATGAAAGCTTGCACTCATGTAAAAATATGTGCACTTCCTACAGTTGTCACCTTATTGAATATTGGGAAGACCGAAGCCATTGATTTCAGTCCTCGCCACAAACTCCGTTCCCTAGCCACTGACTCCATCATTCTCCCTAACTTCTGTCTGAGGCTGAACCACACTGTTCGCAACCTTGGTGTCATATTTGACCCTGAAATGAGTTTTCGACCACCTATCCGCAGCATAACTAAGACCGCCTATTTCCACCTCCATAACATCGCCCGACTCCGCCCTTGCCTTAGCTCATCCCCTGCTGAAGCCCCCATCCATTCCTTTGTTAGCTCTAGACTTGACTATTCCAACACACTTCTGGCTGGCCTCCCACATTCAACTCTACGTAAACTAGAGGTGATCCAAAATGTGGCTGCCCGTGCCTTAACTCACACCATCACCCATCACCCCTTTGCTCACTGACCCACATTGGCTTCCGGTTAAGCAACGCCTTGAGTTCAAAATTCACATCCTTATTTTCAACTCCCTCCATGGCCTCACCCCTTCTATCTCTGTGATCTCGTCCAGCCCCACAATCAATCCTCCTCCCCCCGAGATGTCTGTGCTCCTCAAATTCCGCCCTCTTGAGCATCCCTGATTATAATCGCTCAACCATTGGTGGCCGTGCCTTCTATTGCGTAGGCCCTAAGCTCTGGAACTCCCTGCCTAAACCTCTCTGCCTCTCTACCTCTCTTTCCTCCTTCAAGACGCTCCTTAAAACATACTTCTTGAACAAGCTTTTTGTCACCTGCACTAATTTCTACTTATGCGGCTCAGTGTCAAATTTTTTGTCTCATAATACTCCTGTGAAGCACCTTGGGATGTTTCACTATGTTAAAGGCACGATATAAACACAAGTTGTTGTTGTCAAGTCAAGTCCAAAATTAGTCAAGAAAAAGGGTTCGATCGTGGCTGGAGTTCTGAAGATGCCATTGCTGATAATGAAAATTCACTGTAAACTTTACTAATGTTTACACAGACGTAAGAGAAAAATTGACTTACTTTAAACAGACTTTTCATGTGCGGTTTACATGTTAGAAATTTCCCGGAAACCGAGACCCTAAATTTCCACCAACGTACAGCTACAGCGATGCAGCACCAGAAAGTTTGAAAAGATTCAGGGCCCCACTTTAAGAACATAAGAACATAAGAAATAGGAGCAGGAGTAGGCCATTTGGCCCATCAAGCCTGCTCCACTATTTAGTAAGATCATGACTGATCTGATCATGGAATCAGCTCCATTTCCCTGCCCGCTCCCCATAACCCTTATCAAAAATTTGTCTATCTCCACCTTAAATATATTCAATGACCCAGCCTCCACAGCTCTCTGGGGCAGAGAATTCCATAGATTTGCAACCCTCTGAGAGAAGAAATTCCTCCTCATCTCAATTTTAAATGGGCGTCCCCTTATTCTGAGACTATGTCCCCTAGTTTTTGTTTCCCCTATGAATGGAAATAACCTTTCTGCATTCACCTTGTCGAGCACCCTCATTATCTTATAAGATCATACCTCATTCTTCTGAACTCTAATGTGTATAGGTCCAACCTACTCAACCTATCTTTATAAGTCAACACCCTCATCTCCGGAATCAACCTAGTGAACCTTCTCTGAACAGCCTCCAATGCAAGTATATCCTTCCTTAAATACGAAGACAAAAACTGTATGCAGTACTCTAGGTGTGGCCTTACCAATACCCTGTACAGTTGTAGCAGGACTTCTCTGCGTTTATACTCTATCCCCCTTGCAATAAAGGCCAACATTCCATTTGCCTTCCTGATTACTTGCTGTAGCTGCATACTAACTTTTTGTGTTTCATGCACAAGGACTCCCCAGGTCCCTCTGTACTGCAGCACTTTGCAATTTTTCTTCATTTAAATTGTAATTTGCTTTTCTATTTTTTCTGCCAAAGTGGATAACCTCACATTTTCCCACATTATACTCCATCTGCTAAATTTTTGCCCACTCACTTAGCCTGTCTATATCCCTCTGCAGATTTTTTGTGTCCTCCTCGCAATTTGCTTTCCCACCCATCTTTGTATCATCAGCAAACTTGGTTACATTACACTCGGTCCCTTTATCCAAGTCATTAATATAGATTGTAAATAGTTGAGGCCCCAACACCGATCCTGACTAAGGGAACCAAGGGATAGGGGGATATTTTTTTTTATTTGTTCATGGGATGTGGGCATTGCTGGTAAGGCCAGCATTTAATGCCCAACCTTAATTGAGAAGATGGTGGTGTTTTGCCTTCTTGAACCGCTGCAGTCCGTGTGGTGAAGGTACTTCCACAGTGCTGTTAGGGAGGGAGTTTCAGGATTTTGACCCAGCGACGATGAACGAACGGCGATATATTTCCAAGTGACGATGGTGTGTGACATGGAGGGGAACGTGGAGGTGATGGTGTTCCCATGCGCCTGCTGCCCTTGTCCTTCTAGGTGGTAGAGATCGCTGGTTTGAAAGGTGCTGCCGAAGAAGCACTGGCGAGTTGCTGCAGTGCATCTTGTAGATGGTACACACTGCAGCCACGGTACGTCGGTGATGGTGGGAACGAATGTTTAAGGTGGTGGATGGGTGCCAATTAAGCAGGCTACTTTGTTCTGGATGGTGTCGAGCTTCTTGAGTGTTGTTGGAGCTGCACTCATCCAGGAAGGTGGAGAGTATTTCATCGCACTCCTGATTTGTGCCTTGTAGATGGTGGAAAAGCTTTGAGGAGTCAGGAGGTGAGACACTCGCTGCAGATTACCCAGATTCTGATGTGCTCTTGTTGCCACAGTATCTATGTGGCTGGTCCAGTTAAGTTTCAGGTTAATGGTGACCCCCCAGGATGTTGATGGTGGGTGATTCGGCGATCGTAATGCCACTGAATTCAAGGGGCGGTGGTTAGACTCTCGCTTGTTGGAGATAGTCATTGCCTGGCATTTGTGTGGCATGTTTGTTACTTGCTACTTATCAGCCCAAGCCTGAATGTCGTCCAGGTCTTGCTGCATGCGGGCATGGACTGCTTCATTATCTAAGGAGTTACGAATGGCAATGAACACTGTGCAGTCATCAATGAACATCCCCACTTCTGACTTTATGATGAATGGAAGGTCATTGATGAAGCAATTGAAGATGGTTGGGCCTAGGACACTGCCCTGAGAAACTCCTGCAGTGATATCCTGGGGCTGTGATGATTGACCCACATTGCCGGCTAAATGCCAGTGTTGTAGCTGCACTTGTACAGCTTGGCTAGAGGCACGGCTAGTTCTGGAGCACAAGTCTTCAGCACTACAGCCGGGATGCTGTCAGGTCCCATAGCCTTTGCTGTATCCAATGTGCTCAGCCGTTTCTTGATATCACATGGAGTGAATCGAATTGTCTGAAGACTGGCATCTGTGCTGGTGGAGACCTCAGGAGGAGGCCGATATGGATCATCCATTCAGCATTTCTGGCTGAAGATGGTTTGAAAACGCTTCAGCCTTCTCTTTTGCACTCACGTGCTGGACTCCGCCATCATTGAGGATGGGGATATTCATAGAGCCTCCCCCTCCTGTTAATTGTTTAATGGTCCACCACCATTCACGACTGGATGTGGTAGGTCTACCGAGCTTTAATCTGAACAGTAGTATTGTGTTCTTAACAAAGATGAGACGGCACACAGGGAGGTTAAAGTAACAGTGACCTCAGTCTTTATTAAGACACTCCAGAGTGAGGAACAGGCCTTAGGGGCCGGCTTATATACAGTGCTCCCAAGGGATGCTGGGATCCCTTGGGACTTCAGGGGATGCACTCCCTGGTGGCGGAACATGGGAGTGCATGCTTTACAGATACAAAACATCACTCCCCCGCCCTCCAAAGACAAAGTGAAAACTATTTACAAGTGAGGCGGTCGGGAGCTTTTCTTTCCCTGGTGTACCGCTCGGTACAAATGTCTGTTCTAGTGTGTTGGCTATGCCCTCGCTGGGCTCGATCAGCTGGGCTGGCGTGTTGTTGGCCCTGCAGGACTGCTGGGTGAGCCTTGCCTTGCTGGGCTATTGGGCGTGATGGGTTCGATTTCCTGGTCCAGGGTGGTGTCGTTGATCCTTTGGGTGTGTGTTGTGGGCTCGAAAAAAGTTGGTGTCTGCTGTGGGTTGTTCAGGGCAGTCTGCAAATTTATCCATGTCTAGTTTAACTACAAACACCCTACTCCCTTCTTTAGCTATCACCGTGCCCGCGATCCACTTGGGACCACGTCCATAGTTTAGCACATACACAGGGTCATTCAGATCAATTTCCCGTGACACAGTGGCACAACCATCGTTTACACTTTGTTGCTGCCACCTGCTCTCTACCTGATCATGCAGGTTGGGGTGAACCAGCGAGAGTTTGGTTTTAATTGTCCTTTTCATGAGTAGCTCAGCGGGGGCACCCTGTGAGCGAGTGGGGTCTCGTGCGGTAGCTGAGCAGTACTCGGGACAGGTGGGTTTGGAGTGAGCCTTCTGTGACTCGTTTAAGACTCTGTTTGATGGTTTGTACTGCCCGCTCTGCCTGCAGTACAAACAGGGCCGAGGTGACATGTTTGATCCCATTGCGGGTCATGAATTCTTTAAATTCGGCACTGGTGAAACATGGTCCATTGTCACTGACCAGTATGTCAGGCAGGCCGTGGGTGGCAAACATGGCCCTCAGGCTTTCAATGGTGGTGGTGGCGGTGCTTCCCGACATTATTTCACATTCAATCCATTTTGAAAAAGCATCCACCACCACCAGGAACATTTTACCGAGAAACGGGCCTGCGTAGCCGACATGGATCCTTGACCATGGTCTGGAGGGCCAGGACCACAACTTAGTGGTGCCTCTCTGGGCGCATTGCTCAACTGAGCACACACGCTGCATTGCCGTACACATGATTCTAAGTCAGAGTCGATACCGGGCCACCACATGTGGGATCTGGCTATCGCTTTCATCATTACTATACCCGGGTGTGTGCTGTGGATATCCGAGATGAACATCTCCCTGCCCTTTTTGGGTAGCACTACGTGGTTACCCCACAACAGGCAGTCTGCCTGAATGGATAGCTCGTCCTTTCGCCGCTGGAACGGCTTGATTAGTTCTTGCTGATGGTGGCCCAGCTCCCATGCAGTACACAATTTTTTACTAGGGACAGCAGAGGATCTTGGCTGGTCCAAGTCCTAATCTGGTGGGCCGTGACAGGTGATTTATCATTTTCAAACGCTTCCATGACCATCAACAAGTCTGCGGGCTGCGCCACCATCAACAAGTTTGCAGGATGCACCATTTACAACCCTGTGGTGGGCAATGGTAGCCGACTGAGAGCATCCGCACAGTTCTCGGTGCCTGGCCTGTGGCGGATGGTATAGTTATATGCTGATAGCGCGAGTGCCCACCTTTGTATGCAGGCTGAGGCATTAGTATTTATCCCCTTGTTTTCAGCGAACAGGGATATGAGGGGCTTGTGATCGGTTTCCAGCTCAAAGTTGAGGCCAAACAGGTACTGATGCATTTTCTTTACCCCGAACACACACGCTAATGCCTCTTTCTCAATCATGTTGTAGGCCCTCTCGGCCTTAGACAAGCTCCTGGAGGCATAGGCGACAGGTTGCAACTTCCCCGCAACGTTAGCGTGTTGTAATACGCACCCGACTCCATACGACGACACATCACATGCTAGCACAAGTCTTATACACGGGTTATACAATACAAGCAGCTTGTTGGAGCGTAAAATGTTACTGGCTTTCTCAAAAGCAATTATTTGTTTTTTTCCCCATACCCAGTTCTCACCTTTGCGTAATAACACATGTAGGGGTGCTTAACCCCAGTAGGAAGTTACCAAAATAGTTGAGGAGTCCCAGGAACGACCGCAGCTCTGTGATGTTCTGTGGCCTGGGCACGTTCCTGATAGCCTCTGTCTTGGCTTCTGTGGGCCGAATGCCGTCCGCCACGATCTTTCTCCCCAAAAATTCCACTTCTGTTGTCATGAAGATGCATTTCAACCTCTTCAGTCGCAGCCCTACGTGATCCAGTCAGTGGAGGACCTCCTCCAAGTTTTGTAGGTGCTCGGTGGTGTCCCGACCCGTGACCAATATGTCGTCCTAAAAAACCACCGTGCATGGTACCGACTTGAGTAGGCCCTCCATGTTTCTCTGGAAGAATGCTGCAGCCGATCGAATTCCAAATGGGCATTTGTTATAGATGAACAGTCCCTTGTGCGCGTTGATGCAGGTGAGGCCCTTTGAAGATTCCTCCAGCTCCTGAAACATGTAGGCCAAAGTCAGGTCAAGCCTGGTGAACGTCTTGCCTCCTGCCAGCGTTGCAGGTATTGGTCCTGTAGCGAGAAACGATTGTTACTTTATAATCACCGCAAACCCTGACCATGCCATCACTTTTGAGTACTGGAACAATCGGGCTGGTCCACTTGCTGAATTCCACTGGGGAGATGATGCCCTTGCGTTGCAGCCTGTCCAGCTTGATTTCCACTCTCTCCCTCATCATGTGAGGTACCGCTCACGCCTTGTGGTGAATGGGTCGTGCCTCTGGGACCAAATGGATCCGCACCTTCGCCCCGGAAAAGTTTCCAATGCCTGGCTCAAAAAAGGAAGGAAATTTGTTAAGAACCTGGGTACATGAGGCCTCATCGACATGTGATAGCGCTCGGATGTCATCCCAGTTTGAGCGGATTTTGCCCAGCCAGCTCCTTCCAAGCAGTGCGGGACCATCGCCCGGGACAATCCAGGGTGGCCCTCGTAGGTGACCTTGACCATGGCGCTGCCCAGGACAGTGATAAGCTCTTTGGTGCACGTTCTCAGTTTCGTGTGGATGGGGCTCAGGGCTGGTCTCAGTGCCTTGTTTTACCATAGTCTCTCAAACATCTTTTTACTCATGATGGATTGGCTAGTGCCAGTGTCCAGTTCCATGGCTACGGGTAAGCCATTCAATTTTACATTTAGCATTATAGGTGGACATTTCATTGAAAATGTGTGCACCCCGTGTACTTCAGCATCTGCCTCCTCTCTCTGAGGCTCGTAATTGTTTTGATCCACCATGGACCGATCTTCCTCTGCCATGTGGTGGTGAGCAGGTTTTGCAGAGCTTGCAGCTCATCAGGTAGATTGGTGAGGACAAGATCAAGTAGGTTTTTCCCTCGTGTTGGTTCTCTCACTACCTGCTGCAGGTCCAGTCTGGCAGCTATATCCTTCAGGACTCGACCAGCCCGTAGTGGTGCTACTGAGCCACTCTTGATGATGGACATTGAAATCCCCCACCCAAAGTACATTCTGTGCCCTTGCTACCCTCAATGCTTCTTTCAAGTGGTGTCCAACATGGAGGAGTACTGATTCATCAACTGAGGGAGCGTGCTAGGTGGTAATCAGCAGGAGGTTTAGGTGTGGGAAGGTATAGTTCAGGTAGATGATCATCCATGATCTTATTGAATGGCGGAGCAGGCTCGAAGTTTCAAACGGCCTACTCCTGTTCCTATTTCTTATGTTGTTAAAGGCAAAGTCTTCGCCAAGAGCGTGAAACAGGCCCAAAGCAAATTACCGGCCCGTTTTACACGGCGCCTGATTTTCTTTTCCATTGACTTCAAGCACTAACTTTTACTGCAGTGTTTAGTGGGCATCTAGTGGGCAGGTACCGCAACTTCACGCCCTTCATGTGTTTGAATGCCAAATCTCTCAATGGGGTACTGGTGTAGCGAAGCTTGTAGAGGAGCACGGCAAATCGGACAGCAACTTCCTGATTTCTGACTTTAACTGACAATGTGTTGGCGCCGGAAGCTAATGTCCAATTTATTCCTTAATAACATTGTGTGCTGATAGCTTCACCATTATTCCTACTTCAAAATCCAGGCCGATGTTTCATGTTACGCGATCAACTGCATCTTTAGCCGAATCCGCTCTATTATAATGCTATTGCCAAGTATTTGAAAGTGTACACTTTCTCCTCAAGAAAAGTAAATATGATTTAACACGAATTATTCTGCATTTCTCTCCTGATTATTGAAAAGATCTAAAGGGTCATTTGATCACTTTACACTCCTAGTAGGAAGCCTTTGTAAGGTACTCTGGTCATGTGTGCATATATATTTAGGATTAGTGTTTGGTGTATTCTGATATGATTAAGGTTTTTACTTTTTTTTTTACTTATAAATGTCTTGTGGATTTGTACTGTAGATAGAAATTATGAAATGGTTAAAGTTGTTCATTCCCAGGAAGCTTTAAGGGTTAATGTGTCAGGGTACAATTTAGCTGACTACAGTTTCGCTTCTGCTGAAAGTGCAGGATGTGTGTTTCGTGCTTGTTGACTTCTTTTTGTCACCACATTGTGAAACAAGATAGCCAAGACAGTCTTGAATTAAAGAAACAGAAAATGAGTTTAGGATGATTGGTTACATGTTTAATGGTAAACAGATTGGCTATCTGGAAGTTTGTTGGGGTTTTGTTCACAATAACAATTGTCATGCCATAATGAATCAGCAAGGCCAGTGTGTGTGACTATTGACCTATAAAGCTCTTGAGCTTTCCATAACAATTCATAGAGTCAGGATCAATGAAGGTTATGACTGGGATTTTGCTTAACTCAGCGGGTCCGTGGCAGGCAACGTCGGTGGCGGGTCCCTGCCACACTGCTGGCTCCATCCCACTCTGTGAAATAAATTTTCCTTGATGGGGTTTGTTAAGCCCGCCCAGCCATTTTCTGGCCAATTAGAGGAAGCGGGTATGGTGACGTCATTTGATAACGCGTCACCTGCAGTTTCCGTAAAAGGACCATGTCCAAAATTATTTTGACATTTGTGCTGTCAGTGTTCTACAGCATTGAGGTGTTACAAACACTGACAATTACTGCACAAAGGTACAGGACTGCACCCAGGCTCTCCCATGACTCCCTTCTTATGGACGGTGTGCACGCAGGGAGTTGCACTTCCCTTCTCATGGGAGGAAGAGACCTCCCCAGGAGATCAACATAGCATGATTGCACATTGCACAGGAGGACACAAGCAGGGATGTGGTCAGGAGGACCTGGTTGCAGTGGTGCAAACGTTTCAATTATCTCAGTAGATCACAAAACATTAGTACAAAGCCACACTCAACCTCATGCTTTGCCACTCATCACATCCCATCACTACACTATTTGTGCACATCCTTACTCACACCAAGTTTCCTTGGACCTCCACCCATCCCTCTCTATCTATAATATCACATTCTCATCTCACTAGCCACCTCTCACACTCACCCTCATCTTAGTGCAATCATACCAACTAACAACACACAAGGATAGCCACTTGGATGTTTTATCCAATGTTCATGTAACATTTCTGTTAATGTGCTGTCAAACATTGAAACCTTTATTTTTAACACTTTGCCTTCTTGTATATATTTGTGCGCGCCTTGGAAGTTGCCTAGTGAGTTGCAGTAAATAATGAGACATAACGGTACCCCCACAATGGTCATGAATGTGAAAGGAATGGCTTGGAATTGTAGGAATGCTTTATGGTGTTGATGTGGGATGGTGCCAACCAGATTAACAACCCTCTGAAAGAAGAAATTTCTCCTCATCTCTGTTTTAAATGGGTGGTCCCTTATTCTAAGATCATGCCCTCTAGTTCTAGTCTCCCCCATCAGTGGAAACATCATCCCCTTGTCAAGCCCCCTCATAATCTTATATGTTTCGATAAGAGCCCTCGCATTTTTCTGAATTCCAATGAGTAGAGGCCCAACCTACTCAACCTTTCCTCATAACTCAACCCCCTCATCACCAGAATCAACCTAGTGAACCTTCTCTGAACTGCCACCAAAGCAAGTATATCCTTTCGTAAATATGGAAACCAAAACTGCACTCAGTATTCCAGATGTGGCCTCACTAATATCTTATATAGCTGTAGCAAGACTTCCCTGCTTTTATTCTCCATCCCCTTCGCAATAAAGACCAAGATACCATTGGCCTTCCTGATCACTTGCTGTACCTGCATACTATCCTTTTGTGTTTCATGCACAAGTACCCCCAGGTCCCGTTGTACTGTGGCTCTTTGCAATCTTTCTCCATTTAAATAATAACTTGCTCTTTGATTTTTTTCTGCCAAATTGCATGACCTCACACTTTCCAACATGATGATGAGGGAACCTTAGATAGCCGCCAACTTGACTGTGGGGAGCAGGGATGACAGGGACTTCCAGAGCATCACATCATTCTGTTCTCATGCAGAGCCATAGGAGAGCTAATCTGTAGTCCCAGGAGAGTGGCCTTGGCTCCACGGGAGGCACCTGCATTGCTCGAGCACCCCGACTGTCTGCTCAATGACATTTCTGGTGGCATTATAGCCAAGTTCAGCATCTGTGGGTTCCTGGCAGGAGTCATGTGCCAAGTCTGAAGGGAATAGCCCTTGTCGCCCAGTACCCAGACAGTAACCTGATGCCGTGGTTGGAACAAAAGCAGTATTGAGAACCGGTGCAGGATGAATGATTCATGACCACTGCCAGGAAACTGGGCACAGACCTGCATGATGCGCTGCCTGTGGTCGCAAACACTCTGGTCTGTGGGAAAAAGGATGGAGCTGTTCCTCCTGGCATACAGAGCCTTGGTGATCTCCCTGATACAGCGATGAACTGCAAATTGTGGATGTCGCTGATGTCACCTGCTGCAGACTGGAAGGAGCTAGTTGCGTAAAAGTTAAGTTTCACCGTGACCTTGTCAGCCACAGGCTGTGCTATCCATGCCCTGCTTCAAGGCTCGAGATGTGGCTGCCGCAATGACATAGCTCAGTGATATAGCTTCCTTTGTGAAGCGTAGCCACCTCAGACATTGTTCCTGAGAGAGGTTCAAGTAGAATGCTCCCTGAAGACATGCTTTGGGTATGGCATCCTACAAAGTCCTCTCCACCTCCTCCCATTTCTCCCAGCTTCTTCTGCTCTCTCCTGCCATTTTTGCTTCTCCACTTCATCCTCCTGGTTTGAAACTGTGTTCTTAGTATAAAATAAATATTGACAACTTATTGGCATAGGTATATATGAAATGGTTAGGATCGTAAAAATAATCTTAGGGGGCCGATTTTCAGTAAGGCCTCCGCCCGCCCAGTGCCGCCCAAAGTGCCGCCGATGGCTGCCGAGGTACCGGATTGTACTTTGGGTGGGATATTCATGATTAAACAAATACTTTGGTTCTGTCTTCACTAAGGAAGACACAAATAACCTTCTGGAAATACTAGAGGTCCAAGTGTCTAGCGAGAAGGGGGAACTGAGGGAAATCCTTATTAGTCAGGAAATGGTGTTAGGGAAATTGAAGGCCAATAAATCCCCAGAGCCTGATAGTCTGCATCCCAGAGTACTTAAGGAAGTGGCCCTAGAAATAGTAGATGCACTTGTGGTCATTTTCCAACATTCCATGGACTCTGGTTCAGTTCCTATAGATTGGAGGGTAGCTAATGTAACCCCACTTTTTAAAAAAGGGAGAGAGAAAACAAGGAATTATAGACCAGTTAACCTGACATCAGTAGTGGGGAAAATGCTGGAATCAATTATTAAAGATGTAATAGCAGCGCATTTGGAAAGCAGTGACAGGATCGGTCCAAGTCAGCATGGATTTATGAAAGGGAAATCATGCTTGACAAATCTTCTAGAGTTTTTTGAGGATGTAACTAGTAGAGTGGACAAGGGAGAACCAGTGGATGTGATGTATATGGACTTTCAAAAGGCTTTTGACAAGGCCCCACACAAGAGATTAGTGTGCAAAATTAAGGCACATGATATTGGGGATAATGTATTGACATGGATAGAGAACTGGTTGGCAGACAGGAATTAAAGCGTGGGAATAAACGGGTCCTTTTCAGAATGGCAGGCAGTGACTAGTGGGGTGCCGCAGGGTTCAGCGCTGGGACCCCATCTATTTACAATATACATTAATGATTTAGACGAAGGAGTTGAATGTAATATCTCCAAGTTTGCAGATGACACTAAGCTGGGTGGCAGTGCGAGCTGCGAGGAGGATGCTAAGAGGCTGCAGGGGGACTTGGACAGGTTAGGTGAGTGGGCAAATGCATGGCAGATTCAGTATAATGTGGATAAGTGTGAGGTTATCCACTTGGTGGCAAAAACAGGAAGGCAGATTATCTGAATGGAGACAGATTAGTAAAAGGGGAGGTGCAACGAGACCTGGGTATCATGATACATCAGTCATTGAAGGTAGGCATGCAGGTACAGCAGGCAGTAAAGAAAGCAAATGGCATGTTGGCCTTCATAGCGAGGGGATTTGAGTATAGGAGCAGGGAAGTCTTACTGCAGTTGTACAGGGCCTTGGTGAGACCACACCTTGAGTATTGTGTGCAGTTTTGGTCTCCTAATCTGAGGAAGGACATTCTTGCTATTGAGGGAGTGCAGCAAAGGTTCACCAGATTGATTCCCGGGATGGCAGGACTGACATATGAAGAAAGACTGGATCGACTAGGCCTGTATTCACTGGAATTTAGAAGAATGAGAGTGGATCTCATAGAAACAAATAAAATTCTGAAGGGATTGCACAGGTTAGATGCAGGAAGAATGTTCCCGATGTTGGGGAAGTCCAGAATCAGGAGTCACAGTCTAATGATAAGGGGTAAGCCATTTAGGACTGTGATGAGGAGAAACTTCTTCACTCAGAGAATTGTGAACCTGTGGAATTCTCTACCACCGAAAGTTGTTGAGGCTAGATATATTCAAAAGGGAGTTAGAAGTGGCCCTTACAGCTAAAGGGATCAAGGGGTATGGAGAGAAAGCAGGAATGGGGTGCTGAGGTGAATGATCAGCCATGATCATATTGAATGGTGGTGTAGGCTTGAAGGACTGAATGGCCTACTCCTACACCTATATTCTATGTTTCTATGAAGAAGGTCCCTCGAAGGTCGGCGGGCAGCAAATGGAAGACATACACCACCAATCTGGGCGGCGGTGAGCGGGAGCTCACATTCTCGGCGGCAGAGGCACTTGCCGCCCAAGTGCCGCCAAGGATGGAGTCAGGACCACAGAGGGTCGAAGACCTGAAAATAAAAATCGCAAATAAAAAATACAAAAACTATCCAAAGACTTTCAGGAGACCCCATGCAGGTAAGTCGCTGTTTAATTTTTTTTTAAATGTTCACTTACTTTTTTTCAGGTTCTTCAGACTTACCGTCGGGGAGAGACCAGCCTCCAGCCAGCAGTCCTCCCCCGTTCAGCCGCCGAGTCCCGCCCACAGGAAACTGGGAGCTCGGCGGGCGGGAACTCAGTTGCGCCACTCGGCTGTCCGCTGACATCAGCGGGCGGTTCCCGGCGGCTCTCCCCTCCCGCCCGCTCCAGGCCACCCCGAAAGTGGCAGTGGGCGGATCTGCAGGAGGAATGTCGGCGGGAGTGGGCGGCAGTCGGCAGTGGGCTGCTGAAAATCAGCCCCTTTGGATAGATGCTGAGCGCCTGATTTCAGCCCTGCTACTAGAGAGAGAAGTCAATCAAAGCTCAGGCATGTAGCCACAGAGAAACCTCACAGGAATAGTCATCCTGACGCCTGCTAGTCACTGGCTAAAAAGAAATTTAGGTAGAGGCCTACCCGCCATGGTGCATGGCTTAAGTAGATCTAAACAGAAAGGACAAAAATAAAAGAAAATATAAAATGTGGAAATATAAAATAAAATTATGAATGTTACAGGCTTAAATATCCATTATAACCTCAGGTTAGATATAAGTATCAAAGTAAAAGAATCGGCTGTAGTGAGCTACTAATCTACTTGGTTTTATAGAGTAAGCTAATGTGTTAGAATAACTCAGGGAACATCTAACTGTTCTGCACACTCTCCATAAATGGCATGGCATAATCTGAACATAAGGTCCTTTAGAAATGTGACGGTTTTCCATGACAGTCAACCAATTCCACCCCATCCCCACTAATTAGAGGTATGAATAGAGGTGTGAACTAGCAAATAAAAGAAATTGTAATCCATTCTCAATTTAAAAAATAATTGGTTTCTGTTTAATGCCATTAATAACAAAGAACAGCACATAGCTCAGTTGTATGGGTAATTTAGGTACACATCTAAACTGAGGTTATAATGGATTCATTAATTACAATATGAAAAGTTAACAGCTGAGACTGCAGGGAATATATTTAACTTATATGTTCAATTTATAAGCCCTTCAAATTGAAGTGTGAAAATTACTACACTCAAGCTGTTTCGTGCCTCTGCAACTCAGCATAATGCTTTAAAGACTTCTCTCCAATCTTGTTCAAACTAAATACATCTTGCAGGCAAGTCTGTCAAACCATAAAATAATTACTGCTATCCTCTACACAAAAGACAGATTATAAATACAAGAATTTAAATGAAGTAATTTACTTGATTCTGATTTTAGCACTGATTATGCAAATAAATCCCCAGTGAGTTTTTCTGCACGGTTAACATATTCCATGTTTGATTCACACCAGAATCCTGCAATGAAAAATTTCAGTCATCCTAGTTGTTCATCCCAGTTCTAAAGAATGGCTTCATGGTTGACCTTAATTTAGATCACTAAGATTACATTGTCCATTTTCCCAATGGTACACAGATTATAAATATAAATTATTATAACCATTTATAAAAATTGAGCTCTGTGCTCAAATTAAACAAATTAAAGCACAATATGCAACCTTCTACCAATGGTATATAATCGCAGGTTTCTACTGAATTAAATAAAACCAGACCAGAAGCAGACTGAAGCTCACTTGCTTTTCCATTAATCACAATATGTCAGTGTAAATGAATCATAGAATCATAGAATGATACAGTGTAGAAGGAGGCCATTCGGCCCATCGTATCTGAGCCGGCTCTTTGAAAGAACTCTCCAATTAGTCGCATTCACCTTCCCTTTCACCATAGCCCTGCTAATTAAAAAAATTCTCCTCATCTCGCCTCTGTTCTTTTGCTAAAGATGGTACTAGCGCCATCAGAGGTGATGTGCACCACCAAAAATGATAGCTGGAACTGGCAGCTCCATTGGAAACATGAACACAAAGGGGGTGAATTTCCATGGGGAAATCCCACACCTGTGCTGTAACTTCAGTGGAAGAGCTATTACAACCATGGATAAATGGCTGAGAGAACCCGAGTGGAAATTCACTCCCAAACGGTCTTGTTATTAGACGTGGCAATTTAAAAAATTTGTTCACAGGATGTGGCAAAGCCACACTTATTGCCCTGAGAAGGTAGTTGCTCTGTGAAGGTGGTGGTAGCCTCCTTCTTGAACTGCTGTAATCCTCAAGGTGATAGTGCTCCCACAGTGGTGTTTTGTATTGAATTCCAGTATTTTTCCCAGCAGCAACGAAGGAATGGTGATATATGTCAAAGTTAGCATGGTGTGTGATTTGAAGGAGAACTTGGAGTTGAGAGTAGTACCATGACATTGCTGCTCTTGTGCATTGGTTGTCTGTAGACAGAGCAATTGATGTGCTTACACTTGCCCAGTACAAGCCAATGAAGTAGCTTCAGAATATTGCCACCAAATGAATAATCACCAACAGTAAATATAAAACAATTGATTTACACATGTGAAATTGTTTTAAAGGGGAACTGACTGCTGTAGAAACTGTTCCATAGTACAACAGGCTAGTTTCAACACCAGTGGGAACACAACATTTATTCCAGAACTGCTTCAGGAAAGGGTTTTACATTATAAATGTACTATTTATCTGCACAAGATTTTCTTCTTAAATTACTCAATTTATGTATAATGATTTTTTAATGTTTCTTTTATTTTTAGAACTGCCACCTATTTTATTTCCTACTCTACTGCTCCGTACTTGATCTCTGAGGATGTGTGAAATCGTCATCTTTTGTTAGAATAACTGGCCAAAATGTCCAACTTCAGCAGGGGTGTAAAGCAGGTGGTAGCAGATCAGCCACTGATTTCCCTTTCCATTGAAGTTAATGGGGGCAACTTTAACTTTTGGTGATATCAGATCGTCTGTCCGTTATACACCTTGCTCAATTTTCCTTTCAAATGAAAACCGGGTTGTTTAACGGATGGTCAATCCGCTACTGCCCATTTTATGTCCCCGCCGCAGTTGAATGATCTGGTGACTGTTTCAACTCAACAACCATCACTTCTGTGCCATTACTCTGCTTTTTCATCATTGCAGCTACTAAATATCGACATAATATGAT
Organism: Pristiophorus japonicus; assembly: GCF_044704955.1. Taxonomy (NCBI): domain Eukaryota; kingdom Metazoa; phylum Chordata; class Chondrichthyes; family Pristiophoridae; genus Pristiophorus; species Pristiophorus japonicus. The sequence continues at coordinate 147,194,011 of NC_091989.1, forward strand.
ACTGCTGTGACAAAATGGATCAAATGGGAGAACCAAGAGTATCAAAGGCTGCCAAAGAAGAGTAACAAAAACATTACAGCTTAGTAGAAAATTAGTGCACAAAACAGCAAAAGAAAATGTTGCAAATTATATTCAGAAGTATTTTTTCTGCCAAAAAATATTTCTGGTCAACTACAGCTTATAGTGAAAAGGGCTATGATAAAATAACCTACCCCTTTGATTCTGGAATCAATACTATGTACTGATATTTATGTGACACAGGTGTTCCTGGAAGGCATTTTCTTTCTACCAGCAATTATGTTTGTTCAAGCTGTGTTCCTCTCATCGCTAAACTGTGAAAACAGCACATCCTGCATTGCAGCAATCCATGACTCACAGATTTCAACACTGCAGTGATAACATGCTACAAAGAAGTAAAATTCTCTTTCCTAATACCTTTAATTACTATAAAACATTATAGGCTAAAATGAATGTATTTAATTAGAAATTTAAGGGCAAATGAAATCTATGAGCATACATATTTCTGCACCGATGGCCACATTATTAAATTGCTGGTCCTAGGGCAACAGAAATGTTTCAGGGTGTGTCACAATCTTTTCTAAGATCTTTTCTATAATCGGACCAGCAATAGTTTATCAATCAAAGCCCAAATGCTGCAATCATTATTTTGCTATATGCTTCAGCATAACTTATTTTGCAAAATGCAGAACATGTTCACTCCTTTTTGGATAGGTCTGATTTGCGATAGGAACATGTAATAGCCTCTATAGTTTCCAATATTACTTGCTGATAACCACTGCCATCTGAGCTTAAATAGAACACAATTTGAACCATGGTTAAAATAAGGTATTTATACCACATGCGACAGGGTTGGATAGACTGGATGCAGGGAGGATGTTTCCCCTGGCTGGGAGGTCTAGAACAAGGGGTCAGTCTCAGGATACAGGGTAGGAAATTTAGGACCGAGATAAGGAGACATTTTTTCACTCAGAGGGTGGTGAACCTGTGGAATTCTCTACCACAGAAGGCTGTGGAGGCCAAGTCACTGAATATATTTAAGAGAGAGAGAGATAGATTTCTAGAAACAAAAGGCATCAAGGAGTATGGGGAAAAAGCAGAAATATGGTGTTGAGATAGAGGATCAGCCATGAACATATTGAATGGCGGTGCAGACTCGAAGGGCCGAATGGCCTACTACTGCTCCTATTTTCTATGTTTCTATGTACAGAATGAGCAATGGATTTAATTTGTGCAATATAAATCAGGTGTGGGGTCTGGGATTATTCTCCTTAATAATCTAATAAATAGAGGCATGGCAAGGCAGCTCAGTTCTGTGGTATGCACATCCTGTGTCATGTGGGAAATCCTGGATGCTTCTCGTGGCCTGGACGACCACGTGTGTGGGAAGTGTCGCCAGCTAGAGCACGGGTTTCGGAGCTTGAGCAACAGCTGGTGTCACTGTGGTGCATCCACGAGACTGAGAGCTTTGTGGATAGTACATTTCAGGAGATTAAGAGTGTGCAGGCAGAGAGGGAATGGGTGACCGCAAGACAGACAAGGAGGACCAAGCAGCTAGGGCACGAGTCCTCTGAGTGCATCTCATCTGGGATAAATGGGTCATTTTCCGGTTGGCAAACGATAACTAGTGGGGTGCCACAGGAATCAGTGCTGGGGCCTCAACTATTTACAATCTATATTAATGACTTGGATGAAGGGACCGAGTGTAATGTAGCCAAGTTTGCTGATGATACAAAGATGGGTGGGAAAGCAAGTTGTGAGGAGGACACAAAGAATCTGCAAAGAGATATAGACAAGCTAAGTTAGTGGGCAAACATTTGGCAGATGGAGTATAATGTGGGAAAATGTGAGGTTATCCACTTTGGCAGAAAAATAAAAATGCTAATTATTTAAATGGAGAGAGATTACAAAATGCTGCAGTACAGAGGGACACAAAATGTTAGTATGCAGGTACAGCAAGTGATCAGGAAGGCAAATGGAATGTTGGCCTTTATTGCAAAGGGGATAGAGTATAAAAGCAGGGAAGTGCTGCTACAACTGAACAGGGTATTAGTGAGACCACACCTAGCATACTGCGTACAGTTTTGGTCTCCTTATTTAAGGATGGATATATTTGCATTGGAGGCAGTTCAGAGAAGGTTCACTAGGTTAATTCCTGAGATGAAGGGGTTGACTTACGAAGAAAGTTTGAGCAGGTTGGGCCTATACCCATTGGAGTTTAGAAGAATGAGAGGTAATCTTATTGAAACATATAAGATATTGAGGGGGCTCAACAAGGTAGATGGGGGAATCTAGAACGAGGGGGCATAGTTTAAGAATAAGGGGTCACCCATTTAGAACTGAGATGAGGAAGAATTTCTTCTCTCAGAGGGTCATAAATCTGTGGCATTCTCTGCCCCAGATAGCTGCGGAGGCTGGGTCATTGAATATATTTAAGGTGGAGATAGACAGAGTTTTGAACAATAAGGGCATGAAGGGTTATGGGGAGCGTGCAGGGAAGTGGTGCTGTGCCCAAAATCAGATCAACCATGATCTTATTGAATGGCCAAATGGGCTACTCCTGCTTCTATTTGTTTTGTTCTGTCGGGGCCCGCTGGAAGAAGCACTTCAAGGATCTCCTCAATCAAGACCCTGCCTTTGACTCGAGTGTTCTCGACTCCATCCCGCAGCATGCGATCCGCCACCACCTCAGTGAGACCCCAATGCCACACAAGGTAGGAAAAACCATAAGACAGCTCAAGAACAACAAGGCTATTGGAGCGGATGGAATCCCTGCTGAGGCACTGAAGTATGGCGGAGAGGCACTGTTGGCTACACGACCTCATCTCTCTCATCTGGAGGGAGGAGAGCATGCCGGGAGATCTCAGAGATGCAGTGATTGTGACCATCTTTAAAAAAGGGTACAAGTCTGACTGCGGCAACTACGGAGGAATTTCCCTGCTATCAGCCACTGCGAAAGTTGTCGCAAGAGTCCTCCTCAACCGTCTTCTCCCTGTGGCCGAGGAGCTCCTCCCGGAATCACAGTGTGGATTTCATCCCCTGAGGGGCACAACAGACATGATTTTTGCAGCGCAACAGCTGCAGGAAAAATGCAGGGAGCAGCACCAGCTCTTATACATGGCCTTCTTCAACCTAACAAAGGCCTTTGACACTATCAACAGCGAGGGTATATGGAGTGTCCTCCTCCGTTTCGGATACCCCAAATGTTCGTCACCATTCTCCACCTGCTCCACGACAACATGCAGGCCATGATCCTGACCAATGGATCCATTACAGACCCAATCCATGTCCGGACCGGGGTAAACAGGGTTGTGTCATCACCCCAACCGTCTTCTCAATCTTCCTTGCTGCCATGCCCCACCTCACAGTCAACAAGCTCCCCGCTGGAGTGGAACTAAACTACAGAACCAGTGGGAAGTTGTTGAACCTTTGCCGTCACCAGGCCAGGTCCAAGACCACCCCAACCTCTGTCGTCGAGCTACAATACGCGGACGATGCCTGCGTCTGCACACATTCAGAGGCTGAACTCCAGGACATAGTCGACGTATTTACTGAGGCGTACGAAAGCATGGGCCTTACGCTAAACATCAGTAAGACAAAGGTCCTCCACTAGCCTGTCCTCGCCGCAAAGCACTGCCCCCCAGTCATCAAGATCCACGGCGCAGCCCTGGACAACGTGGACCATTTCCCACACCTCGGGAGCCTTTTATCAACAAAAGCAGACATTGATGAGGAGATTCAACATCGCCTCCAGTGCGCCAGCCTGAGGAAAAGAGTATTTGAAGACCAGGTCCTCAAATCTAGCACCAAGCTCATGGTCTACAGGACTATAGTAATACCTGCCATCCTGTATGGCTCAGAGACATGGACCATGTACAGTAGACACCTCAAGTCGCTGAAGAAATACCACCAACGATGCCTCTGCAAGATCCTACATATCCCCTGGGAGGACAGACGCACCAACTTCAGCGTCCTCGTCCAGGCAAACATCCCCAGCATTGAAGCACTGACCACACTTGATCAGCTCTGCTGGGCAGGCCACATTGTCCGGATGCCAGATACGAGACTTCCAAAGCAAGCGCTCTACTCGGAACTCCTTCATGGTAAACGAGCCAAAGGTGGACAGAGGAAACGTTACAAGGACACTCTCAAAGCCTCCCTGATAAAGTGTAACAGCCCCACTGACACCTGGGAGTCCCTGGCCAAAGTCCACCCTAAGTGGAGGAAGTGCATCCGGAAGGGCGCTGAGCGCTCGAGTCTCAACGCCGAGAGCATGCAGAAATCAAGCGCAGACAGCGGAAAGAGCGTGCGGCAAACCAGTCCCACCCACCCCTTCCCTCAATGATTGTTTGTCTCACCTGTGACAGGGACTGTGGCTCTCGTATTGGACTGTTCAGTCACCTAAGGACTCATTCTAAGAATGGAAGCAAGTCTTCCTTGATTCCGGGGGACTGCCTATGATGATGATGATGATGATGATGTTTGTTATATATCTTGTTCGCTAACCGGTTTTCAGTTCTGGACACTGGTGTAGGCGATGGTTCCTCTGGGGAGTGCAGCTAGAGTCAAGTCCATGGCACCATGGGTGGCTCAGCTCCACGGAGGGGTGGGGGGGGGGGGAGGAAGAAGAGTCGAAGAGCAATAGTGATAGGGGATTCGATAGTTAGGGGAACAGACAGGCACTTCTGAGCCCAAAGACATGACTCCAGGATGATATGTTGCCAGGCTCAAGGATGTCACTGAATGGCTGCAGGACATTCTGAGGGGGGAGGGTGAACAGCCAGAGGTTGTGGTCCATATCGGCACCAATGACATAGGTAGAAGGGATGAGGTTATGCAGGCAGATTTTGGGGAGCTAGGAGAGAGTTTCAAAAGCAGGACCTCAAAGGTAGTAATCTCCAGATTACTCCCCATGCCAAGTGAGTACAGAAATAGGAGAATAGAGCAGATGAATGCGTGACTGGAGAGATGGTGCAGGAGGGAGGGCTTTAGATTGCTGAGGCATTGGGACATTTCTGGGGGAGGTGGGACCTGCACAAGCCGGACTGAAGCACACTGATGATATTGCCCTGAACATTGGGACACAGCCTGAATTGCAACACACAAATCATTAGATACTGAAGGGTTTGGCGAATGAACTGTGCTGTCAGTAATGGGACCAGCATGTTTGATATAACTACTCATATTCAGAAATATTAGTTTCATACATTTCAATGTTTTCTAAATGTTAATAACGACACCCTTTCAGCACTTTTTGAAACTAGCCCGCTCATGTAAGAAAGTCGCAATGTCACTAGACTGAACGCCGGATGTATATAGTATTAGGCAGTCCCGCGTATCGAGGATGACCTGCTTCCACACCAAAAAGGGATGAGTTCACAGATGTTTCAATAAGGGATCTGACATTCTAGGTCCCGAACTACATCCTGAAGGGTGGAAGATGCCTGTGCGTAAATTCTTTTAACATGGGGTGACTGTTGCACACCAGCCACCACACAGGCTTGACAGAGCTAGGTCTTGATCCAGTGGCAAGGATTAACCAAGATGATGGAGACCAAGCTCTGCTGCACGGACCTAGTGCGCATGCATGCTCCTACTATCCATAGATCGCAGTGTGGGCTGGCCCCTGTTGCCTCTGAGCCCTCAGCTCTCCTGGGCCCCGATTATGACGCTCTTGGGCCCCGATCTCTCACTGCTCCTCCGCCCGATCAAAAATGGAGCAGTCAGAAACAGGACATCAATTAGTCTCCTATCTTGCGGACATCAAATATGAACACTGTTATTTGAAGTATCAAAATATTAAACTCCAGCCTACTTGAAGGATTATTATCAGCAGATGTAGGAGTGGAGACAAGCCCCATAGTTCCACCATCGTACCACTTAAAGATCAACCCATCCCCTGCTTTACCAGCATGAACTCAAACTCCCGGCATTTATTTTTTGTTAGCTATTACTTACCGTTATTACAAACATTTTACCGACGCCAAAAGAGGCATTTTAGATTTGAATTCTTTCGCATTGCTTTCCAAAAGCAGCGTTCATTCCCACCGCAGGGATTCCAGGTTGTAAATCATTAAACCTCATCTGTCATTCGGAGAACTCAATTGCGGATTCTTCACTCCATTAGGAATGCATTTGATGCAACAGGATGGGAAATCGATGTTTAAACGGTCGGGACAACGTAAAGTAACAAACACTTATTTCCAAAGCTGCAATCTAACATCTGAACATCGAACCAGCAATCAGCACGGGCATATTAAAGTTTCCCCGAAAATCTCACTGTTACCGTGGAGCCTAGAATTGCATGAGCAGTGATACGATGGTCCTTTTCATCCCTTTAAAGGGAGTTGAAGGGGTCGAGAGCTCAATGTTAAAAAAAATACAACAGTCGAAAATGTTTGCAGCTTTCCACTATCCAACTGATTTTCGTTTTTGTGTTTGGAGCCTGGTCGATCCTTCGACAAAAGTGTAGTAAACTTCGACCAAAGTTATATTTTGCATTATTTCCCCCCAAAAAGTTAACGATCTCAATGTTTCAGTAATCTAATACTAATGCCAGTTTAAAACACATAGTTAGCCTATTTGGTTTGGCGGAGAGCCAGGGATCAGAAAGGCCAGCTCGGATTTACCGTGCCTGTTCCAGAGCGGGCTGTTGGTCCGCCCCGGGTCTCTCAGGCAGTGCACAGCGGCTGCAGACGGCAGCGAAAGACAACAGTGGATTGACTCTCGGAATACAGTTAAAATGTAATTGATCTTTTAGTTGATGAATGATGCAAGTGTAAGAAAATCATCAACATTATGGCTTTAAGATTTTTGGTATAATTTACATTATTTTAATATCATCATCATAGGCAGTCCCTCCAAACTAGGATGACTTGCTTCCACGCCAAAAAAGGATGAGTTCACAGGTGTTTCAATGAAGGACCGAATATTCCAGATCCTGAAGGGTGTAAGATGCCTGTGCTTGTATTTTTTTAACGTGGGGTGGCCGTTGCACACCAGCCACCACATGGGCTTGACAGAGCTAGGTCTTGATCCAGTGGCAAGGATTAACCAAGACTGCCGGAGACCAGCTCTGCTGCACAGACCTGGTGCGCACACATATCGCAGTGTGGGCTAGCCCGTGCTGCCCCTGGGCCCTCGCCTCTTCTGGCCCCGAACTCACGCCTTGCAATGCACTTACCCTGTGAAGCACAATGATCCATCCCCAATATTCTGCAAATGTTCTGCAAACTTCACAACATAGCCACACACAGAGGCCTGCAATATAATTGTTTAACGTATCTGGTCAGTAACCAGAGGACACCAATTTAAGATAATTGACAAAAAGACCTGCGGGATATGAGGATTTTGTTTTACATGATCAGTTGTTGCGATTTTTGTTCTATTCATTCGCTGGATATGAATGTTACTGGCAAGGCCGGCATTTATTGCCCATCCCTAATTGCCTTTGAGAAGGTGGTGGTGAGCCGCCTTCTTGAACCGCTGCAGTCCTTGTGATGAAAGTACTTCCACAGTGATATTAGGGAGCGATTTCCAGGATTTTGACCCAGTGATGATGAAGGAACAGAGTGCACTGCCTGATAGGATGGTGGACGCAGATTCAATAGTAACCTTCAAAAGGGAACTGGTAAATACTTGAGAAGGAAACATTTGCAGGGCTTTGGGGAAAGAGCAAAGGTGTGGGACTAATTGGACAGCTCTTCCAAAGAGCCCGCACAGGCATGGCAGGCCAAATGGCCTCCTTTTGTGCTTTAGGATTCTATTCTATGCTTATTTCCTCCATCTTCTGCCCTACTTGGGAGGTAGAAGAAACAAATACAGAGAGGATTTGCGACTATTCTTCACTATTGGGCACCGTTGAAACCCACCAGCAGCAAATCCCATGATCGGAGAAAGTGAATGATGGAGGATAATAAGCTATTGCCTAGAGACCAAGAAAGGTTTAGCCAGTATTGAAATAGAAGGGGATTAAAGAGGCATTCTCACAGACATCACTAGCTTCTACCACAACCCAAATTAAACTTCCTGCTGCTCTCCATTAAACTGCTGTCAATACTATTAGCAGACCATTTTGATGTCAGTTGGAGTGTGGCCCGGCACCTAAACCATCTTTAAAGATGTTTACAGCAATCAGAGTTACCAGCTTCAGTAAAATCTGATGCTTTGTTAAAAGGTTTTTTTTGTCGGTCTATCTCGGGAGGTAGACTGCAGGTATGAGAAGAAGATGGAAATGAATAGTGTCTGATGCACAATGGAAATCTTCAGATAATCTTTCACTGATCACTCTCTGTAATCGCCGTATTAAAGGAACATTTATAGATCGGACGGTTATGGAGCCCATAGTTGGTGCCTGAGAGCTCAGGTTAAATAGTTGCATTGCATACAATGGAACCCGAATAACAATATATGTTTCCATCAATTACATTCAGCATATTTTATCAGTGAGAAGTGGTTGAACAGAATGATTAGTAAGGTGTTGGTGTCCATGGTCAAAGTTTGGCCTCCTCTCCATGTAGGATTGCAAGAGTCCCACAACTTCCCAGCCCTTGGACACTACCACAGAGCCCTCGACTGCCAATGCTGTACCTTGCCCAGAGAATCCACAGCCCTGCTGCTTTCCAAATATTATCTTTTCGGGCTCAGAATGAACATATAGTAACATCTCCCCCACCAGATAAATAAACCAAATCTCAGTCCTCCAATGGGACAGGCCTGCAAAGGGTAGGGGGAGGGCGAAGACGTCCCTGGGAACTGGGGTAAAGAAATGAGCAGGTGCTGTGGTGAGAAAATTCCTGGGAACTGAGATAAGCAAATGCCCAGCTACAGAGGTACCCTACAGGTACTAGGGTAAGGAAATCCCAGGTAGTGGGGTAAAGAAATGCCCGGGAAGTGGGTTAAAAATATCTAGGTACTGGTATCAGGAATTCCCCAAGAATTGGGGTAAGGATATGTCCAGGTACGAAGATAAAGAAATATTCAGATACTGATGTAAGGAAATTCCCAGGAATTTGGTGTAAGAAAATGCCAATGCATTGGGTTAAAGAAATGCCCAGATATTGTGGCGATGAAAATGCTGGGAGCTGGGGTAAAGGAATGCCTAGGTACCAGGGTAAAGGAATGTATAATAGGTTCTAGGGCAAGGAAATGCCCAAATACTGTGGTAAAGAAATAAGCCTTTGGCTTAGTAGTAACATTCCACCCCCCCCCCTTCATTGTATGGGTTGTGGGGTCCTATAAACCCTCCAACAGTAAATAACTATTCACCCCATCAGCTAGTACAAAGAAGGTAACAGCCATGGAATGAGTGTTCAAGTTGCAGCCTGTGAAACTGTTTATCAGCCTCTGAATCCTTTCACTACTTCACAATGTGAAGATAGTAAAACCACAATTGGGGTAAGAAAATTGCCTAATACTGGGGTAAGGAAATGCCTGGGTCCTGGGGTAAGGAAATACCTTGGTGCTGGGGTAAGGGCATGTCTGGGTCCAGGGGTAAGGAAATACCTGGGTACTGGGATAAGGAAATACCTGGGTACTGGGGTAAGGAAATACCTGGGTACTGGGGTAAGGAAATACCTGGGTACTGAGGTAAGGAAATACCTGGGTACTGGGGTAAGGGCATGCCTGGGTACTGGGGTAAGGAAATACCTGGGTACTGGGGTAAGGAAATACCTGGGTACTGGGGTAAGGAAATACCTGGGTACTGGGGTAAGGAGATACCTGGGTACTGAGGTAAGGAGATACCTGGGTACTGGGGTAAGGAAATACCTGGGTACTAGGGTAAGGAAATGCCTGGGTACTGGGGTAAGGAAATACCTGGGTACTGAGGTAAGGAGATACCTGGGTTCTGGTAAGGAAATACCTGGGTACTGGGGTAAGGAAATACCTGGGTACTGAGGTAAGGAAATACCTGGGTACTGGGGTAAGGGCATGCCTGGGTACTGGGGTAAGGAGATACCTGGGTACTGGGGTAAGGAAATATCTGGGTACTAGGGTAAGGAAATGCCTGGGTACTGGGGTAAGGAAATACCTGGGTACTGGGGTAAGGAGATGCCTGGTTACTGGGGTAAGGAAATACCTGAGTACTGGGGTAAGGAGATACCTGGGTACTGGGGTAAGGAGATACCTGGGTACTGGGGTAAGGAGATACCTGGGTATTGGGGTAAGGAGATACCTGGGTACTGGAGGAATGTTATCAGTAAAATACCGGAATACAGCAGACAATGACTGCCGCCAGACTCTACCTCGCCTGTCGTGGACTTTGACCGTGAGCTGGATGCCGGGTTCCGATTCCCGGTCCAGGCTCCTGGCGATGGTGATGTGCCCACTGTCCTTGTCGACACTCAGGGGCGAGCCCTCGGGGTAGACGACCTCATAGCCGGCCGCCCGGAACCGAGCCGGGGACAGTGTCAGGATGACCGAGCCGGTGCGAGCATCCTCGGAGACGGTGATGTGCCGGGACTCCCGGTGGAGCAGCGACCTCTGCCTCCTCCTCCTCCTGGGCAGAGCGGGGCGGCGCTCCCCATGTCCGGGCATGGCCAACACGGGGGAGTGGACCAGCATCTCCAGCAGCAGCGCCTGGCTCACCAGCACCGGGGAGCCGTGATCTCTGGCAAAGACAGTCAGGCTGAGAGTCCCGCTCACCTTTAGGATGGAATTCACCAGCACGATGGCTCCTGTTTTGGGCACTATGAAGAAATAGGGGCTTTCCGGCTGGGCGTAATAGAGCAGCTGGGCGTTCCTGTGGGAGTCGGGGTCTCTGGCCACCGCCTGGTAAATGACCGATTTTAATGCACTGGTGTCTTCCACATGGAGCCGGACATTGCTGGCCCCGAAAGCCGGTGTGTTATCATTACTGTCTATGACACTGACTATAATGCTGGCCAGTTGGCTCAGGTAGCCCAGGCTGCCATCACAAGGGGGGCAGCACAGCCCCAGTGCCAGGCTGTATTGGGACTTCTCCTCTCTGTCCAGTGCCTTGGTGCTCTTTAAGGAGATGTGACCGTGCCGCTGCTGGTAATGCAGCTGGAAATCGGAGCTCCCGCTGCCCGCCAGCCTGAGCTGCAAGTGCCGCTTCTCCGCCGCTCCAGCGCACCTCCCCTGGGCTCGGATCCTGCCCGGAGCGATGCTCAGTCCGCTCACCTTGGTCCCGCGGGGCAGATTCTCAGCCAAGCGGCCACGAAACAAAGGCTTGCTCCAATCGGCTGTTTCCCCCGAAGCGGGGCAGGCCAGTGACGCCAACATAATACACCTGGCCAGACCGAGAAGGGACCATTTCCACCGGGGCAGCAAGTCCATGGTCACACGTTCAAAGCAACTCGCTGGAAGTTGGGCTGCAGCAGACGGGATTGTCCAAGCGGTGCGCTGGTTTGGAGCAGAAGCTCAGCACTGCTGACAGCGCTGGCTCCGGTTTCTGCAAGTGTTGAGTGCAGGCGGTGAGTGTAGCCACTGGATCTCCTCATTCACATTGCTGGGGTCAGTCACACGCAGGAGGCGGGCTCTGAGCGCTCGGGAATCTCCGGGGAATTTAAACACTGCCACCACACTAACTTCCAATATTACTTATATAATGTCAATAGTCAGCTCCTCTGATTACTATCACTTTTCACCGAAAGGATCATTATTTCTGCACAAAGATATACTTTCACATCTAACGCAAGCATAGGTAATACCTATATACATTCTAGTGTTGATAATACACCATTTGATTAATAATACTGTTATGTAGACTGTTGTGTATCTGTAAAGCATGCACTTCCATGTTCTGCCACCAGGGAGCGCATCCCCTGAAATCCCAAGGGATCCCAGCATCCCTTGGGAGCACTAAATATAAGCCGGTCCCTAAGGCCTGTTCCTCACTCTGGAGTGTCTTAATAAAGACTGAGGTCACTGTTATTTTAACCTCGCTGTGGGCATCCTGGAGAAGCTCTCGGAGGGTGAGGACTGGGAAGCCTATGTCGAACAGCTAGACCAGTACTTTGTAGCCAACGAGCGGGACAGAGAAGGAAGCGCTGCAAAAAGGAGAGCGGTCCTCCTCACAGTCTGCGGGGCACCAACCTACAGCCTCATGAAGAATCTTCTGGCTCCGGTGAAACCCACAGATAAGTCGTATGAGGAGCCGTGTACACTGGTTCGGGAGCAGCTTAACTCGAGGGAGAGCGTACTGATGGCGAAGTATCGGTTCTACACGTGCCAGCGATCTGAAGGTCAGGAAGTGGCGAGCTACGTCGCCGAGCTAAGGCGACTTGCAGGACAATGTGAGTTTGATGGCTATCTGGAGCAAATGCTCAGAGACTTTTTTGTACTGGGCATTGGCCATGACACCATCCTACGAAAACTTTTGACTGTAGAGACACCGACCCTCAGTAAGGCCACTGCGATAGCACAGGCATTTATGTCCACCAGTGATAACACCAAACAAATCTCTCAGCACAAAAGGGCTAGCAATGTTCACAAATTAACTGGAATTGTGTTTGCGAGCAGAAATGTACAGGGCAGAAACCACGAGTCTGCAACTGCCAGCAGGCCTTAGGTGACCCAAGATGACTCAGAGTCCGCAACAAAGGATGAATGCAAGGCAATTCACACCTTGTTGGCATTGTGGAGGCTGCCATTCAGCCTGTTCATGCCGCTTCAAAGGGTATGTTTGCAAGAGCTGTGGAACAATGGGGCACCTCCAACGAGCTTGCAGACAAGCTGCAAAACCTGCTAACCTGCTGTAGAATTTACCAATATCTCGCAAAGATTCCAGGTACCTTTCCCCTGCAGAGGAGAAGAATCCCTTTCTGGGCTTTTAAAATGAGGTTAAAGGGGCAGACGAAGCCTGCGGGGGATAAAAGGGGATGCATTCATGGAGACCCCCCCCCCCCCCAGTGTTTGAACTCATAGGAAAGGGAATTCAAAATGGACCTAAATTACAGAAGCTTGAGATCCCCTAAACATCGATGGGAAGGAGCATATCAATTTTAAGATTCTACAACATTTTGGCTGCGAAAAAGAGTTACCAAATACAGGAGGTGGGGCCAACCTCTGAAACAAATTCGTGTATTAAGGATCCCAGGCTATTCATCCTCTAAGAGATAATCGAATTACCCAATCAAGCACAATGGAAATCATGGTCAAGAAACTGGACAATCCTAAAACAATGCAAAACCAGTGATAGCACATTCTCACACCCTAATCGAGTTACTGCTGACAAAGGAGACATTTGAAAATCAATGGACAGAACAGTTTAAACAGAGCCCAAGAGATTTGATGGGAGATAACGGAGCCTTTTTTTGGGGATATATCTATCCCCCAGTTTTACAAGGAAAGACGGGCAGAACACAGAACGAAGCAGAACATAGACTGGAACTCGCACAGACTTGAACACAGACAGAAACAAGCAGCTAGAGCTGGAGAGTGAAGAAATGGAGTAGTGAAGGAAATTACAAGAAATCGTCAAGGACCGACCGAGCACGAGGCGCACGAAATGGAAGGTTGTCAGGAACCAAATTGACAACCACTCTACAATCTACTTCTGAATGACCCAACAGGTGAGAAATTACCAAAAAGGACTAACTAAAACTATTCCTAACCAAAGAAAGTGGGTATTTACCCCATACATCCAAAACGCAACTTACCGCATCAACGGACACACCCCAACCGAAGACTACACAGTCCGAAGTACTCTCCTCCGTCCGGGGTACAGCTCGGCTAGAAGGCCAAGTGCAGCAAACCCCGAAACCATGATTCACCGGCAACTGTCGAAAGGGATTGGTGAGCATAGCCCCTGAACCCTCAGAGCTATAACTTAGTTAGTTAGGGGAATTGGGAGGGGGGAGGCTGGGATAACTTGTGTAAATGTATCTGCATTCTCCTCTTTACCCCATTTAGAGTTTAAGCTGTATTCTTTTCCCCACAGGCTGTAATTTGACATTTTATTCAATGTGTTGTACCCCTCAGTGTGTATTGGTCTGTGTGTGTTATTAAAGGTGTGCCTTTTACTTCTTTTTAAACACAATAAAGCCATACCTGCTTCCTACATTGAAACCGATTGTCTGTCCAAGTCTGTCACAGTCCCTTCATAATTCCAGTGTCTAGAACCAAGGGTGTGGGAGCAATTCGGAACCACTCATATAAGGTCAGAAGGGAAAGCTGACTCCCTGCAAACCACCCCTTACGCTGCCGAGAGGGCCTACAGCATGATTGAGAAAGAGGCATTAGCGTGTGTGTTCGGGGTAAAGAAAATGCATCAGTACCTGTTTGGCCTCAAATTTGACCTGGAAACCGATCACAAGCCCCTCATACCCCTGTTCCCCCCCCCCCGCACCTCGTTCTGGACGCCTAATTTGTAACCTGCACCTGATTTTTTAATGTGTAGAATAGGTTTTTTCAGTTCTACAAAAATCTTCACTTGCTCCATTCTAAGTTAGTTTGGAGTATGTTTTCATTGTGGAAACTTTGAAATCAGGCGTCAGTGGCCGGACACGCCCCCTTTTGAAGAAAAAATTCTGTTCCAAAGTAGAACTGTTCTACCTGACTAGAACTGCAGAAAAAAAAATGTGGAGAATTGCGATTTCTAAGATAGTCCGTTCTCCACCAGTTGCTCCTAAAAATCAGGCGCAAATCATGTGGAAATTTGGGCTCATAGAAACATAGAAAAATAGGTGCAGGAATAGGCCATTCGGCCCTTTGAGCCTGCACCACCATTCAATAAGATCATGGCTGATCAATCACCTCAGTACCCCTTTCCTGCTTTCTCTCCATACCCCTTGATCCCTTTAACCGTAAGGGCCATATCTAACTCCCTCTTGAATATATCCAATGAACTGACATCAACAATTCTGCGGTAGGGAATTCCAAAGGTTAACAACTCTCTGAGTGAAGAAGTTTCTCCTCATCTCAGTCCTACCCCTTATCCTTAGACTATGTCCCCTGGTTCTGGACTTCCCCAACATCGGGAACATTCTTCCTGCATCTAACCTGTCCAGTTCCGTCAGAATTTTATATGTTTCTATGAGATCCCCTCTCATTCTTCTAAACTCCAGTGAATACAGGCCCAGTCGATCAAGTCTCTCCTCATATATCAGTCCTGCCATCCCAGGAATCAGTCTGGTGAACCTTCGCTGCACTCCCTCAATAGCAAGAACGTCCTTCCTCAGATTAGGAGACCAAAACTGAACACAATATGCCAGGTGAGGCCTCACTAAGGCCCTGTACAACTGCAGTAAGACCTCCCTGCTCCTATACTCAAATCCCCTAGCTATGAAGGCCAACATACCATTTGCCTTCTTCACCGCCTGCTGTACCTGCATACCAACTTTCAATGACTGATGTACCATGACACCCAGGTCTCGTTGCACCTCCCCTTTTCCTAATCTGCCGCCATTCAGATAATATTCTGTTTTTGAGTTTTTGCCACCATTTATCCACATTATACTGCATCTACCATGCGTTTGCCCACTCATCTAACCTGTCCAAGTCACCCTGCAGCCTCTTAGCGTCTTCCTCACAACTCACACCGCCACCCAGCTTAGTGTCATCTGCAAACTTGGTGATATTACACTCAATTCCTTCATCTAAATCATTAATGTATATTGTAAATAGCTGGGGTCCCAGCACTGAGCCCTGCGGCACCCCACTAGTCACTGCCTGCCATTCTGAAAAGGATCCGTTTATCCCAACTCTCTGCTTCCTGTCTGCCAACCAGTTCTCTATCCACATCAGTACATTACCCCCAATACCATGTGCTTTAATTTTGCACACCAATCTCTTGTGTGGGACCTTGTCAAAAGCCTTTTGAAAGTCAAAATACATCACATCCACTGGTTCTCCCTTGTCCACTCTACCAGTTACATCCTCAAAAAACTCTAGAAGATTTGTGAAGCATGATTTTGAGTTTATGCATAATCATGGTGGCTGCACTCACTGCCCCTGCTACCTCCCTTCATCAAGTTTGGACCACCCTCTTAACGGGCTCCCTGTCCTCAGTCCACATGAGACCTTCTCTTCTGGGACATCGATTGAAATGAATAAATCCTTCCTACTGCCAACCATGATCAACCATGATCATATTGAATGGTGGTGCAGGCTCGAAGGGCTGAATGGCCTGCTCCTGTTCTTATTTTCTATGTTTATGTTTCTAACCCCCCCATCTCAATGTTGCTCCTTCCTCACTCATGCTGCAACGTTCTGATAGTCCCTGTCAAAAGACATGTGTCACTTTAATCAGTTATAATTTTTTAATCACTGCAACACCACTGAACTGCCCTCCTATCCAACATTATGGTTAGTCAGGCATTTACATATCTTAGTGGTGCTGTCCTGAATTTCTTTGGAAGTAGGAGAATCTGCAAACACTAATTTTCTGCCAAAGCAAAGTATGTTCACCTGTTTGCAGATGTGGGCGTGCGGCTACTGACATGTGGGGATAGAGCAGCTCTCATGCAATCTGACCTGCCTGGCATTCTTCCATTGGTCCTCCTCATCCTCAGTTAGGGGGATTCCATTGATAAATCCATTGGTGCCAGTGATAGAACCGTAGACATTAAAAGCATAGGAAGAGGCCATTCAGCCCAGTTTGTCAATGTCAGTTCTATGATAGAGCAATCCAAAACTAATCCCACTCCCTGCCAATCTCTGCACCTCGTCCAGGGTTTGGATTATTCTCTATGTTTTGGTGACCAGAACTGACCACTGTACATTTTCAGAATGATGGTATCAGACTGCTGATTTAGCAATACAACCCAGCATTCTGTTCAATTACATTGATTGCTGCTGTGCAATGATCAGACATGCTAACCGTTGAATCTACTTCAATTCTCATTGAAGGATTGGTTCCATGACATATAGTAATAATCTGCAAATTACCTATTGCACCATCAACTTTCCCCATGTTCCTCAGATCAATAATCTTCTTCCTGCATTCTAAAGGCTTTTGCTTGTAGATGATACCCTTCTACCTCCCTAAAGTTTGTTTGCATGCATATTCCGGTCAATATACAACTCTTAAAATGCCCCAGTATTCATTATGAATGACAGCAAGTCTACTTAATCACCAAAAGAGTCAATAAAATCATTGCATTTGCCACTCATTGACACTCCAAATCTCCCACAAAAAAAGCATCTGCAACAGAACATCCTCTAATCACAGAACGACAATAGCTGCTGGATATTTTAGCTAACCCAGTCAGAGATGCTGCTATAGATTTTCAATGGCTAAAACAACATCGGGTGAACTTTATCAATTTATTATCCACATTCCTTTGTTCTTGGATACAGATGCTTTTAAGATCAAAGGTGATTTAACACTGCATGGCAACACACAGGGCTGTACAACCTAGTATTGCACTCTAGTCTTCCATCATTTGGAGTTGTTAACAGTGATGAAATAATTTCTCCTATGATCGCTGCTTTCTCAATACATCAAAATGACTGACTACTCAGTGACAATAATGATTTTGAAAATGCTGAAATGCTCAGGCCTCATCAGCATACCATCAGCGAGCTGAAAGCGCCCAACAGGTACCCCATTACAGCTTACCGATTGTGGGAGGGACTGAAATTGGTCAGCTCACAAGTGAAGCTGGCCAGCAGATTGAGTCTGTGGAAGGGGAGAGCACTCAATGGACTTCAAAGAAAATACAAATTGGGAGAGATGTAAAACAGGCTGCTGAGTCACAGTTACAACTTTTAAACTATCACAGAAAGTCAAAATTACCCCCATACTGTGCAATGTGTCAGCTGTGGCTCTGTGGATCACACTCTCACCTCTGAGTCAGAAGGTTGTGGGTTCAAGTCCCACTCCAGAGACTTGAGCACAAAAATCTAGGCTGGTACTTCAGTGTCTTTTGGTTGAGATGATAAATCTGCTCTCAGCTGGGCATAAAAGATCCCACAGCACTATTTCGAAGAAGAGCAGGGAGTTATCCGCAATGCCCTGGCCAATATTTATCCCTCAATCAACATCACTAAAAATATAGTCTAGTCATTATCACTTTGTTGATTGGGGGAATTGGTTGTTGTGTTTCCTACATTATAACAGTGACTACACTTCAAAAATAATCTCCTGCCTTACCTAGTGAATGGGGTTATTCTGCAATTGATTACATGCTTGGACTTGGTCTCCAGTCATCTTGGTTAACCTTTGCCACTGGATCAAAACCTAGCTCTGTTAAGCCCGCGTGATGGCTGGTGTGCAACGGCCACCCCACGTTAAAAGAATCCACGCACAGGCATCTTCCACCCTTCAACATGTAGTTCGGGACCTAGAATGTCAGGTCCCTCATTGAAACACCTGTGAACGCATCCCTTTTTTGTGTGGAAGTGGGTCATCCTCGATACGAGGGACTGCCTAATACTATATACAAGAGATTAATGTGCAAAGTTAAAGCACATGGGATTGGGGGTAGTGTGCTGACATGGATTGAGAACTGGTTGTCAGACAGGAAGCAAAGAGTAGGAGTAAATGGGTACTTTTCAGAAAGGCAGGCAGTGACTAGTGGGGTACCGCAAGGTTCTGTGCTGGGGCCCCAGCTGTTTACATTGTACATTAATGATTTAGACGAGGGGATTAAATGTAGTATCTCCAAATTTGCAGATGACACTAAGTTGGGTGGCAGTGTGAGCTGCGAGGAGGATGCTATGAGGCTGCAGAGTGACTTGGATAGGTTAGGTGAGTGGGCAAATGCATGGCAGATGAAGTATAATCTGGATAAATGTGAGGTTATCCACTTTGGTGGTAAGAACAGAGAGACAGACTATTATCTGAATGGTGACAGATTAGGAAAAGGGGAGGTGCAACGAGACCTGGGTGTCATGGTACATCAGTCATTGAAGGTTGACATGCAGGTACAGCAGGCGGTTAAGAAAGCAAATGGCATGTTGGCCTTCATAGCGAGGGGATTTGAGTACAAGGGCAGGGAGGTATTGCTACAGTTGTACAGGGCCTTGGTGAGGCCACACCTGGAGTATTGTGTACAGTTTTGGTCTCCTACCTTGAGGAAGGACATTCTTGCTATTGAGGGAGTGCAGCGAAGGTTCACCAGACTGATTCCCGGGATGGTGGGACTGACATATCAAGAAAGACTGGATCAACTGGGCTTGTATTCACTGGAGTTCAGAAGAATGAGAGGGGATCTCATAGAAACGATAAAAATTCTGACGGGTTTAGACAGGTTTGATGCAGGAAGAATGTTCCCAATGTTGGGGAAGTCCAAAACCAGGGTTCACAGTCTAAGGATAAGGGGTAAGCCATTTAGGTCCGAGATGAGGAGAAACTTCTTCACTCAGAGAGTGGTGAACCTGTGGAATTCTCTACCACAGAAAGTTGTTGAGGCCAATTCACTAAATATATTCAAAAAGGAGTTAGATGTAGTCCTTACTACTAGGGGGATCAAGGGGTATGGCGAGAAAGCAGGAATGGGGTACTGAGGTTGCATGTTCAGCCATGAACTCATTGAATGGCGGTTGAAGGCTCGAAGGGCCGAATGGCCTACTCCTGCACCTATTTTCTATGTTTCTATACTATACATGCTGCAAAATATTAGTAACCCAGGATACCAGAACTGCACTGCCTTTCTAGCTCCCAGGATTGCTATGGCGCAATAGAATGATGTATTTGCATCATTTGTGTCCCATTACAATTCAACCATTCACACTTGGGCAGATATCTTATGCTGCTGATGTCAATTCCAGTGGGAAAGTAAGGAAATGGCACAGAGTGGTCAGAATGGTGCCTCACCTGATTTTCTCCCCTGCCTTTTACACTTAAGCGGGCAGATATTTCTGTCTTGCAGATTTTTAGATCTCTGTTCTCTTATATTCTTGTAGGGGGGAGCTCAAATTGCTCCGTTTTTTTTGGAGCAACTTGATTTTTCTGGAGTATCTTAAAATTCCACATTTTGCACATTCAATTTGCACCATTGTAAGTGAGTTAGTGATGATGTTTTAAGTTGTTTAGTTTAGTTTTTTTCAAAAGGGGGCGTTACCAGCCACCTATGCCCGTTTTGGCCATTTAAGCCACTTTGGACAGCTAATAGTTGCTCCAAACTAACTTAGGCCAGCATATGTGGCCACGTGTGGCCACACAGAAAACCCTTTTGGAGAGTTAAGAAATCAGCACAGGTAGGTACATCTGAGACCATTCAGCCAGAGATAGGGGCGGCAAGGGAAGCGAAGAGGACCTTGCAAAGCACTAAACAAAGCACAACAACATTCAAGAAGCATAAAAACATTCAAGAAGAAATAAAAAATAAAACTTAAGTCCTACCTTCCTATCAAAACTCGGCCCGGGATGTCAGCGGGCTGGCCGGTGCGAGAGGCCACTCGGCTGGGGATGGGTGCAGGACGACCGGGGAGAGCACAGGGAACTGGCCACAGGCTCGCAGAAGACACAGGCTCGCAGAAGACCCAGGCAGGCTGGCTGGCTGGGCTGGACTCGCAGAAGACACGGGCTGGTTGGCTGAGTTGCAGGAATCAACCTCACTCATGGAGCAGCAGGCCACTTAGCCTGGGATAGGGGCAGGACACATCGGGTCCCATGCTGCAGCATGTACCAAGAGACTGGGGGCAGGAACTACTGCGCATGCGCGCACACTCCAACATGCATGTGCAGAGCTGCTGACACTGTTTATGGCACAGGGCCCTAGCTCCGCCCTCCAATCGACTGGCCATGCCACGCCAAGCCCCGGGAGAGGCAACACAGAGGCCAGAATCGGAGATTTTTTAGGTGCCGTTTTCAACCCACATCTGTGGTGATTGTGCTGAAAAAACGGGTGGGCTAAATTTGAGCCCATAATAGGCTCTTTGTAATTTCTATAGTATTGCTATACAATAGTTATGGGGCATTGAGGCTGTCTAAACATCCAATGTGCAGCATGAGTTATAATATGTCCTGAAAGCTTCCGTCACATTTTAAGCCTACATAAGAACATAAGAAATAGGAGCAGGAGTAGGCCATTTGGCCCCTTGAGCCTGCTTCGCAATTCAATAAGATCATGGCTGATCTGATCTTGGCCTCAACTCCACTTCCCTGCCCGCTCCCCATAACCCTTGACTCCCTTATCATTCAAAAATCTGTCTATCTCCACCTTAAATATATTCAATGACCCAGCCTCCACTGCTGTCTGAGGTAGAGAATTCCAAAGAATTACGACCCTCTGAGAGAAAAAATTCTTCCTCATTTCCATTTTAATGGGCAACCCCTTATTCTGAAACTATGCCCCTGAGTTCTAGATGCTCCCATGAGGGGAAACATCCTCTCTGCATCTACCCTATCAAGCCCCCCCAAAATGTTATACGTTTCAATAAGATTACCACTCATTCTTCTAAATTCCAATGAGTGTAGGCCCAACCTGCTCATCCTTTCTTCATAAGACAACCCATTCATCTCAGGAATCAACCTCGTGAACTTTCTCTGAACTGCCTCCAATGCAAGTATATCCCTCCTTAAATAAGGAGACCAAAACTGTATGCAGCACTCCAGGTGTGGTCTCACCAATGCCCGTGCAGTAGTAGCAGGACTTTCCTACTTTTATACTCCATTCCCCTTTCAATAAAGGCCAACATTCCATTTGCCTTCCTAATTACTTGCTGTACCTACATGCTAACATTTTGTGTTTCATGTACAAAGACTCCCAGATCCCTCTGTACCACAGCATTTTCTAATCTCTCCCCAATTAAATAATAATTTTCTTTTTTATTCTTCCTACCAAAATGGATAACCACACATTTTCCCACATTATCACCCACCTGCCAAATTTTTCCCCACTCACTTAACCTATCTATATCCCTTTGCAGATTCTTTGTGTCCTCCTCACAACTTGCTTTCCCAGCTATCTTTGTATCATCAGCAAATTTAGTTACATTACACTCGGTCCAAGTCATTAATATAGATTGTAAATAGTTGAGACCCCAGCACTAATCCCTGTGGAACCCCACAAGTTACAGATTGCCAACCTGAAAATTACCCATTTATCCCGACTCTCTGTTTTCTGTTCGTTAGCCAATCCTCTATCCATGCTAATATATTACTCTCAACCCTGCGAACTCATATCTTGTGCAGTAACATTTTATGCCTTCTAGAAGTCCAAATACACAACATCTACTGGTTCCCCTTTATCCATCCTGCTCGTTACATCCTCAAAGAACTCCAACAAATTTGTCAAACATGATTTCCCTTTCATAAAACCATGCTCTCTGATTGACTGTATTATGCTTCTATAAATGTCCTGCTACTACTTCCTTAATAATGGACTCCAGCATTTTCCTAATGACAGATGTTAGGCTAACTGGTCTATAGTTTCCTGCTCTCTATCTCTCTCCTTTCTTAAATAGGGGCATTACATTTGCAGTTTTCCAATCTACTGGGACCTTTCCAGAATCCAGGGAATTTTGGTAGATTACAACCAATGCATCCACTATCTCTGCAGCCACTTCTTTTAAGACCCTAGGATTCAGGCCATCAGGTCCAGGGGATTTGTCCACCTTTAGTCCAATTAGTTTGCCTCGTACTTTTTCTCTAGTGATAATGATTGTTTTAAGCTCCCTCCTCCCAATAGTCCCTTTGATTATCAATTATTGGGATGCTTTTAGTGTCTTCTTCCGTGAAGACTGATACAAAATATTTGTTCAAAGTCTCTGCCATTTCTGTTTCCCATTATTAATTCCCCAGTCTCATCCTCTAAGCACCAATGTTTACTTTAGCTACTCTCTTCCTTTGTATATACCTGTAGAAGCTCTTACTGTCTGACTGCATACCAATTGTTCACTAGGCTCATTAAGACTCTGCTTTTAGGGATGGCGCCATGCCTAGTGAACAGCACTATAGATGCTCAGTGCACATATAAATGGGCTCTGCATGGGACTCTTTGGCTTAGAAATTCAGGTGGTTTGCGCCACCCGTTAGCGCCATGAAATGGCAAACAAACAGCGGCCGGCTCTCTTCTGCCAGCTGGTGGCGGGTACCGCGGCGGCCGCCATTTTCGGTAGGTTGTCCACGATGCCATTGCCTGCTATTGGTGAGAGTATTTTTAATGTGGTGTGCAAAGCCAGCTCATCCATTTTAGAGTTCTCCACTCGCATCATCTCCTGCACTAAATCACGCCAGTATTTGCTGCCACTAAAAGGTCTTTCAGCAGCGTTAATGGCCATGAAGAATCTGCCAGGACTTACGAGGACGGAGGCCAGGACTTCAAATGCTCCTTTGTTAAGATTCTTCTTTTAAACTTTCATGATTTGCCCATCAGTGGCAGGGGTGGGTGAGGGGGGGCGTGGTTGGTGGTGGTGGTTGCATTATCTGGCAACTTTCTGGGAGGCCTACAGTGTTTGTGGGTCTGTAAATCAATGGGTGAACTTCACTGCAACAATTGAAGATGATCTGTGATAAAATCTCTTTTATCTGCATTCATGTCTTAAACAAACCAAAAATCAACAAACATCGGGTGGCAGCGAATATTTTTGGAGCACGAACTGTTGGGTCGCTCCTTTCTTCCTAAAACACCACAGTACCACATTGGAGTCATGTCGAACATTGGGAAAGGTGCAAAAACCCAGACACCTTTTCCCGTACACTAAAGCAGGAGACAGAGGCGATCTTTGGCCTCCTTCTGGGAGTAGTGCCGCAAAGAGCGCATTGCACTAGCAAATCACCGCCATGCTGATGATAATGAGCAGGCAGTACCAAAATGCTGGTACTACCTGCGCTCGGCCAGCAGCTGTTATCCTTGGCCACCAATGTTACTGGCAGGTTTCCAGCATTCCCCAATTTCTAGGCCTTTATCTCTTTAGTTGGGCATTGCTGATCAAGGCGCATTACTAATTTTTGTGTGGCAATTATTCACTGCTTCTATGCTATATTACTGTTGTGGGTGAAACGATGTTAGTGAAACATGTTGGAAGTTTAATGACAGCTTCTTAAAGCTGCAACACATCTGTTGTCTGTGCCTATTTCTCCAGGGAATGGTTATTGTCATGTATCCTACATGTTTACTGCTTGTACTATTACATATGCCCCTGATTTGCTCCACCTCTCAGGCACCTGATGGCACCAACCGCCACGAGCCTGAAAGAGCAAACCACGCTAAGGCACAGCCCCAGACCCCATCGCCACCAAGGCTACACCCGGGAATGAAGGGTGACCCGCAACGGTTCTCCCAAATGGGATTGGGACCAGCCAGGATCCCAAACCAAATAATGTCCAGGCAAGCGAGTCAGCAATTCCCTGTGCACTGCTAGACGACTGCTCCTCAGGGAGCAGCAGTGACCTGGGGTGCAAGGAAATGACAGGGAGGTCACAGGCATCTGTGAGCCTACCCGACGCTAGAAGCAACGGCAAAGGCCCCGAGAGCAGGCAACTTGAGCCAACCGGGTTCCCACTGCCAGCACTGGGCACCGCGCCGCCACCAGACTATCTGGACACCATCCAGCAGTTTTGGTACTAGTTTGTCCTCACGCACCGGTGCTGACACTAGTAGTGATTCCAAGTGTGTATCAAGTATGTACCTCACCAGTCAAATGTACTTGCCTCACAACTGTACCACAAATGTAATGATGTAAATCCAAATTTTTTTTCTGGACTTGAATGAATATGACTGTAATAGAAACATAGAAACATAGAAAATAGGTGCAGGAGTAGGCCATTCAGCCCTTCGAGCCTGTACCACCATTCAATAAGATCATGACTGATCATTCACCTCGTACCTCTTTCCTGCTTTCTCTCCATTCCCCTTGATCCATTTAGCCTTAAGGGCCATATCTAACTCCCTCTTGAATATATCTAATGAACTGGCATCAACAACTCTCTGCGGAAGAGAATTCCACAGGTTAACAACTCTCTGAGTGAAGAAGTTTCTCCTCATCTCGGTCCTAAATGGCTAACCCCTTATCCTTAGACTGTGACCTCTGGTTCTGGACTCCCCCAACATCGGGAACATTCTTTCTGCATGTAACCTGTCCAGTCCCATCAGAATTTTATATGTTTCTATGAGATCCCCTCTCATTCTTCTAAACTCCAGTGAATACAGGCCCAGTCGATCCAGTCTCTCCTCATATGTCAGTCCTGCCATCCCGGGAATCAGTCTGGTGAAACTTCGCTGCACTCCCTCAATAGCAAGAACGTCCTTCCTCAGATTAGGAGACCAAAATTGAACACAATATTCCAGGTGAGGCCTCATCAAGGCCCTATACAACTGCAGCAAGACCTCCTTGCTCCTATACTCAAATCCCCTAGCTATGAAGGCCAACATGCCATTTGCCTTCTTCACCACCTGCTGTACCTGCATGCCAACCTTCAATGACTGATGTACCATGACACCCAGGTCTCATTGCACCTCCCCTTTTCCTAATCTGCCGCCATTCAGATAATATTCTGCCTTCATGTTTTTGCCACCAAAGTGGATAACCTCACATTTATCCACATTATACTGCATCTGCCATGCATTTGCCCACTCACCTAACCTGTCAAGTCACCCTGCAGCCTCTTAGAGTCCTCGTCACAGCTCACACCACCACCCAGCTTAGTGTCATCTTCAAATTTGGAGATATTACACTCAATTCCTTCATCTAAATCATTGATATATATTATAAATAGCTGGGGTCCATATGTGGGGGGGAGAGAATGGAGTGGTCATGGACACACAAACAGAAACCACCAGCACCTCTACTGCCAACAAAACACCACCTACTCACCCACGATGGAAACGACCCTCCAAGGGTCAACCAGATAGAGCTAAACCCAGAGCACAGTCAAAGCAAAGGCGAGTTGCAGTAAAGACTTGGGGGAGAGTGATGTCATCTATCCTTTCTGGTTACTGCTTGTACTATTACATATTATGTGCCACCAGAGGGCACTACTATGGGAAACTTGTGCACCAGCTGTATGATCACTAAGGTGTGCCACCAGAGGGCACTGCAGTGGGAGACTTGTAGGTTACCTGCGCAGGTGTGCCAGGCCTAATATAAAAGGCAGGCCACCATGTGTGATTCGCACTCTGGAGTTACATTAAATGGACTAAGGTTACTACAGTTCAAGTATAATACATTGCCTTGTGGAGTCATTATCAGAGCATCTAAAGAACAGTTATCATGTCCTGCTTTGAGAAGAGCAATATTTAGCTCTGTTTGTATCTCTTTCTATTTGCAGGTTTTTGAAGATGAGGAGATCACAGGAGATATGCCAGACAGCTGCATTTGCAACTCCAGAAATGAACGAGGACCTATCCTTATGCCATCAGTCATGTTTAAGAGCTAAGGTATTGGTAGTTGGACATGTTAGCTGAAATATGTACGTGATGACTACACTTTCCCAAAGAGACCCACAATCACAATTATGTTTATGCAATGGGGCTGTTCACTGCAATAGCAGGAGATAGCTGTCAAACTCTCTCAACCTTCAGTGCACAGTTGCATCATGCAGGTTATAGATGTCTTGTTTTCCCATGCCTCTCAATTCATGAACATCATGAAAAGCAGGCAGCAACACAAAGGAGCTCCTCCCAGAATCACAATGCGGATTTCGTCTCCAACGGGGCACAACAGACATGATCTTTGCAGCACGACAGTTGCAGAAAAAATGCAGGGAGCAGCGCCAGCCCTTATACGTGGTCTTTGTCGATCTTATAAAGGCCTTTGACACTGTCAACCGTGAGGGTCTATGGAGCGTCCTCCTCCGTTTCAGATGCCCCCAAAAGATTGTCAACATCCTTCACCTGCTTCACGATGACATGAAGGCTGTGATCCTTCCCAACGGATCCATTACAGACCCAATCCACGTCTGGACCGGGGTCAAACAGCGCTCCAACCCTCTTCTCAATCTTCCTCGCCGCCATGCTCCACCTCACAATCAACAAGCTCCCCACTGGAGTGTGTAAAGTCCTTACACAATACCACAAATCCACACGAGGCACATTTTATGGACAAGGTCACTCCATGACCTGAACCTTTATTCACAGCACCAAAAAGTGATGACCCTGCGTGGGACCTCCCTTTATATACCTGGATGACCAGATGAGGAGTGTCTCCCACAAGTTCACCCCTGTGGTCAAGGTGTACATTTCTTACATATATACAGTATTGCAGTGTTGTTACATAAAGGTTACATACATGACATCACCTCCCCCTCAACATCTTATTGGGATCATAGGTTAAGTCTCTCAGGTGGTCTGCGTTCTCTGGTTGTTGAGCCTTGGTATGCGTATCTGTCACCTGTGGTGATTCCGGCCTGTCCGGGCTGACCGCAGGGACTGTGCATGCTGCTGAATGTTCTTGTTGCTCATTCACTGGCAGTGGTGTGAATACCATCTCATGATCTTCCTCAGGTTCCTCAGTGTCCAAGCTGAACCTTTTTTTTACTTGGTCCAGATGCTTGCGGCATATCTGCCCATTGTTAAGTTTAACCATTATGACCCTATTCCCCTCTTTGGCTATTACAGTACCCTCAAGCCATTTGGGTCCCAAAGCGTGATTGAGAACAAATACGGGGTCATCAATTTCTATACATCTCCTCCTTGAATTTCGGTCATGGTACTCATTTTGGGACTGGCGCTTGCCCGCAACAATGTCGGACAGGACTGGATGAATGAGGGACAGCCGAGTTTTGAGTGTTCGTTTCATGAGTAGCTCCGCGGGCGGGACCCCCGTGAGTGAGTGCGGTCAGGACCTATAGGTCAGCAGGAGGCGCGATAAGCAGCATTGAAGGGAGGGTCCTTGAATCCGGAGCATGCCTTGTTTTATGATTTGGACCGCATGTTCCACCTGGCCATTGGAGGCCGGCTTCAATGGTGCTGTCCTGACATGGTTAATGCCATTACCCGACATGAACTCCCGGAATTCGTAGCTTGTGAAACATGAGCCATTATCACTAACTAGGATGTCTGGCAAGCCGTGGGTCACAAAGACCGCACGCAGACTCTCCACGGTGGTGGATGTCGTGCACAAATTCAAAATGATGCACTCGATCCATTTCGAGTACGCATCAACCACACTGAGAAACATTTTTCCTATGAACGGGCCCATGTAGTTTACGTGAATATGTGACCATGGACTGGTGGGCCAGGGCCACGGCCTGAGCGGGGCCTCCCTAGGGGCATTACCTAGCTGGGCACACGTCGTGCACCTGCGAACACAGTGTTCCAGGTCTGAATCAATTCCTGGCCACCACACATGTGACCGGGCAATGGCCTTCATCAGCACGATGCCTGGGTGCTCACTGATGAATGCTTCCCTGCCCCTCTGGGGCATGACTACCCGCCTGCCCCATAGTAGGCAGTCTGCTTGGATGGAGAGCTCATCCATCCGTCTGTGTAACGGTCTGACCTCCTCAGGGCATGCTCCGTGTGCGGGCGCCCAATCCCCAGTCAGGACACATTTCTTAATCAAGGATAGGAGGGGATCTCTGTTGGTCCAGATTTTGATCTGGTGGGCTGTGATGGGGGAGCCTGCGCTGTCAAAGGCATCGACAGCCATGACCATCTGAGCGCTTTGCTCTGCTGCCCCCTCAGTGGTGGCCAATGGAAGCCTGCTGAGCGCGTCAGTGCAGTTTTCGGTGCCGGGCCGGTGCCGTATGGTGTAGTCATACGCAGCGAGCGTGAGAGCCCATCGCTGTATGCGAGCTGACGCATTGGCATTGACAGACTTGCTGTCTGACAACAGGGATGTTAATGGCTTGTGGTCCGTTTCTAATTCGAACCTCCTTCCAAAAAGGTACTGATGCATCTTTTTCATCCCCTAGACACATGTGAATGCTTCCTTCTCAACCATCCCATATCCCCGTTCAGCTTGAAAGAGCGACCTAGAGGCATAAGCCACAGGTTGTAGTTGGCCCTCAGCATTACCCTGCTGCAACATGCACCCAACCCCATAGGACGATGCATCACACGTCAGAACCAATTTCTTACGGGGGGCGTACGGGGTCAACAACTTATTTGAACAAAGTAGGTTCCGCGCCCGATTGAAATTCCGTTCCTGACAGCCCCTCCAAAACTAATCGCAACCCTTACGCAGGAGCACGTGTAGCGGCTGCAACAATGTGCTTAAGTTCGGCAGAAGGTTCCCGAAATAGTTCAAGAGTCCCAGAAATGAACGCAACTCCGATGTGTTGCAGGGCTTAGGCGCTCGTCGAATCGCCTCCGTTTTGGATTCGGTGGGCCGAATCCCGTCTGCAGCAACCCTCCTCAGTAACTCAACCTCAGGAGCCAAAAACACACATTTAGACTTCTTGAGTTGCAGGCCTACCCAGTCCAGTCGGCGTAGCACCTCCTCCAGGTTTTGGAGATGTTCCTAGGTGTCACGACCGGTGATGAGGATATCGTCCTGAAATACGATTGTTCCGGGAATGGATTTGAGCAGGCTTTCCATGTTTCTTTGAAAAATCGCGGTCGCTGATCAAATGCCAAACAGACACTTGTTGTAAACAAACAGTCCCTTGTGCGTGGTGATGGTGGTCAGTAGTTTAGACTCGTCGGCCAGTTCTTGGGTCATGTAGGCTGAAGTGAGGTCCAACTTGGTAAACAGCTTGCCACCTGCCAGCGTGGCAAAAAAGTCCTCCACTCTCGGGAGCGGGTATTGGTCTTGTAGGGACACCCGGTTGATAGTGGCCTTGTAGTCGCCACAGATCCTGACAGAGCCATCCGCTTTTAGGACGGGAACGATGGGGCTCGCCCAGTCACTGAATTAACGGGCAAGATGATGCCCTCTCTCAGCAACCGGTCCAACTCGCTTTCAATTTTCTCCCGCATCACATACGGCACAGCTCTGGCTTTGTGTTTCACTGGTCTGGCGTCCAGGTTATGCGTATCACTACATTGGTACCTTTGAACGTCCCGACGCCAGGTTGAAATAGTGATTCAAATTGCTGTAGGACCTGTGAGCATGAACTTCGCTCCACAGATGACATGGCGTGCACATCCCCCCATTTCCAGTTCATCTCAGCTAACCAGCTCCTTCCCAACAGTGCAGGACCATTGCCCGGGACAATCCAGAGCGGCAGCTAGTTCACCGATCCATTGTGTGTGACCGCCAACATTGCACTGCCTAGTACTGGAATGATTTCTTTGGTGTACGTCCGTAATTGCTTAGGGCGGTGATGTCAATGTCAAAACGTCTAAGTTCCCGGGCAACTATGGCAGTGTGGCATTCCGGCCTGTTGCTGTTGGAATTGTCCATGAGGGTCCTGACGTTCCAGGTCCCGAACTTCATATTAGCGAAATGGAAGGTGCCTGTGTGTGAGTTATTTTAATGTGGGGTGGCTGCTGCACACCGGTAACCACACGGGCTTTAGCTGAGCAAGGTCTTGGTCCACCGGCAAGGGGGTCCAAGACGGCTGGAGACCAGGCAATGCTGTATAAGCCTAATTGCCTACGGCGAGGTGTTAGCCGCAAGGTCGGCACCGAGTAGCGCCCTTGATGGTAGATGGCCCGAGGCTTGGTTGGGGGCAGGCATTAGGAAGGTCAGCTGTTCGCTGGAGTTCCGAGGGATGTTTTGGAAAGTTTCTTACAAGGTTAAAAATTTCCACAAAGGTTTCCAAGTTGTTTTAAAAGTTTAAGAGTTTAAAAGTTATTTCCAACTTATATTTTAAAAAGTTACACAGGTTGATTGAAGGTTTAATAAATAGATTAAGAGCTGGTTAAAAATTGATTAAAAAAAGTCTAAAATGTAAATCAAGTTGTTTAAAAGTTAGTGTTCACTGCTAGCGACCTAGGGCAGGTACAGCCCGTCGTTGGGTCGGGCTGGCTGGTTGAGATGACCCGGAGTGCAAGGCTGGGCCAGGTCCTTTGGTCGAAGGGACCTGGAGTGCGAGGCTGGTTCAGGCCGGCTGGCCGAAGGGACCCAGAGTGCGTCGTTGGGCCGGACCGGCTGGCCAAAGGGAACCAGAGTGCGTCGTTGGGCTGGGCCAGTTGGCCAAAGGGACCCGGAGTGCATCGTTGGGCCAGACCGGCTGGCCAAAGGGACCCGGAGTGCGTCGTTGGGCCAGGCCGGCTGGCCGAAGGGACCTGGAGTGCTGAATGTACTCCCATGATGTACAAAGCCCCATAAGGAAAGCTCAGGCTTCTCCTCCCTCAATTCCTGAATATGAATATCCAACAAGATGGCTCCCGAAGCTGATCCTGCCACCTATCTGGTGTCAGCGGGTGGGCACCACCGTTTCACGCAGTGTATTCCAGGTTATAACTCTCGTAAAAAGATTTCTCCTCATCTACCCTCTGGTTCTTTTACTAATTATGTTAAATAATGCTGAGCTTCTTGAGTGTTGTTGTAGATGCACCCATCCAGGAAAGTGAAGAGATAATTCCATCACACTCCTGTAGGTGGTGGAGAGACTTGGGAGAGTCATGAGATGAGCCATTCACCACAGAATATCCAACCTCTGTCCTGCTCTGGTATCTATGGCATTTATGTGGCTGTTTCAGTTGAGTTTCTAGTCAATGATTACCCCCTAGGATGATGATGTGGGGGATTTAGCAATGGTAATGCCATTGAGGGGAGGTGGTTAGGCTTGCTCTTGTTGGAGATGGTCATTGCCTGGCATTTGTGTGGCATGAATGTTACTTTCTATTCATCCAGGTCTTGCTGCAGGCGGGTATGGACTGCTTCATTACCTGAAGAATTGAGAATGTAGCTGAACACCATGCAATCATCAATGAACTGCCCCACTTCTGACCTTATGATGGAGGAAAAGTCATTGATGGAGCAACTATAGATAGTTGGGCCTAGGTTGCTATCCCGAGAAACTCCTGCAGTGATGTCCTGGGGCTGAGATGATTGGCCTCCAACAACCACAACCATCTTCCTTTGTGTCAAGTCTGACTCCAGCCACTGAAGAGTTTTCTACCTAATCCCCATTGACTTCAATTTTACTAGGGCTCCTTGGTGCCACACTTGGTCAAATGTTGCCTTCATGTCAAGGGTAGTTACTTTCATCTCAGCTCTAGAATTCAGCTCTTATGTTCATGTTTAATCCAAGACTGTAATGAGGTCCAGAGCCCAGTGGTCCTAGCGGGAGCCTGTGCATCAATGAGCAGGTTGTTGGTGAGTAAATGCCATTTGGTGGGATAGATACAGTTCACTGCAGCTGAGAGCATGACTCCCAAAGGCTGTGTTGCCTGCCCGGTACCAGGGTTAAGGACATCTCCTTGGGGCTGGAGAAGAACTTGGAATGGGAGGGGAAGGATCCAGTTGTCATGGTCCACGTAGGTACCAATGACATAGGGAGGACTAAGAAAGAGGTTCTGCTGAGGGATTATGAGCAGCTAGGGGTTAAATTAAAAAGCAGAACCACAAAGGTAAAAATCTCTGGATTACTTCCTGAGCCACGAGCAAATTGCCATATGGTCAATAAGATCATAGAGTTGAATGCATGGCTCAAAGATTGATGTAGGAGAAATGGATTTTGATTCATTGGGAACTGGCACTAGTACTGAGGGGAGCTGTTCCGTTGGGACGGGCTTCACTTCAATCATGCTGGGACTAGTGTCCTGGTGAATCGAATAACTAGGGCTGTAGATAGGGCTTTAAACTAAATAGTAGGGGAGAGGGTTCAGGTGAGGGGAAATTTAGAAAGTTAAAAGAGAAAGGACAAGGCAATAGTGCAGGGTAGCAATAGGGGTAATGATAGGGGTGTGACAGGAAGGAACAGAGCATACAAACATAAGAGTGCACCAGCAAATAGGATCAGAGTAGGGAAAAATGATAAAAAGAGAAAATTAAAGGATCTTTAGCTAAATGCACGCAGCATTCGTAACAAGATAGATCAACTGGCGGCACAAATAGAAATAAATGGGTATGATCTAATAGCCATTACAGAGATGTGGTTGCAAGGTGACCAAGGTTGGGAACTAAGTGTTCCAGGATAATTGACGTTTTGAAAAGACAGGCAGAATAGTAAAGGAGGGGGTTAGCCCTGATAATAAAGGATGACATAAGGGCAGTAGAAAGAAAGGATCTTGTCTCAGAGGATCAGAATGTAGAATCAGTATGGGTGGAAATAAGGGACTGAGAACTCTGGTGGGAATAATATATAGGCCCCCTAACAGTAACTAGTTGGACAGAATATTAATCAAGAAATAGTAGGAGCTTGCAACAAAGGTAATACAATAATCGTGGGGGCGTTAGTCTTCATATAGACTGGACAAATCAAATTGGCAAAGGTAGTCTGGAGGATGAAACTCCTAGAACAATACTTCATGGAACCAACCAGGGAACAGGCTATTATAGATCTCGTATTGTGTAATGAGACATGGTTAATTAACAATCTCATAGTACAGGATCCTCTGGGGCAGAGTGATCATAATACAATAGTGTTATGTTTCAAATAAAGCAATGTGACCGAGTACTGTAGACTTGAGTAAGTGTGACCTTAGTCTCTTTATTCTGACTCCAGAGTGCTGGCACAGCATGGGAGGTCTGCTTATATGCAGTGCTCCCAAGGGATGCTGGGATCCCTTGGGACGGCAACAGATGCGCCCTCTGGTGGCAGTAAAATGCTAGTTACAAGGTGTTGCATACATAACATCAATCCCCCACAAAGTCAATAGTACACTTATTTACAGGGTGAGACGATCTGGGGCTTTCCGCTCCCTAGTCGATCGTCTCGGTACAAATACAGGTGCAGGTGAGTTGGTTGGGCCTTCGCTGGGCTGCTGCACAGCCGGCCTTGCTGGGCTGCTGGGGATGATGAGTTCAGCTTCATGGTCAACCGTGATGTCGGTTGCCACTTGTGTGTGTATCGGAGGGCCGAAGTTGGTGGTGTCCTCCTCAGGTTACTCGTGGCTTTCTGTGATTCGCAGTTTGGTTTGGTCGAAATGCTTTCTGCAAGTTAGTCCATTTGCAAGTTTGACCTCAAACACCCTACTCCCTTCTTTGGCTACGACAGTGCCAGGAAGCCATTTGGGACCATGTCCATTGTTGAGTACAAATACAGGGTCATTGACTTCAATATCGCGTGACAAATTTGCGCGCTCGTGGTACATGCTTTGTTGATGCTGCCTGCCCTCAAGATATTGTGGAGATGAGGGTGGACTAGAGAGAGCCTTGTTTTGAGTGCCCTTTTCATAAGCAATTCAGCAGGGGGAACCCCAGTAAGCGAATGGGGTCTCGTGCGGTAGCTGAGCAGGACTCGGGACGGGCGGGTCTGCAGGGAGCCTTCAAACACACGTTTCAAGCTTTGCTTGATGGTTTGGACTGCCCGTTCTGCCGGGCCATTAGATGCGGGTTTGAACGGGGCAGATGTGATGTGCTTGATCCCATTGCGGGTCATGAATTCCTTGAATTCAGCGCTGGTGAAGCATGGCCCGTTGTCGCTGACAAGGACGTCAGTCAGGCAGTGCGTGGCAAACATGGCTCGTAGGCTTTCGACGGTGGCAGTGGATGTGCTTACAGACATTATTACACACTCAATCCATTTTAAATAAGCATCTACAACAACCAAAAACATTTTGCCTAGAAACGGGCCAGCGAAGTCAACTTGGATCCTAGACCACAGTTTGGAGGGCCATGACCACAAACTTAGCAGTGCCTCCCTGGGTACATTGCTCAGTTGAGAGCAAGTGTTGCATTGGCACACGCAAGACTCCAAATCTGAGTCGATGCCGGGCTACCACACATGGGATCTGGCTATAGCTTTCATCATTACTATGCCTGGGTGGGTACTGTGTAGGTCGCGTATGAATGTTTCCCTGCCTTTCTGAGACAAAACCACATGATTACCTCACAAAAGACAGTCTGTCTGTGTGGACATTTAGTCTTCCCGCCGCTGGAACAGCTTGATCTCTTCATGCATCTCCGCTGGGTCTCTGGACCAGCTCCCATGGAGGACACAGTTTTTTACAAGGGACAGTAAAAGATCCTGGCTGATCCAGGTCCTGATCTGGAAGGCCGTAACAGGTGACTTTTCGTTTTCAAATGCATCCATCACCAAGAGCAGGTCTGCGGGCTGTGCAATTTCCACCCCGGTGGTGGGCAATGGTAGCCGACTGAGAGCATCAGCGCAGTTCTCTCTGCCTAGCCTGTGGTGAATTACATAGAAACATAGAAAATAGGTGCAGGAGTAGGCCATTCAGCCCTTCGAGCCTGCACCACCGTTCGGTAAGATCATGGCTGATCATTCCCTCAGTACCCCTTTTCTGCTTTCTCTCCATACCCCTTGATCCCCTTAGCCGTAAGGGCTATATCTAACTCTCTCTTGAATATATCCAATGAACTGGATTCAACAACTCTTTGCGGTAGGGAATTCCACAGGTTAACAACTCTCTGAGTGAAGAAGTTTCTCCTCATCTCAGTCCTAAATGGCCTACCCCTTATCCGAAGACTGTGTCCCCTGGTTCTGGACTTCCCCAACATCGGGAACAATCTACCCGCATTTAACCTGTCCAGTCCCGTCAGAATCTTGTATGTTTCTACGAGATCCTCTCTTATCCTTCTAAACTCCAATGTATAAAGGCCCAGTTGATCCAGCCTCTCCTCATATGTCAGTCCAGCAATCCCGGGAATCAGTCTGGTGAACCTTCGCTGCACTTCCTCAATATCAAGAACACCCTTCCTCAGATTAGGAGACCAAAACTAAACACAATATTCCAGGTGAGGCCTCACCAAGGCCCTGTGCAACTGCAGTAAGACCTCCCTGCTCCTGTACTCAAATCCTCTAGCTATGAAGGCCAACATACCATTTGCCTTCTTTACCGCCTGCTGTACCTGTATGCCAACTTTCAATGACTGATGAACCATGATACCCAAGTCTCGTTGCACCTCCCCTTTTCCTAATCTGCCACCATTCAGATAAAATTCTGTCTTTGAGTTTTTTCCCCAAAGTGGATAACCTCACATTTATCCACATTATACTGCATCTGTCATGCATTTGCCCACTCACCTAACCTGTCTAAGTCACCCTGCAGCCTCTTAGCGTTCCCCTCACAGCTCACACCGCCACCCAGTTTAGTGTCATCTGCAAACTTGGAGATATTACACTCAATTCCTTCATCCAAATCATTAATGTATATTGTAAAGAGCTGGGGTCCCAGCACTAAGCCCTGCAGCACTCCACTACATAGTTGTATGCAGACAGCGTGAGCGCCCATCTTTGGATGCGAGCAGAGGTATTAATACCTTTGCTCTCTGATAATAGTGATATGGGCGGCTTATGGTCAGTTTCTAACTCGAACTTAAGCTCAAACAGATACTGGTGCATTTTTTCACCCTGTAAACACATGCCAGAGCTTCTTTTTCAATGATGCTGTAGGCTTTTTCGGCCTTGGACAAACTCCTGGACACATAAGTGACCGGTTGCAATGTATTTGGATTTCCAAAAGGCATTCGATAAGGTGCCACACAAAAGGTTACTGCAGAAGATAAAGGTACTCGGAGTCAGAGGAAATGTATTAGCATGGATAGAGAATTGGCTAACTAACAGAAAACAGAGAATCGGGATAAATGGGTCCTTTTCAGGTTGGCAATCGATGGTTAGTAGTGTGCCAGGGATCGGTGCTGGGACCACAACTGTTTACAATATACATAGATGACCTGGAAGAGGGGACAGAGTGTAGTGTAACAAAATTTGCAGATGACACAAAGATTAGTGGGAAAGCATGTTGTGTAGAGGACACAGAGAGGTTGCAAAGAAATTTAGATAGGTTAAGCGAATGGGCTAAGGTTTGGCAGATGGAATACAATGTCGGAAAATGTGAGGTCATCCACCTTGGAAAAAAAAACAGTAAAAGGGAATATTATTTGAATGGGGAGAAATTACAACATGCTGCGCTGCAGAGGGACCTGAGGATCCTTGTGCATGAATCCCAAAAAGTTAGTAAGTTAGTTTGCAGGTGCAGTAGGTAATCAGGAAGGCGAATGGAATGTTGGCCTTCATTGCGAGAGGGATGGAGTACAAAAGCAGGGAGGTCCTTCTGCAACTGTACAGGGTATTGGTGAGGCTGCACCTGGAGTACTACGTGCAGTTTTGGTCACCTTACTTAAGGAAGGATATACTAGCTTTGGAGGGGGTACAGAGACGATTCACTAGGCTGATTCCGGAGATGAGGGGGTTACCTTATGATGATAGATTGAGTAGACTGGGTCTTTACTCGTTGGAGTTCAGAAGGATGAGGGGTGATTTTATAAAAACATTTAAAATAATGAAAGGGATAGACAAGATAGAGGCAGAGAGGTTGTTTCCACTGGTCGGGGAGACTAGAACTAGGGGCCACAGCCTCAAAATATGGGGGAGCCAATTTAAAACCGAGTTGAGAAGGAATTTCTTCTCCCAGAGGGTTGTGAATCTGTGGAATTCTCTGCCCAAGGAAGCAGTTGAGGCTAGCTCATTGAAAGTATTCAAATCACAGATAGATAGATTTTTAACCAATAAGGGAATTAAGGGTTAATGGGAGCGGGTGGGTAAGTGGAGCTGAGTCCACGGCCAGATTAGCCATGATCTTGTTGAATGGCGGAGCAGGCTCGAGGTGCTAGATGGCCTACTCCTGTTCCTAATTCTTATGTTCTTATGTTCTTATGTTCCCGATTCGTGTGCTTGTTGTAACACACACCCGACCCCATATGAAGACGCATCGCAAGCTAGCACTAAACGTTTACATGGGTCATACAGAACAAACAGTTTGTTGGAACATAACAGATTTCTGGCTTTCACAAAAGCAGTCTCTTGTGATTTCCCGCATATCCAGTCATCTCCCTTGTGTAGCAACACATCTAGAGGTTCGAGCAAGGTGCTTAACCCGAGTAGGAAATTACCAAAATAATTGAGGAGTCCCAGGAACGACCGCAGCTCCGTGACATTCTGTGGTCTTGGCGCGTTCTTGATGGCCTCCGTCTTGGCGTCGGTGGGTCTGATGCCATCTGCCGCGATTCTTCTCCCTAAGAACTCGACCTCTGGCGCCAGGAAAACACACTTCGAGCGTTTCAACCTGAGTCCCACACGATCTAGCCGACTTAGAACCTCTTCCAGGTTCTCCAAGTGTCCGATGGCATCCCGGCCTGTGATCAATATGTCGTCCTGGAAAACCACGGTGTGCGGAACCGACTTTAGCAGACGCTCCATGTTCCTTTGAAAAATAGCCGCGGCCAATCGAATCCCAAACGAGCATCTATTGTAGATGAACAGACCTTTGTGCATGTTGATGCAGGTGAGTCCTTTCGAAGATTCCGCCAGATCTTGCCTCATGTAGGCCGAGGTCAGGTCCATCTTGGTGAACGTCTTCCCTCCTGCCAGCATCGCAAATAGGTCGTCTGCCTTGGGTAGCGGGTACTGGTCCTGCAGCGAAAAACGGTTAATCGTTACTTTATAATCCCCACAAATTCTGATCGTGCCATCGCCCTTGAGAACCGGAACAATCGGACTGGCCCACTTGGTGAACTCAACCGGTGCGATGGTGCCCTCTCGCTGCAGCCTGTCCAGCTCGATCTCCACTTTCTCTCGCATCATGTATGGCACCGCAAGTGCCTTGTGATGGACGGGTCGTGTACCGGGAACCAAGTGGATCTGCATTTTTGCCCCAGAGAAATTTCCGATGCCTGGTTCAAACAACGACGGGAACTTGCTCAAAACCTGGGCACATGAGGCGTCGTCGACAGACAAAAGCGCTCGGATATCGTCCCAGTTCCAGCGGATTTTTCCCGGCCAGCTTCTGCTGAACAATGTGGTGCCATCTCCTGGTACAAATCACAGTGGGAGTTCGTGCACCGCTCCATCATAGGAGACTTTTACTGCTGCACTGCCAATTACAGGAATCAGCACTTTAGTGTAAGTTCTCAGCTTGATATGAATAGGGCTCAGCTTGGGCCTTCGTGCCTTGTTGCACCACAGCCTCTCGAAGGCCTTTTTGCTCATGTCTTGCACCCGTGTCCAATTCCATGGATACCGGAATTCCATTCTGTTCAACTTTTAAAATGATAGGTGGACATTTCATGGTGAAGGTGTGTATCCCGTACACTTCTGCCTCCTCAGTTCGAGTCTCTAGTTCAGTTTGATCCGCCATGGATTGGTCTTCCTCTGCAATGTGGTGGTTTGCAGGGTTTGCAGCTCATCTGCACATTCGCTGGAGGTGTCCCATTGTTCCATAGCCTTTGCACGCGTAGTGTTTGAAGCGGCATTGATGGGCTCGATGATCACCTCCGCAGCGCCAACAAGGTGTTAATTTCCTCACATTGACATTTGATGGCGGACTCTGAGTCATCTGAGGTCGTGCAACTGCAGGCTTGTGCATACTGCCATATGCAATCCTGCCTGAAAACAGTACTTGCCGATGCATCTTTATGCTGCGAAATTTGTTTGGTGTTATCGCTAGTGGACATAAATGCCTGGGCTATTGTTATGGCTTTGCTCGGTGTTTCAACAGTCAATAGTTTGCGAAGGATAATCTCATAGCCAATACCAAGCACAAAAATGTCTCTTAGCATTTGCTCCAGGAATCCACCAAATTCGCAATGTCCTGCAACGCGCCTTAGTTCGGCGATATAGCTCGCCACTTCCTGGCCTTTTGACCGTTGACATGTATAAAATCGATACCTTGACATCAGAATTAGGTGCTCCCGGACCAGCATACACAATTCTTCATACGATTTGGTTATTGGTTTCACCGGAGCAAGAAGATTCTTCATGAGGCCATAGGTTGTTGCCCCACAGATGGTGAGGAGGATCGCCCTTCATTTGGCAGCATTCTCATTCCCTTCCAGCTCGTTGGCCATGAAGTATTGGTCGAGTCGCTCCACGAAGGCTTCCCAACCATCACCTTCTGAGAATTTCTCCAGGATACCAACAGTTCTCTGCATTTTCGCATGATGGTTTGTTATCTATTACTCGTCGCCAGTTGTTATGTTTCAAATAGAGCAATGTGGCCAAGTACTGTAGACTTGAGTAAATGTGACCTTAGTCTCTTTATTCTGACTCCAGAGTGCTGATACAGCATGGGAGACCTGCTTATATGCAGTGCTCCCAAAGGATGCTGGGATCCCTTGGTACTCCAACAAATGTGCCCTCTGGTGGCGGTAGAATGCTGGTTACAAGGTGTTGCATACATAACAGATAGAATTTCACATTACATTTGAGAGTGACTTGTCTAAGTCTGAAACTAGAGTCTTAAACATAAATAAAGCCAACTACATAGGTATGAAGGGCAAGTTGGCTTAGGTAGTTTGGAAACATAGGGCTAGACTTTCCATTTCACATCATCCATCTATGTCCCATCTATGGCCCAAAACTGACCTCTATTGCCCATTTTGAGCAAAAAGTGGAAACTAGGCCCAAAATATCACCGGAAAAATAGGCCCCCAAGTTTCCACTTTGATCGCTGAGATGATCGCCCACACAAGGCCCATCCCAAGTTTCAGCACTTAGCATGCACTTCGCTGGGCCAATGCAAGGCCCAAAAGAGTGCTCAAAAATAGTTGCTTTTTCAGGGACTTACAGAGGGAAATGGGCACTACGGACGCCATTTTTAGCCTCTGAGGAAGGGTGGAGAATTGTTCTGAGTTATTTAGAGAGTAAAATTGAAGCAAATTGTGTTCAGAAATTTTGGACAGGGAATATAAATAGGTATTATCACCTTATTTATGCCAAATAGATCTCGTATATTGGAATTATTTATTAAATAGCTTTTACGTAGTGAAGTTATTTAATGATATTCCGTGGGGAAACAGAATAAACAAACAAATCTGCATGAAGAACTGTACATTGTAAAACTTATGTAAATAAGAGAGAAGGTACAAAAGTTGTAGAACATTTTTTTTTATTAACAAAATTTTTTTTAAGAACTAATGAACAATACCCTCCCTCCAAATCCCACGCCCCGCACCAACCCACCTTTCCCTCAAAATCCCCAAAACATTAGAAGAAGAAGAAATTGAACATTTTAAAGAACAAGTGACCATTTCAGTCACGATAACAAGTGACCATTTCAGTCACGATAACAAGTGACCATTTCAGAAAGGATGGAAAGTGAACAATTAAGTAATGATAACAAGTGAACAAGTGAACATTTAACTATTGAATACAATTGGCCAATTTAGTAACAATAACAATAACAAGAGTATAATAAATTGGTAATAACAAGTGAACATTTTAAAACAAGTGAACTACATAGAGAAGGACTCCCCCCTCCCTACCTGAGACCACGTTTCCCTCCAGCTTCTGTCCCACCCCGTGTTCGCACCCCACCCGCCCGTTTTGGTCTACGCAGACAGACAGACACCAAGACGTTGTGCAGAGTGGGATGTCAAGACTTCCTGCCGTGTTGGAGGTGACGGAGAGGAAGCAGAAGCCTGAGGCTCCACTTCCGAGTCCGGAGGAAATGTGTCCTCCGTACTCGCTTGCGTGCTCGGAGTTTTGCTGCGGGCAGACACGACACCTTGGGATGCAGCGCCGTGTCCAGCCAGCAACGCATGTCGTAGGGCATTGGTTGCGGCTATCTGCTGCCGAATAGCCTCCAAGGCCTCCCTTGCAGTCAGTGACTGCTCAGAAGACCAGTTGGAGAAGTTCTGGAAGAACTCGCCCCAGGATGCTGGAAACTGGCTCCAGTTCGCAGAGAATCCCTCGAAATCCATGGATAAGGTCGCGACCAATCGCGACCGTCTCCCTGCACAGGGAAATCAAGCTCTCTGTCTGGCCCTCCAAGGCAGGCGATTGCTCGCCACGCTGACCAGATCTCCATGGGGTCGGCGTTTGCAATGTGACGCGCCTTGGCGTCACCAACTGCACACCGCTTGGTCCCGGTGCTTCTTCCATCTCAACCGAGATGGCCGCAGGTTGTTCCCCTCGCCATAAAAAAAATCTCTTCTTCTTCAGTCTCCTCCTCAATCTCCTCCTCCTCCTCCTCCTGCTGATATACAGCAGCAGGAGTCTGCAGTGGCTCCTCTTCTTCTTCATCCTCCTGGGATCTTGGAGACGGTTCAGTGGTAGTGGACTCCACTGACTCGACGACCACTTGACCTTTAATTTAATAAACAATGTTTAACAATTCAAATCATTGCATTACAATTTTTCTCGAACTCAAAACATTGCAATGCTTTCCATTACCCCATATGCACAGGTGATCACAAGGTTTAACATGACCTAATATGACCTAATTCGAAGATCTATAATACATCACAATTATATATCAGATTATATTATAATTGCATAACATTACATGCGTAACTACGATATTTTCAGTATTTACTAATGATTCACACATTGAACAATGCACATTTCTCATTACTCACATGTCTCAAGGGTGGGTTCGGCCACACCACGGGATGTGACCGAACGGCTTTCTGGCCCCACCAAGGCCACCGCGAGCTCCTTGAAAGCACTTAATGTGTGCATCATGGCAGAGCGCCCGCCCGTCCTATGTTGCTCCCGATTATTGATCGAGATCTTCTTCTGTAAATGATACGATAACATTGCACGGCATAAGCAAATGGATCAGGCAATTTAAGACATTGAAGACATTTAAGACTGACAGATTTAAATGTTCTATTACAAATTAGCATTACTTTGCATATTTCACAAACATTTAACTTTATGCTAGGTTGCATAAATTTATTCATAATTTAGTTATGTTTAAATGTAACCAAATAACATTGCAGATTCTAGTTACTATTTAGATCATTAAATAATACATAAATATAAATTTCAACTTACTCTCACAGCTGCCAGTAGGCTGTTCCACCGTTTGCGGCACTGGTCCGGTGTGCGCGTTTCATTAGAGGTGACCATGTCGACAATATCGGACCAAATCCTCCAATATGCACGGGGTGGAGGTTTCCCATGCCCACCCCATGTTAGATCCTCCCACCTGGTGCTGACAGCATGCATGAGGGCCTCATTGGCCTCCTCACTGAAGGGCTTCGCCCTACGCCTCTCAACTGATCCCTCCATGTCCATTAATATCGATAAGTCAGACCACAAAATGCTTTCTCCTCTCTCTCTCTCTCTCTCTCCCCGACCCTCACAGAGCTTCTGAGCATGTGTGATGACCCCTGACCTCCCAAAACGCGGGAAGGAACATCAACCGATCGTGAGATCGCCGAGAAATCACATCGCCCATTTGACATCACTGGGCTAAGGCCAAGTGGAAAATCGCAAAAAAAAAAAATGGGCCTTGAGCCGGCAATCAGAACAGGCGATAGGTCCCGTATCGCTGGAACAAGGCCCAT
Organism: Pristiophorus japonicus; assembly: GCF_044704955.1. Taxonomy (NCBI): domain Eukaryota; kingdom Metazoa; phylum Chordata; class Chondrichthyes; family Pristiophoridae; genus Pristiophorus; species Pristiophorus japonicus. The sequence goes on from NC_091989.1 coordinate 147,237,136, forward strand.
TTTTTTCGGCCTTAGCCACAAAGTGGAAAGTCTAGCCCTATAGATTAAAAGGTATGGCAGTAGCTAAGCGGTGGCGGCATTTCAAGAAATATTTTATAATTCTCAAAAAAAATACATTCCATTGAAAAACAAAATCTCCACAGGAAAAGTGATCCATCCGTGGCTAACTAAAGAAGTTAATGATAGCATTAGATTGAAAGAAGAAGCTTATAATGTTGCAAAGAATGGTAGTAAACCTGAGGATTGGGAGAGTTTCAGAAACCAGCAAAGGATGACCAAAAAATTGATAAAAAGGGTAAAAATAGACTATGAGAAAAAACTAGCAAGAAATATAAAAACAGATTGTAAGAGCTTCTAGAAGTATGTAAAAAGGAAGAGAGTAGAAAAAGTAAACATTGGTCCCTGAGAGGATGAGGCAGGAAAAATTATTATGGGGAATAAGGAAATGGCAGAAACATTAAACAAATATTTTATATCTGTCTTCATAGTAGAAGGTGCAAAAAGCATCTCTAAAATGGTGGAACCAAGGGTCTAATGAGGGTGAGGAACATAATGTAATTAGTATAAGTAGAAAAAAAGTACAGGTTGGACCTCCCTTGTCCGGGACTCCCTTATCCGGCACCACCCCTCGTCCGGCTTGATTCTGGCGGCCGCGGTGGGGAGGCATACACAGAATGTGGCCGACCTCTACCCTAACTTTGGGGCGGCGCCGACACTTGGCCCACTGGGGCCCACCGACACTCGGCCCACTGGGGCCCACCGACACTCGGCCCTCTGGGGCCCACCGATACTCGGCCCTCTGGGGCCCACCGACACTCGGCCCGCTGGGGCCCACCGACACTCGGCCCTCTGGGGCCCACTGACACTCGGCCCGCTGGGGCCCACCGGCACTCGGCCCGCTGGGGCCCACCGACACTCGGCTCACTGTGGCCCACCGACACTCGGCCCTCTGGGGCCCACCGACACTCGGCCCGCTGGGGCCCACCGGCACTCGGCCCGCTGGGGCCCACCGACACTCGGCCCGCTGGGGCCCACCGACACTCGGCTCGCTGGGGCCCACCGACACTCGGCCCTCTGGGGCCCACCGACACTCGGCTCGCTGGGGCCCACCGACACTCGGCCCTCTGGGGCCCACTGACACTCGGCTCGCTGGGGCCCACCGACACTCGGCCCTCTGGGGCCCACCGACACTCGGCTCGCTGGGGCCCACCGACACTCGGCTCGCTGGGGCCCACCGACACTCGGCCCGCTGGGGCCCACCGACACTCGGCTCGCTGGGGCCCACCGACACTCGGCCCGCTGGGGCCCACCGACACTCGGCTCGCTGGGGCCCACCGACACTCGGCTCGCTGGGGCCCACCGACACTCGGCTCGCTGGGGCCCACCGACACTCGGCCCGCTGGGGCCCACCGACACTCGGCCCGCTGGGGCCCATTGACACTCGGCCCTCTGGGGCTGCGCCAACACTTGGCCCACTGAGGGCCTGCCGACAATTCATTCGCGGTTCGCCGAGGGCCCACCGACACGTAGGGGCGCCGACCTCCTCCCCCCCCTCCTCGACCTCAGGTCGCTTCCTCCCCCGGGCAGCTGACATCCCTCATCTGGCAAAATCCCTTATTCGGCACAGGCCAGGTCCCGAGGGTGCCGGATAAGGGAGGGTCAATCTGTACTAGAGAAACTAATGGGACTAAAAGCCAACAAATCCCCCGGGCCTGACGGCCTACATCTTAGGGTTCTAAAAGAGGTGGCTGCAGAGAGAGTGGATGCATTGGTTTTGATCTTCCAAAACTCTCTAGATTCTAGGCCGGTCCCAGCAGATCGGAAGGTAGTAAATGTAACACCGCTATTCAAGAAAGGAGAGAGAGAGAAAACTGGGAACTACAGACCAGTTAGGCTGACATCAGTCATGAGGAATGTATTGGAATCCATTGTTAAGGAAGTGATATCAGGGCACTTAGAAAATCACAATACACTGACACAGAAAGAGAGCAAAAAGCACACTGACCAAGAAAGAGAAAAGCGCACCGACAGAGCGAGAGAGAGAAAGAGAGAGAGACACACACCAACAGAGAGCAAAAAAGACACACTGCCCAAGAGAGAGAGTGAGAAGGAGAGAGAGAAAGACAGAATGACCAAAGAGAAAAGGAAAGACAAGCTGACCGATTCATAGGGAGAGAGACATCGACAGAGTGAGAGAGAAAAAGTGAGAGAGAGAGAGACAGACAGACACACCAACTGAGAGAGAGAGAAAGGGAGCTCACACCATCAGAGAGCGAGAGAAAGACCGACACAAACCAAGTGAGAAAGAGAGAGAGCTACACACCGACCGAGAGAGAGAGCGAGAGAGACCAACACATATCGACAGAGGGAGAGAAAGACACACCAACAGAGAAAGAGAGAGAAAGAGAGACACACACACAGAGGAAGACAGAGTGAGACACACCAACAGAGAGAGAGAGAGATTGATAGTGAATGAGAGAGAGAGAGAGACAGACAGAAAGAGAGAGAGAGAGAGATACACACTGACTGAGAGGGAAAGAGAGAGAGAGAGAAAGACATAAGAACATAAGAAATAGAAACAGGAGTAGGCCATACGGCCCCTCGAGCCTGCTCCACAATTCAATAAGATCATGGCTGATCTGATCATGGACTCAGCTCCACTTCCCCGCCTGCTCCCCATAACCCCTTAACCCCTTATCGTTTAAGAAACTGTCTATTTCGGTCTTAAATTTATTCAATGTCCCGGCTTCCACAGCTCTCAGAGGCAGCAAATTCCACAGATTTACAACCCTTTGAGAGAAGAAATTTCTCCTCATCTCTGTTTTAAATGGGAGGCCCCTTATTCTAAGATCATGCCCTCTAGTTCTAGTCTCCCCCATCAGTGGAAACATCCTCTCTGCATCCACCTTGTCAAGCCCCCTCATAATCTTATACATTTCGATAAGATCACCTCACATTCTTCTGAATTCCAATGAGTAGAGGCCCAACCTACTCAAACTTTCCTCATAAGTCAACCCCCTCATCCCCGGAATCAACCTAGTGAACCTTCTCTGAACTGCCTCCACAGCAAGTATATCCTTTCGTAAATATGGAGAGAGAGGGAGAGACAGACAGAAAGACAAATTGACCGAGAGACACATAGAGATAAAGAGAGAAAGTCACACTGACCGAGATAAAAAGAGGGTGAGAGATAGAGAAATGGACACAGAGAGAAAGAGAAGGAGAAAGACACAGCGACAGAGAGAGAGAAAGGGAGAGACAGAGAGCTGTACACCGACTAAGAAAGAGAGCTACACACCAACCGAGAGAGTGACACCGACACACACCAAGAGAGAGAGACTGACAGAGGGAGAGAGACAAAGAAGGACTGACACCCTGACAGAGAGAGATAGAGAAAGAGCTACATACCGACCGAGAGAGAGAATGACATACCATCTGAGAGAGAGATAGAAGGACCAACCGAGAGAAAGAGTGAGAAAGAGAGAGAGAGAGAGAGAGAGATTCACACCAACCGAGAGAGAGAGAGACACACATACATAGACCAAGAGGGAGAGAGAGAGCTACACACGACTGAGAGAGAGAGAGAGAGAGACACACACACACACACAAACACACACCTGTGGCATCTTTATAGAGACCATTAACACAAGCCGGTCGAAAATCACGCAACTTGTCGCAATAAAATGATTCCGGTACTACGCTCACGGATGCACGTGTCGATTTCCATGGGTATCTTGGTTCCTACAAAGTCTACTTGGATGACAATACTTCGTGAATCGCTGTTAGATACCTTTGTACTCCTGATGTGTATCTCCAGAACCTCCTCGTCCTGTTGCTTCTCTTCAATGCTATGTAGTGTCTGCCGATTTCTATTTCTAATGTTGAAAGGCGGTTTACTCTTCAGTCGGCACACCTTCACAAGATGCCCAGTTTTCTTGCAGAAGAAACATTCTGCCTTCACATATGGACAGCTTTGAGCAATGTGTTGTCCCAGGCACCGATAGCATGACTTCAATTCTCTGTTACCTTGGCCAGTTGCTGAGGCCTTGGGGCCCAACTGCCTTTTACTTTTAGCCTGCAGCCAATTCACCTCGGTTGTCTAATGACTGGAAATGGTGTGAAATTCTTGGGAGTATTGGTCAGCCATATCCATCAACATTGCAGTCTGACATGCTAAATCAAAAGTCAAGTTAGGAGTTGTCAACAATTTCCTTCTGATTGCTTCATTTTTCAACCCACAAACAAAGCGGTCACGTAATGCTCGGTCCTGAAAGTTTCCGAAATGACAGTGAATGGATAGCTTTTTTAAAGCTACAATGTACTCACTGATACCCTCATCAATTAATTCATTTTGTGTTCCAAAACAATAACTTTCAGCAATTCCCAGGGCTCAGGACTGTAGTGCTATTCTAACTTGGTTAGAATCTCTGTCAGTGGTGTGTCCTTCGGCTTGGTGGGAACAAGCAAGTTTTTCAGGGTTTCATACACCTCGGGGCCTGCTTCAGTCAAGAAAATAGCCCGTTTCCTTTCTAAAACCACCTGGTTACACTTTTCATCATCGGGGACTTCGACGATACTATTCACGGTGAAAAACATTTCTAGCCACTCCACATACGCTCTGAAAGTCTCTTGGTTGCGATGGAACTCACCCAAGTGCCCTATTATTCCCATAGGCGCGGCCATCTGGACTCTGGCAATGCCAAAAGTTCAGCCAAGTGTGCTTAAAATTTACCTTGGATTTTTAGCTGTTCTGCAAACCAAAGAACCTCTCAAATTCTCTCCCATCAGTTGGCAGGAGTATCCACCAACAAAAATATCAGATAGGGAATCCAAATATCCTATCCTCATCGCCAACTGTGATATTGTTATAGAGACAACGAACACAAGCACACTCTACAAGATGGCTCGTTAACAGAAACTGTCATCATGTGCTTTTGCCACATGAACTTTTATTGTTATTACATCAGTAGTTGCACTACATCAGTAATCCACTAGGTGGAGCTCAATTACAACACCGACAAAGAAAGAGAGTGAGAGAGAGAGCTACACACTGAATGAGAGAGAGAGACACACACACACACCGACGGAGAGAAAGACAAATTGACCAAGAGACAGAGTGAGAGAGAGAGACACACTGACAGAGAGAGAGAGAGAGAGGGAGAAGGACACATAGACCGAGAGTGAGAGAGAAGGACATCCCAATCGTCAGGCTAACTATTCTTTTTGGGAACATTATAAGCCTCTTTCTTTGATCTAATACTTCTTGTAAATTATGTATTAATCCTTTAAATGCTAGCCATTTCTTGTCTACCATCATAACTTTTAATGTAGTTTCCAATTCTACCTTAGCCAAATAATTTGCTTTGTTTAGATTTAAGACCCTAGTTTCAGATTTAATTAAATCTCTTTAAAACGCAATATAAAATTCTATATAATGATCACTCTTCCTAAAGGCTCTTTTACTACAAGCTTATTAATTAACCCTTTCATTGCACAATACTAGATCTAAAATAGACTGTTTCTTAGTTGGTTCCTCAGCATACTGATCCAGAAAACTATCTTGTATAGAAACATAGAAACATAGAAAATAGGTGCAGGAGTAGGCCATTCGGCCCTTCGAGCTTGCATGTATAAATTCCACGAACTTGTCTGTCATACTATTACTGCAAATTTGGTTTGCCCAGTCTAGTATATGAAAGTTAAAGTCACACATGATTACTGTATCACCCTTGTTACATGCACTTCTAATATCCTGATTTATACTCTGCTCTGCATTACATCGCCTGTTTGGGGGCCTATAAACTACTCCCACCAATGTTTTCTGCCCCTTGCTGTTTCTTAGCTCCACCCAAAGGGATCGAAATTTGGTGACGCTGTTTTTGAGGCGGTGTCACCATCTGAATGGAGATTTTAATGCCAACGGTGAAATTCCGTTTTGCCGCCTGAAAAGGGGGTTGCACCGTTAAATCCGGTGTTGCATGTTACTCTGGAGGCGGTGAGCAGCGGTAAGTGGGGCCACAAGTGAGGCAGCAACATCCAGGTGGCAATCATCACTTGTAACTGCACCACAGACATACTGCCGCCACCTGGATTCAATTGAGGCGGTGATTGGTCACGGCACCACCTTGTGCCTCTCTTCCCTTCCTACGTACTCACTCACAGGGTGAAGATGGCAGATGCAGCAGCAGTTCGCCAGCACGCTCACCACCTCTCTGACGCCATCTTTTATGCATCGATTGATGCCCTGGAGAGGCGTCGAGGATTACTCAGCATGGAGGCTGGAAGGAGGCCACAGCCCCAAACATCTCGAAGGCTCTGGCAGGAAGTCACTGAAATAGTGTCAGCAACTGGCACAGTGCCCAGGACAGAGACCCAATATCAGCAAAGGTTGATGGACATGACTCTGTGGTGAGGGTGAGTATATTTTACATTAACCTGAGCATACCATGCTCTGAGCTCCATGTGCAGTCTCTCCTCAATGTGAATGTGTCTGACCCCATGCTATATGTGGGTGAGACCAGATGCAAGGTTCACATTTGCAGCCTCACCCACTCCAAGGGCCTGTTAACCTTCCTACTCGGTTGTGGAGACCCACCCATCCCTCATCTTGTTACCTCCTCAGTCTTCATCTGCATCTGGAAGACGCTATCCTCACAGTAACTGTTAGGTCCTCGCCCCCTCATTCAAGCATTGCCACACCAAGTACTCGCAGCTAATGAAAGTTACATCGACCTTTAAAGACTCTCATATACTAGCATGTTCTGAACTATATAAGTCCCTTCGAACAGACGGATAGAAGGGCACTAACTGACATTTTCTTTAATCTTGCAGGCCAAGCTCACACAGATCAGAACACACCAGATTCAGAGTGGAGGAGGGGACTCTGAGTGCAACCCCTAACTGGTGTGGAGCAGAGAGTATCAGCCCTGATAAGCGCACAAGTGGGTGCGGTGGCGGTGGGTGAGGCCGAGCCCCCTCGGAACGATGATGGTAAGTTGATTTCCTTTGCAGCCTCGAGCAAACCACTTGGCCCTGACACCACAATCCTGCACCACTTTCCATGAGACTGGCATTTGCGAATGCCTTTCCCAGTCCTGGCCCCCTCCTCTGCAGGTAACCACTCTTCTCTGGCTTTGTGCTTGCAGATGATAACTCAAACGGCCAGGGGCCTGCACGTCAACCTTCCACTGCGGGTGATTGTGGAGAGGATGAGGAGGTGGAGGACATCTCTCTGGACATGACCCAATGATCCAGCTTCCTCAGAGAGTGGGGCCAGCAGCTTCTTGACAGAAGGTGTGGTCGGGGAGATGGAGATGGGTGATGCTCTGGGACCAGTGGCTTGCAGCAATGCCACGGGGGAGGGGAGATCAGGGGGCCAGCTTCCCAGAGGGTGAGTGCCTGAGTGATACTCAGCAGCACTCTGATGATGAGCCCGAATTAGAGGATCTTGCAAGACAGTCATTGCAGATGCACAGCGATGCGCTAGGTGTTTTAGCAAGGGTGCCCGAGAGTGTCGATGCACTTGCTTTGAGTGTGGTGGAGGCCACCTCAACTATTGTATTTGTGTCTCAGCAGCCCATCGAGCCCATCCTTGTGTCATGTATGTAACCACAATGTAACACCACTGTATTACTGTATACACTCAACCTAGATGCACACCTTGACCACAGGGGGTGAACTTGTGGGAGACACTCCTTACCTGATCACACAGGTAAAAAAAGGGAGGTCCCACACAGGGTCATCATGTTTGGAGTCCTGTGAATAAAGAGTTAAGGTCACAGAGCGACCTTGACCCCAGAATGTGCCTCGTGTGGTTTCATACTGTAGAGTAGGGACTTCACATTGACGACGAGAAACAAGAATTCACGACCCACGGAATGGCCACCGATAGCACAGAGGAACGGTACTGTATTGCGGAAGACTGGGACGATTTTGTCGAGAGGCTTCAGCAAAGCTTCGTTACGAAAGAATGGCTGGGGGATGCAGCGGCCGACAAGCGAAGGGCTCATCTCTTGACCAGCTGCAGACCAAAGACTTACGCATTCATGAAGGACTTACTAGCACTCGAAAAGCCGGCGGACAAAACCTTTGAAGAACTTAGCAAATTGATCGGGGAGCACCTCAAACCGGCGAGTAGCATACATATGGCCCGACACAGATCCTACACCCACCGACGTTGTGAAGGACAGAGCATACCGGACTTCATAGCGGACCTCCGGCATTTAGCCAGCCTCTGTAAGTTCACAGACGCCTGCAGGGGGGAGATGCTAAGGGACTTCTTTATCGAGGGCATCGGTCATACAGGAATTTTCCGCAAATTAATTGAGAACAAGGATTTGACCTTGGAAGCGGCGGCGTTGATAGCTCAAACTTTCATGGCGGGGGAGGAATAGACGAAAATAATATACGTGCACAATTCTGCCTCTAACGCGGCGATGGATCAGGGAGTCAACATCATCAATGCGACTCAGAGCCCCGCAGGCAGGCAGGGGCAGTCCGACACTCCCCAGGCAGCATAGACCCAAGATTAAGTCTCCAACAGAGACAATGGCAGGCTGAACAGACATTCACGCCATCACAGTGGACAATGTGGCCCGAAATGGGGCCATTGACACCCACTAATAGGGTACTTAAGAGCAGTCAAAGGGACAGTCAGCGCAGAATGCCTGGCCTTAGTCCCTTTGTTCTCAACAATGGAAACTTTAACTCATGCTGGAGGTGTGGGGGAAAACACTCAGCTAGATCTTGCAAATTTCAACAGTTTGTCTGCAGGAACTGCAATCTCAGTGGCCACTTAGCTCAAATGTGTAGGAAGCCTGTAACCAGACTAATATATGAGGCGGATGGACCAGAAGAGGGTTCTTTGAGGCAGGATGACCTTTGGGGCAAATCGATGGATGCCGAGGTTCAGCGGGTCCATGTGGCGAATATTCACAGTTCATACACCAAAACGCCACCAATGATGATGAGGGTTTTATCAAACGGTATCCCTGTACGCATGGAGCTGGACACTGGGGCCAGCCAGTCACTCATGGGCGTTCAGCAATTTGAGAAGCTATGGCCACTTAAAGCCAGTAGACCCTAATTAGCACGTATTGAGACACAATTACGGACTTACACTAAAGAAATCATTCCGGTGCTAGGCAGTGCAATGTTGGCTGTCACACACAATGTGATAGTGAATCGGCTGCCGCTCTGGATTGTCCCGGGCAATGGTCCCGCACTGTTAGGGAGAAGCTGGTTAGCCGAGATGAACTGGAAATGGGGGGATGTTCACGCAATGTCATCTGTGGAGCGAAGTTCGTGCTCACAAGTCCTACAACAATTTGATTCACTATTCCAACCTGGCGTCGGGGCTTTGAAAGGCACTAAAGTAGTGATACACATCACCCCGGACGCCAGGCCAGTGCACCACAAAGCCAGAGCGGTGCCGTATGTGATGCGGGAAAAGATCGAGAGCGAATTGGACCAGCTGTTGAGAGAGGGCATCATCTCGCCTGTTGAATTCAGCAACTGGGCGAGCCCCATCGTTCCCGTCCTAAAAGCGGATGGCTCTGTCAGGAGCTGTGGCGACTACAAGGCCACCATCAATCGGGTGTCCCTACAAGATCAATAGCCGCTCCCGAGAGCGGAGGACTTCTTCGCCATGCTGGCAGGCGGCAAGCTGTTCACTGAGTTGGACCTCACTTCAGCCTATATGACCCAGGAACTGGCCGACGAATCTAAACTACTGACCACCATCACCACGCACAAGGGACTGTTCGTTTATAACAAGTGCCCGTTTGGCATTCGATCAGCGGCCGCGATTTTTCAATGAAACATGGAAAGCCTGCTCAAATCCATTCCTGGAACGATCGTATTCCAGGACGACATCCTCATCACAGGTCGCGACACCGAGGAACACCTCCACAACCTGGAGGAGGTGCTACGCCGACTGGACCGGGTAGGCCTGCGACTCAAGAAGTCTAAAAGTGTGTTCTTAGCTCCTGAGGTTGAGTTTCTGGGCAGGAGGGTTGCTACAGATGGGATTCGGCCCACCGAATCCAAAACAGAGACGATTCGACGAGCACCCAGGCCCTGCAACACATCGGAGTTGCATTCATTCCTGGGACTGTTGAACTATTTCGGGAACTTTCTGCCGAACTTGAGCACGTTGTTGGAGCCGCTACACGTGCTCCTGCGTAAGGGTTGCGAATGGTTTTGGGGGGACTGTCAGGAACGGGCTTTTGATCTTGTTCTACTTTGTTCAAACAAGTTGTTGACCCTGTACGTCCCCTGTAAAAAATTGGTTCTGACATGTGATGCATCGTCCTATGGGGTTGGGTGCGTGTTGCAGCAGGGCAATGCTGAGGGTCAACTACAACCTGTGGCTTATGCCTCCAGGTCGCTCTCTCAAGCAGAACGGGGATATGGGATGGTCGAGAAGGAAGTGCTTGCATGTGTCGATGGTGTAAAAAAAATGCATCAGTACCTCTTTGGTAGGAAGTTTGAATTAGAGACGGACCACAAGCCATTAACATCCCTGTTGTCAGACAGCAAGGCTATCAATGCCAATGCATCTGCTTGCATACAGCGATGGGCTCTCACGCTGGCTGCTTATGACTACTCCATCCGGCACCGGCCCGGCACTGACAATTGCACTGATGCGCTCAGCAGGCTTCCACTGACCACCACTGGGGGCAGCAGAGCAAAGCACCGAGATGGTCATGGCTGTCGATGCCTTTGACAGCGCAGGCTCCCCCATCACAGCCCAGCAGATCAAAATCTAGAAAAACAGAGATCCCCTCCTATCCCTGATTAAGAAATGTGTCCTGACTGGGGATTGGGCGCCCGCACACGGAGCATGCCCTGAGGAGGTCAGACCGTTCCACAGACGGATGGATGAGCTCTTCTCCATCCAAGCCGACTGCCTACTATGGGGCAGCCGGGTAGTTATGCCTCATAAGGGCAGGGAGGCATTCATCAGGGAACTCCACAGCGAGCACCCAGGCATTGTGCTGATGAAGGCCATTGCCTGGTCACACATTTGATGGCCTGGAATTGATTCAGTCCTGGAACACTGTGTTCGCAGGTGCATGACATGTGCCCAGCTGGGTAATGCCCCCAGGGAGGCCCCGCTCAGCCTGTGGCCCTGGCCCACCAGGCCATGGTCACGCATTCATATTAACTATGCAGGCCCTTTCATGGGAAAGATGTTCCTTATTGTGGTAAATGGATCGAGTGCATCATTCTGAATTCATGCACGTCATCCACCACCGTGGAAAGCCTACGTGCGATCTTTGCAACCCATAGCTTGCCGGACATCCTGGTTAGTGATAATGGCCCATGTTTCACAAGCTACGAATTCTGAGAGTTTATGTTGGGCAATGGCATCAACCACGTCAGGACTACACCGTTCAAGCCAGCCTCCAAAGGCCAGGCGGAACGTGCGGTCGAAATCATTAAACAAGGTATGCTCAGGATTCAAGGACCCTCCCTACAATGCCGCCTATTGCGTCTCCTGCTGGCCTATAGATCCCGGCTGCACTCGCTCACGGGGGTCCCGCCCGCAGAGCTACTAATGAAACGGACACTCAAAACTCGGTTGTCCCTCATTCACCCAGTCCTGACTGACATAGTTGAGGGCAAGCGCAAATCACAAAACAATTACCATGACCGTAATTCGAGGGGGAGATGTATAGAAATAAATGATCCTGTATTCATCCTCAATCACGCCATGGGGTCCAAATGGCTTGAGGGCACTGTAATTGACAAAGGGGGGAATAGGGTCATCATGGTAAAACTCAACAATGGTCAGATATGACGTAAGCATCTGGACCAAGTAGAAAAAAGGTTCAGCATCGACACGGAGGAACTTGAAGAAGACCATGAGATGGAGCTCACAACACCAGCAGTGAACGAGCAACAAGAGCAATCAGAAGAATGCACAGTCCCTGCGGTCAGCCCGGACAGGCCGGAATCACCACAGGTGACAGACACTCACGTCAGTGTCCAACAACCAGAGCCCCAACTGCGGCACTCCACGAGGGAGCGTAGACCACCTGAAAGACTAAACCTATGATCCCAATAAGACTTTGGGGGGGGGGGAGGTGATGTCGTGTATGTAACCACAATGTAACACCACTGTATTACTGTATACATTCAACCTAGATGCACACCTTGACCACAAGGGGTGAACTTGTGGGAGGCACTCCTTACCTGATCACACAGGTATAAAAAGGGAGGTCCCACGCAGGGTCATCGTTTTTGGAGTCCTGTGAATAAAGAGTTAAGGTCACAGAGTGACCTTGTCCCCAGAATGTGCCTCGTGTGGTTTCATACTGTAGAATAAGGACTTTACACCTTGGTAGATACCAACGGATGTTGGATGCTTCAAGTGACCATGGGTCCCAGACATGGTGGCATGGCCTATGGTTGACGTGGCAGTAGCCATTGAGCACCAGGCCCATGTTATGGTAGGCCTGCAGACTGTCATGTCGTCAGTGTGTGGTGGCATCAATCAGCTCTGTGGTGTGCTGTAGTTGCAGTCTGCCCTGATGCAGAACCAATTAGAATCCACGCAGGCACTGACTGCTGCCATCGTGTCTAGGGCCCCATCAGTTGCATGGGGAACTAATGTTGGTGAAGCACGGCAACAATCTGTGCTCAGCCAGATAGTTCCAGATGCTGAGGCTCTGCCCTGGCTGAGTAGCAGCGTGTCAAGCCTGTTGGAACGTGATGTCCTCTCTCAGGACATCATTCCATCCTTTCCCCTGTCGCTCTCTGCAACCAATCCACCACAGAGTGCTGCCGCCCATGCTGAGGTGATGCAGTCTGCAGCCGGCCCTTCCAGGGCCCGAGATGGTGCAGAACGTCCTGTTAGGCCATCAGCTGTGACAGCAGCGCCAATACAGTGTTCTTCTACCTTGCTGCAGATACTGAGACCCCATTGAGGAGGAGCAGTAGGCCTGGGAGGGAGGAGAAGGGAAGGGGTGGGAAAGCATTGAGAAAGAGCCGCTAAATATGTGTGTGATAGTGGCCAGAAATGGTGATCTTGCTCAAATATGAACTCATGTAAATACCTGTAGTTGCACTTGGATGAGCCAATAAAGAATTGTCTGAGATGGTGACCTTGTTCGAATCTGAACTCATGTCAATAGTTCCACTTGCATAAGCCATTAAAGAATTGTGTGATGCTGGCCAGAGATGTTGTCCTTGTTCCATTATGAACGAATGTGAATAGATGCACGTGGATGTGGGTGATAATATTTCAAGGGGTCTGGTTTGAATTATTGTTTGCTGCGGATGATAGCATCCTTTAGTGCTTCTTTATAGCACACTCTAATTTTTGTTTCAAATAAAAATAAGCTGAATTTGTCACAATCTTGTCTTGCCATTTAAAAATACGGAGGCTTGGAGGGTGGGGTGCGATGTCTTGAGCAGATGGCCAGGTTAATAGGCTGGCCAGGTAAGGTGGGGTCCGCAATGCCACATGCATACAATCAATGGCCCCCTGAACCATGGGGAAGCCCACTATCCTGGCAAAGCCACGGGAGCGCTCCTCCTGGCTTTACCTGGACATACTGAACTTTATATAGTCCATGGGCGAGAACCTCCACTTTTTGTTGCCGACTTAACGCCCACTTAATGTTCATTTAACTGCTGAAACGCCCAGATATCGCCCATTTTGGCTTTTTTAGGAGACTTATCGGCAAGCGTTATTTTCCCCATGTGCTTAATGCCAAGAAAAAATATTACTGCCCGTCTACTTTTTTGCGGCGGAATCAGCAGAATGGGTGATTTCAACGCCCCTATTATTGCCCAGCATTACTTTCCTCATGGACTTAACGCCGAGATTCAATAATAACGCCCAGCGACTTTTTTGTCGTAAAGAGCATATTTACCCAATTATTGGCTGCTTCATGGAGATCGCCCACCTCGCACACATATTGCCCAGAATATCGGCCACTCAAAAAAACGCTCACAAAAAGTGGAACTAACCGGGACTGATGCCAGCGGTGTGGCTGGCATTTGTTAAATCCTACTCTTACGTGAGGAGCGGATATCGGAAAGATTTGCCTGAAAGAGCGCTGATGTGGGTGACAACGCTGACACACTGCTGTGTGTGTGCAGCTCAGCCATCACTTTTGTGCCAGTTAAAGTTTACGTTGATTGAGGTAAAGTTGTATTTAACCCTTTCACAGTAAGGAATCACCAGTGTGTAATGGTCCAGCTATCTGAGACAATGCACAACAAGGTTATGTTCAATAAAGAAAGTTTAATGCCAACATTGGTCTGAAATTATAAGTGACACAGCCAATAACACCCAACACCCGCCTACAACCCACATTTTCCACCATTGACGTAAATCACATGGTCAACATGTCCAGCAACACAGAATACAAAGGCAAAGCAGGAGCGTGGTCCCCTGCCCCCATACATTGCAACAAATTGCATTCACCCAGATGGAGATATAACACAGCCATCACCTGCGCACATGCACCTCACTTTCCTTCCCCCCTCTCTTTCTTCTGCCCACCTCTATCCCTTCCCATCCTCGCTCTGCGGTGCTTGGCCGAGGAGCTCCGCATTGCTCCCTCATTGGGGGGGGATGAAGGCAGATGCGGTGAGTGCACGGGTACGGGAGCGGGGTGGGGTGCTGATGGGGCAACATTCTCTGATGCAGAAGCAGGATCTTGGGCTTGCTCTCATTTGTCATTTGCAGTGGTGGTGCGGAACCTAGGGGTGGAGTGGGGTGCTCAGGGACCACTGGGAGCCCTCTGCCACCACTGTTCCTGGCTACCAGCTCCAAGGCCTCCTCCACCCCTTCCATGTTATATTTTATTTGTTTGACAAACACTCGGTGCCAACTATGTTCTTGGTGCTTAGTAAGCTTTTTGCTACTGCTGAATCTCCGTCGTGCCTCCCACAGTAGCCAGACAAGCACACACCACAGCCACACACGCTTTCAGTGCCTCTGAGCTCCCTCTCTCTCTGTCGCCTCTTCTGCGCGTGTCATGATGACCCTTGATCTCCTCAATTGAGGGAATTGAGCATTGCCATGCCGTTGCTAAGGATGGCCACACTTCACGGTAAAAGGTCAAAAAAATTTAATGCTACCGCCCATTTGATATTGCTCACGGTAACGGCCATTTTCAAAAATGTAAACTAGGTTTTTTGCGAATGGGCGAGAAGCCGGCGATCTGAAAATCCTTTTTTACCGCCAACGCCGGAAATAACGCCCATTTTTGGGTGATAAGCTCAAAAGTGGAGGTTCTAGCCCCATGAGTCAGTTGTAGAGAGCGTCGGTCACTTGGCAAATGCAGCAATGTATTGCAAAGTGCGAGATGTTGCATATATCGCCTACAATGTCCTAGGGGGAGTGTTTGCTAGTGCTGTTGGGGAGGAGTTAAACTAATATGGCAGGGGGATGGGAACCAATGCAGGGAGACAGAGGGAAACAAACTGGAGACAGAAGCAAAAGACAGAAAGGAGATGAATAAAAGTGGAGGGGAGAGAAACCCAAGGCAAAAAACAAAAAGGGCCACTGTACAGCAAAATTCTAAAGGGTCAAAGTGTAATAAAAAGGCAAGCCTGAAAGCTCGGTGCCTCAATGCGAGGAGTATTCGGAACCCTGGAGAGGGCTCTGAGCTAGTTAAAGTGGGTGAGAGCTCAAATGAACAGGACCCCAAGAAAGAATGCAAAAAGGCAGGAGGCAACAGAGCAGAGTAGCACTGGGGTAAGTGTAAACCACAAGGTGATAGGAAGGGACAATATGTATTAATATAAAGGGGTTGCATGAGGGGTCAAAACTAAAAATCATGGTTTAAAAACTAGTATTAAAACTCTCTACCTAAACGCACGCAGCACTCAAAATCAATAAATGAGTTGACGGCACAAATCATTACAAATGGGTATGATTTGGTGGCCATTACAGAAACGTGGTTGCAGGGTGGCCAAGACTAGGAATTAAATATACAGGGGTATCTGACAATTCAGAAGGATAGACAAGAAAGGAAAGGAGGTGGGGTAGCTCTGTTAATAAAGGATGATATCAGGGCAGTTGTGAGAGATGATATTGGCTCTTATGAACAAAATGTTAAATCATTGTGGGTGGAGATTAGAGATATTAAGGGGAAAAAGTCACTGGTGGGCATAGTTTATAGGCCCCCAAATAATAACTTCACGGTGGGGCGGACAATAATCAAGGGAATAATGGAGGCATGTGAAAAAGGAACGGCAGTAATCATGGGGGATTTTAACCTACATATCAATTGGTCAAATCAAATCGCACGGGGTAGCCTGGAGGAGGAATTCATAGAATGCATACGGGATTGTTTCTTAGAACAGTATGTTACAGAACCTACAAGGGAGCAAGCTATCTTAGATCTGGTCCTGTGTAATCAGTCAGGAATAATAAACGATCTCCTAGTAAAAGATCCTCTCGGAATGAGTGATCACAGTATGGTTGAATTTGTAATACAGATTGAGGGTGAGGAAGTAGTGTCTCAAATGAGCGTACTATGCTTAAAGAAAGGGGACTGCAGTGGGATGAGGGCAGAGTTGGCTAAAGTAGACTGGGAACACAGACTAAATGGTGGCACAATTGAGGAACAGTGGAGGACTTTTAAGGAGCTCTTTCATAGTGCTCAACAAAAATATATTCCAGTGAAAAAGAAGGGCGGTAAGAGAAGGGATAACCAGCCGTGGATAACCAAGGAAATAAAAGAGAGAATCAAATTAAAAACCAATGCGTACAAGGTGGCCAAGGTTAGTGGGAAACTAGATGATTGGGAAAACTTTAAACGACAGCAAAGAATGACAAAGAAAGCAATAAAGAAAGGAAAGGTAGATTACGAAAGTAAACTTGTGCAAACCATAAAAACAGATAGTAAAAGCTTTTACCGATATATAAAACGGAAGAGAGTGACTAAAGTAAATGTTGGTCCCTTAGAAGATGAGAAGGGGGATTTAATCATGGGAAATGTGGAAATGGCTGAGACCTTAAACAATTATTTTGCTTCGTTCTTCACAGTGGAAGACACAAAAACCATGCCAAAAATTGCTGGTCACGGGAATGTGGGAAGGGAGGACCTTGAGATAATCATTATCACTAGGGAGGTAATGCTGGACAGGCTAATGGGGTTCAAGGTAGACAAGTCCCCTGGTCCTGATGAAATGCATCCCAGGATATTAAAAGAGATGGCGGAAGTTATAGCAAATGCATTCGTTATAATCTACCAAAATTGTCTGGACTCTGGGGAGGTACCAGCAGATTGGAAAGCAGCTAATGTAACGCCTCTGCGGATTGGAAAGCAGCTAATGTAACGCCTCTGTTTAAAAAAGGGGGCAGACAAAAGGCAGGTAATTATAAGCCGGTTAGTTTAACATCTGTAGTGGGGAAAATGCTTGAAGCTATCATTAAGGAAGAAATAGCGGGACATCTAGATAGGAATAGTGCAATCAAGCAGACGCAACATGGATTCATGAAGGGGAAATCATGTTTAACTAATTTACTGGAATTCTTTGAGGATATAACGAGCATGGTGGATAGAGGTGTACCGATGGATGTGGTGTATTTAGATTTCCAAAAGGCATTCTATAAGGTGCCACACAAAAGGTTACTGCAGAAGATAAAGATACGCGGAGTCAGTGGAAATGTATTAGCATGGATCGAGAATTGGCTGGCTAACAGAAAGCAGAGAGTCGGGATAAATGGGTCCTTTTCGGGTTGGAAATCGGTGGTTAGTGGTGTGCCACAGGGATCGGTGCTGGGACCACAACTGTTTACAATATACATAAATGACTTGAAAGAAGGGACAGAGTGTAATGTAACAAATTTTGCAGATGACACAAAGAATAGTGGGAAAGCGTGTTGTGTCAAGGACACAGAGAGGCTGCAAAGAGATTTAGATAGGTTAAGCTAATGGGCTAAGGTTTGACAGATGGAATACAATGTCGGAAAGTGTGAGGTCATCCACCTTGGAAAAAAACCCAGTAAAAGCCAATATTATTTGAATGGGGAGAAATTACAACATGCTGCGCTGCAGAGGGACCTGGGGGTCCTTGTGCATGAATCCCCAAAAGTTAGTTTGCAGGTGCAGCAGGTAATCAGGAAGGCGAATGGAATGTTGGCCTTCATTGCGAGAGGGATGGAGTACAAAAGCAGGGAGGTCCTTCTGCAACTGTATAGGGTATTGGTGAGGCCGCACCTGGAGTACTGCGTGCAGTTTTGGTCACCTTACTTAAGGAAGGATATACTAGCTTTGGAGGGGGTACAGAGACAATTCACTAGGCTGATTCCGTAAATGAGGGGGTTACGTTATGATGATAGATTGAGGAGACTGGGTCTTTACTCGTTGGAGTTCAGAAGAATGAGGGGTGATCTTATAGAAACATTTAAAATAATGAAAGGGATAGACAAGATAGAGGCAGAGAGGTTGTTTTCACTGGTCGGGGAGACTAGAACTAGGGGGCACAACCTCAAAATATGGGGGAGCCAATTTAAAACCGAGTTGAGAAGGAATTTCTTCTCCCAGAGAGTTGTGAATCTGTGGAATTCTCTGCCCATGGAAGCAGTTGAGGCTAGCTCATTGAATGTATTCAAGTCACAGATAGATAGATTTTTAACCAATAAGGGAATTAAGGGTTATGGGGAGCGGGCGGGTAAGTGGAGCTGAGTCCATGGCCAGATCAGCCATGATCTTGTTGAATGGCAGAGCAGGCTCGAGGGGCTAGATGGCCTACTCCTGTTCCTAATTCTTATGTTCTTATGTTCTTATGTTCTGCAGGAGACTGGAAGGAGCCGGTAGCATCGAAGTTGAGGGCAACTATTACTTTCACTGCCACTGACAGCGAGGTCCTGGTGCCAATGTCAGCTTCTTGTGGAACCGCAGCCTTCTTATGCACTGTTCTTCAGACATATCAAGGTAAGAATAATGCGCACAGTAAACCCTGCGTATGTACGACCTCCTGCCCCGAGGTCTGGGACCTCTCCTCTGGTATGGACTCACATTGGTCTGAAGCCTTCTCTGTAGCCAGCGCCTTTCATGTCTGTGCCACAGTATGATGTGGTTTGCCATCACTGCCCCCATTAAGTTGCAGAAGGTAGCCACGATGTACTAGTTACCAATGGATGTGACCTGAAACCCACCAACGTTAGTGAAATGTTAGTTGTGAAGCTGAGTAGTGGCAGCACACCAACACCTACGGACTCTACGAGGAGAGAACGCAGCACTGAGCACGACCTCTGTGGCCCGGCTGCAACTCCCTTTAAATACCGTCCAGAATCTTTACTTCGACTTGTACATGTCAATGTGTTGTGGCGTGTTCCCCGCCAGCTGGTAAGTTAGGTGGCAAAAGTGAAATTGTCGAGAATGATGCCACGTGTACTGACGTCAGGATTTCCATGGCAGTAGTCGGCGGGGCGGCAAATCCTTACATCCTTGTAAAAGGACAGCTGAAGTTCCCATCAGGCGGCACCCCCACCTAACGCCGCCGCCCAGCCGTTCACGCCCCATTGCCGCCTCACTCAGGCGGTATCAGCTGCCGGTAGCAACTGAATTTCAACCCCAAACTGATTCTACAGCTTGATTTTCCGAGCTAAGATCCTTTCTCTCTACTGTCTTTATTCCATCCTTTATTATCAGGGCAACCCCTCCTCTTTTTCCATTTTGCCTATCTCTTCTAGAAGTTAAGTATCCTGGAATATTTATTTCCCAACCTTGGTCACTTTGCAACCACATCTCCATAATGGCTATCAGATCAAACCTATTACGGTATATGTGCGTGTGTGTGGTTGAATGCAGGTGAGGATTTTCTTTACAAAGGGTTTGATTGCGCTTGCTCTCAATTTAATGATATTTTTAGACAGGCACGAGAACATCTCAAATGTTAGCACTTCCTCTTTGTTCTCCTTGGTCCCCAACAGACTAAGCATTGTGCCCATCACTTGATGGGACCAGTAATGGGCTCCAATTGTGATGTTGCCCAGACCCTTGACACACAGCAACTGGGCAACTGGACAAGCATCATGCAAACACCTTAGCAATGGGCTCACCAGAGTGTCTGTGAGCTGCAGCTGTGAAACTAGTGGACATTTTATTAGAAGGAAGCCACTGACAAATGGTGACTGCCTGACAGTCTTGGATGGTATGGACCTGAGATGCCAGCTGTTCCACAATGCCAGGTAGGTTGATGCCAGCATAATGCACCATTGCTCTGGCCAGCAAGCCAACCCCCTTGTCAAATATGCGGAGGTTCTTCATATGGTCCCATCCTCCACTGGTCGCCATGCAAGTAACTACTTCTTTCTTATTGTCCGAACTAGCTGGTCCTTTAGTATCCTCACACAGTTCTTACACAGATCTCTACATTTAGGTGTTTCAAACTCAGCTGAGAATTGTCTCTGATTCAATTTATCATCAGAAGCAAAACCAGTGAGCAGAGAAACATTGACGCAAGAGTTGCAATGAATGAGCAGGACACTGAATAACTGTGGGAATGATGTCGTCATCGCCTTTACCAATTCGGACTTAGTTATCATCTGTCGCAGCCCATAGACAGCAGTCAAGGATTCAAGGGTTAGGTACTATGGTGCGTTCTCACTGACGGGACAGGTTCTGCTCATCCCAAATGGTAACTACTTTTTCAGGGGGTCCAGCAGCTCTCCCATTGTTCTCATAGCACATTCTGTGTCCTTAGCCAGTGATCTCCACATGTCACTAACGTACTTGGCCAAAGAGAAGGGTAGGTGAGGAGATAGGACACAACTGTTGCTGTGTTGTGTGAGGCCAGAATGGCGATACTACACAAAACTGAAAGTTTCACCCGCCCGTAACGAATTGTCTGCAATTGAAGCCTCAGCCCTTCAATTAAATCCGAGACCTGGCCCACAAGTTCACTGCCTCGTATTTTAATGGTGGTTTGAATGAGAACAGTGGCTGCATTGGAACAGCTGGGGTGTTGGTCGGACAGTCCTTTGAAGACCATGAAGAGTAAGTTGCCCAGCTGGTCATGGGGCAAACATTTGGAAATGACCTCTGTGATTTAAGAGCATGATTGAAAGAGGATTGAAGTGTCAGGGTTAACTAACTGTTCTCTGACTCTTTTCAGTACCTCTAACTGCTCCGTTTGCTGAACCAGATTGGTGCCTTCACACGACAAATGAATGGCCAGGATTGTGTACAAAGTATCCAAGGCCACCTGTCGAAATGGAAGCGATGAGTCTGCACAACATGGCATCAGTCGTCCAATCAGAATTCCCGTGTTATTTCCAGGCACTACATTACTAACATTGAGCTTCCTCCAGTAAAGCTTCAGAAACTCTAAGGTCATTTCCATGGCTCTCTCTCGTTCATAGTCTTTTGTTGAACTAATCCAGGCTTCTACATGCTTGAAAATGGCCTCAAGATCCTGAAGTAATATTTGTTGCAGAAGATTTTGCAGTGAATCTGTGGTTTGGGTATAAAGCATGACCGTCTCCTTCATATTATCATTTGTGTACTCGTCATTGTTCAGTTCTGGAGGTTCCAAGCCAAATGTACTGGTCAGGCAGCTTTGAATCAATTGGCAGGTGTCACTTGGTCTGATTCACTGTGTAGTTGCACGAGATGCATGCAGGCGTTTATGGCTAACTGTCGAACAGGGCTCTGCAGCAGCTCTGCTGGTTTGTAAGCAGCACCCTGTTTGTGATAAAGTTGATGGGAAGTCTCCAGCGATTTAAATATAGGGATCTGGCAATCTGAGTCATGATCTGTATTAGGCTGAGCTTTAGTGTCAGATCCCTGGATTGTCTTTTTCCCCTGCCCACTTGTAATTAAATGACTAACAGCTGGCAGAATGTGGCTCTCGATTGTGAACAGCAGTTCATCAGGTGCGCAGACTGCCATGTTCCCACAGCACAGAGCCAGTGTGCTCTTGACTTTATTTGGTCCCTCATCATTCTTGACCCTAAATCTGTTGGAGTTAGCAAACTCCTCCAGGCTTCTGAGCATATCATTAAATGTGCCGTAGCACAGAAACCATTGGTCCAACTGAGATAGGAGAAAATCGACCACTTTGTCTGCATAAAATGGAGTCAGAGCTCTGAAATAACAAAGTATCTCAGTCTGGTTCTTCACAGCAAGATCTTCAGTAGACTCCAGCAAAACACAAATCTGCTGGTGGAGCTTGTTAAGCAGATTGTCCATTGGTGCTTTTAGCCCTGGACACTTTGAGGGTGGAATTGCCCCGTGCCCCGTTTAGAGGCGGTAACCTTCCGGGGCTGGGATATTTATCAGCCGGCCTAGGAGTTCCGACCCCAGCATGGAACTCAGCCTTTCCGGCTTCAACGGAGGCGGCGCACTATCAGAGGCCATGGAGGGGTGCTCCCGGGGCGGTTGCGCACTGTGGAGCCCAGCGCCCCGTCGGCTCCGTGTAGCGCTGATGCGGCAGAACACCCCTCCCCTTCAATTAAAGGCGAGGGACGCTGTGCGCTCTGCAGTCCCTTTGGCGGCTGCCACTGGGCCACCAGGGACGCCCTTGACCGGGCCAACAGCCCTGCACCCGTAACAGAGTGCTGGGCTGCAGGATGGTGGCCCAGTCAAGGCGGGGGCCGCCATTGTTGGGCCGACTGAAAAATATGGCGGCCCAAGGAGCAAACGGCCTCTGGATATCCGCCGCCATGACATCGGCTGACGACATCCTCGCCGCCCACAGGGCAATTTCCCCCGCGGGGCGTAAAGGGGTTTGGCGCGGGGCGGTGAGGGGGTCGATGCGCACGCCGTCATCACTGTGCGTGCGCCTGCCCGGGGCGCAAATCGTGGGACCTGCCGCTAACGGCGCATTGCCCTGCAAACCTCCGGGGCAATTTCCCCAGAGATGCTATCGACCACTTTTGCCAGACGATAGCCTTGTTGCGCCCCATTGATGCCCCCCCAGAGGTACTAATGGGCCTATAAAAAAGAGCAATTTCATCCCCTTTACCTGTTACAACATCCATCGTATGCAGAAATGCAGTTTTTACCACTTTGCTGTATTTTGTCCAACCCTGGGCTTCTGTGTTGTCATGGTTTTCATTGTGAGGCCAGGTTACATAACGCCTCAATTGTGATAGGGCCCTGAATCATGTGCCCATATAAGTCCTGCCAGCCCAGTGTGGCAGTTTAAGGTGGGTGGTGGGGGTTAAGGTCCTGACCTGAGATACAGACCATAGGGACAAGGCAACATTCGCAACCCTTGGTAGCCATATTGGATTGAGCAGCTGTTTGTTCCAAATAAAGAACCCACCACACCACAGGCACTCAATCATACCTCAGGGTACGGTCGGGCCGCCAAAACCCTCCCTGGTGGTCAAGTGGACCGAAGTTTCAAAGAGCTGAGGTCTCTCCCCTTTAAGTGAAGGGGAGAGCGTGGTGACGCACACGCGTGATGGCGACATCTCTGCTCCACTGCTGATTGACAGCGGCGGAGACTCCGTCCCGTCTCCACTTCCGCCCCTCAGGAGTACTTACCGGCTTACCTCTGCCCCCATTATGACCAACTTCCGGTCCGCTGCAAAAAAAAGGACAAAGATCAGTAAATAACAAATAAAAAATAGAAGTCCTACCTTAGGGAACGCAGTGGGCCGCCGATGAGGGAGCTCATTCGGCCAGGGCTAGGGACGGCCTGCTTCGGCCCCTCCCACACAGCCTGCAGCGCGCCTTTGCCGAAACGGCCTGCCAGGAGCTACCGCACATGTGCACAGACTGTAGCGCGCATGTGCAGAGGTCCTGGCACTGTTTACACCAAAAGAAATAAAGAAACACTGGAACCAACTTTCACAAGATTACTGTGTAATGGTGACCGCCCGAGGTCTGGAGGCCAGTGCAAAAAGAAGTGGCAGGACCTTGGTCAAGTAATTAGTGTAAGTAATATTTTCATTTATTCACTGGAATTGCAATTATAAATGTGACCATCTGTATGTCCCACCCAGCAGATAGACGCCCTCTCTAAAAAGTTATATTTTCATCTTTGCAGAGGAAGGAGACCCACAACAAAAGAGAGAGCACTCGATAAGGAGGAGGCCTGGCAAATCTGCACCCACTGACACCCGTGCAAGAGAGGGTCGCTGCTTTGAAGGGTCCTGCCTGGAGAAAAGCAACCACCACTGCACAAGCTGGGCCCACACTCGAGAGAGAGGGTAAGTCCTGGAAATTCCACAGCCTGGCTTTGCTAAATGTTAAGTACTGCGCGGGCTAACCATGCTTCGGTTCATGGGGATGTCTCTGTCAGCTTCGCTTCGGTTGATGCAATGTGCTATCATTCATCGTGGTCCTTCAAATCAGCTTGCTGCATGCGCTGTGTGAGCCTACTCATGCCACCCTGCCCCCACCTCTGCTGCTAACCATTTGTCTGTTCTGTTATATTTTGCAGAACTTGAGGCCAATCCTTACGAGGCTGAAGCCGATGCAGAAGGAGATTCAGACAGGGACGAGCCGGAAGAGGAGAACATCTTCCAATCCGACCTTCCAGACCAAGAGCATGGGGGGAAGGGGAAGGATGAAACCCCCAGTGTTGTACTCACTCTGGAGGAGGTGCTGGTGCCACCCATTGAGGTGCCAGCCCCTTTCCTGAGTGGTACGAGTGTTGGGGAATTTCCTGGTTTCACACTGTCCGAGGCTGCGGGTTCCAGTGGGGTGCAGCAAGAAACACCCAGGGTGAGAAGGTTAAAGAGAGTTCGACAGCGCTCTCCTGAGTTGCAGGATGTAACAGATGTGGTTCAGATGATGGCAATAAGTGGGGAGAGCATTGGTCTTACGCGATCACTCCTGGACACCATCGGTGGGGTGGCTGATGAGGTACCGGGACTGTCGGGAGAAGTATCAACACTCTCGAAATAAATGGGAACACTCCCCCGGCATGTTAGGGAGGGGATGACGCAGGTAGCTGATACACTGTCCGTGAACATTAGGGAGAGAATGTCACAGATAGTTGAGACACTGTCGGGGCACGTGAGGGAGGGAATGTCGAAGGTATTTGCTGCAATAAGGGAACATGCCCAGACCCCACGGTGATTGACAGAATCAACGGCCACACCCATTCCAATCCCCAGACCAACCTCTAAAGAGGCCCAAGCCGGGCCTTCCACATTACCGCCCGCCCGCGCCCCCCCCCCCCCCCCCATCAAGAAGTGCGCATTACCCGAGATGCTTGAAAGAATAAGCTTGGTACCAACCCGAGAAACGTTGCACCACCACCTGCGGGCAGGGGTGGAGTCACCAAGACCAAGCGCAGCGGGCGGTCTTAGAATAAGGTGGAGGAGAGACGGGTGCAGCCTTTCTTTGCTGCTGCTGCTGCTGCTGTTGTTGTTGTTGTTATTGTTGTTGTTACTGTTGTAACTGTTCTCAAATTAAAAGTTTTTTGTAAGTGATGTAAATTAACAAGTTTAAAAGTGTGTAAGTGATCTTAAAGTTTGTAAGTGATCTTAACTGAATAGTTTAAAGTTTGATACAAGAATATATTTTATTAAAGTTAAGTTAAGTACAAGCAAGTGTTAAAATTTTGAATAAAATATATATTTTAAATTATAAATGAATCATTTACATTATTTGTTCCATTATTAACACAACGCAACATTACAGCACAGATCCAAACAGAAAACTTGGTCCATTTGGAATAGTTGCCGCTGAGTCTTCAGGCAGCAAAGTGTTCACGGATGATCTGCTGGCGCAAGGCTGGAGCAATCGTTAAAGGAGCACGATGGCCCGCCCTCCTCCGCTGTCATGCTCCGGGTTCAGGTAGTTGCATGGCTTCCTCATCCTCCTCCGCCTCGTTATCTGCATCTTCCTCCTCTTCATCAGCCACTTTCACCTCAGGTAGGTCTTCTACTACCAGCTGCTGCTGCCTCATGATGGCTAAGTTGTGCAGCATGCAGCACGCAACAGTGAACTGACCGACAATCTCAGGGGAGTATTGCAAGTAGCCTCCGGAATGGTCCAGGCATCGGAAACGCTGCTTCAGGATGCCAATGGTCCACTGTATTATGCTACGCATCGCAATGTGCGACATGTTGTATTCCCGCTCAGCTTCCATCCAGGTTACGTGTAAGGGCGACATGAGCCAAGTGGCGAGGCCGTACCCTTTGTCTCCCAGCAGCCAGCTCTGCCCTTCTGGCTGCTGCTGAAACATGCCAGATATAATGCTCTCGCATAGGATGAAAGCATCATGGGTGTTCCCAGGGTATCTTGCATCAACTGCCATGATGCGATGCATATCGTCATACACGAGCTGCACGTTCATCGAGTGTAAGCCTTTTCTGTTCATCCAAAGGTGCTCGCAAGGTGATGTGGGTACAATCAATGCAGCCCTGTACCTTGGGGAAGCCAGCAATCCTGGAGAAGCCCACAGCCCTGTCACGCATTGCCTGGGCGGTCATGGGGAACTTTATGTAGACATTTCTCCAGGCATACAGTGCAGCAGTTATCTGCCGAATGCAGATATGTGTTGCATGTTGAGAAATGGCACACACATCCCCAGTTATGGCGTGGAATGATCCAGATGCATAAAATGAAAGTGTAGCTGTACCCTTTACTTCAACTGATGCTTCTGGGTCTGCTTTTATTAACTCACAAATATCGGTTACAACTTCTCACACAGTCTGCCTCACTCAGGTGCAGGTATGAAGGCATGTCTCGATATACCCGATGTGGGTAAGGCCTCCTGCCCATCATCCTACGTGCTCTGAGGTTCCTCAGGTGATGCTGTCTAATCAATTGTCTCCTCCGCAGCAGAAGTCTTGCACGAGGTATGGCATTGTCAATATTGCCTCCATAATTAAATTGTAGCTTTGCAACAACCTCAAAACACTAGGACAAAGCACTCACACCTCTTCTTGCCCCTCTCTCTCTCCTAGGTGGATGCCCTAGTATGGAGCACATCCTGGTCTGTGCATGTGCAATTGGCTTGCTTAGAACGGGCAGCTAGGTATTCAATGAAGACATTTGGGGCAATGAAGTCTAATGCAATTCTTTAATTTTTGAATTTTTTCAAAGTACCACCCCACCATCATCTCTCCTCTCCTCACCGGGCTCGAGGGTCAGAGCGTCGCCGGCAGAATTGCTCCCTCGACCGAACACAGGGGCTTGGGGCTCAGCTTTCACCAGCTCCCACCCCGGGCTTCTTTTGAAGCCGAGCCCCGAGGTCCTGTGTCCGGGCGAGGGAGCGTTTCTGCCGGCCGATGCTCCGACCCTTGAGCCCGGTGAGCAGAGATTCAGTGGTGGGGTGGTACTTCGAAAAAGATCAAAAATTCAAGAATTGCATTACACTTCCAATTTCTCCCTTTTGACTTTCAAAAAGTGAAAATTTATGATGCATATTCTCTGCCTTCTTCACTCCCTCCAAAACTTCAGCTAAAAACAATGGCGTCTTTCTGCGCGATTTTGTAATGTGTGCTGATTTTTGTTAAGTGCCCAGAAGGTTTTTTGGGAGTGATCACATATGCCATTGTAGAAAAAATGTAAGTTGGCCAAACTTGCTTAACTGTCAAAAACTGGCGCAGACATCAGGTTATGCCCCCGATGACGCAAAAAAATCATAGCCTAAAAAAATCGTACCTGTGAGAATTACGCTGGCGCAGAAACTTTGGGGAAACTTGGAGATTTTTTTTTACTCCAAAAAAAATGGTGCATGCCAAAAAAACGGTGCAGATAATTGGGGAAAGTTGAGCCCAAAAAGAAGGAGTGCAGAGTTAAATTCAGAGGTCCCACGGTGGAGTAAGTAGGTAGGTTGGAGTCACCATGGAACATGGATGAACTGTTGTCCAAGTTCGGTGACAGGTGTAGCGAGCAAGTGAATTCCAGAAGCTATTTGCATGGTAGAGAATTAAGAATAAAGACAGTAGAGAGAAAGGATCTTAGCTCAGAAAATCAAGAAGTAGAATCAATTTGGATGGATCGAAGAAGCAGCAAAGGAAAGAAAACATTGGTGGGCATTGTTTACAGGCTCCCAAACAGCATTGGTAATGTAGGGCACAGTATAAATCAGAAAATTAGAGGTGTATGTAACAAGGGTAATACAGTAATCATGGGGGACTTTAATCTACATATAAACTGGGCAAACCAAATATGCAGCAATAGTGTAGAGGACAAAGTCATGGAATGCATACAAGATGGTTTTCTAGATCAGTATGTTGAGGAACCAACGAGGGAACAGGCTATTTTACGTCTAATATTGTTCAATGGAAAAGGGTTCATTAATAACCTTGCAGTAAAGGGGCCTTTAGGGAAGAGTGACCAGAATATGATAGTATTTTGTATTGAGTTTCAAAGTGATTCAGTTAATTCCAAAACTAGGGTCTTAAATCTAAACAAAGGAAACTACATAAGTATGAGCAGTGAGTTGGCTAAACTACGTTAAAAGGTATGATGGTAAACATAGAAACATAGAAAATAGGTGCAGAAGTAGGCCACCCTTCAGTGACTGATGTACCATGACACCCAGGTCTCGTTGCACCTCCCCTTTTCCTAATCTGTCACCATTCAGATAATAGTCTGTCTCTCTGTTTTTACCACCAAAGTGGATAACCTCACATTTATCCACATTATACTTCATCTGCCATGCATTTGCCCACTCATCTAACCTATCCAAGTCACTCTTCAGCCTCATAGCATCCTCCTCGCAGCTCACACTGCCACCCAACTTAGTGTCATCCGCAAATTTGGAGATACTACATTTAATCCCCTCGTCTAAATCATTAATGTACAATGTAAACAGCTGGGGCCCCAGCACAGAACCTTGCGGTACCCCACAAGTCACTGCCTGCCATTCTGAAAAGTACCCATTTATTCCTACTCTTTGCTTCCTGTCTGCCAACCAGTTCTCAATCCACGTCAGCACACTACCCCAATCCCATGTGCTTTAACTTTGCACATTAATCTCTTGTGTGGGACCTTGTCGAAAGCCTTCTGAAAGTCCAAATACACCACATCAACTGGTTTCCCCTTGTCCACTCTACTGAAAACATCCTCAAAAAATTCCAGAAGATTTGTCAAGCATGATTTCCTTTTCACAAATCCATGCTGACTTGGACCTATCATGTCACCTCTTTCCAAATGCGCTGCTATGACATCCTTAATAATTGATTCCATCATTTTACCCACTACCGATGTCAGGCTGACCGGTCTATAATTCCCTGTTTTCTCTCTCCCTCCTTTGTTAAAAAGTGGGGTTACATTGGCTACCCTCCACTCCATAGGAACTGATCCAGAGTCAGTGGAATGTTGGAAAATGACTGTCAATGCATCCGCTATTTCCAAGGCCACCTCCTTAAGTACTCTGGGATGCAGACCATCAGGCCCTGGGGATTTATCGGCCTTCAATCCCATCAATTTCCCCAACACAATTTCCCGACTAATAAGGATTTCCCTCAGTTCCTCCTTCTTACTCGACCCTCTGACCCCTTTTATATCCGGACGGTTGTTTGTGTCCTCCTTAGTGAATACCGAACCAAAGTACTTGTTCAATTGGTCTGCCATTTCTTTGTTCCCAGTTATGACTTCCCCTGATTCTGACTGCAGGGGACCTACGTTTGTCTTTACTAACATTTTTCTCTTTACATATCTATAGAAGCTTTTGCAGTCCATTTTAATGTTCCCTGCAAGCTTCCTCTCGTACTCTATTTTCCCTGCCCTAATCAAACCCTTTGTCCTCCTCTGCTGCGTTCTAAATTTCTCCCAGGCCCCGGGTTCGCTACTATTTCTGGCCAATTTGTATGCCACTTCCTTGGCTTTAATACTATCCCTAATTTCCCTTGATAGCCACGGTTGAGCCACCTTCCCTTTTTTATTTTTACGCCTGACAGGGATGTACAATTGTTGTAGTTCATCCATGCGGTCTCTAAATGTCTGCCATTGCCCATCCACTGTCAACCCCTTAAGTATCATTCGCCAATCTATCCTAGCCAATTCACGCCTCATACCTTCAAAGTTACCCTTTTTTAAGTTCTGGACCATGGTCTCTGAATTAACTGTTTCATTCTCCATCCTAATGTAGAATTCCACCATATTATGGTCACTCTTCCCCAAGGGGCCTCGCACAATGAGATTGCTAATTAATCCTCTCTCATTACTCAACACCCAGTCTAAGATGGCCTCCCCCCTAGTTGGTTCGTCGACATATTGGTCTAGAAAACCATTCCTTATGCACTCCAGGAAATCCTCCTCCACAATATTGTTTCCAGTTTGGTTAGCCCAATCTATATGCATATTAAAGTCACCCATGATAACTGCTGCACCTTTATTGCATGCACCCCTAATTTCCTGCTTGATGCCCTCCCCAACATCACTACTACTGTTTGGAGGTCTGTACACAACTCCCATTAGCATTTTCTGCCCTTTGGTTTTCCGTAGCTCCACCCATACCGATTCCACATCATCCAAGCTAATGTCTTTCCTTACAATTGCATTAATTTCCTCTTTAACCAGCAATGCCACCCCGCCTCCTTTTCCTTTCTGTCTATCCTTCCTAAATATTGAATACCCTTGGATGTTGAGTTCCCAGCCTTGGTCACCCTGGAGCCATGTCTCCGTGATGCCAACCACATCGTATCCGTTAACTGCTATCTGCACAGTTAATTCGTCCACCTTATTCCGAATACTTCTCGCATTGAGGTACAGAGCCTTCAGGCTTGCCTTTTTAACACGCTTTGACCCTTTAGAATTTTGCTCCAAAGTGGCCCTTTTTGTTTTTTGCCTTGGGTTTCTCTGCCCTCCACTTTTACTCATCTCCTTTCTGTCTTTTGCTTCTGTCTCCATTTTGTTTCCCTCTGTCTCCCTGCATTGGTTCCCACCCCGCTGCCATATTAGTTTAACTCCTCCCCAACAGCACTAGCAAACACTCCTCCTAGGACATTGGTTCCGGTCCTGCCTAGGTGCAGACCGTCCGGTTTGTACTGGTCCCACCTCCCCCAGAATCGGTTCCAATGCCCCAGGAATTTGAATCCCTCCCTGCTGCACCACGCCTCAAGCCACGTATTCATCTGCGCTATCCTGCAATTCCTACTCTGACTAGCACGTGGCACTGGTAGCAATCCTGAGATTACTACTTTTGAGGTCCTACTTTTAAAATTTAGCTCCTAGCTCCTTAAATTTGTCTCGTCGGACCTCATCCCGTTTTTTACCTATATTGTTGGTACCAATGTGCACCACGACAACTGGCTGTTCACCCTC
Source organism: Pristiophorus japonicus (assembly GCF_044704955.1). Lineage (NCBI taxonomy): Eukaryota > Metazoa > Chordata > Chondrichthyes > Pristiophoridae > Pristiophorus > Pristiophorus japonicus. The sequence continues at coordinate 147,268,299 of NC_091989.1, forward strand.
CCTTTTCAGAATGTCCTGCACCTGCTCCGAGACATCCTTGACCCTTGCACCAGGGAGACAACATACCATCCTGGAGTCTCGGTTGCGGCCGCAGAAACAGCTATCTATTCCCCTTACAATTGAATTCCCGATCACTATCGCTCTCCCACTCTTTTTCCTGCCCTCCTGTGCAGCAGAGCCAGCCACGGTGCCATGAACTTGGCTGCTGCTGCTCCCCACTGATGAGTCATCCGCCTCAACAGTACTCAAAGCGGTGTATCTGTTTTGCAGGGGGATGACCGCAGGGGATCCCTGCACTACCTTCCTTGCACTGCTCTTCCTGTTGGTCTTCCATTACCTATCTGGCTGTGGACACTTTACCTGCGGTAAGACCAACTCACTAAACGTACTATTCACGTCATTCTCAGCATTGTGGATGCTCTAGAGTGAATCTACCTTCAGCTCCAATTCCGCAACGCGGTCCTTCAGGAGCTGGAGGCGGATACTCTTCCCGCACACATAGTCGTCAGGGACACCGGAGGCGTCTCTGATTTCTCACATAGTACAGGAGGAGCATAACACATGACCGAGCTCTCCTGCCATGACGTAACCCTTAGATTAACTTAAATTGGCAACAACAATGCTAAACGTTACTCACTAATATGGAGGAGAAAAAGAAAAACTACTCACCAATCACCAGCCAGTCACTTACCCCCTTGGCTGTGACGTCACCTTTCAATTTCTTTCTACTTCTTTTTGCTTTCTCCCTGTAGCTGCACCAGCTGGGCCTTTATAGGCCTCTCGCTGACCCCGGACTCACGCCTCTCCGACGCACCTCCCGACTGCTGAACTCACGGCCTTTATAGGCCTCTCGCCGACCCCGGACTCACGCCTCTCCGACGCACCTCCCGACTGCTGAACTCACGGCCTTTATAGGCCTCTCGTCGACCCCAGACTCACGCCTCTCCACGCACCTCCCGACTGCTGAACTCGTGGCCTTTATAGGCCTCTTGTTGACCCCGGACTCACGCCTCTCCACGCACCTCCCGACTGCTGAACTCACGGCCTTTATAGGCCTCTCGCCGACCCCGGACTCACGCCTCTCCACGCACCTCCCGACTGCTGAACTCGCGGCCTTTATAGGCTTCTCACCGACCCCGGACTCACGCCTCTCCACGCACCTCCCGACTGCTGAACTCGCGGCCTTTATAGGCTTCTCACCGACCCCGGACTCACGCCTCTCCACGCACCTCCCGACTGCTGAACTCACGGCCTTTATAGGCTTCTCACCGACCCCGGACTCACGCCTCTCCACGCACCTCCCGACTGCTGAACTCACGGCCTTTATAGGCCTCTCGCCGACCCCGGACTCACGCCTCTCCACGCACCTCCCGACTGCTGAACTCGCGGCCTTTATAGGCTTCTCACCGACCCCGGACTCACGCCTCTCCACGCACCTCCCGACTGCTGAACTCGCGGCCTTTATAGGCTTCTCACCGACCTCGGACTCACGCCTCAGCGACACAACTCCCGACTGCTGAACTCGCGGCCTTTATAGGCTTCTCACCGACCCCGGACTCACGCCTCTCCACGCACCTCCCAACTGCTGAACTCACGGTCTTTATAGGCCTCTCGCCAACCCCGGACTCTCGCCTCAGCGACGCACGTCCCGACTGCTGAACTCGCGGCCTTTATAGGCCTCTCGCTGACCCCGGACTCTCGCCTCAGTGACACACCTCCCGACGCCTCTCGCGGTCTTTATAGGCCTCTCGCTGACCCCGGACTCACGCCTCTCCTGGAATGGCTGACATTTAAAAATTATTATATCATTTACAATAAAAAAAGATTTCTTTAAGGCACAAGAACCCCACAGGAAAAGTGGTTCAACCGTGACTAACACGAGAAGTTAAATATAGTATTAGATCAAAGGAAGAAGCTTATAATGTTGCCAAAAAGAGCAGTAAGCCCGAGGATTGGGAGTATTTTAGAATTCAGCAAAGGAGGACCAAGAAATTGATCAAGAAAGGGAAAATAGAATATGACAGTAAACTAGTGAGAGATATAAAAACAGACAGTAAAAGCTTCTATAGGTATGTAAAAAGGAAATGATTAGCGAAAGTTAATGTGGGTTCCTTACAGGCTGAGACAGGAGAAATTATAATGGGGAATAAGGAAATGGCAGAGAAATTAAGCAAATGCTTTGTGTCTGTCTTCATGGAAGAAGACACAAAAAATCTCCCGGAAATAGTGGAGAACCAAGAGTCTAGCGAGAATGAGGAACTGAAAGGAATTAGTATTAGTAAAAAATAGCACAGGTGAAATTAATGGGACTGAAAGCCAATCAATCCCCTAGACCTGATGGGCTACATCCTAGGGTTTTGAAAGAGGTGGCTTTAGAAATAGTGGATGCATTGGTTGTCATCTTCGAAAATTCCATAGATTCTAGGACGATTCCCACAGATTGGAAGGTAGCAAATATAACCCTGCTATTTAAGAAAGGAGGGAGAGAGAAAACGGGGAACTATAAACCAGTTAGCCTGACATCAGTCATAGGGAAAATGCTAGAATCTATTATTAAGGATATGGTAACAGGGCACTTAGAAAATAATAATAGGATTGGACAGAGTCAACACGGATTTATGAAAAGGAAATCATGATTGACAAATCTGTTAGAGTTTTTTGAGGTTGTAACTAGTAGAATAGATAAGGGGGAACCAGCGAATGTGGTTTATTTGGATTTTCAGAAGGCATTCGATAAGGTGCCATACAAGATGTTATTAATCAAAATTAAGGCTCATGGGATTGGGGGTAATATACTAGCATGGATTGAGGATTGGTTAACAGACAGAAAACAAAGAGTAGGAATAAATGGGCCATTTTCTGATTGGCAGACTGTAATGAGGTACCGCAAGGATCAGTGTTTGGGCCTCAGCTATTCACAATCTATATCAATGATTTGGATGAGGGGACCAAATGTAATATATCCAAGTTTGCTGATGATACAAAGCTAGGTGGGAATGTAAGTTGTGAGGAAGATGCAAAGAGACTTCAAGGCTATATCGACAAGCTAAGTGAGTGGGCAAGAACACGGCAAATGGAACATTATGTGGAGAAATGTGATATTATCCACTTTGGTAGGAAAAATAGAAAAGCAGAGTATTTTATAAATGGTGAGACATTGGGAAATGTTGTTGTCCAGAGGGACCTGGGTGTTCTTGTATAAGAATCACTGAAAGTTAACTTGCAGGTACAGCAAGCAATTAAGAAAGCAAATGGTTTGTTGGCCTTTATTACAAGAAGATTTGAATATAAGAGTAAAGTCATCTTATTGCAATTATATAGGGACCTGGTGAGACCACACCTGGAGTATTGTGTACAGTTCTGGTCTCCTTACCTAAGGAAGGATATACTTGCCATAGAGGGAGTGCAAAGAAGTTTCACCAGACTGATTCCTGGGATGGGGGAATTGTCCAATGAGGAGAGATTGAGAAGATTAGGCCCATATTCTCTAGAGTTTAGAAGAATGAGAAATGATTTCATTGAAACATGCAAAATTCGTACAGGGCTTGACAGGGTAGATGCAGAGAGGATGTTTCCTCTGGCTAGGGAGTCTAGAACCGGGGATTACAGACTCAGAATAAGGAGTCGGCCATTCTTCACTCAGAGGGTGGTGAATCTTTGGAATTCTCTACCCCAGAGGGCTGTGGATGTTCAGTCTTTTAGTATATTCAAGACAGAGATCGATAGATTTTTGAATATTAAGGGAATCAAGGGATATGGGGACAGTGCAGGACAGTGGAGTTGAGGTCGAAGATCAGCCATGATCTTATTGAATGGTGGAGCAGGCTCGAGGGGCCGAATGACCTACTCCTGCTCCTAATTCTTATGTTCTTATCTTATATTCTTATGATGGAGGTTATTTCCATTGAATGAGGATCATTGATCAATGATTCATGTCCCATTAGGTAGTACCTATTCAGATAGAGGTCTGTACTTCTCCACTATTCGGATAGAGGTCTGTACTTCTCCACTCACTCACTGATCAGTGACTCATGTCCCATTATGTAGCACCTATTCAGATTGAGGTCTGTACACAGCTGCAGACTGTGCAGTAAGTGAGACTTGACTGTTCACACAGGAACAACAGACATTTCATAGTGACACCAGGAAGGTAAGGGAAGGCCAGGTGCAAGGGCTTTCGGCCTGGTGGAAAAATCCTGAAAGGAAAGAGCCACGTTAGGTCAGACTAATTTCATTACTACTCAAGTAAAACGACAACATGGGTCTTTTTACCAACATCTGGCGAGCCAGCCACAACCTAATCTTGCAGCTTGTTTTTGGGGGGTTGACATCAGACTGTGCAGCAGATATGGAGACCTTCCATGGACCATGAATGCCATTATTAATGATTGCCTGGCATGTGCCAAGTATGATCCTGGGCCAAGAGTTAAAACGCCCTCTGGCCATGTCCCAGTACCCATGGACTGTAAGACCTCACTCCTGAGACCTACAGGTTACAGATTTGTACTTGAGACTTATGAGAAATTACACAAGACACACGAGTTCCGCCTTTAAGATTTTATTGTCCTTAAAGCAGATTCAAAATCTTAACCACTATTCGAGCAGTACACCAATAATGTTACAAGAGATCATACATACAACCACCCACAGATGATCAGTCTAGCATTGATTGTAGGTCCTCGTAGGCGAGATAACTGGCCAGGCCACCTCCTTCCGACTGCAGTGTTGATATATTTTAGTCACTGTCTTTTATACAGTTCTTGTTCTTCTCTGTAAATTTCTATCATACAGGGGCTGTGAGAGGCATTCCTGCAATGTTTGGCTTAAGTTGTCTGAGCTGTCAATCTTTCAAACATACACATACTGGGGCCGAAATTCAGCATCCCGGGAGGTACCGTGACCATGGGGTTTTGGCGGCCAATCTGAAAAATCGATTATCCAATGCCGTTGTGCTTTATTGGACACCACCCCCACCCCCCCCCCCCCCCCCCGGCCCCTCGCAACGCATATTCAGCTCGGGGGGGGGGTTTCCAGTGGTGAGGACGAGTGAAGCAGCAGTAAAGGTGTTGAGGCCACGGTGACATCATCAGGGTGTGCACCGCTGCTACACGACCAGGCCATCCATTTTCAACTATAAAAACCCAGCTTTTTTTTGAGCAGTGCCCCTGCCAGGTTTTTGTGTCACTACATTTGCCGTGATACGTGACACCGCTGAAGGAGGTCAATGCAGCATTCCCGCGATCGGGGTATTTTTGCACAAAAGTTTTGTTGAAGTTTTTAAAATGTAATTTAACTGTCTGAGTGCTGTTTGTAGTTTTTGTGGGAGTTTTGAGCATTTTCAGCTCTCACACATTCGTGGAGGCCTGTTGGCCTTATTCTGTGCTCCAGAGGCCTGCTTGTCAGGGTGCAGCCTCAAACAGAATTGGATCAGTGTTGTCAGGGGAACGCCTGGCACAACTAGTGAGACGCAGGACGGCACGCAGGAGAAGGCAGCGCCGTCAGCAATGTGCGGAGAGGCAGCGGGTAAAGGTGGCAGCAGCCATGGCTGCCTAACATCCACAAGGGCCTGCAGACATGCGCAGACCTACACGTCGAGAGGGTATCCAGGAGGGAGATGGCGTCAGGAGGAAGGTCAGGCACGCTGACCCCACCCCCCCACAACATACTGGGTCAGGAGCCTTGCCAGCAAGAGTCTGCAGAGGTGCCTGACCATGAGGAGGACCAGGGATATGGCCAACATCCAGCTGCCATGGGAGGTGGCCAACGCAAACGTGGTGGAAAGAGGCCCTACCCTCAAAGGGTCTACAGACCTCGGTTCTCCTTCCTCCAGCTTAGTGCCTGCGAAGGCTGAGAATCCGAAAGGAGGTACTGATGGAGCTGTGCAATGTGATGCGGCAAGATCTTGAGCCTCACACAAGGCACACGACCGCCCTGACAGTTGAGACCAAGGTGAACATCGCTTTGAATTTCTATGTCATGGGATCTTTCCAGTCTGACACTGCAGACATCGGAAACATTTCGCAGTTCTCTGCACACCGCTGCATCCGGCAGGTAACGGATGCACTCTACAGGAGCAGAGCGGACTACATACCATTCCCCATGATGAGGGACAAGCAGGTGGAGCGGCAAGCTGGATTTGCCCAAATTGGAGGGTTCCCGAAAGTGCAGGGTGTGATAGACTGAACACACGTTGGGCAGAGGCGCCACAACATCACCCCGAGATCTTTGTGAACCGCAAGGGGTTTCACTTGCTCAATGTTCAACCTGTGTGTGACCACCAGTGTCAGATCCTGTCGGTTGTTGAGAGGTACCCAGGCAGCTGCCATGATGCATTCATTCTGCGCCAGAGCAATGTGCCCGCCCTATTCACCGGGCCAAATCAGGATTGTGGTTGGCTCCTTGGCGGCAAGGGATATTCCTTGTCCACTTGGCTGCTCACTCCACTGTGGAACCCCAGGACAGTGGCAGAGCATGTCTACAACAACGCTCATTCAGGCACCAGGTGCATCATCGAGCAGTGCATAGGCATCCTTAAGCAGAGATTCCATTGCCTGGACCGCTCTGGTGGCGCCTTGCAGTACGCTCCTCAACGGGTTTCCATATGCGTTGTGGTCTGCTGCATGCTGCACAACCTGGCCCTCATGAGGGGACAGCCGCTGGAGGTCAAGCCACCAGTACCGCCTGATGAGGAGGCGTAGGAGGAGGACGAGGAGGAAGAGGAAGATCCCAGCCAGGAGACATCGTCCCCATCACAACTCTGTAAGGGAGGTACAGCTACGTCTGATAGCTGCACGATTCACATAATGTCAACCTTACATGACCCTTCAGCTCCCACTTTCCATGGTCATCCCAAGCAGTGCCTTCACACAGAATTGCCCACTCCCAAATGAAACACCTGGCCAGATATATGTGTCAAAAATAAAGATTTATCAAATGATAAAAGTCTGAAAAAACACAACAGAAACAAAAAATACTACCATCAACTACCACAAATAATCATGTTTTACCCCGTGCATCTCTTTATAACACCTCTTACGTGTGCCTATCCTAACACTATGCCTAAGTGTCTCCCCTGTGGCTGCATCATGGGTCTGGGAAGGTTGTTGTGTGGTACCTACAGATGTCCTTGTCGGACGTCCTCGAACATCTTTGGGCCTGGAAGGGCCAGGTGCAGACTGTCCAGCACCCTCCTGGGATCCTGGTCCGAGGAGCCTGCGTCACACCCAGGGGGTGGCACACTACCACCACCACCAAGCTGAGGGAGGTCAGGTCGGTGCTATGGCGCGACACTGGAAGGTCCCCCGTGGTCCATGGTGGATCCAGCCGCAAACGCAACATTGAGGTGTCAGGTGGCATCAAGCTGAGACGGCATGAGAGCAGCCAGAGTCTCAAAGCCACCAGAGATGGCAGCAGTTGACGTTCCGTGGCCTGTTGCCCAGAGTGCAGAAGAGCATTCTGAGCTTCCAAGGCCGCGGCCATCCTCTCCATTCCAGCACCAGTGCGCTCATTCCCTCATGCCTGTGCTGAAATGACACCTACCACATCACCTGCAGGTTGCAGCATCACAGGTGGATCTGTATGGACACTCTGAGAGTCCACCATCCCCTGCACACTGGCAATGATGGGCTCCATGGTGTGCACAGAGCTGTCGACTATGCGGGAGGCGGACTCCTCCACACTCCTGACCACTTCCGACAGCCGCTCTGCAAACCTTGTTAGTGCCCCCAACATCTGGGAATGCATGGCCTCCACCCCTCTTTCGTATACTGCTACATCGATGGCATCATCTGAGTCCTCGTCGGCAGGACTCCGGTGTGGAATCGTCCCGCAGAGTGATGGCACATAAGGTTGCCTAGCCCCATCACCATGCTGCAGCCCGCTAGGTCCCAATGCAACACCCAGTGTAGACCCCTGTACTACCTCAACTACAGCAGACTGTGCACTCCCAGTATCTGAGCTGGTGTGTGTGGGTGGAAGCAGTGACGCGTTGGTGCCAGCAGTGTCCTCTTCCTCCTCAGTGGTATCCCCAAACATCAGAATGCTGTGGATACTCACAGCAGGGCTTGAACCCACAATTTCCTCACTGCTATGAATTGAAATTGAAGGACTTCTGTCGACACGGCTGCCTAGCAGGCCTCCAGCTGCTCTCCGATATCTGTCATGCCTGGCGACTGTGCTGCCACTTGGTCTGTCATCTGCAAGCATAAATGGGAGAAGGGCTGTCCTAAGGGGGAGGTGGGGGATTGGCGCATTCAGCCCTCCAGACTTCCATAAGGAAAGGCACAGTGGGCACTTGCGCATTCAAATAAAGAGCGCATTCAAGGACGGCCTCACTTACCAATGCTGCCCACATTGGCATCACCAGTACCGGAGTCAGTGAGGGGCGTGTCATCTGCAAGCATAAATGGGAGAAGGGCTGCCGTGGGGGGGACGGGGGGATGAAGGCATGGAAGATGCAACTAGCAGACCTCCATGATGGAAAGGAACAGTAGTTGCTGGAGCATTCAAGGAGTGAACAATGAAATGCTGCTTGAGTGAGTAAAGAGTGAGCATAGGAAATAAGAGAATGTTGAAGGAGAGGCTCACAGATGCAAGGTCAGCAGTTGGTGGAAGAGGTACTCACTTCCATAAGACAGATGATGCACTGCAGTCCTCTGATGGATGGAGGTGTCTGAGACATCCTCTGCTATCTCCCTCCATGCATTATTGAGGACCTGCCTTGTTAGTCTCCCCATGTCTGGATACAGGACTCTTCTCCTGTCCTCCACACCTTGCATCAGGGTGTCCAGCTCTGCATCCATGAAACGGCTTGCCCTCCTTGCTCATCTCACAACAGCCATGGTCAACCTCAACTCCTTCCCCTTCTCAGGGCCGAGCTGCAAACCCTGGCCTTTAATAAGGCTAGGGAGCAGCTGGCTCATTAGCAACACATTAGCAACATGCTGAATTTCTCTGTGGGAATTACGCTGTAATTAACAGAGTCATACTACTGGAAACTGCACTTTGCAAGGGTTCCTTAGCGCTGGAACCCATTTTTCCTTTTTTTGAGGTGAAAATCGATCGGTCCCAAAAAGTCGGGAAGAGCGCCAGCTTTCTTGCGCAAGTGAATTTCGGCCCCACTGTGTCTACCAACCGTTGTTAAATTAGGTCACGATATACGTTGTGCAAAACCCGGTAACTTGTGTCCAGAAGTGCAGACCTCCCTTCAGCTACAGGTGTCTTGTTTCATAACCCATGGCCCTATCCAAACTGATTGCATTGTCGGACTTCACCAGCAATTTAGAAAATGAGGTTAATGTTTCACAGTTTATCAATTCAGCAAGTTTTCCAAAAGAAACTTACCCATCAGCATTGCTTAATGCTTCTCAAAGCATGCTGATGAAGTTGGTCGAGTTCTTAGTCTTCGCTTATCAAACTTTGTTATCCATCTCCATTAAATCCTCACAGCAAGACTTAAAGAACATTCTTGTTCTCCTCTTTGATGTGTCCTTACTATACAGTATAAATGCACACGAGGCCCATACTTGAGAGAAGGTCACTCTGTGACCAGTAACCTTTATTTGCCAGTACTGAAGTGATGAAGGTGGGTGGAGCTTCCCCTTTTATACCTGAAAGTCCAGGTTAGGAGTGTCTCTCACAAGTTTACCACCTAGTGGTCAGTGTTCTCACAGTGTACAACTTAGGTCAGTTTATACATGGATTACAAAGACATTTGAATACATGACATCACTTCCACCCCCAAAGTCTTATTGGGATCAGAGGTTGAGTCTCTCTGGTGGTTTACGGTCCCTTGTAGAGCGCCTGAGTTGGGGCTCCGGTTGTTGGGCGCTGGCCTGAGTGTCTGCTGTTTGCGGTGCCTCAGGCTTGTCCTGACTGCCCACAGTGACTGGGCTCTCCTCCACTTGGTTCGGTCACCTGTGGTGGAGTGAACTCTACATCGTGTTCTTCCTCTGCTTCTTCTATGGGGTTGCTGAACCTCCTTTTTGTTTGATCCACGTGTTTGCGGCAGATTTGTCCATTGGTGAGTTTAACTACCAGAATCCTATTCCCCTCTTTAGCAATCACAGTGCCTGCGAGCCATTTGGGCCCTGCAGCGTAGTTGAGGACAAAGACAGGGTCATTGACATCAATACATCATGCTCTCGCATTCCTGTCATGGTAGTCACATTGTGACCGGCGTCTGCTCTCAACAATTTCTTTCATGGTGGGGTATATAAGGGATAACCGGGTTTTGAGCGTCCTTTTCATTAGCAGCTCTGCGGGTGGAACCCCTGTGAGCGAGTGTGGTCGGGATCTATTGGCCAACAGGAGGCGTGATAAGCGGCTTTGTAGGGAACCCCCTTGGATTCTGAGCATCCCCTGTTTGATTATCTGCACTGCTCGTTCCGCCTGGCCGTTTGAGGCCGGCTTGAACGGTGCCGTTCTGACATGGTTGATACCATTTCCTGCCATGAAGTCCTGGAATTCAATGCTTGAAAAGCACGGGCCATTGTCGCTGACCAAGATATCCGGTAGACCATGGGCAGCGAACATTGCCCGTAGACTTTCTACTGTGGCAGAGGATGTGCTTGAATTGAGAATGTCACACTCGATCCATTTTGAGTAGGCGTCTACTACAACCAAAAACATTTTTCCCATGAAAGGACATGCGTAGTCCACATGGATGCATGACCATGGCTTGGCGGGTCAGGACCTGAGATTAAGGGGGGCTTCCCTGGGCACATTGCCCAGCTGGGCACACGTGTTGCACCTGCGAACACAAAGTTCCAGGTCTGCATCTATCCCTGGCCACCAAACGTGTGACCTGGCAATTGCCTTCATCATGACAATGCCCGGGTGCTCATTGTGGAGTTCTCTGATGAACATCTCTCTGCCCATCTGGGGCATGACTCCTCGGTTTCCCCGTAGTAGGCAATCGGCCTGAATCGAGAGTTCATCCTTGTGCCTGTGAAATGGTTTGAATTCCTCAGGGCATGCCCCATACGTGGTTGCCCAGTCCCCATTCAGGACACATTTCTTAACTAAAGACAGTAGCGGGTCTCTATTTGTCCAGACTTTGATCTGACGGGCTGTCACAGATGAGCCTTCGCATTCGAAAGCTTCAACAGCCATGACCATCTCAGCAGCATGCTCGGTTGCCCCCTCGGTTGAAGCTAGTGGGAGCCTGCTGAGTGCATCGGCGCAGTTTTCAGTGCCCGGTCTGTGCCAAATTGTATAGTCATAGGCGGCTAACGTGAGTGCCCACCTCTGTATGCGGGCCGATGCAGTTGCATTTATGGCCTTGTTGTCGGTCAAAAGGGACGTTAGGGGGTTGTGATCTGTCTCCAGCTCAGATTTCCTGCCAAACAGGTACTGGTGCATTTTTTTTACAGGATATACACATGCAAGCACTTCCTTTTCTATCATCCTGTAGCCCCGTTTCTGCCTGGGACAGACTTCTGGAGGCATAAGCTACCGGCTGTAACTGACCCTTGGCATTAACATGCTGCAACACATACCCGACCCCATAGGATGACACATCGCACGTTAAAACAAGTTTCTTACATGGGTCATATAGCGTTAACAGATTGTTGGAGCATAACAAATTTCAGGCTCTATCAAAAGCCCTTTCTTGGTTGTCTCCCCAGACCCATTCGTGACCTTTGCATAGGAGCACGTGTAGCGGCTCTAACAGCGTGCTCAATTTGGGAAGAAAGTTACCAAAATAGTTCAGGAGCCCCAGGAACGAATGCAGCTCCGTCATGTTACGGGGTCTGGGTGCTCTCTGGATCACTTCTGTTTTGGACGCAGTAGGTCTGATCCCCAGGAATTCTACCTCTGGAGCTAGGAAGACGCACTTTGCCTTTTTCAGTCGCAGACCTACCCGGTCCAGTCTGTGTAGCACCTCCTCCAGGTTGTGGAGGTGTTCTTCAGTATCATAACCCGTGATGAGGATGTCGTCTTGAAAAACCACTGTCCTTGGAATCGACTTGAGGAGGCTTTCCATATTGCATTGAAAGATTGCGGCGGCCGAGCGAATCCCAAACGGACATCTGTTGTACTCAAACAACCCCTTGTGTGTCATGATGGTGGTCAGCTTCTTCGACTCACTCGCCAGCTCCTGGGTCATGTAAGCTGAGGTCAGGCCCAATTTTGAAAAAAGTTTGCCACCGGATAGCGTCGCAAAGAGGTCCTCCGCTCTCGGTAGCGCCTACTTGTCTTGGAGTGACACCCGATTGATGGTGGCCTTGTAATCACCACATATCCTGACCGACCCATCCGCCTTGAGCACCGGCACAATCGGGCTCGCCCAGTCACTGAATTCGACTGGCAAGATAATGCCTTCCCTCAGCAGGCGATCCAATTCACCTTCTATCTTTTCCCGCATCACGTATGGCACCGCTCTGGCCTTGTGGTGTAGTGGCCTGGCGTCCGGGTTTATGTGAATCACTACCTTGGTCCCCATGAAAGTGCCAATGCCAGGTTGAAATAGTGAGTCAAATTTGTTCAGGACCTGTGAGCATGATATTTGCTCCACAGAAGAAAGTACATTGACATCGCCCCATTTCCAGTTCATGACAGCAAGCCAACTCCTCCCCAGCAGTGCGGGACCGTCCCCCGGGACAATCCAGAGTAGCAACCTGTTCTCCAAAGCTTTGTGGGTCATGACTGCCGTGGCGCTGCCTAAATAAGAACATAAGAAATAGGAGCAGGAGTAGGCCATTTGACCCCTCGAGCCTGCTCCGCCATTTAATAAGATCATGGCTGATCTGATCATGGACTCAGTTCCACTTCCCTACCCGCTCCCCATAACCATTTATTCCCTTATCGCTCAAAAATTAAGTCTCCGCCTTAAATATATTCAATGACCCAGCTACCACAGCTCTCTGGGGCAGAGAATTCCACAGATTTACAACCCTCTGAAAGAAGAAATTCCTCCTCATCTCAGTTTTAAATGGGCGACCCTTTATCCTAAAACTATGCCCCCTAGTTCTAGATTCCCCCATGAGTGGAAACATCCTTACTTCATCTATCTTGTCGAGCCCCTCATTATCTTATATGTCTCAATAAGATCACCTCTTATTCTTCTGAACTCCAGTGAGTATAGTCCCAACCTACTCAACCTATATTCATAAATTAACCCCCTCATCTCTGGATTCAATCTAGTGAACTTTCTACGAACAGCCTCCAATGCCTAGCACCGGAATGATCTCCTTTTTATATGTCCGTAGCTGTGCGTCAATCGGCAATAATTTTGGCCTCCCTGGCCTTGGACGCCCACAACTTGTCAAACTGTTTGATACTCATCAGGGACTGGCTGGCCCCCATGTCTAGCTCCATTGATACTGGGATAGGAGCACTTTCATCATTATCGATGACGTCCTGGTGTATGAACTGTATATGTGCTCCACATGAACTCGCTGAACTTCAGCTTCCAGCGATTTCCCCCAGTATTCATTTGGCCTCATAGGGCTTATATCGGGCCCGTCCTCCTCGTACATCAACCTGGCTGCAGGCTTCCTGCACATACGCGCCAAGTGACCGCTGACGTAGCAGTTTCTTCAGGTATATTGCTGATACCTGCAAGCTCTGGCTGTGTGTTTGCCTCCACACCTCCAAGATGAGCCGTTGTTGGAAACAAAAAGTCCATTACCAGTCGATCATCTCTGACTGTCTCTGTAACTGTCCTTAAACGCGCCATTGACAGGTGTTGATGGCCCCATTACTGGCCGCATTGTCCCTTGCGATGGCATGAAGCGCCGTTCAGCTAGCCATTGTCTCTGTTGAATTCCCCCTTTGGGTTTGACTACATGCTCGGGCATGTCCAATTGCCCCTGTCTGCCTGGAGAACTGTGTGCCGCGTTACCAATGTTGACTCCCTGTCCATTTGCGACATTTAAACCTAGATTTTTGTCAAACATCATTCTGGTCTCTTCCTCCCCTGAGATAAATGTCTGGGCTATCAGAGCCGCCGCTTCCAAGGTCAAGTCTTTGGTCTCAATCAGTTTCCTAAAAACCACAGCATGCCCAATGCCCTCAATAAAAAAGTCTCACTCTGCATACATCTGGGAACTTACATAGGCTTGCCAGTCGCCGGAGGTCTGCCACGAAATCTGGAACGCTTTGCCCTTCTCGCCGCCAGTGCGTGTAAAACCGGTGTCTCGCCATGTGCATGCTGCTCGCCGGTCAACTTACTGAGCTCTTCAAAAGTTTTGTCCACCGGCTTCTCTGGCACTAGAAGGTCCTTCATCAGGGAGTACGTCCTGGATCCACAAACCGTCAGGAGATGAGCCCTGCGTTTGTCGGCCGAATCCTGTCTCAACCATTCCTTGGTGCCGAAACTTTGCTATAGTCTCTCAATAAAATCGTCCCAATCATCACCAACACAGTACCTCTCGTCTGTGCTGCTAGTGGCCATGCTCGAGTGGTTTAAATCCCAGTTTCTCGTCGCCAGTAATATGTCCTTACTATACAGTATAAATGCACACGAGGCCCATACTTGAGAGAAGGTCACTCTGTGACCAGTAACCTTTATTCATCAGTACTGAAGTGATGAAGGTGGGTGGAGCTTCCCCTTTTATACCTGAAAGTCCAGATTAGGAGTGTCTCCCACAAGTTCACCACCTAGTGGTCAGTGTTCTCACGGTGTACAACTTAGGTCAGCTTATACATGGATCACAATGACAGTTGAATACATGACACTTATATCAGCAAAAGACAGCTTGTTACATTCAACAGCTTTATTTTACTTCGAAAAGCCTTTTGACCTGGCAAAGGATTTTAATGTACACAAGATTTAAGGGTCATTACATTCTTACACTTTCTGTAATAATTCAAAAGACCCAAAAATGATTGAAGTTCAGAAGTTCATGAGCAGCGGGAGTTCGGGAGGCGAGCGGCCTGCAAGAGGCCAATCAGTGAGCAGTGGGAGTTCGTGAGAGGCGAGGGTTCGGGAGGCGAGCGGCCTGCAAGAGGCCCATCAGTGAGCAGCGGGAGTTCGTGAGAGGCGAGGGTTCGGGAGGCAAGCGGCCTACAAGAGGCCCATCAGTGAGCAGCGGGAGTTCGTGAGAGGCGAGGATTCGGGAGGCAAGCGGCCTACAAGAGGCCCATCAGTGAGCAGCGGGAGTTCGTGAGAAGCGGGAGTTCGGGGGGCGAGCGGCCTACAAGAGGCCCATCAGTGAGCAGCGGGAGTTCGTGAGAGGCGGGAGTTCGGGAGGCAAGCGGCCAACAAGAGGCCCATCAGTGAGCAGCGGGAGTTCGGGAGGCGAGCGGCCTACAAGAGGCCCATCAGTGAGCAGCGGGAGTTCGGGAGGCGAGCGGCCTACAAGAGGCCCATCAGTGAGCAGCGGGAGTTCGGGAGGTGAGCGGCCTACAAGAGGCCCATCAGTGAGCAGCGGGAGTTCGTGAGAGGTGGGAGTTTGGGAGGCGAGCAGCCTACAAGAGGCCAACCGATGCAGCTGCAGTGCGGAGGCAAAAAGAAGTAGAAAGAAATCGAAAGGTGACGTCACAGCCAAGGGGGTAAGTGATTGGCTGGTGATTGGTAAGTAGTTTTTCTTTTTCTTTTCTTTATCAGTAAGTAACATTTAGCATTGTATTGCCAAATTAAGTTTATCTAAGGGTTAAGTCATGGCAGGAGAGCTCGGACACGTGTTATGCTCCTCCTGTACTATGTGGGAAGTCAGGGACGCTTCCGGTGTCCCTGACGACTACGTGTGTGGGAAGTGCATCCGCCTCCAGCTCCTGAAGGACCACATTGCGGCCCTGGAGCTGCGGGTGGATAAACTCTGGAGCATCCACGATGCTGAGAATGACGTGAATAGCACGTTTAGCGAGTTGGTCTTACCGCAGGTAAAGGGTACACAACCAGATAGGGAATGGAAGACCAGCAGGAAGAGCAGTGCAAGGTAAGGTAGTGCAGGGGTCGCCTAAGGTCATCCCCCTGCAAAACAGATACACCGCTTTGAGTACTGTTGAGGGGGATGACTCATCAGGGGAGGGCAGCAGCAACCAAGTTTATGGCACCATGGCTGGCTCTGCTGCACAGGAGGGCAGGAAAAAGAGTGGGAGAGCGATAGTGATAGGGGATTCGCTTGTAAGGGGAATAGATAGACGTTTCTGCGGCCGCAACCGAGACTCCAAGATGGTATGTTGCCTCTCTGGTGCAAGGGTCAAGGATGTCTCGGGTGCAGGACATTCTGAAAAGGAAGGGTGAACATCCAGTTGTCATGGTGCATATAGGTACCAACGACATAGGTAAAAAATGGGATGAGGTCCTACAAGATGAATTTAGGGAGCTAGGAGCTAAATTAAAAAGTAGGACCTCAAAAGTAGTAAACTCAGGATTGCTACCAGTGCCACATGCTAGTCAGAGTAGGAATCACAGGATACCTCAGATGAATACATGGCTTGAGGAGTGGTGCAAAAGGGAGGGATTCAAATACCTGGGACATTGGAACTGGTTTTGGGGGAGGTGGGACCAGTACAAACCAGTCGGTCTACACCTGGGCAGGACTGGAACCAATGTCCTCGGGGGAGTGTTTGCTAGTGCTGTTGGGGAGGAGTTAAACTAATATGGCAGGAGGATGGGAACATATGCAGGGAAACAAAGGGAAATAAAATGGAGGCAAAAGCAAAAGATAGAAAGGAGAATAGTAAAAATGGAGGGCAGAGAAACCCAAGGCAAAAAACAAAAAGGGCCACATTACAGCAAAATTCTAAGGGGGCAAAGTGTGTTAAAAAGACAAGCCTGAAGGCTCTGTGCCTCAATGCGAGGAGTATTCGGAATAAGGTGGATGAATTAACTGCGCAGACAGCAGTTAACGGATATGATGTAATTGGCATCATGGAGACATGGCTCCAGGGTGACTAAGGCTGGGAACTCAACATCCAGGGGTATTCAACATTTAGGAAGGATAGGCAGAGAGGAAAAGAAGGTGGGGTGGCGTTGCTGGTTAAAGAGGAAATTAATGCAATAGTAAGGAGGGACATTAGCCTGGATGATGTGGAATCGGTGTAGGTGGAGCTGCGGAATACCAAAGAGCAGAAAACACTAATGGGAGTTGTGTACAGACCACCAAATAGTAATAGTGAGGTTGGGGACAGCATCAAACAAGAAATAAGGGATGTGTGCAATAAAGGTACAGCAGTTATCATGGGCGACTTTAATCTACATATTGTTTGGGCTAACCAAACTGGTAGCACTGCGGTGGAGGAGGATTTCCTGGAGTGTACTAGGGATGCTTTTCTAGACTAATATGTCGAGGAACCAAGTAGAGAGCTGGCCATCCTAGACTGGGTGATGTATAATGAGAAGGGATTAATTAGCAATCTTGTTGTGCGAGGCCCCTTGAGGAAGAGTGACCATAATATGGTAGAATTCTTTATTAAGGTGGAGAGTGACACAGTTAATTTGGAAACTAGGGTCCTGAACTTAAGGAAAGGTAACTTCGACAGTATGAGGCGTGAATTGGCTAGAATAGACTGGCAAAGGATACTTAAAGGGTTGACAGTGGATAGGCAATGGCAAACATTTAAATATCACATGGATGAACTTCAGCAATTGTACATCCCTGTCTGGAGTAAAAATAAAACGGGGAAGCTGGCTCAACCGTGGCTAACAAGGGAAATTAAGGATAGTGTCAAAACCAAGGAAGAGGCATATAAATTGGCTAGAAAAAGCAACAAACCTGAGGACTGGGAGAAATTTAAAATTCAACAGAGGACTAAGGGTTTAATTAAGAGAGGGAAAATAGAGTACGAGAGGAAGTTTGCAGAAAACATAAAAACTGACTGCAAAAGCTTCTATAAATATGTGAAGAGAAAAAGATTAGTGAAGACAAACATAGGTCCCTTGCAGTTGGATTCAGGTGAATTTATAATGGGGAACAAAGAAATGGCAGACCAATTGAACAAATACTTCGGTTCTGTCTTCACGAGGGAAGACACAAATAACCTTCCGAATGTACTAGGGGACAGTGGGTCTAGTGAGAAGGAGGAACTGAAGGATATCCTTATTAGGCGGGAAATTGTGTTAGGGAAATTGATGGGATTGAAGGCCAATAAATCCCCGGGGCCTGATAGTCTGCATCCCAGAGTACTTAAAGAAGTGGCCTTAGAAATAATGGATGCATTGGTGATCATTTTCCAACAGTCTATCGACTCTGGATCAGTTCCTATGGACTGGAGAGTAGCTAATGTAACACCACTTTTTAAAAAGAGGGAGAGAGAAAACGGGTAATTATAGACCGGTTAGCCTGACATCAGTAGTGGGGAAAATATTGAAATCAATCATTGAGGATGAAATAGCAGCGCATTTGGAAAGCAGTGTCAGGATTGGTCCAAATCAGCATGGATTTATGAAAGGGAAATCATGCTTGACAAATCTTCTCGAGTTTTTTGAGGATGTAACGAGTAGAGTGGACAAGGGAGAACTAGTGGATGTGGTGTATTTGGACTTTCAAAAGGCTTTTGACAAGGTTCCGCACAAGAGATTGGTGTGCAAAATCAAAGCGCATGGCATTGGGGGTAATGTACTGACGTGGATAGAGAACTGGTTGGCAGACAGGAAGCAGAGAGTTGGGATAAACGGGTCCTTTTCAGAATGGCAGGCAGTGACTAGTGGAGTCCTGCAGGGCTCAGTGCTGGGACCCCAGCTCTTTACAATATACATTAACAATTTAGATAAGGAATTGAGTGTAATATCTCCAAATTTGCAGATGACACTAAACTGGGTGGTGGTGTGAGCTGTGAGAAGGATGCTAAGAGGCTGCATGGTGACTTGGACAGGTTCGGTGAGTGGGCAAATGCATGGCAGATGCAAAATAATGTGAGGTTATCCATTTTAGGGGCAAAAACACGAAGGCAGAATATTATCTGAATGGCAGCAGATTAGGAAAAGGGGAGGTGCAATGAGACCTCGGTGTCATGGTTCATTGAAAGTTGGCATGCAGGTACAGGAAGTGAAGAAGGAAAATGGTATGTTGGTCTTCATAGCTAGGGGATTTGAGTATAGGAGCAGAGAGGTCTTACTACAGTTGTACAGGGCCTTAGTGAGGCCTCACCTGGAATATTGTGTTCAGTTTTGGTCTCCTAATCTGAGGAAGGACATTCTTGCTATTGAGAGAGTGCAGCGAAGGTTCACCAGACTGATTCCTGGGATGGCTGGACTGTCATATGAGGAGAGACTGGATCAACTGGGCCTTTATTCACTGGAGTTTAGAAGGATGAGAGGGGATCTCATAGAAACATATAAGATTCTGACGGGACTGGACAGATTAAATGCGGGAAGAATATTCCCGATGTTGGGGAAGTCCAGAACCAGAGGGCATAGTCTTAGGATAAGGGTAGACCATTTAGGACTGAGATGAGGAGAAACTTCTCCACTCAGAGAGTTGTTAACCTGTGGAATTCCCTGCCGCAGAGAGTTGTTGATGCCAGTTCATTGGATATATTTAAGAGGGAGTTAGATATGGCCCTTACGGCTATGGGGATCAAGTGGTATGGAGAGAAAGCAGGAAAGGGGTACTGAGGGAGTGTTCAGCCATGATCTTATTGAATGGCGGTGCAGATTCGAAGGGCCGAAATGCCTACTCCTGCACCTATTTTCTATGTTTCTATGTTTCTATGGCATTCTTGGGAGTGAATGCATTTCTGATTGGTTGGATGTAAATCATTTTGTCTACTCTGTGCCCTAAAAGCTCCACTGAGTTTTGAAACATCTCACACTTGTGAGTACTCGTATTCTGTGCTTCTCTAGCCGTTTGAGCACTTCATTCAACACCTTATCATGGATTTGCCTGTTTGGTGCTAAAATGAGTAGGTCATCCAAATAACACACTATTCAATTCCTTGCAAAATTTGGTTCATCACTCCCTGGAATATGTCGGGGGTGGAAGGTATTCCAAATGGTAACCTATTGAACTGATATAGGCCTGGGTGAGTATTTATAATCAAGCATGACTTGGATTCTTCATCTAACTCAAGTTGTAGATAGGCGTTTGTTAGATTTAACTTTGGAAAGATCTGGACAGCTGTCAGCATTGTGAACAAATCTTCCACATTTGTATTGGGTAGATTACATTCTAGAACCTTACAACTTTACCTTATCATCTGACTTAGGTACAACAACAATGGGTGTAGTCCAATTACTCAGATCTACCTCAGAGATCATAGCCCTGAAATTCCGTTCGAGCTCTTCCCGCGGGCAAACGACAGAAAAAGAGAAAAAAGATACAGATTTACCTGTTGCTGCTGCGCCCGTTGGAACCTCCGAGCCTGAAGCCTCCCGTGACTGCGCGTCGCAGCGCGTGCACGTGGGGACGTGCGCAGGCCGGGATCTGGAGACAGCAGCCAATCAAGTGTAATATAGATTCTCATTCATAGTAATAGGAGTTCCGTAAGTCCGGAACTCCTATTACTATGAATGAGAAACCGCCCCCCCCCCCCCAAATACCCAAACGCAATAAAAAATAGAAATAAACTACATATTTAACATTCATATAAATTAAAGTTCTTATAAAAAAAATACTTTCCCGACTTTTTAAAAAGTTTTTTAAATTAAGCCTTAAAATAAACTTACCGTAGTGAGGAAGGTTTTTAAAAATAAAATGTGTTTTTATAACTTTATTTTAAAATGTTTTGTGTATTTTTAAACACTTGCGCCTGTAAAAGTAGGCTATACGCCTGCTTTCTCAGGCGCAAGATTTTAAAGGACATTTGTAGGGCAAGATATTCTTAAATATCGGAAATCTTGCCCTGCAAGTGTCCTCGCTCCCGATCTGCAGATGATCTGTCAAACCAGAAACTTGCCAAATCGGAAAAGCTGGTTTTCAGTGCATACGCATTGCGCGCTGAAATCCGACTTTTCCGATGCCTTCCTGTGTCCGTAGAAACTTCGTATGGACCCGGGACATCGGAATTTCAGTGCCAATGTTCTCAGTTTCTAGTCTTTTGAGTTCTTGTTCAACTTTCTCCTTGAGTGCGTATGGTACGGGATGTGGCTTGCAGTAAGCACTCTGACACTTACCTTGAAGTCTTGAATTGGACTGCCTGTTTCGCGGAACACCTTTGGATATTGCTTGATGACATCTTTCGATACAAATTTCGCTTCCACACGAGAAATCTCATTCCAATCCAGCTTCAGTGATCCCAACCAATTTCTACCTATTAAGGCCGGCTTGTCTCCTGCCACTACTATGAGAGGCAAGCTCTGATACTGATCCTTGTACTTCACTGGTATTGTGACACTTCCTATTACAGGGATTAGCTCTCCAGAGTTGCCTCGCAGCTCTATCTTCCAATTTCTCTAGTCGATAATCACACAACTTGCCGCAATATAATGAATCCGTTACTATGCTCACGGATGCACCAGTGTCAATTTCCATGGGTATCTTGGTTCCTGCAACGTCTACTTGGATGACGATACTTAGCGAATCGCTGTTAGCTACCTTCGTGCTCCTGATGACATGTATCTCCAGGACATCCTCATCCTTCTGCTTCTCTTCAATGCTATGTAGTGTCTGCCGATTTCTACTTCTAGCATTGCCAGTCGGTTTACTCTTCTGTTGGCATGCCTTCGCAAGATGCCCAGTTTTCTTGCAGTAGAAACACTCTACCTTCACATATGGACAGCGAGGTGTTGTCCCAAGCACCGATAGCACAACTTCAATTCACTTGGGCAATTGCTGAAGCCTTAGGGCCCAACTGTCTTTTACTTTTAGCCTGCAGCCAATTCACCTCGGTTGGTCGATGACTGGAAATGGCGTGAAATTCTCTGGAGTATTGGTCGGCCATATCCATCGACATAGCTGTCTGACAAGCTAAATCAAAAGTCAAGTTAGGGGTTGTCAATAATTTACTTCTAATTTGTTCATTTTTCAACCCACAAACAAAGTGGTCACATAATGCTCGATCCTGAAAGTTTCTGAAATGAAGTGAATGGATAGCTTTTTTAAAGCTACAATGTACTCACTGATATGCTCGTCATTTAATTGATCGAGTATTCCAAAACGATGAATTTCAGCAATTTCCAAGGGTGGGAACAAGCACATTTTTCAGGATTTCATACACCTCGGGACCAGTTTCAGTCAAAAAAATAGCCCATTTCATTTCTAAAACCGCCCGGTTACGGTTTACATCATCGGGGATTTCAGCAATACTATTCGTGGTGAAAAACATTTCTAGCCACTCCACATACGCTCTGAAAGTCTCTCGGTCATGATGGAACTCACTCAAGTGCCCTATTATTCCCATAGGCGCGGCCATCTGGACTCTGGCAACATCAACAGTTCTGCCAAGTGTGCTTGAAATTTACTTTGGATTTTTAAGCTTTTCTGCAAAACGAAGAACCTGCAACAGTCGCTCCTCAGTTGGCATCCTCCAACAAAAATTTCAGCTAGGGAATCCGAAAATCGCATCCTCTTCACCAATCTGTGATATCTTGAGACACAGTAAATACACACACTTGCGCAACATGGCTTTCGAGTCGAACTGTGCAGAGCACATGGCTTTATTGTTATTACAGCAGTAGTCCATTAGGTGGCTCTACAACACCATCCATGGAAGTCTAACCATGGAGCAGGTTGAGGAGAAGAAGGCCCACCTAAAGCCAGATGCAGAAAGAAAAGACCCACCCATAACCAGGTGCAGGAGAAGATGCACTCGCAGCCAAGGGCAGACCAGGATATCCTATTAACAATGAACCAGCTAAATTATAAGTGACAGTATACCTTAGTTGGGGTAAAAGTTCTTTTTACCATTCTCCGACATCCTGAGGTCATGAAAGTCATTGTATACATGCAAGTCGTTCTTTCTATGTCATGGAGGAAGTGCATGCCACGAAACTGTAAACTCCCAAATTGTGTTTTTCTTCTGTAATTGTTTCACTTCCCTGTGCTGTATATTTTTTCAAACATGTTTTCAACACCACTAGTGAGATTTCCAAATTTACCGCTAATCCTAGCACCCAATGCATGAACTTTGACAGATTCGCTGATGCTCCCCGTCTTTGAAACAACCCAATGCTTACAAAAATAACGTTATTTGAATCTGAGATGAGATTGCTGAAAAAGAGGTAAATCTTTTAAAGACTCAATGAAGAATTTTATTTTTGAAGTGGACACTACAATTTTTACAATTCAAAGTGGAATTGATTTGAAATTAATTTTACAATAAAAGGGGGAGAAATGTGGTATCGCTCCGTTAGGGGGCGGCAACACTTGGGCGGCGCAGCAGTCTCACCCCTCGTGGGTATCGGGCGGCCGGCCGCTACTGGGGCAATGGTAACGGGGCGCACGCCTCAGCAGCACAACGCACTTGGCCGTGCAGTGCTGCCACGTCCGAGGGGCCCTTCCCTCAATTAAAGGGAAGGGCCCACACTGCCAACTCTGCAAAAGAAAAAGGCATGTACCTGGACTACCAGGGAGCGGGGGTATTGCACGATTAGCCTGTTCCTCAAGCAGCACGATGCCTTTAATATGCGCCCCGGTAGCGGCCGGCCGCCCGATACGCATCGCCTGAAGCTGTTGCAGTTACCGCCCGGCGCTACTGCAGGTGACGAAAGCCAATTTGTGGGTCGGTGCGCTAATGAGGCGATGCACACGGCAATGACGTCACGATCTCCGGACGCAGGAGATTGGGGCGCAATGCCATAGCGCCACCACTAAACACCCGCCCAATATGGCGGGAGTCATTAACACCACCGTGCCCGGTCGCAAACTCGTTTGCGCCCATTAGCGCCCCCCGAAATTTTCATTCGGTCCCTGCAGCAGACCCGGGCGCTAACAGCGACAGCTTCAGGGGATGTGTATCAGGCGGCCGGCCGCTACCCGGGCAAAAATCAAAGGCAAGGTGACCGAGTTCCAAGAAAAAAAACGTGCCTTTTTGTTGCCACTCCTGATGCGTGGGCGCTAACGGGAGGCGCAAAGGAGCCCAATTTCACCCTCTGAGATCAAAAGATGAATGCAGGCATAGAAAGCCACTTGATGCACCTTAGCTCATCCAGAAAGAAAAAAATGCTCCACCACAGCATCCAACTGGGTCTGGAATAATTTGAAGGTTTTTGCCTCCATTACTCTATCCAATGTCTAATCAAACTGCTGATTACTCTTTGTGTGCATAAATTCTTCCTGACATCAGTTCAAAGTTTACTACTCATCAATTTGAATTTTGTTCTACAGCCAAGGCTATCTTGAAGCTGAGCTCCAGATTTACTTTCTTTATACCATTTAATATGTTATATGTCCCCTCTCAGTCATACAACAACAATTTATATGGACTCAAATGTATATTTGATGGTAAGAGAAATAAATTGTATTAACACAGATACTCTTTCAGTTCCTTAATGAACAATCAGTTCATAATGACATTCTGAACAGATACTTAACATTTAACATTCTGAATTTACAGGATAACATTCTGTAAAGCTACTAATAAAAAATTTAAATAGTACTTTAATGATACTGCCTGAAATTATAATAAATACACAAGTTCTCCACAAAATTAATCACTTCTGAATTGAATGTACTGAAAAGCTATTACTAAACATGTGCGACTTGTTAACAAAGATGAATAGTATTGGTGTTGTGAAGGTATTTTAATTAAATATACCAACTGGTAACACATTCATTTATGTCAGCTATGTAAACCAGCACTTAGTACTTTTCAAATTAAAAAAAATGACAGCATGTCAGACATGGAGTGACCTTCACCATGTCTCACCCACAGAAGTCTTAGTTTAAAAGTGACAGAAGCACAAGCAAAATACAACAATTTATCTACCAAACACCATGAGGTTCTTGGAGGCAAAATGTTGGTAGCTGTCTCTATCACTGTCTGAGCATTCTCATCAATCTTTGACAGCTACATGGTTTTAGCCTGCTCCCCCATAATACTTCATTGAAGAATGTATGAAAAAGTATTTATTTATTTATTTATTCGTTCACGGGATGTGGACGTCACCGGCAAGGCCAGCATTTATTGCCCATCTCTAATTGCCCTAAACTGAATGGCTTGCTCGGCCATTTCAGAGGGCAGTTAAGAGTCAACCACATTGCTGTGGGTCTGGAGTCACATATAGGCCGGACCGGGTAAGGACAGCAAATTTCCTTCCCTAAAGGGCATTGATGAACCAGATGGGTTTAGTTGCTTGGTAATAAATACATATGACATTTCAAAACTGTGAACTTGTTTACTGGTATCGGTTGCTTTGCAGGTTTTCTTTCATGAAAATAAAGCAATCTTTAAAACATAAGCAATTTTTGGAAAATACAACTACAGAATTGCAGTATTCTGCAATTAACTGAAGGGATTTATTGAATTCTGATAATTAGTACCCACTCATGTCCAAATCAATTTACATTTTAATTCCTTTCATTTCAAATGTGTTTATCTATCTTCCTTATTGCTCCCCTATGCTACACACCATTCAGCCGGTTGAGAAGATAACCACATGATTTGCTTGCAGACTTCTGCCAATGCTGCTCTTGAGTAATCTACAAAGCAAGAGTGTCCTGACTCAAAAGGCAAGAGCAATACCACTGGGCCAAGGATGGCATGCATCTAAATTTAGAAATATGAACTGCCCAACTAACACTGGGGTAAGGAAGAAGAGGAAAATCAGCCCATATTCTAGTTACGTTTTTTGTACTGGAATAGCTCCAAATTCAATTTTGTTCAAATTCAATACATTAGATTTCTGAATTGCATGCTTCAGAATGCATTATGCAATAAAAGTCGACTTGTAACTCAAATTACAAATTGACATTGGTTTTGTGCTGTTAGTGCCAACAGCTGCTGATGAGTAGGAATCACACAGCTTATATAGTTGCCAGATTCCTGAAGGTCATCCACTGAGAAAAGCTAGTAAAAAAGGCTACAGGCTTTATTAGAACTGGCATGTTTACTTTGGGATTGCCACTGGCTGTATGAGACTTGCAGGTTACGAGCTAGTGGTACTAGCAATGCACAAAACCAATATAATAGCAACTTAAGACTTTCTAGTTTCTGCGTGCAGAATTCTCAATGAGTCTATTATTTCAGAAAGAAAGGGGAAATTTGAACTTAACTCACCAGATTGGAATTGGGCAAGTTTGGATTGACACCCGATTGACACCCCATCCAATTTTACGCTGCATTGATGTCAACGGAGCATAAAATCAGGTGGATAGCAAATCAGGTGTCCAACCCCGTTCTCACCGTGTGGATTAGGTTAAAATCGGGGCTGATGGCTTAAGTCTCCCTAATTTTAGTTTGTGAGCTTCAAAACAATTGTCTTTAGTGTTGGCTTAGTGAAACAGTCTTTGACTGTCACAATTGCTACAAACTAGTTTATTTAGTCTACATCTGTTATTTTTCCCTCTCAACGAACATTTTTTTCACAATAACATTCTGAACCTGTGCTTAGTGCACTGTCAAAATGTTCTAATGGACTCCGCACTCCCACCTTCCCATAAATGCAAGTGAAAGAAGACCATGCACCTTGGTTCACTATCAGTATACCTGTGGACATAAAAAGAATGCAAATGCTGAACATCTGAAATGTTCTGATGAAGGATTGTTATTTGCAATGTTAACTTGTGACTTCTCTTTTCAGATGTGGAAGAGAGAATCATTTTCTCTTTGTATTTGTTTTTAAGTAGGCTACTTTGGGGCAGGTCCAGTTCATAACCTAAAACTGAGCTGATCCACAAAACACAGTAGATAAGAAATTTCTGGACTTTTTGAGATATTGCAGCCTTAACAACGAGGTTATTGAATGGTTGCTCTTTAATGGGTCAACATTTCCCTTTAGCATTCCCTTTCTCTTAATATAGTTATAAAATCATATCTCAGTTTAAAGCCTGATCCTCAATATTCAATATTTATTAAATGATCAAACTCAACTATTCATACCAAACATAGTATAACAGTGGTGAGAACAAAAGGTTAGGGTTTCCTCTTGTTTCTGCGAGTAATATCAGCACAATCTGGGCAGAATCGGCTGAACAAGCGCAAAAGATCGGTGAATTTAAAAAGGAAAAGGGTTACGCCCAAAACCACTTCCGTCTGTGCTTTCTATGATCTTTTACACTGGTTCAAGATTCAATTCGTGTGAATCAGGCCCCGCCTACAAACTGGCCACGCCCCCATGCTGAAATTGTGCAATTCCACCGATTCCACAGGTTCAGGAAGGCTCTTCAAATTGTGCTCACTTTTAAGGTGCACAGGCACTAGTCAGCACAATTTAAAAATCTTTTCATATAAAAAAATATTGCGCCTGAAATGACGGTGTTTTCGACAGCAGTCAGCATGCGCTGTTGGAAGCCTCCGCAAGTTCCAGTTTCCGCATGTGCTGCGCAGGCGTGAAGACCCAGAGCTTGCGATCTGTCAAGTTTTGCATTGACAGATCGTTCGCATCCGCTACAAAAACGCTTTCGCCAGCGCAGAGTTTGGCGATTTGCCCAACTACTGCCCAGCGAATGCCCATGAAATCCTTATGCCTTGTAAAAGCAGGCATAAGGCCTTCTCTTACCAGTGCAAGGGTTAAAATAAATGTTGAAATAACATTTTAAAAATGATTAAAACGTACACATGCATTTAAAATTAGTTTAGGTAATTTTGGCCCATTTTAAAATGTTTTTATTTTAAATGCTTATTTAATGGGTCTTTTAATTAATTTTGAACTGGGAACTTTTATGTTCATTTAAATAGTGTGAATTCTTATTTATTTGTAGATTTCTAATATGCTTATTGGGATTCCGTATGTAAATGGTATCCTCATAAGCATAATAGGAATCCACCTTTTTGATTGGTTGACTGGGCTCACGTGGTCCAGGGACGCTTACAAACCGCGTGTGCCCCTAGGATCTATGGGCCTTTATGCCTGCAGGCCCGAGAAGGGAACTCTCCATAGCTGTGGTACCAGACGGTAAGTACGGAAATATTTTGCTGCTACTCTGGAGAACCGCAAATTCAGGGCCATTAAATTTACTAAGGATCTGGTGTACACGAATGAAACTAATGGGCCTGAAACTCAGGTCGGAGGCTTCTTTCAGACGAATGACTCCGACCCGAGAATTTTAACAAAATTACCTGGTGGTCCCCGAGGCGCCTGCAATTCCGGTCGGGAGGCCTTCTCTTCCCGCGCTTCGAAGCGCGCTCCCATCCTCGAGGTTCGAACACAGAAGGTGCAGTCACTTGTGACTGCACAACCAATCAGGTACAGTATTCTCATTAATAGCAATGAGAACTCTATATCTACGAGTTCTCATTGCTATTAATGATAAAAAAAACAAACACGCTAAACACAACATAAAAAATAAAAAACACACCTTACATAATTAAAATTAATTGAAATTAAAGTTACGAACGTTTTAGAAAAAATATCTTTTTCCGCTTTTTTTTTAAAGATTTGTAATTAGGGTTTAAAATAAACTTACCTTAGTGGGCAGGGTTTTTAACATAAAAAATATGTTTTGAAATTTTATTTTTATATGTTTTTATATGTTTTAAAATTCTTACGCTGGTAAAAGTAGGCTATGCCCCTGCTTTTACCAGGTGCAAGAGTTTGAAGGACATTTGCTGAGCAAGATATGGGCAAATACCGCAATCTTGCCCATGCGAATGTCCTTCCTGTGCGATCTGTTAAGCCAGAATTTGACAGATCGGAAAAGCTGGTTTTCGGCGCATGCGCATTGCGATGCCTTTCCGGGTCCGTACACACTCCGTACGGACCACAGGAGGCTGGGATTTCAGGCCCATTAAATGGTTCAGTAGTTTTTAAGTCATTTTCAGTGATTTTAAATCAGGTTACTCACAGATATATTAATAAAACTGCACCTGGTTACCACTCTTAAATACATCAAGGAATACTTTATAATGCAAAGAAAGATATGTGATTAAGTTCTATTACAGTGCCGAATTGCTCTGGCTCATGGAAGCTTTTACGTTTGTGCTTATGCAGATTCATTTTAGTGGAAACTTGAGTTGTAACCAAAGCATCGCAATTTCAAGTGCATTCTGGGTGCAATTTCTGCCAAAAGCAGAAACTGTACCCCATTGTTTATATTAATATGAACAAAATATACTGTAGCAGTAATACTTTGGTTAACTTACATCATTTAATAGACGGTTTAACAATTCACATAATTTTTGATCCCATTTCGGTAGGGCAACACTTGTGCATCACTCTGTCAGGTTTAAACATTGTCTCTTTTATCAACAGCTGTTCGTGCCTCTGGGAGGTGCTAATGGGGAACAAAATAGATTTCACCCAGGTCCGGTGAGAAAATCGGCCAGCGTGGAATTGGCCAGAAGTTTTGCTGAGGTACTACAAGGTAGTGCCCCGATCCTGGCATGAGCGCCCTTCTTGGTGGCGCGCGGCGATGATGATGACATCGCCATGCGCATTGCCCCCTTACCGCCCTGGAAGTGAAATTGCCCCACGCGAGCAATCTTAGCGCTTGTCGATGACAACAACAGCTGGAGCTGTCGAGTTGCAGCCGGGAACCGGATGCGCCAGCACTATTTAAAG
Organism: Pristiophorus japonicus; assembly: GCF_044704955.1. Lineage (NCBI taxonomy): Eukaryota > Metazoa > Chordata > Chondrichthyes > Pristiophoridae > Pristiophorus > Pristiophorus japonicus. The sequence goes on from NC_091989.1 coordinate 147,297,787, forward strand.
GCGCCATCTTGGAAAGTTATTTTTTTGTCGGCCATTACCTATTTCTGTTTTGCAACAGTTAGTGAGTGCAGCTGCTGCACCGCTCTCAGCGATTTTTTGCTCAGCCATTGTTCTGCCTGTCATGTATCTCATCTTACTGCACATAACTGTATCTTACCATGCTATACATGACTGTAACTAATTATGACCTGTAACCACTAGCATACCTTACCACCAGGGGTGCACTTGCAGGAGACACTGCATACCTGTTCCACACAGGTATATAAAGACAGGTCTCAGGCAAGTGTGGCATTCGAGAGCTGTGAAATAAAGGTGCAGGTCCTGAGTGACCTTGACTTCAGCATGTGCCTCGTGTGAGTCTGTACTGCAGGGACAGGACTTTACAGTGGCGATGAGTTACGGGATCACAGAACCCACAGAATGGCGACCAATGGCTCAGATGAAAAATACAATGCTGGAGATAATTGGGACGACTTTATAGAAAGGCTCCAGCAAAGCTTTGTAACCAAAGACTGGTTAGGCGACGATAAGGCAGACAAGAGAAGAGCCCATCTCTTGACCAGCTGTGGCTCGAAAACATACGCTTTAATGAAGAACCTGCTGGCACCTGAGAAACCAGCAAGCAAGTCATTTGAAGAGTTGAGCACACTGGTAAGAGACCACTTGAAGCCAGCGAGCAGCCTACACATGGCCAGACACAGATTCTACAACTACAGATGCCGTGTGGGCCAGAGCATACCCGACTTTGTGGCAGAACTTCGGAGGCTGGCTAGTTTATGTGAGTTCTCTGATGAACTAAGGAGAGAAGTACTGAGAGACTTTTTTACTGAAGGAATAGGCCATGCAGGCATATTCAGAAAGCTCATAGAGACCAAGAACTTGACCCTAGAGGCAGCAGCACTGGTTGCACAGACATTCTTGGCAGGAGAAGAAGAAACGAGGTTGATCTACACTGCGGGTACGACAACTAACGAAACATCGGAACAAGGGGTTCACAGCGTGAAACAAGCTGCTACCCCCACACACAGACAAAGGCAGGAGAGCTGGCCCTCAACAACAGGCAGTGGCGTCAGAAGCCATCAAGGGCCACATGAACAACTGTTCACACCTCATCAACCCACAATGCGAGCAATCAACTACAAACTGAGAGAAGCTCAAGAGGGATCAGCCAGACGCAGCTCATCCTTCGGAAACAATGGAAGTGGTCTGTGCTGGAGCTGTGGGGGAAGGCACTCATCAAGGGGGTGTCGATTTCAGCATGCCATTTGCAGAAACTGCAACTATACAGGGCATCTGGCCCGCATGTGCAGAAAAACAGCAGCTTGGCTGGTATACGAATCGGAAGGGTCGGAAAGCGGACCAGGAGATGGTGGGGACAGTGCCCGGGACACCGAGGTACAGCGGGTCAACACGATCAATGGACACTGTTCTTATAACAAGACGCCTCCAATAATGATGAGGGTCCTACTCAACGAGATACCCGTCAACATGGAACTGGATACGGGAGCGAGTCAATCTCTTATGAGCGCTCAACAATTTGAACAGCTGTGGCCGCACAAAAGCAACAGACCAAAACTCACAAGGGTCAACACCAAACTAAAGATCTATACCAAAGAAATCGTCCTAGTCCTTGGCAGCGCCATGCTCTCAGTCACACACAAAGGGACAGTGAACCGACTTCCCCTGTGGATTGTCCCCGGAGATCTCCCAGCACTGCTGGGGAGAAACTAGTTGGCAAAAATAAATTGGAAATGGGATGATGTTCACGCCATGTCGTCAGAGGAACGGACCACCTGCTTAACAGTTCTTAGTCGATTCTTAACAGTTCTTCGGCACTTTCAAAGGGGCTAAAGTTAAAATCTACATCACACAGGATGCTAGACCGGTCCATCACAAGGCTAGAGCTGTGCCCTATGTGATGAGGGAAAAGACTGAACATGAACTGGACAGGCTTCTGCGGGAAGGCATTATCTCACCCGTGGAATTTAGCGACTGGGCAAGTCCCATCGTCCCAGTCATGAAGCCTGATGGATCCATACGAATCTGTGGGGATTACAAATAAACAGAGTCTCCCTACAGGACCAATACCCGCTGCCCAGAGCGGAGGACCTATTTGCCACATTGGCTGGAGGAAAACTTTTCTCGAAACTCGACCTCACATCTGCGTACATGACGCAAGAACTGACCAAAGAGTCTAAGCTACTCACCACCATCAACACACATCGAGGCCTTTTCATGTACAATCGATGCCCATTCGGCATCAGGTCGGCAGCTGCCATATTCCAGCGCAACATGGAGAGTCTGCTCAAGTCCATCCCGGGGACGGTTGTGTTTCAAGACGACATACTTATCACGGGCAGGGACACCGACTCCCATCTCCGCAATTTGGAGGAAGTACTAAAGCAGTTGGATCGGGTAGGCCTAAGAGTTAAGAATTCCAAGTGTCTGTTTCTCGCGCCCGAAGTTGAATTTCTGGGCAGAAGGATTGCCGCTGATGGAATCCGCCCAACAGAATCCAAAACAGAAGCAATTCGTCTGGCACCCAGGCCCTGGAGTGTCTCGGAACTGTGCGCCTTTCTCGGGCTACTCAATTACTTTGGGAACTTTATGCAGAACTTGAGCACGCTGCTGGAGCCTCTCCACGTGCTACTCAGAAAGTGGTGCGATTGGTTTTGGGGGGCACCCAGGAACGCGCCTTCAATAAGGCACGCAACCTTCTATGTTCCAACAGTGTTTTGGCTTTTTTTGATCCAGGTAAAAAGCTAGTTCTTACCTGTGATGCGTCAGCGTACGGGGTCGGGTGCGTTTTGCAACATGTCAATAGTGCGGACAAATTACAACCCATAGCTTATGCCTCCAGTTCACTTTCGCGGGCGGAGGTACGGTATGGTGGAGAAGGAGGCGCTGTCGTGCGTGTACGGTGTCAAAAAGATGCATCAATACCTTTTCGGGGCCAAGTTCGTGTTAGAAACCGACCACAATCCCCTCACGTCCCTGCTATCCGAGAGCAAGGCAATAAATGGCAGCGCCTCGGCGCGCATTCAACGGTGGGCACTCATGCTGGCGTCTTATGACTACACCATAAGGCACAGACCAGGCACAGACAACTGTGCCGACGCGCTTAGCAGGCTACCCCTGGCAACCACGGAAGGGTCTGACGAACAAGACTGTGAGATAGTCATTGCAATCAATGCCTTAGAGTCCACAGGTTCGCCCATGACGGCTCGCCAAATCAGAGTCTGGACAACCAGCGACCCCACGTTATCCTTGTTATCCTTAGTCAAATGATGTGACTTAACCAGTGACTGGGCAGAGGCTCGCGATGCCTGCCCTGAGGAGATCAAACCTTTCCATAGGCGCATGCATGAACTGTCACTACAGACAGACTGCCTGATGTGGGGCAGCCGAGTAGTTATGCCTCTGCGAGGCAGAGAGGCATTTGTCCGGGAGCTCCACGGCGAGCACCTGGAGATCGTTCTCATGAAGGCCATAGCCAGATCCCACGTCTGGTGGCCTGGCATTGACGCGGACTTGGAGCTCTGCGTCCGACGGTGCACCATTTGTGCCCAACTCAGTAATGACCCCAGGGAGGCCCCCCTGAGCCCCTGGCCCTGGCCCACCAAACCGTGGTCGCGGGTGCACGTAGACTATGCAGACCCATTCATGAGTAAAATGTTCCTCGTAGTCGTCGATGCATTTTCAAAGTGGATCGAATGCACCATTTTAAACTCGAGCACCACCTCCACCACTGTGGAGAGCCTTGGAACCATGTTTGCAATGCATGGAATTCCTGACATATTGGTCAGTGATAATGGTCCGTGCTTCACCAGCGCAGAATTCCAAGATTTTATAGTTGACCACGGCATAAATCACATTAAGATGGCACCGTTCAAGCCTGCCTCCAATGGCCAGGTGGAGCATGCAGTGCAAATCGTTGAACATGGCATGCTCAAAATCCAAGGTCCCACACTGCAGGGCCACCTGTCGCGACTGCTGTTGGCATACAGATCCCGTCTGCACTCATTGACTGGGGTTCCCCCCACGCAACTATTGATGAAATGGACCTTAAAGACAAGGCTCTCGTTAATCCTCCCAGACATGCATGAAATCGTTGAGACAAAGCGCCGGAAGCTAACCGAGTACCGTGACTGAAATTCGAGGGAGGTGGAATGAGATAGGGGACAAAGTGTTTGTGCTAAACTATGGCAGGGGTCCCAAATAGCTTGCAGGGACAGTAACAGGCAGGAAGGAAACAGGCTACTGGTGGTACAAATGGACAATGGCCAAACCTGCCGGAGGCATGTAGACCAAGTAAAAAGTAGATTCACCAAAAGCACTGCAGAACCAGAGGCAGACTACAATGTGGAACTCACACCACACCTGGTGGACAGACAGAGGGAACAACCTGAGGAAAGGGCAATCCCAACAGACAGCCCAGGCGAGACACCAACAATCATACTGAACGAAACAGACAGCCCAGGCGAGATACCAACAATCACACCGAAAGAAAAACAGGCACCAAGGCAAACAACTGAACCACAACTAAGACGCTCCACTCGAGAGCGTAGACCACCTGAGAGACTGAATCTATAAAGACAATAAGACCTTGGGGGAGGGTGATGTCATGTATCTCAAATTACTGATCATAACTGTAACTTACCATGCTATACATGACTGTAACTAATTATGACCTGTAACCACGAGCATACCTTACCACCAGGGGTGCACTTGCAGGAGACACTGCATACCTGTTCCACACAGGTATATAAAGACAGGTCTCAGGCAAGTGTGGCATTCGAGAGCTGTGAAATAAAGGTGCAGGTCCTGAGTGACCTTGACTTCAGCATGTGCCTCATGTGAGTCTGTACTGCAGGGACAGGACTTCACACTGCCTGCTACCTTTCCTCTGAATCACTCACGGCACTTTCGACGTTGTACCATTTCTATCGCTTTATGGGGTCTGTGCTGGCACTCGACCGCCTGCTCTGACTTCACCATCAGAGGAAGCTTCACCGAAGACAAAGGCACTGCCAATTGCAGAGGGAAAGGCATCAAGAGAGGGAGAGAGAAAGGCTACTGTTATATATGTATACCTGTATTTACTCTGTACGGCCACCAGAGGACTCATTCCCTGGAGTCCCAAGGGATCCCATAATCCCTTGGGAGCACAGGTATTTAAGGAGGTTTCACAGGTTGGAGAGGCACTCTGGAGACCTGCAATAAAAGACTCAGGTCACACTTTACTTTGAGCTCACAGTGTGTAGTCTGACTCTTTCTCCATACACAACAGCTATGACTAAGAGAAGGAGCACTACAGGGAGAGGCCCATGGAGCAGGCCACAGGGAGAGGCACAGGGACAGGCACAGAGAACCACATCCAGCAGCACAGGGAGGAGCACATCAAGATGTTGCCAGAGGAAGAAGGCGCCACAAGGTGGCAACAGAAGGCCTTACTCTCCCAGGGTATTCTGTCAGCAGTTTTACATCAATTCACTGAGGAGCAGTGTGTGCGAAGGCTGTGTTTCAGAAGGACCTGGTAACAGAGCTCTGCCATCTGCTGCAAGAGACTCGAGCCTCACACAAGGGTGAGATAAGCTCTCTCAATGGCAGTCAAGATCACCATCGCGCTCAATGGATCTTGCTGGGGAGCAACAGGAAACATCTCCAACATCTCACACTTTGTCACCCATTGCTCCATCCGCAAGGTCACAGATGCTCTGTATAGCAGAGACTACATCTCCTTCCCCATGACCAGAGAGAAGCAGCACGAGCGTACATGTAGCTTTGCCAAGATAGCGGGCTTCCCCATGGTGCAGGATGCCATTGACTGCAGCCAGGTCGCTTTGAGAACAATGCAGCACAATCCAGCAATCTTCCGTAATCGCAAAGGCTACCACTCACTGAATGTACAGTTGGTGTGCGACCACACACGCAGAATAATGACTGTCAATGCCCGCTATCCTGGCAGCAGCCATGATGCCTTCATCCTGCACCAGACCAGTGTGCCAGTTCTTTTATCCCCCAAATGAAGCTATGCACCTGGTTCATGACTCCCCTCCGCAACTCCAACACTCCTACCCAGCACTCATATGATGAGAGCCATGCCACCACCAGGAACATCATTGAGCAGACCATCGGAGTGCTGAAGCAATGGTTCCACTGCCTTGACCACTCGGGAGGAGTCCTCCAGTACTCACCTGAGCGGGTGTCCCTATTCGTCATTGTCTGCTGCATGCGGCACAACCTGGCCATTTTGAGGGCACAGCCATTGCCACCAGGCATAGCTGCACCACCTCAGGAGGAGGAGCAGGGGAGGAGGAGCAGGAGGAAGAGCAAGAGCAGGAGGACAAGGAGGAGCAGGAGCAGCAACAGCCACGATGGAGGAGGCAGCGAGTCCATCGCGATCCTGCAAGGGAGGTCTGCTACCGCCTCATCAGAGCTTGTTTCAATCTCACTTCCTGGTTCCTATGGATGTCCCCATCACAATATCAATTTGTCCTTCCATAACACATCCCAACACTGAAATGAGAGACATCAGCAAATATTAATCATTCCAATCACAATTTATCAAACAAGAATAAAATGTATAATATGTTTTTAATCATCACCGTAGTCCAGTTAAGCTTAATGGGGAAGCGGGATAAGAAGAGGGGATAAAGATACCATTGTTGCCCCCAGTGGCCTCGATGTCTCCGGCGGCCATGATGTCCATTAATTGCGGGCTAAGGAGCTGCAGTACTCGCTCCTCCAGGTCGGAAAGCTGCCGCAGTTCAGCTTCCCTCCCCTCCCCCCTCCAGTCTGCTGCATCCTGTTGTGTGCCATCTTGGCCTGCAAAAGAAAGGAAACTCTGTGAGTAAGAGTCCTGTTATGTATGTGGAAGATACGCCTGTCGTGTTTAAATAGTTGTGAATGTAGGCAAGGCATGAATGAGGCTGGGACTGTGAGTAGCACAGATGGTTGGTAGTTGCCTGCTGGGTTAAGTACTGGTTTGCAGAGTGTTCACAGACAGAGGTTTAGAGGCTGGTATGTAAGACTTGTGCAAACATGTACTCATCTTGACCACCCAAATGAAGTTGTTGAATTTCTTGCGACACTGTGTAACGCATCTATCCACCACGGTACTGGCCGATACCTCCGCAGCCACCTCTGCCTACATGGCCCTAAAAACCTGTAGAGTTGGCCTTCTCCCAGATGCAGGGATCAGTACCTCCCTCCTTCCCTCGACTGCTCCCATCAATGTCTCCAAGCCAGGTTGCTGAAGCGAGTGCTCCTTGTATAAGGTCTTGCAGCAGCCATCGCACACCTTCCTTGCAGCTCAGTCAGCTGAAGAAATGATGGGAATGACCAGATGCTGCCTGAAACAACATTCCCTTTAAGAACTGGAATGAACAGCAGCCTCATTATCAGTGAATGATAGTCAGGTGAAATTGGGTGCAGCCCCAGCAATAGTGTGCCTGCCACGTCCCACTGTGGCCATTAGCGCCTCCGATACCGCCTCGCTACATTTCTCAGGGAAAAGTGCCCAATTTCCCACAATTTGTCAGGCCATCTCGCCGGGCGCTAAATCGTCAATCTTTTAAAAGTTATCGCAGCAATTGCGGCACTACCCAAATTCGACCCCTATGTAGGGGAATCAGTCCCTGTAGTGCTGCTTGGAATGTATGCATCTGTGAGTACGCTCACAGGTTTATAGAGCTATTGCATTGTGAGTGGCTTAGCCAATCACATGATGTTCACAAGACTCAGTAAAACCCCAGTCAGTTGGGTCTAGGTCATCTATGATGAGGTATGCAATTGTGAGCCTAGTGGATGAACTGGTAATGTGTAGTGTGATTGTTAAATCTTTGTTAATAAACCAACTAGTTCTTAATAGCAATGTGCTGCTATAAATTTTTAAGCAAAGAACCTCATGAAGCAAATACATGACACTGCTGTGCTCTGCTGTTATCACAGAGATCCAAAGTCCAAACACGTGAGACAATTATTCGAATTAAACTGGGAGCTCTCATCCCACAGTACATTTGTAAGCTCATATTTTCATGGGTTTACAATGCCATCAGTGTAGTGTAGGCATGCTGGCATACACAATAGAATGCAGCCGATGTAGGATGATCCACAAATCGACCATCAACTGCACTCCAGTAGTGTAAAAGTGCCTATTAAATGACATCTGTTATAATAATTTACATAATTGAAAAATGTTACGAGCTCAATAAAGGAGAGCCGGGATAGGAACCTAAGTGCAAATGAATACCTTCTTAGGGGTATTTAATTGAAACCAATGATAAGTTGCAGGGTTAAATGTTTGAGAGAGAGGGAGAGAGAGAACTCCAGCTATAAAGACTGAATATCACAGTATATTTATATAAATCAACAACTTTTGAATTGGGTTATATACTCTCTCTGGATATTGCTACCATCCTGGCCCTGATTCTCTCAATTACACCTTATAGGTGGGGATTCCATATCTTGCGATAGTTTCTGGTGTCAGACTTGCCTGAATAGTAGCACTCTTCTCTCTGGGTCAGAGATTGTGGGTTCAAATCCCACTTCAGAGAATTGAGCACATAATCTAGGCTGGCACTGCTGGGCAGCAGTGAAGGAGTTTTGCGCTGTCAGAGGTGGCATTTTTCAGATGAGACGTCAAACTGAGCACCTGTCTTCCCTCTCAAGTAGATGTAAAAGAGTTGATGGCACTATTCGAAGAAGAGCAGGGAAGTTTTCTTGGGACAAGAAATTCCATTGCACTAGGGTGATAACTTTTGAAAAATGGGAAAAGTATCGTTGATAAGCCTTTTTTCATCCCAGGAACTCCAGCTTTAGCGCTCCAGGAGGGAGGTGAAGCGTTAAGTCAAGCGCTACTACTTCTCTTAGGGCGCTAAAGTGTGTGAGAGGGGCGGTAGCTGCAGTGCAGTGTTACCGGGATCAGAGGCTCCTTCCCTCACCAAAAGGGAAGGGCCATTGATGGTTTGCAACATTCTTCTTCATAGTTCTGTGGAGCCAGGAGACCTGCGCGATTCCCATTACAGTCCCAAACACTGACAGAGGAGGGCTAAGGCATCGCACAGTAATGAGCCGTGAAAAACATTCAGCTGGCACCAGATTGGTGCTGAGAATAAAGTTTGGCCTACCTGACCACCACTGCCTTTAATTATCACTCCCAAAGGATATACTTGCATTGGAGGCTGTTCAGAGAAGGTTCACTAGGTTGATTCCGGAGATGAGCGGGTTAACTTATGAAGATAGGTTGAGTAGGTTGGGCCTATACTCAGAGAGGTGACCTTATCGAAACATATAATATAATGAAGGGGCTCGACAAGGTGGATGCAGAGAAGATATTTCCACTGATAGGGGAAATTAAAACTAGGGGGCATAGTCTCAGAATAAGGGGCCGCCCATTTAAAACTGAGATGAGGAGGAATTTCTTCTCTCAGAGGGTTATAAATCTGTGGAATTCTCTGCCTCGGAGAGCTATGGAGGCTGGGTCACTGAATATATTTAAGGCAGAGCTAGACAGATTTTTGAGCCATAGGGGAATAAAGGGTTATGGGGAGCGGACAGGGAAGTGGAGTTGAGTCCATGATCAGATCAGCCATGATCTTATTAAATGGCGGAGCAGGTTCGAGGGGCCAAATGGCCTACTCCTGCTCCTATTTCTTATGTTCTTATGTTCTTAAAGCGGCCAGCCAAGGTGACAAAGCCTCCTGTTGCTGCCATTGTTGACAGCCAGCGATGCCGCAGGAGGTGGGAGCGAATTATACATCCAGGGCGGTAATGGGGCATTACGCACCTGATGACGTCACGATCTACAGGGTGCAAGAGACCGAGGCAGTAAGTGTTAGCGCTAGCGCAAATCCGCCAGGTGAATTCGCCGCGCCCAGTCGGTAACCCCTTCGCAGCCCATTACCGACCCCCACAGGCGTTAACGGGAGGTGCAAAGCAAACAAATGTCTCCCCCTTGGTGACCTGGCCAGTATTTATCCTTCAACCAACAACTAAAACAGATGATCTGAAGATTTGTTTCATTGCTGTTTGTGAGACCTTGCTATGCACAAATTGGTTGTTGCGTTTCCTACATTACAATAGTGATCACACTTCAAAAATATTTAATTGGCTGTGATACAAATTAGAATGTCTTTAGGTCATGAAAGGGGCTATGTAAATGGAAGGACAAGAATTCCCATCTGCAACATAAGAACCTTCTCCTGAAGAAAAGCAAAAGTATCCTGTGGAAAGCAAAGATAATACTGGTAGTGAGCAGCACGCCATAGAGGGAGAACAGCAGTGTAAACAGGGTGGCAGAGAGGGAGACGCTGATGTAAACAGGGTGGCAGAGAGGCAGAGCACATCAAGGAGAGTGCTTCTGGGACTAAAGTGGCAGCTGTTAGTGACAGAAGACCTTCACTTCCTTTTTCTGAGCCAGATTATTCTCCCAACAGTAACTAGGGGCTCCAGCTCTGAACTGATTAGATTGGAAACTGCAGATATATAAATATATATATAAAATACTGGCATCAATGTGGATATCTTATTTTCCACATCAGATTGTAATAATATCCCAGAGTCTGAGATACAACTCCACTGTTAAATCACAGTATTAGCAGTGAGGGGTGCCCCTGTTGATGGCAGCGATGATCCTTGTCGCTATAGGTACTCGGAAAAAGAACCCCCAACTGATAAAATAATTACAAAAACACTAAATAAAATTAACAGAATAAAAAAATATATAAGCTATCCGCTTTTATTCTGATACTCAAATCATTGTTTCAGATACTTGCTCAGTTTCAATTAAATTTCAATTAATTAGAACATTTTAATTACATTTGCAGTAAAAGATTTTAATTCAGGTGTATGTGCCTGCATTTGTGTATTTTTTTCAGAGGCTCTCTGTTTGAAGCACAGTCTTGTGCATGAGTAGTTTGGGTAGATTTTTGACTGCACTGTTTCACCTGCGTTGCTTTATGAGCCTCAATGTCTAATATTCCAGACCAGTTGCTTAATATCTAAAACCAATCTTACATTATTGATTTTGAATCAAAGCCAGCCTTGGAAAGAATGCAGCCCACTGATGCTTACATACTGACAGGTGCAAGTCTGACTTGCACCAACCAGGTTAATTATTTTGGGCATTAATCTACCGAGATAATTTATCTCCATTAACCGATTTGAGAAGCAGGTCGTTTCTTGTGTTGTGTTCAACTTAGTAATTACAGAATGTCGTCTAACAACAATTGTACACAATAATATGATCAGTACATGTAGGTAACAGCAGCCTGTTAATAGCAAATTCATTTGCCATGAGTTTGAAATTGTGCCTCCCACCAAAGGGGTGGAGAAAATCTGATTAAACTGGATCACTTCAGCTGATTTAATATTGAGCAAAAGTCCATTACTGAAGTGTGACATTTGCACAATAATCAGACATTTTTTATGCATGTAGATCTGAAAAGACCAATAAAGAGTGACAAGTATAATGTGACGTATACGCCAATAATGAGGATCTCATTCAGGATCGAGCCATTTTACTATGTTCAATGAAGCACAGTAAAGGAACGAGCAACCAATGATCTATTTTCTTTTTCAGTAAGGAAAAGCATAGTCAAGATCAAGTCTTAGAAAGTCAAATATATATTAAGATTTACCTTTTCTCCTGAAAAGTTGAGCTGATGTAAAATAATTATAAAATACGACCAAGTGCACAATTCCCAAATGTGCAGGTTTATGTTGAGCCCGCTTCTGGGTGAATTCAGTAAGATTGCCTTTCTCACCTCCCGTCAAACTGCACTAGAATTACAAGGTAGCAGAAAATTGATCAATAATGATGAATTTATTGATTTATTATGTAGCTATGGTCTGTAATGTTATAATGCAATAGCTCTAACTCCTGAGTTCCCAGTGTCTAAAATGTAGGAACAAATACTTGTACTCATCAGGCACAGCAACTGGCAATTGCAACATTCATGCAGGGGTTACTGCTTGTTTCTATAGATTCAAACAGAAAGCTCAGAAACGCTGAGGACACCACCTCAAATAATTCCCTAATGGCTGCCTGGATAGAGTAGAAAACTTGTCTTCAATGGAGCTCCATTTAGTTTAAAGAAATGAGCCCCAAATCTGTGCAGCAACATTGACAGATAAGAGATGAATCCAGTTATTATCCCTCGAGTCTCAGGAAATGTCGAGTTCCATCAGGCATGTAACAAGCTGCAGCATAGTCAGACAATCTCGAATCAGTATAGATGCTATCCCAGTGAAATGGCAATAGTTTCTTATCAGGATAGGGGTGTAAATGAACAACAGGGAATGGTGTTAATTGCAGTGTAGATACTACTACCATATGCAATACTCTTTTGTCCTCTTTACAACTATCACCGAAAAAGATCCTTATTCATTTGACTAGACAACTATTGTTCTATTGGAAAACCACAAGGCTTGTTATACAATCAATAATAAAGGGACTTTGTGAGCAGTTTTTCTAAGGTCACAACCTCTGCAACTGGCACTATAAGAAGTTAATTTATTTAGTTGCAAACAAACAGATTAGGAAAAGGGGAGGTGCAACGAGACCATGGTACATCAGTCATTGAAGGTTGGCATGCAGGTACAGCAGGCGGTTAAGAAAGCAAATGGCATGTTGGCCTTCATAGCGAGGGGATTTGAGTACAGGGGCAGGGAGGTGTTGCTACAGTTGTACAGGGCCTTGGTGAGGCCACACCTGGAGTATTGTGTACAGTTTTGGCCTCCTAACTTGAGGAAGGACATTCTTGCTATTGAGGGAGTGCAGCAAAGGTTCACCAGACTGATTCCCGGGATGGCGGGACTGACCTATCAAAAAAGACTGGATCAACTGGGCTTGTATTCACTGGAGTTCAGAAGAATAAGAGGGGACCTCATAGAAACGTTAAAAATTCTGATGGGTTCAGACAGGTTAGATGCAGGAAGAATGTTCCCAATGTTGGGGAAGTCCAGAACCAGGGGTCACAGTCTAAGGATAAGGGGTAAGCCATTTAGGACTGAGATGAGGAGAAACTTCTTCACCCAGAGAGTGGTGAACCTGTGGAATTCTCTACCACAGAAAGTTGTTGAGGCCAATTCACTAAATATATTCAAAAAGGAGTTAGATGAAGTCCTTACTACTAGGGGGATCAAAGGGTATGGCGAGAAAGCAGGAATGGGGTACTGAAGTTGCATGTTCAGCCATGAACTCATTGAATGGCGGTGCAGGCTAGAAGGGCCGAATGGCCTACTCCTGCACCTATTTTCTATGTTTCTATGTTTCTATGTAACAGACCTAGTTGGCTTGTTAGCAATTTGAAAACTATGAGACGCATATTTCTAAACAGAGTTTAGGATTTATAGGATGGTTAGCTGTAACGAGAAGGAAGCTTGCTATTTCCACAAGTACAACCATGAAATATCTGTATCCAATTATTTTTGATTCAAGGAAAATAATCATATTTCATTAACATTTTATATTAATAGATCTTCAGCTGGTATTTTTATAACTCTATTTTTAAGTTTTAACTTTATTCTACAAAACATAGATTATAATGAGGCAGACATAGATGGGCATAAAAACGAATACACAGCCAAATAAAACACTTCCTGCAAAACAGAACAAGTGACAGTGATATAATTCTATCAAGAATGTTACTAAAGCAACACTGTCATCTATATGTTGGTAAACACTGAATTATTGGGCCAGAATGTGCTGTGAGCATCGAGCTAACGGCACCCGCCGTTCGTTAGACTTCCATTTGCCCATAGACTTTCTATGGAGTTTTGCACTGCAAGTTGTTGTCAGCCAAACAGAGCAGCACCCTCTACAGGGCATCTGGGACCTGTGTGAACAGGGAAAGCAACTGTGTATCTCCTTAACCAATCGGATTGAAGAATCATTAATGAGCAGCACAGAGTCTGAACAAGGAAGTGTAAGTCAGAATTCTATGTCAAATCAGGTACAGAAAACAAAATAAAGAGACAGAAGGGAAGATTGAATTAAGAGCGAGAGTGATAAAGGATAAAGAAATGTAAAAAAAACAATTTATTACATTTTTTAAAGTTCTAACAATAATTAAAATCTGAAGGAATGAAATTCCACATTTATTAAAGTTAATTTTCAGTGTCAGAGAGGTTGTTTGGCAGTAATTAAGACTTACCATGTCGTTAAAAGGGTACTTAGAATGGAATGACTTGATGACTTGATAACTTTTTGTGGCGCATTTAGTCCGTATCTACGATGTAAATATTGGATCTTGATGCTGTTCAGTACCTTTGAATGGGGAGCGAGCTGATGAGATACCATTTTCGTACAGTTTGCAGAGGGGCAGAGCATCTCGGACAGCAACTTCTGGATCTTTGCGTTTAATTGTGCATTTGCGCTCGCCAGTAGTTACTGTCTGATTTGTACATAAATAAGGGTGAGCCCCATTAGCCTCACCATTATTTTTATAGCCCACTGACTTCATTGTGTCACCAACATGTGATGTGTTATTAGGTACAGTTTTTCTAGACTCTTTCTCTACAAAATGGCAACAATTCATTTTGCATTTAAAATTACAGTCCTTGTATCATTGCTCTTATACTGTATACTAATTTAAAATTCATATCATTATATTAATTCTTTCATCCAGATTTATTCACGACAATTCTGATTTTAAGCTTAAAAGTCTCAATTTATAGCAGGACATTTAGCGTATTTTCTGCTCCTCAGTTTATGACCCCAAATTTTTCTCATATCCCGTCAAACGGAATAAGGTGAGGATTGGGAAAATGAGAGTGGGGAAGGGCAATCAGATGGAGGTGGAGGGAGAGTACATGTGATGGAGGGGTGAATGAGAGGAGAGATGATAGGGCAGTGAGGGATTAGGGAGAATACAAGATAAAAGGTTCCAGGGAAAAGGAGAACAGATCCAGGATGTGATGGCAGTGAGAGGCTGATGGAAAGGGTAGGACGAGATGGTGGAAAAGTGAAGTAGTACAGGAGACAATGGGAGCAAAGGGTTGGGGAAGAAGCAAAAGGGACAGTGGGATATGGAAGGGGATATGAAGGGAACTGCCGCGATCTACAAGCTGCATTTTCCTTCCAACCGCTACTGGAAAACACAACCAGCAGCTCTCAATAGCTACCTTCCCCTCTTACCCAAAAGGAAACAGACAGAAGCAGAAGAGCACAGACAGAGAGGCAGAAAATAAGATAAATTCAGAGATGAGCAGAAGAGAAGAAAGGCACGGAAACAGAAGAAAGAGACAAAGAGAGAAAAACACCAACATTAAATCGCAAAACAGGTAGGAGAGAGACCAAGGCCTAAAAATTGGATCGTGTCTGATTTGGGTCACGATCCTGGTGCAGCTAATGAAGCCGGTGGCAGGACAACAGCAAAGTGGTTCACCGGCCTCAGTTGCTTATTATCGGCAAGCTACAGGCACCAGTTGTGTTCCCAAAGGCAGCTTGCTGATCCCGGGATGCAGCAAGTTTGGCCAGCTGGGATGCCAGCTGAGGTTTTAATGAGATTCCAGGAGGGGAGTGGAGGCAATCAGGAGAGGGACAAGCAGTGGCTGGCAGTGTTTCCACCAATAAGGTAAGTAAAACTTTCAAACTTAATTTTCCAGTGCAAGCCTTCAACGAACCCTTGGTTTGGCTGCCATGCACCTGAAGAAATCCAATGTTACAGATGTAAAGGGCCCAATGCCTGTTTCAGGCACATGCCCTGGACCCCTGTGGAGGAGCCTTTACCATTATGGTAGGTGGAGCACTTCTGGCAGGAAATGAGCATCAGCACGCTGCCTACTATGATGGACATTTAGACGCCTGTTTACGTCTGTAAAACGGGCTCTGCACAATCCAATTTCTAGGCCCACATCTTCCAAAATACAGTGAGCAATGCTACAGGAGATCCACTAAAAATATATTATCGTGAATACCCTAGTGACACACTGCTCCTGTCATATAATTCTTTCCTGCGAGTGACAGACTAAAGCCTACAGATGAAACAGAGATACAAAACTTCCTAACAACAGTGGAGGCAATAATTCTGAATTACGAAACAGAATGGGTTGTAAATTGTGACCTCTCCGGGTGCGTACGATGTGTGCACGCGCCGAAGAGGCCCAGCAAGTTTAGGCATGCACTGCGCATGCGCCTGAACCTGACACTTGCAATCTGTCAAAATTTCTTTTGACACATCATACGATTGCGAAAGTAAAGGACGTCCGAGGACGGAGAGTTGGGTTATTTGCCCAACTCCTGCCCAGCGAATGTCCTTAAAACTCTACCAGTGTAAAAGTTCTAAAAGATAGAAATAATAAATTTTATGACTCATTTTTATATTAAAAACCCTGTCCATTAAGGGAAGTTTATTTTTAACACTATTAAAATATATATTTTTTTTAATTCAAAAAATAAAAAATATCTAAAACATTTAACTTCTATTAATTTTAAGTAAGTGAGTTTTTAAAACATTTATGTATTGAGTTTTATTTGTTTTGGGGTGTATTCCCACTCTCTACAAATGGAGCTCCCATTACTATTAATGAGGAAATACTTCATTTCGATTGGTGGTCCGGCCCACGCGATCCCAGAACGTGCTTACGCTCCTGGGATGTGTGGACCTCTGTGCTGGGCTGTGCATCTAGGCCTTGAAGTGCAAGTGTTCATTCCTCCGGGACCACCAGGTACTTTCGTAATTTTTTTTGCAGTCGGAGGCATCCGCCCGTTCGAAGCCTAAGAATTTGCTTAAGAATTTGCTTAAGAATTTGCTTAAGCATTGCTATTAAAAACTAATTCGTTTATTAACATAAGTTTAACAATCACACTACACATTGCCAGTTCAACCACTAGGCTCACAACTGCATACTTCGTCGTGGACCCAACTGACTAGGGTTTTATTGAGTTTTATGAACATCATGTGACTGGCTAAGCTACTCACAATGCAACATAACTATTTTAAACATACAATTAACCAAGCGCCCCCCCCCCCCTTGTTAAAGGGGCACAACAACAAGCAAACCGAATAAATCAAATGAAAATTTGGTTGCCGGGAGTGATGATGCACTCCAGCAACAGCTCTACAACTATTTTGGGAGAAACTTTCATTCAAGTGCCCCCTTGTTTTTTTGAGGGTACCAAAAACACAAATTTACAATTGAACATAAAGGGAACGTTTGTCAAATCAAATCAAATTAAATCAAATTAAAATTCTGTTCCCGGTTGAAATGATGCACTCCAGTCCCTCCGGCGCCCGCCTCTCGCGGAAGGCCGCGAGTGTACCGGTGGACACCGCATGCTCCACCTCCAGGGACATCCTAGCTCGAATGTACTGCTCTACAAATCTTTTAGGTGTGATCAATTAATCAAGTTCCCCCAGTTTAAAGGGGGGGGGGGGAACACACCAAACATTTTCAAACAAGTGCCCCCTTGTTTTTTTTTAAGAGGGCACTGAAACACAAATTATACAAATGCCCCCTGGCTAAAAGGGGGGGTGGGCACTAAAACCAGCAAATTAAACAAATTAAACTTTAAACAATAGTAATCAAATTAACATTTGGTTGCCAGGGATGATGATACACACCAGTCCCTCCGGTGCCCACCTCTTGCGGAAGGCTGCGAGCGTACCAGTGGACACCACGTGCTCCATCTCCAGAGACACCCTGGCTCGAATGTACAGCTCTACAAACCTGTGAGCCTCTTCACTGATGCATACATTACAACTGTCATGTAATTTTATGGTTCAAGTAGTCTTAGGAAGCACTCCCGACTCGACTTGGGTGAGAACAGAGGAGGAACAGCGAGCAGCCAGCCACTGGGGATAAAAGCCCAGCGCCCCAGGACACAGAGTGGCAGTCCTGACCCAGCCTGGGTGGGAACAGAGGAGGAGCAGCAGCAGCCAGCCACTGTAGGGAGCAGCGCGAGCAGGTAAGAGAGGGTGACAAAGGCGAACAGGGCGACTACATTCAACGTCACAGGAAGGCAGGGAAGTGATTGGTTGGTGAGTTTTTCTCTCTCTTTTCTTGCTTTAAATTAAGGGCCTTAAATATAGGGTCCGGGATTAATAACTAAAAATTAAATATATTAGAAATGGCAGGGCAGACAATGTGTCACTGCTGCAACATGTGGAAGCTGGTGGATGCCATTGAGGTCCATGGCGACCATATCTGCAGCAAGTGTCTGCAACTTGAGGAACTTCGGCTCCGCATTGATGAGCTGGAATCCGAGCTGCAGACACTACGACACATCAGGGAGGGGGAGAGTTACTTGGACGCCACGATCCAGGAGCTAGTCACACCAATTAGATTAATTAATTCAAATTCGATCCATGGTCAAGGACAGGAGGGTGTGACTACGAGTGAGGAAGGTATGGGGAGGAGCCTCAGCCCTTGCTCTTGTCCAACAGGTTTGAGGCTCTTACTCCCTGTGTGGACGAGAGCAGGGGCTGCAGGGAGGATGAGCAAACTGACCACAGCACCGTGCTTCAGGGGACCATTCAAATAGGGGGAGTAAAAAGAAACGTTGTAGTGTAGGGGACAGTATCAGTAGGGGGATAGATACAGTTCTCTGCACCCGAGAGCGTGAGTCCCGAAGGTTGTGTTGCCTACCCGGTGCCAGGGTTAAGGACATCTCCTCTGGGCTGGAGAGGAACTTGGAGTGTGAGGGGGAAGATCCAGTTGTCGTGGCCCACGTGGGTACCAACGACATAGGTAGGACAAATAAAGAGGATCTGCTGAGGGATTATGAGCAGCTAAGGGAGAATTAAAAAACAGAACTACAAAGTTAATAATCTCTGGATTACTACCTGAGCCATGAGCAAATTTGCATAGAGTAAATAAGATCAGAGAGTTAAACACGTGGCTCAAAGACTGGTGCAGGAGAAATGGGTTTTGGTTCGTGGGACACTGGCACCAGTACTGGGGTAAGAGGGAGCTGTTCCTTTGGGATGGGCTCTACTTAGTCCGTGCTGGGACTAGGGTCCTGGCGAATCAAATAACTCGAGCTGTAGAGTGGGCTTTAAACTAAATAGTGGGGAGGCAGGATTCAGCTGAGCGAAAATTTAAAAGGTCAAAGAATAAGGGGAAGGCAACGGAGAGGGTAGCACTGGGGGAAATGAAAACCAGAGCGTGCCAGGAAGGGACAGAATGTATAAACATAAAAGTGAATCAGAAAGTGGGGTCAAAGCAGGAAAAAATGATATAAAAACAAATTTAAAAGTTCTTTATCGGAATGCACATAGCATTCATAACAAAATAGATGAGTTGACGGCACAAATAGATACAAATAGGTATGATCTGATAGCCATTACAGAGACGTGGTTGCAAGGTGACTAGGACTGGGAACTAAGTATTCAGGGGTATTTGACAGACAGAAAGGAAAAGGAGGTGGAGTAGCACTGTTAATAAAGGATGAGATCAGTGCGTTAGTGAGAAACGATATTGACTCAGAAGATCAAGCTGTTGAATCAGTTTGGGTGGAGATAAGGAATAATAAGGGAAAAAGTCACTGATAGGCATAGTCTATAGGCCCCCTAACAGTAGCTATACTGTTGAACGGAGTATAAATCAAGAAATAATGGAGGAATGAGTGACTTTCAAATTCAGTTGGAGGGTAAGAAAGTTGGATCTCAAATAAAGGAGATTACAAAGGTATGAAGGCAGAGTTGGCTAAAGTGGACTGGGAAAATAGATTAAAGTATGGGATGGTTGATGAACAGTGGCAGACATTTAAGGAAATATTTCATAACTCGCAACAAAAATATATCCCAATGAGAAAGAAAAACTGTAAGAGAAGGGATAACCATCCATGGCTAACGAAGGAAATAAGGGATGGTATCAAATTGAAAACAAGGACATACAATGTGGCCAAGACTGGTGGGAGGCCAGAGGATTGGGAAACATTTAAAAGCCAGCAAAGAACAACTAAAATAAATTATGAAGAGAGAGAAGATAGATTATGAAAGTAAACTAGCACGAAATATAAAAACAGATGGTAAGAGTTTCTACAGGTACATAGGGCCCAACATTGCCCGAGCTGCTTTTTTCGGCGTACTGACCTGAAGCGCGTCAACTTTGCGCGCTGGAAAGGGCGCCAAAAAAAAGGGGCCCCATTCTGGCCCCTCATCGGAGTCCTCGGAGTCATGGCGTGGCATGCAGACTGAAGGGGGGAGGGGGACGGAGCAACAGGCCAGCACAGAAAGCACTGCCTGCACCTGCGCGCATGTTCAGTGAGGGCTGCGCGCATGCTCCTACCCTCCCAGCACGTCCTGTGGGCTGTGAGCAGGACTCGATGCTTGTAGCCCCTATCCCCGGCCAAAGGGACACCCGATCTCGCCGCACCCTATCCCCGGCCGCGTGGCCTCCCGCACTGGCCAGCCAGCCCGCTGATTTCCCGGGCGAGGTAGGACTTCAGTTCTATTTTTTAATTAGTGGCTGTGCTTGAGACTTTTAATTGGGGGGGGGAGGAGGAGAGTTTTGGGGGGGGAGGAGGAGAGTTTTGGGGGAGAGAGAGAAAGAGTGTATTGGGGGAAAGAAAGAGTGTATGGGGGGAGGAGCAGAATTTTTTTGGGGGGGGGGGGTGAAAGAGTGTTTTGTATACCAGCATCTCTCTCTCTCCCTGGCTACCCCCACCCACCCCCCTACCCCCCCCCCCCCCACCCTGTGACATCGCGGCCAGCAGCTCGCTTTTCTCCAGTAGGATTTACTTCATTTTTATTAGTATTTTAATTGTTTGAGTTTTTCCTTGCAATGTTTGGTGCTTAGTTGTTGAGGTCCTCTCCAGTTCCCTTCCCTCCCCTATCTCTGTCCTAATGTCTGCCGAATCGGCGCTGCTTTTTCTTCACTGGCCACAAGGTTTTTCAGAGCTGGCCACATGCACTGACCTAAGTCGATTTGGAGTATGTTTTTGCTGGCCAAAGTGGCATAAATGGCCAAAACTGGCGGAAGTGTCTGGGAACGTCCCCTTTTGAAAAAACTGACCTAAAAAAAATCATATCTAATTGACTTACTCTGGAGCAAACTTTTGGGGGAAAATGGCATTTTTTAACTTACGCCAGAAAAAACAACTTACTCCAAAAAAATTGATGCAAGTCATGGCCAAAATTGGGCTCAACAAAAGGAAAAGAGTGGCTAAAATAAATGTTGGTCCCCTAGAGGATGAGACTAGGGAATTAATAATGTGGAACAGGGAAATGGCAGAGATGTTGAACAAATATTTTGTATCGGTCTTCACGGTAGAAGACACTAAAAACATTCCAATAAGTGGATAATTAAGGGGCTATAGGGAGGGAGTAACTTAATACAATCGCTATCACTAAAGGAGTAGTACTCGGTAAAATAATGGGACTAAAGGCGGATAAGTCCCCTGGACCTGATGGTTTATATCCTAGGGTCTTAAAAGAAGTGGCTGCAGAGATAGTGGATGCATTGGTTATAATCTACCAAAATTCCCTAGAGTCTGGGGTGATCCCAGCAGATTGGAAAACTGCAAATGTGACACCTCTATTTAAAAAAGGAGGCAGACAAAAAGCAGGAAACTATAGACCAGTTAGCCTAACATCTGTCGTTGGGAAAATGCTGGTGTCCATTATTAAGGAAGCAGTAGCAGGCCATTTGGAAAAGCACAATTCAATCAGAGGCAGCATGGTTTTATGAAAGGGAAATCATGTTTGACAAATTTGCTGGAGTTCTTTGAGGATGTAACGAGCAGGATGAATAAGGGAAACCAATGCATGTGGTGTATTTGGATTTCCAGAAGGCATTCGATAAGGTGCCACATAAAAGGTTACCACACAAGATAAAAGTTCACGGGGTTGGGGGTAATATATTAGCATGGTGAGAGGATTGGCCAACTAACAGAAAACAGAGAGTCAGGATAAACGGCTCATTTTCCGGTTGGCAAACAGTAACTAGTGGGGTGCCGCAGGGATCGGCGCTGGGGTCTCAACTATTTACAATCTATATTAATGACTTGGATGAAGGGACCGAGTGTAATGTAGCCAAGTTTGCTAATGATAAAAAGATGGGTGGGAAAGCAAATTGTGAGGAGGACACAAAAAATCTGCAAAGGATTATACACAGGCTAAGTAAGTGGGCAAAAATTTGGCAGATGGAGTATAATGTGGGAAAATGTGAGGTTATCCACTTTGGCAGAAAAAACAGAAAAGCAAATTATAATTTAAATGCAGAAAAATTGTAAAGTGCTGCAGTATGGCGGGACCTGGGGTTCTTGTGCATGAAACACAAAAAGTTAATATGCAGGCACGGCAAATAATCAGGAAGGCAAATGGAATGTTGGCCTTTATTCCAAGGGGGATAGAGTATAAAAGCAGAGAAGTCCTGCTACAACTGTACAGGGTATTGGTGAGGCCACACCTGGAGTATTGCATACAGTTTTGGTCTCCGTATTTAAGGAAGGATATATTTGCATTGGAGGCTGTTCAGAGAATGTTCACTAGGTTGATTCCAGAGATGAGGGGGTTGACTTATGAAGATAGGTTGAGTAGGTTGAGCCTATAATCATTGGAGTTCAGGAGAATGAGAGGTGATCTTATCGAAACCTATAAGATAATGAGGGGGCTCGACAAAGTGGATGCAGAGAGGACATTTCCACTCATAGGAGAAACTAAAACTAGGGGACATAGGGCCCGAATTTGATGGACTCACCGCCCACTGCCGCCGACATTCCTCTTCGGGTTCCGCCCAGTGCCACTTTCCATTTGGGCTGGAGTGGGCGGGAGGGGAGAGCCGCCAGGAACCGCCCGCCCAAGTGGCGTAAGTGGATCCTGCCCGCTGAGATGCCGTATTCATGCGAGCGGGAGTTGGCGGGAGTCAGCACCAGAACGGGGTGGACTACTGAGAGGAGGCTGGTCTGTCCCCAACGGCAGGTATGAAGATCCTAATAAAAAGGTTAGTAAACTTTGTTTTTAAATTTCCACAGCGATTTACCACAATGGTGGCCCCTGAAAGTCTTCCGATGGATTTTTTTTTTCTGATGATTTTAATTTTCAGCTCTTTGACCCTCCGTGGGCCCGACTCCATCCTCGGCAGCACTTGGGCAGTAAGTGCCTCTGCCGCCGAGAATGAGAGCTCCCGCCTGCTGTCACCCAGATTGGCAGCGTCCGTCTCAGATTTGCCACCCACCCACCTGCGAGGGACCTGGATAATGAAAACCACGCCCAAAGAACCGTCAGGGACCTTGCCAGCCATCAATGGTCCTTTGGACGGCACTTGGGCGGGCAGGGGCCTTCATCAAATTCGGGCCCTAGGTCTCAGAATAAGCGGCCGCCCATTTAAAACTGAGATGAGGAGGAAATTTCTTCTCTCAGAGGGTTGTAAATCTATGGAATTCTCTGCCCCAGAGAGCTGTGGAGTCTGGGTCATTGAATATATTTGAGGCAGAGATAGACAAATTTTTGAGCGATAAGGGAGTAAAGGGTTATAGGGAGCGGGCAGGGAAGTGGAGCTGAGTCCATGATCAGATCAGCCATGATTTTATTAAATGACGGAGCAGGCTCCAGCGGCCAAATAGCCTATTCCTGCTCCTATTTCTTATGTTCTTATGTTCACTCTGGTAGTGCTGTCACACCTCATGATGTCACATGGATTACTCAATTGTGTTACAGGCCTCTAACATCCTCAAATTCTATTCATCAAAATACATCAAAATAAATTGGCAAAGATTTATTGGGAACTGAATACCAAAGAGCAGCTTCCAATTATCAGCTTTTTAAATAGAAAGCTATGCAGACTCTCAGCTCATTAATTGTCTTGTTTGCATGTGTTAATTTATTAAAACAAGCACTGGTAATGTTATTACTGGTATAGCATGGCTAATCTTATAAGAATAAATTAACTTTCTCTTGTTACAAAATTTCAGGGATTTCTACCCAGCTGTGACGCAGGTCAATTGCCTATTTTTATGCTCCTGCCAATACTTACTGTAGTTTTAGAATCATATACTATTTGTTTGAAGT
This sequence comes from Pristiophorus japonicus, assembly GCF_044704955.1. NCBI lineage: Eukaryota > Metazoa > Chordata > Chondrichthyes > Pristiophoridae > Pristiophorus > Pristiophorus japonicus. Next base: position 147,321,747 of record NC_091989.1, read on the forward strand.
TATACTTTTTCACAATAATGATGTGAACTGAAACGGTTGTATTACACTCATAATACACAAGAACCCAGAAACCCAGCATATGCTACCAAGATTGCACTGGAATAAATCCAATGCATTCATGGCAGTGTAAACCCAGCCGAATTATGCATTCTGATCACATACTGGCATGAAAGCACAGAGTGCTCTCTGGCAGTTTGCATGGTTGTCTGAGTTCAGACACATTTCAGTGAAAACACAGTCAAGCAATCAGGCCAGTGTCTCTGTCCCAATATCCTCTGAAATCTACATTCAGCCAACTACAGTTTTTGGATAAGTCCTATCAGGGGTTTGTCATATTCAATCTATATAATAACATTTTCATCCCTGTAGTGATTATCTGTCGACAAGCTTCTGCCCAGGGAGCTTTCTGATTGATTTAGTGAGAGCTGATGTATGAGTTTTCTGATTGGTCCAGTGTCTCTACTGTTTTTAATTGACACCAAAAAATGTTGAAGTAATCAGATGCTAACACAAAAATCACAGCTATCCCACCCACCATGACAGTTATTTGGAGAAGGGAAAAGAGGATGAAAAGAGAGATTTGAGATAAGGTCAATTGTACCAGAAGTGGTCTATGACCACCCGACCTTAGCGTGCAATCATTTCATTCACAGGAGAGGAAGAGAATAACATACCAGAAATCCCAAGGAAGCTAATAATGAATCGGGGTGGGCACTCAACAAAATGAACATAAGCTAAAGAACAGTAATGAAGAAAATAATGGCACTGAAGAATGACATATCCCCAGGACCAGATTGTTTCCATCCCCGGGTTTAAAAGAAAGTAGGTGAACACATTGCAGATGTCCTAACTATAATTTTCCAAAGTTCTCTCGATTCAGGAACCATTCTTTTAGATTGGAAAATTGAGCATGTCACTCCGCGATTTAAGAATGGCGAGAGCGGGACACCAGGGCATTATAGTCCAGTTAGTTTAATGGCTGTTGTCGGGAAATTGCTAGAGTCTATAATTAAGGATAGGGTGACTGAACACCTTGACATTTTTGAGCTGATCTGAGCAAACCAGCATGGATTTGTAATAGGTAGGTCATACCTGACGAACCTGATCACATTTTTTGAAGAGGTGACTAAAGTAGTAGACTGGGGAATGTCTATGGACGATATTTATATGGACTTCCAGAAGGCATTTGATAAAGTCGCTCATAAGAAACTGTTAACTAAAGTTGAAGCCCACAGAATTAAAGGCAAATTATTGACCTGTTTAGAAAATTAGCTGAGCGACAGGAAAAAGAATAGGGATAATGGGCAGGTACTCTAATTGGCAGGATGTGACTAATGGTGTCCCACAGGGATCTGTGTTGGGGCCTCAACTAGTCACAGTATTTATTAACGACTTAGATAATGGCATAGAAAACCACATATCCAAATTTGCCGCTGGTACAAAGATAGGCAGCATTGTAGGCAGTGTAGATGAAAGCATAAAATTACAAAAGGATATTGATAGATTAAGCGAATGGGCAAAACTGTGGCAAATTGATTTCAATGTAGGCAAATGTGAGGTTGTCCACTTTGGACCTAAAAAGGATAAACAGGGTACTTTCTAAATGGTGAAAAGCTAAAAACTGTGGAGGTCTAAAGAGACTTGGAATTTCAGATACATTGATCATTAAAATGTCATGAACAGGTACAAAAATTAATCCTAAAGCCTAATGGAATGCTGGCCTTAATATCTAGAATACAAGGGGTTAGATGTTATACTGCAGCTATACAAAGCCCTGTGTAGACCACACCTGGAGTACTGTGAGCAGTTCTGGGCACCCCGCCTTAGGAAAGATATATTGGCCTTGGAGGAAGTGCAGCATAGGTTTGCCAGAATTATATCTGGACACCAATGATTAAATTATGAGGAGAAACTATACAAATTGGGGTTATATTCCCTAGAGTTTAGAAGGTTAAGGTTAAGGTGATTGAATTAAAGTTTTCAAGTGGTTAGAATCAGTACTGTGCAGTGCAACAGAAAGTGGAATGATTGATGAAAGTAGAATAGTTATTGTAAATCAAATGTTCTTATAAGTTACTATTAGGTGGTCTTAACAAATTGTATTACTACTGTCACCCTCCTCCCATTCATAGCAATAGTTCTTTTTTGAGATGCAAATTGTCGAATGGTATTATGTAGGAGAATGAAAACAGTATTTGCGTTTGTAATCTTGAGGCTATAGATCAAGCTGATTAGTTGCCCAGGGAAATACCATCACAGTGTTGCTACCACTAGATGAGCAAATTGTGAGTTATGGCTTTGTCTGAATCCGCTGATAGGATGTTAGATTTCTTCTCAAATAAATTGTATATTGAGGCATAAAAATACAGAATGAACACTCATTTGGCATAGGAACACGGCCATTGTTCATTTTACCTTAAGAAAAAGACTTAATGATTATAATCCTCTTGGTGGTTGTTTCTTGCTACTGACAGTACTAAAGCTGTACCAGGAGTAAACTGATACTATTTTTCTATATTTGAAAGTTTATGAATACAAAAATCAATCCAATTTTTCTGTCCTATTAGCAATTATATTTTTTAACTGATTCTTCAGAAATTTGCTGGCTGACAAGTGACACTGGCTCTTTAAATAATTTCCCTTTTCTGATCAACTTCATACGAGTTATCGATCCCATGGCTGGAATTTGCTGTCAGTGATGAAGCAGGCATTCCCCACTGGCCCCGAAGTAAGCTTTCCACAAAGATCTCACGATCATTGTGTCGCAAAGTTGGGGTAATTCAAATCAACTGAATATAATGGGGATCCCCTAGTGCGAGCTGCTGTGACGTCAATAAACTGTCTAAGCAGCCAATCAAAATGTACAATTCTCACAGTCAGCGTACAAGGAAGTGGGTAAGCTCTTAACATTCTAACTTTTAAAAAATGTTAGAGAGAGCAAAACAAAGATTGGGGCTCTCACATGGGGAAAAGGCAAATCTGAAATAAAGATGAGACAAACTTTTTAAAAAGTTAAACATTTTTTGAAAAGTTTCTTTAAAATTGTATTTTTTATTAAAATGGATAAATTTGACACTGCACAAAATTAACATTTGTTTATCAGGCTCAGAACCTTTGTTTAGCAGTCAATATATTGTTAAAATCCCAGTTAAACCTAATCTCTTTGGGTCTAACTTTTAGTGGGGATTACAGCGGTATTACTGTGGAAGAGCCGAAGGTAACGTCAGTTTCTCTGATTTGAGAGATTACACTGATTGCCAGCTCTGTGGGGGTGGGGTGGGGGCACAGCGCAGCCTGTGGAGGAGCAGTGAATTACAGACAGCAATTTCAGGGTTTCCGCGTTAGGCTGCACATGCGTTGAATCCTGAAGTTGCGGTCAGTTTCAAAGGCTGCCAGTTTGCCGTCATTGGGTCAGCAAATTCCGAGCCAATTTTGGGTTGCTAATAGCAGCTTCAGCTTGCAGTATCAAAGGTACAGTTGTGCCCAGAGATACAAGGACAGCAGGGCAACATTTAAGAGTGGTGTCGGGCAAATTTAGGACTGATGTCAGGAAATATTCCTTTACACAGAAGGTGATCAACATCTGGAATGAGTTACCAGGAAGCATTTTTAAGGCCAAGACAATAGACTAATTTAAGAAATACATAATTGCTATATTAGAGAGATGTTAAGGTTGGTATTCTGAAAGGATATTAGATGAACTGAAGAGCTTTCTTGGTGACAACTTGGCAGCACTCCCTGAACCAGAAGATTGTTGGTTCAACTTGAGCTCTCACTACTGTAGGAGTGCTGCATTGCCAAAGGTGTGGTCTTTTGGATGAGATAGCTGAGGCCCTATCTGAATGCTCATGTGGCAAAATGTATCCTATCCACTATTTAAAGAGCATGGAGTTCTCCCAGTGTCCTGACCAGTACTCCTCCCTCAAACAACATCAACAAAAACATATTATCTGGTCATTCATTAATTTGCTGTTTGTGAGATCTTGCTTGGTGCAAACTGGCTACTGTATTTATCTATGTGGCAACAAGTACTGAGTTCAAAAATAATTCATTGATTGTAAAGTGCTTTATGAGGTCCTGGGAATGCAATAAAGTGCTATATATATGCAATTTTCATCTGAATCTATTTTTAAAGATACACCAAAATTGAAACAACTTGTTACATTGTCACAGCTGCAGCACTAAACAGTACAGAATTCACATTAATTATATGTAAATATGACTTAGGGAATTCTGCAACATGCCCATGTTGGTGCAAGGCCCTACGAAGCTGTCATGGGATATTACCCCTACACCCCATTCTTTTTTCCATTATTTAAACATTGAACTGGATTTTCGGTTATCCATAGCCTCATTAGCGGCCAGAGGGGGCGTTATTGTGAACGTTACAGCATAGCGACCGGGCGCATAGCTTTTAGCGCCCTGACGGAAAATTCATCAGAGGCTCACCGGGGGCGCAAACCATTAGTGCCTGGCTGCTAACGATCACGCCGATCATGACGTAATCCTGGTACAACACGCACGCTTGCGCCCCGGTCGCTAAATTCGGTGCGTGAGCCTCATTGAGCGCCCGCCAACAACAACATCTGGAAAAACAGTCGGTACAGTCTTGCAGAGTCATTAACTGGTGGCTACTTAAAAAGATGAGGAAACGCTTCCTTCGGAGGTCACAGTCAGTGCAACGTTTACACAGAGCGCGGTGCGTAAGCCTCTGAGTTCGCAACGGCAGACACACATAACAGTTCAGCATTACAAAAAGTAATTTGCTAAACTTCAATGGGTGCATTACTATGCTGGCGACGTCACATTGTACATGCTCTAGCAAGGCGGCATCAACAGAGAAGGGCTGTGGCCATGTCGATGGCTGAAGGAGGAGAGCCCCTAGACGTCGATGCAGGAGACCATAACCACCACAGTTTCACCGGCGGCAACGCTCATACCTGGTCCTGTCCAAGGAGCAGTGTGACAGAAGACTGCACTTCCGAAAGGAGGCTGTTACAGAGATATGCCATCTCCTGCAGGCAGACCTACAGCCTCACATCGGCACCAGGACAGCACTGTCCATCGCTGTGAAGGTCACTGTGGCGCTCATCTTCTATGCCTCCTGCTCCTTCCAGGCTGCATCAGGGGACATATGCAGTGTCTGACACTTGCAGCACATCGCTCCATCCACGACGTCACACAGGCGCTTTATACACACAGAATGGACTTCATTATTTTCCAGAGGACCAGAGAGAAAGAAGATGAGTGCGCATGTGGGTTTGCCAGGATAGCAGGCATCCCGAGGGTGCAAGGAGCAATTGACTGCATGAACGTGGCCTTGCAAGCACCATTCCAGAATACAGAAGTTTTCAGAAACATAAAGGGATATCACTCCCTAAATGTGCAGCTGGTGTGCAACCTCACAGTCAATGCTCGCTATCCTGGAAGCACACATGATGCCATTATTCTGCGGGAGAGCACTGTTCCACAACTGTTTCATCCACCGCGACAAGGCCTGGCTGCTCGGGGACAAGGGATATGACCAGGGCTAATGATTCCCTTCCGTAACCCCATCACAGAGCCGGAGGAACGCTATAATGAAAGTCATGCTGCCACTCGCAACGTCATCGAGCAGACAATAGGGGTGCTGAAGCAGCGATTCCGATGCCTGGACCGCTCTGGAGGCAGTCTTCAATACTCTCCCCAACAGGTTTCACTATTCATTGTGGTGTGCTGCATACTACACAACTTGACCATCATGAGGGCCCAGGCCTTGCCAGTGGGAAAACACAGGCCCACCTCAGGTGGAGGATGAGGAGGAGGAAGAGGAACAGGAGCCTGGTGATGCCCCGAATCTCCAGCAACACGACAAGGACCAGCAGCAGCCACGGAGGAGACAGCCTGTCAATGTTGTCGGCGCCATGGCTACTAGGTGGGCTCAGGCTGAGTAAGGAGCGAGAAGGTGAGAGATGCTTGGATGGGCAGGGCATGTCTGGTGAGGCGATGGAGAGGACTCAGGCTGGCAGCTCATAAAGGAGCGCTTCGCTTAAATGGAAGTAGCTGAGGGATGCAGCTAATAATGACCACGCATTGTGCCACTATAATGCCACAACTGAACAGTCAGACACCAGATGCTGAGGGAAATGGTTCAACGAACATTTTATTTGGCAAACATGCCTCAAACAGCCCCACATCTTCCAATAAAGCAAAATGGAGCACCCGCCCCTTCAAAAAACACAACAGATGCTGAAACTTCCCAACATATATATATAGGTCCAATGGGGACACATTTATTCAGTGTGTCTTCCGCTGGCATTTCTCACCCCACTGCCTCACACCCGCCCCCTCCCTCCCTCGCCTACCGCTCCTCCTCAATGGGTCCACAGTACCTGCAGCAAGGCTGCTTGAGGACTGCTGTGTGTCTGAAGGAGACAGGACAGATGGCCTAGCATGATGCCCTGGACCAGCTCTGAGGGCAGACACTCGCTCCTCCACCTCACTGAGGTCCTGGATGTAGGGCTGGCCCTCTCCCTGATGATGCAGCTCACGCATATTGTGCGCGAGTTTGATCGGCAATGATAAAAACAAAAAGTTGTTAGTGGCTGTGTAGGTGCTGGTGTGCCACATGTGTGTGCAGTAGGGTACTCATGAGTAATATGAGGAAGTGTGCATATCTGCATTTCATCCTGCATGGCATTGCACAGTGGATATGTGAACGATGGGCCTGGGGCACAAGCAACTACCAGTAAGTATGAGGCTTAGGCCTGTGACTATATATGAAGAATTAAAATGTGCTGCTGGTGGGCTCAGACTGAGTAAGGAACTCGAAGGTGAGAGATGCTTGGATGGGCAGGGCATGTCTGATGAGGCGATGGAGAGGTTTCAGGTTGGCTTCAGCAAGGAGGAGCATGGCCTGATAGACATAGAGAAGGGGTAGGCACTTCCATTGTGTGAGACAGTGAGGTTCACATGAAGGCATTGGAAGGTGAATGGAAAAGGTACACACCCTGACAACCCTAGTAAGATCGTTAAATTTATCGCGACATTGTGTCGCTGTTGTGGCCACCGTGTTCCGGGCTGAAACATGCTGTGCTCGTCAGAACCCTAGGCAGTGGCCTTCAGCCCCCTCCAGGCTGGAGGGCATTCCAGCGACTCCCCACTGCCTCCAGCAAGGCATCACGGGCGGTGGGTGAGAAGCGGGAGATAGCTGGTGTCCTCCTTGCTCCCCATGTTTACGCTCTGAAGACACTGTAGAGCTGGAGTTGCTCATGTGCTAACTTACCTTGCCGCGCAGTTTAAGACTCAGATTTTTCCGGGATCTGAATCAGAGTTCGATGCATGCGCAATGGGCCTGCAAAATTTACCGACCAAACTTTTGCTATCACCCCCCCCGCCCCCCACTTCCCCTGCCCAGCTCTGGTGTGCAACAGCTGATTTAGTGCCCTGTCAGCTCTTCGACCGATTCTGACGAATTTCTGGGTGGGAGGCATAAACTTTTTCAAGGCGCTAAAAGTACCGCTCCGCCTGGATTAACGCCACAGCAGAAGCGCGACCGAATTTCTCCCCTTAGTTTCTCTCTCTATTAAGAAAATTATATAATTAAGCTTAAGATTGGTGAATCCCATTATGACCATATACTAATCCTGTAAGGTGGTGACTTGGCTCCGGCACATCATTTCTGGACTTGTTACCAGAAAAGGAAATATGTTAGAATTAAAGAAAATTGTTTCTGAAAATTGTTAACTGAGGTAGTTATAGCAGGTGTCAGCCGTGGCTCAGTGGTAGCATTATAGTCTCTGGGTCAGAAGGTTGTGGGTTCAAGTTCCAGTTCAGAGACTTGAAGGGGGGTGAAATTGTCCTGCGCCCCAATTGGGGGCGGTAACCTTCCGGGGCCGGGACCTTTAGCGCCCGGCGTGGAAGTCCCACCCCCGCCGCTGAATTGGGCTTACCGGCCCTTAAAGGAAGTGTAGCGCAATCACCGGCACTCCACATCCATTGGGGATGGATCCTGGGGCGATACTGAGGCAAAATGTTCAGCGCGAAATGGATGCCCCACAACAGAAGCACATCCGAATTTCTACCTTTGATTAAAGGGGAGGGCCGCTGTGCACTCTGCATGGCCTCTGATGGCCTCCACCAGGCCACCAGGGCAGTGTGCGATCGGGCCAGCAGCCCGGCACCTAAAATGGATTGCCGGGCTGCACAAGTGCGGCCTCCACCAGGCTAGGGCTGCCATCCTTGAGCCAACCCGAGAGTCGGTTGACAAAAAACAGATGGCAGCCCGAGGCGCTGGCACCCTCCCCTTTAATCACCACCCCAAGAGCGGATGTTACGTAGAAACATAGAAAATAGGTGCAGGAGTAGGCCATTCGGCCCTTCGAGCCTGCACCACCATTCAATAAGATCATGGCGATCATTCACCTCAGTACCCCTTTCCTGCTTTCTCTCCATACCCCTTGATCCCATTAGCCGAAAGGGCCATATCTAACTCCCTCTTGAATATATCCAATGAACTGGCATCAACAACTCTCTGCGGTAGAGAATTCCACAGGTTAACAACTCTCTGAGTGAAGCAGTTTCTCCTCATCTCAGTCCTAAATGGCTTACCCCATATCTTACACTGTGTCCCCTGGTTCTGGACTTCCCAACATTGGGAACATTCTTCCAGCATCTAACTTGTCCAGTCCCATCAGAATTTTATATGTTTCCATGAGATCCCCTCTCATCCTTCTAAACTCGAGTGAATACAGGCCCAGTCGATCCAGTCTCTCCTCATATGTCAGTCCCGGGAATCAGTCTGGTGAACCTTCGCTGCACTCCCTCAATAGCAAGAACGTCCTTCCTCAGATTAGGAGAACAAAACTGAACACAATATTCCTGGTGAGGCCTCACCAAGGCCCTGTACAACTGCAGTAAGACCTCCCTGCTCCTATGCTCAAATCCCCTAGCTATGAAACATAGAAACATAGAAAATAGGTGCAGGAGTAGGCCATTCGGCCCTTCTAGCCTGCACCGCCATTCAATGAGTTCATGGCTGAACATTCAACTTCAGTACCCCATTCCTGCTTTCTCGCCATACCCCTTGATCCCCCTAGTAGTAAGGACCTCATCTAACTCCTTTTTGAATATATTTAGTGAATTGGCCTCAACAACTTTCTGTGGTAGAGAATTCCACAGGTTCACCACTCTCTGGGTAAAGAAGTTCCTCCGCATCTCAGTCCTAAATGGCTTACCCCTTATCCTTAGACTGTGACCTCTGGTTCTGGACTTCCCCAACATTGGGAACATTCTTCCTGCATCTAACCTGTCTAACCCCGTCAGAATTTTAAATTTTTCTATGAGGTCCCCTCTCATTCTTCTGAACTCCAGTGAATACAAGCCCAGTTGATCCAGTCTTTCTTGATAGGTCAGTCCCGCCATCCCGGGAATCAGTCTGGTGAACCTTCGCTGCACTCCCTCAATAGCAAGAATGTCCTTCCTCAGGTTAGGAGACCAAAACTGTACACAATACTCCAGGTGTGGCCTCACCAATGCCCTGTACAACTGTCGCAACACCTCCCTGCCCCTGTACTCAAATCCCCTTGCTATGAAGGCCAACATGCCATTTGCTTTCTTAACCGCCTGCTGCACCTGCATGCCAACCTTCAATGACTGATGTACCATGACACCCAGGTCTCTTTGCACCTCCCCTTTTCCTAATCTGCCATTTGCCTTCTTCACTGCATGCTGTAGCTGCATGCCAACTTTCAATAACTGATGTACCATGACACCCAGGTCTCGTTGCGCCTCCCCTTTTCCTAATCTGTTGCCATTCTGCCTTTGTGTTTTTGCCACCAAAGTGGATAACCTCACATTTATCCACATTATGCTGCATCTGCCATGCATTTGCCCACTCAACTAAACTGTCCAAATCACCCTGCAGCCTCTTAGCATCCTTCTCACAGCTCACACCGCCACCCAGCTTAGTGTCATCCGCAAACTTGGAGATATTACTCTCAATTTCTTCATGTAAATCATTAATGTATATTATAAATAGCTGGGGTCCCAGCACCAAACCCTGTAGCACCCCACTAGTCACTGCCTGCCATTCTGAAAAGGACCTGTTTATCCCGACGCTCTGCTTCCTGTTTGCCAACCAGTTCTCTATCCATGTCAGTACATTACCCCCAATACCATGTGCTTTGATTTTGCACACCAATCTCTTGTGTGTGACCTTGTCAAAAGCCTTTTGAAAGTCCAAATACATCAATGCACTGGTTCTCCCTTGTTCATTCTACTAGTTACATCCTCAAAAAATTCTAGAAGATTTGTCAAGCATGATTTCCTTTTCATAAATCCATGCTGACTTGGACCGATCCTGTCACTGCTTTCCAAATGCGCTGCTATTTCATCTTTAATAATTGATTCCAACATTTTCCCCACTACTGATGTCAGGCTAACCGGTTTATAATTCCGTGTTTTCTCTCTCCCTTCTTTTTTAAAAAGTGGTGTTACATTAGCTACCCTCTAGTCCATAGGAACTGATCCAGAGTCGATAGACTGTTGGAAAATTATCACCAATGCATCCACTAGTTTTAGGGCCACTTCCTTAAGTACTCTGGGATGCAGACTATCAGGCCCTGGAGATTTATTGGCCTTCAATATCATCAATTTCCCTAACACAATTTCCCGCCTAATAAGGATATCCTTCAGTTCCGCTTTCTCACTAGACTCTCGGTCCCCTAGTATTTCTGGAAGGTTATTTGTGTCTTCCTTAGTGAAAACAGAACCAAAGTATTTGTTCAACTGGTCTGCCATTTCTTTGTTCCCCATTATAAATTCACCTGAATCTGACTGCAAAGGACCTATATTTGTCTTCGCTAATCTTTTTCTCTTCACATATCTATAGAAGCTTTTGCAGTCAGTTTTTACGTTCCCAGCAAGCTTCCTCTCATACTCTATTTTCCCCCTCCTAATTAAACCCTTTGTCCTCCTTTACTGAATTCTAAATTTTTCCAGTCCTCAGGTTTGCTGCTTTTTCTGGCCAATTTATATGCCTCTTCCTTGGATTTAACACTATCCTTAATTTCCCTTGATAGCCACGGTTGAGCCACCTTCCCTGTTTTACTTTTACTCCAGACAGGGATGCACAATTGTTGAAGTTCATCCATGTGATCTTTAAATGTTTGCCATTGCCTATCCGCCGTCAACCCTTTAAGTATCATTTGCCAAACTATTCTAGCCAAATCACGTCTCATACCATCGAAGTTAAGTTCAAGACCCTAGTCTCTGAATTAACTGTGTCACTCTCCATCTTAATACCGAATTCTACCATATTATGGTCACTCTTCCCCAAGGGGCCTCGCACAACAAGATTGCTAATTAGTCCTTTCTCATTACACATCACCCAGTCTAGGATGGCCAGCCCTCTAGTTGGTTCCTCGACATATTGGTCCAGAAAATCATCTCTAATACACTCCAGGAAATCCTCCTCCACTGTATTGCTACCAGTTTGGTTAGCCCAATCTATATGTCGATTAAAGTCGGCCATGATAACTGCTGTACCCTTATTGCATGCATCCCTAATTTCTCATTTGATGCTGTCCCCAACCTCACTACTACTGTTTGGTGGTCTGTACACAACTCCCACTAGCGTTTTCTGCCCTTTGGTATTCTGCAGCTCTACCCATACAGATTCCAAGCTAATGTCCTTCCTTATTATTGCCTCTTTAACCAGTAACGCTACCCCACCTCCTTTTGCTTTCTGTCTATCCTTCCTGAATGTTGAATACCCCTGGATGTTGAGTTCCCAGCCTTGGTCACCCAGCCATGTCTCCGTGATGCCAATTATATCATAATCATTAATTGCTGTCTGTGCAGTTAATTCATCCACCTTATTCCGAATACTCCTCGCATTGAGGCACAGAGCCTTCAGGCTTGTCTTTTTAACACACTTTGCCCCTTTAGAATTTTGCTGTAATGAGGCCCTTTTTGATTTTTGCCTTGGGTTTCTCTGCCCTCCACTTTTACTTTTCTTCTTTCTATCTTTTGCTTCTGCCCCCATTCTACTTCCCTCTGTCTCCCTGCATAGGTTCCCATCCCCTGCCATATTAGTTTAACCCCTCCCCAACAGCACTAGCAAACACTCCCGCTCGGACATTGGTTCCGGTCCTGCCCAGGTGCCGACCGTCCGGTTTGTACTGGTCCCACCTTCCCCAGAACCGGTTCCAATGTCCCAGGAATTTGAATCTCTCCCTCTTGCACCATTCCTCAAGCCATGTATTCATCTGAGCTATCCTGCGATTCCTGTTCTCACAAGCACATGGCACTGATAGCAATCCTGAGATTACTACCTTTGAGATCCTACTTTTTAATTTAACTCCTCGCTCCCTAAATTCAGCTTGTCGGATCTCATCCCATTTTTTACCTGTATCGTTGGTACCTATATGCACCATGACAACTGGCTATCCAACCTCCCCCTCCAAAATGTCCTGCAGCCACTCCAAGACATCCTTGACCCTTGCACCGGGGAGGCAACATACCACTCTGGAGTATCGATTGTGGCCGCAGAAACGTCTATCTATTCCCCTTACAATAGAATTCCCTACCACTATAGCTCTCCCACTCTTTTTCCTGCCCACCCATGATCACATGAACTTGGCTGATGCTTCCTTCCCCTGATGTGTCATGCCCCCCCAACAGTACCCAAAGCAGTGTATCTGTTTTGCAGGGGGATGACCGCAGAGGACCCCTGCACTATCTTCCTTCCACTGCTCTTCCTGTTGATCACCCATCCCCTATCTGTCTGTGTAACCTTTACCTGCCGTATGACCAACTCACTCAACGTGCTATTCACGGCATCCTCAGCATCGTGGATGCTCCAGAGTGAATCCACGCACAGTTCCAGTGCCGCGATGCAGTTTGTCAGGAGCTGCAGCAGGATACACTTCCCGCACATGTAGCCGTCAGGGACACTGGATGCGTCCCTGAGTTCCCACATAGCACAGGAGGAGCATGACATGTGTCCGAGCTCTCCTGCCATGACTTAACCCCTAGATTAACTCAATTTGGCAACAATAATGATAAGCCAGCTTCCTGACCCACAAAGCTGACGTTGATAGCCGCTCGCACCAGCCTCACGGACGGCGGGGCAATTTCACCCATGGGGCATTAAGGGGTCGGTGCAGTACAGAGGGAGTGCTGCACTGTCAGAGGTGCTGTCTTTCAGATGAGATGTGAAACCAAGGCTCCCTCAGGTGGATGCAAAAGATCTCGTGACACTATTCGAAGAAGAGCAGGGAGTTCTAGTCAAACCCTGTGTAATATATTTTCGCTGACAAACTGAAATAATTACATCCATGTTGATTTCTTATTGATCTTTCAGTCTCAACTATCCAACCCAATGTAAGACAACATCATTCGTACCACAAATGTGCTGTGTTTAACTTTTGCAAACAAAAATTCATGCTATACCAGATAATAACAATGATAGACTATTACAAAAGTATATTTTATCAGCAAGTGCAATTACACAGCAAATAATCTCATCACAAAAAGCAAAATTAATGTATATTACATCAATACCAAATTTAGAGGTTTTTTTAACAAATTTATGAAATTATTTGTCTTTTAAAGTCTTACCAACCATCAGAATGCACGTGCTGTGATTTTGTATCAGACAATAACTGCATACATGATAAGTTTGCAGCAAATAGGTTGTATTATTAATCAAACCACTCAAAGCTCCATTTTATTCGGCACCTATTGAGCAATAGTTCACAGATATTCCATCAAAGAAATTCACAACGTTCACATATTCAGCATCACAGATCTTTGAATTGCAAATCAGCTAAAACCTCACACGGTATATTAATAAATTCAATATTCTCTTGTTAGAATGAGTGTTCATATACTAGCTTGCATGGAAACTCTGCCTCGTTTTGTTAGCAAACCATCATTTCAAAACTGTTTTTGTTACTGAATTGCCAGGAGTACGCGCCATAATATATTTGAAGTGATGGCGGTGCCCTCTGGTGTCAAGGCTGAAAATGTTACTTGGTTATTTTGTGTGAAGTGAACTGAGGGGCTAGCTTCCCGAATTCTGTCTGCTTTTATGAAATAGATCTGCATTGCTGCATGCAGTTCACCAGGGAAACTCGGCTTGGCAGTTAGAAAAATAAATAATAATGGAATCATACGCTCTGAAAATCAGACTACCAAAAGGCCAAAGATCCACTGAGATTCTCTGATTGAGATTGATTACCATGAAGAGTTTGCTTAATCATCAACTACAGGACTTCAAATAATTTGCTTTACATTTTGCCTTTGTAGTTGTAATATATTTACCAGTATTGTTATTCATCTGCCAGGGATGTTACCTTATGTCCTGAATTACCTTGTCTTCTCCTTTTTTCAACCTTGATGGTGTCCTGTACATTGGACCTTATTTTAGAAAAGGGCTGTTGACATATTAATGCATTGACAGCATTACGCATTACTTACATTTTACAGAAAAGTACTACCAATATAATTGGCTCCACTTCAACTATTTCCTGCTCTCTCAGATACATGATAATGCTTCGGTGTCGAGGAAATTTCTAAGTTAAAGTAACTCAAGCGGAGATTTCAGAGTCTTGCTTCAAGAGATTCTTTTAATATGTACAGGCGAGATATCTCGGAGAGATGCTTGGTCCTTACCAAGGCAATACTCCGAAATTCTATAGAAACTTGTTCCATCTTTATACAGAAAAAAAGGAATTTTATCTCTACAATTGACACCTACATTATTCAGGAACATTACCAATTCTAAACAGGGCACAAAGGTCAGTTTACACAGCCCAACAGTATCTTGTCACGTCATTATTCAATCTTTTCGAGGGTCAGCAAGATCATCACTAAAAGCCCCTCTTTTCAGAGAAATCAGTTTGTCCAGGCAATGGGGGTATCTTAACATATACAAATACCAGATGTACAGCTTTCATGTTATCTGTTCTTTTCTAACAAAGAAGAGACATCAAGTATTTTCTGGCCTTGCAGGATTCTGCAGTCTCAGCACAGAATTAAACTTACTAAAAGGAAGAGAGAAATTTAACCCCTTCCTATATCGTGAACTAAAGTTCTTCCACAACTCCCTCCTTGTTGATCTTTTATCTTTAATGATCAACATGCTTTCCTTCTTAGAAAGAAAAGGGAGGCTCATACCCCTCGGGGTAAGGTCTCATCTCTAAACATTCTTCTTCATTATAGTCATCTAACTGTCCCTCTATTCTGTTTAACCTTCCTTTCACGATCACATTTTTCTGCTCTATTTTTTCTACTAGGTTCATTACTTGTCCTAACAGGGATCTTACTTTCAGCCCCATTCCACAGACAATTAGCAGCAGAATCAGCAAAATTACACCAAGTACTACTATCGGGTGTATTGCCAGTTTTAATACCGCTGTTGCCCTGGGGGACCAGCCTAGGAATATATCCCACCAGTGATGCGCTGTTATAGAGGTAACTGTGTTTGCTATTCGTACTAATTGTCCCTTTTTAAAACTCATTTCTATCTCAAATTGGTGAATATCTCTGCCCCGCTTGGACAATGCCTTTTCTATTTCTTTGTCATTTTGTCTGTTATGTAGCCAGATACCTGTAGTTGCTGTAGCCCTTCATCCCACGCGTTTCTCAACTCTATACTTTCTCCTATTAGTCCTCCTACAACCTGGATTTTGTTTTGCAGGGTCTCTATATCTATTGTGTTCAAGGCTCCCATTCCTACTCCTACCCCACCTAATACAGTTCCCAGCACGTCTCGCTTTTTTCTCAAGGATCGGTCCAGTGTGACTCCAACACTGGTCGTGTTGCAACCATCCCTCTCCCTTAGCGGATATAGGATTTGTATGGTTAAATTTACTATACCTGGGGATCTTACTACCGATATGCAGGTGGTCAATATCCGTTTTAAATGGCCCGGATCTCTGGGGGAATGCCTATTTTTATTATGTGTCCACTGTTTAATATAGGTTCCCCCATGTAGTATTTTTGTACGGTTCATGCACTTTACCCATCCTCTGTTTTCTATTTTAAAATGACAATCTTCTTCGGGGTCACAAAACGTGCCATTAGTTTCTTGGCTCTCAGCTATTTCCTTGCTGGTCAGGCATGTCATATGTACCTTCCATTTCAAGGTTATGTTAAATCCTTCCTCACTGGTTATTTTCACTTCCCCTGATCTTGGGTCCACCCCTATTCCGCAGGCCTCACACCTTACTGTGAAGTTCCCCACTTTGCAATCCTCTTTTTCCGAACATACATAAGTGTCCTGCTGTCCTGCTTTGTCAATCGTGCCCCAGGCCATTTCTCCTTTCCATATTTTACCTTCTTTTATAAACCTTTCTTCTGTTTTAACTCTTCCCACTGCCAGAAGGATTAACATACCCAGTGTCCCCTGATAGTTTTGCCAGGAGTCCTTCCTCATCTTCCTCCCTTTGTTTTCTTCTATAATGCTCCTGAACCAATTCGTTAAAATAATAGCTTACTAGTACAATAGTAACAGTGATCCACAAGATAAAGACCCAAATTGGTATACAGGCAAGTTCTGACATCTAGCTTGATACTTCGGGGTATTATGCTCTTAGTCCAGCCTGGCTCGGTAGAAACAAAAGGGGATGAGTACAGTTCTTTTCGGGGTGTGTCCGCCCTAGCTCGGTATTTCTTCTTCTTGCTGTGTTTCGTCTGGAAGGTAGTATTTACATCGGGTGGCGTGTATCCAATTTGGATGTTTTTCCAGTTTCAGGGCGGTTCTTGTTGTGAGGATTATCTGATATGGTCCCTTCCACCTAGGAGAAAAAGATTCCTTGTTTAGAGTTTTCACTAATACTTGCTCTCCCGGCCTGAAAGGGTGCATGTTTCCCTCTGACGGAGGTACTTGGGTCTGTTTTATTCGCTCATGCAGGCTTCTCGCTATTTCACACATGGCCTGAGCATATTTTAGCGACTTTTCGTCATTCCAAATTAATGCTACCTTTTCTGCTCCTAGTGGCGGTTTCATACCAGTAGGCATTGGCCTTCCTAATAAGGCTTCATGGGGTGTCAAACCAGTATTTCGGTTCTTTTGGTTTCTTATGGTATATAGTACCAATGGAAGGGCATCTGGCCATTTTAGTCCTGTTTCTTGACATACTTTAGTAAGGGTGGACTTTATCACTCCATTGACTCTTTCCACCATGCCTGAGGACTGAGGTTGATACGGTATGTGCAATTTCCACTGGAAACCTAGCGCTTCGGCTAGATTCTGCACTATTTTTCCTGTAAAATGTGTTCCTCTGTCACTATTGATTCCCATAGGTATCCCATATCTTGGCACTATTTCTTTAAATAGGATCTTCACTACTGTTCGGGCATCATCCTTCCTTGTTGCATATGCCTCTACCCACCTTGTAAACATATCTACTATTACTAATAGATACTTAAAGCCTAATACTGGAGGCATGTGGACAAAATCAATTTGCAAATTTTCAAAGGGCATGCTTGGTTGGGGTAGATGGTCATATTCTGCAGGCGTCTTTCCTCTATTGTTTTGTTGGCAAATTTGGCAGGTTTTAGCAATTTTCTCAATTATTACTGTTATTCCTGGTGCATACCATTGCGCATTGATAGCATGTATCATCCCTCCTTTGCCCATGTGAGCCTGACCATGAGCTAGGCGAGACAAGGGCAAAAACAAAGATCTGGGACATACAGTTCGTCCGTCAGGATGGGTCCAGATATTTTTTAAAAAACATCCTTGTTTCTCCCATGTTTTTCTTTCCTGCACTGTAACTTGTTGCTGTGCTATTTCAAGTTGTTGGGCGCTCAGTGTTGGCAGAGGGGAGACTGAGGCTGCCTGTAGGCAGCACGTCTGTTCCAAAGCGGCTCGTCGGGCCGCCTCGTCGGCCCTCCTATTTCCTATTGATACTTCATCTTCACCAGTTGTGTGGGCTGCGCATTTAATAACAGCAACCCTTTTTGGCAATTGAATGGCATCTATCAGGTTAAGCACTAATTGTGAGTGCTTAATATGCTTCCCGCCAGAGGTGATGAAGCCTCTGTTTTTCCATAGTTGTCCAAAATCATGGACTACACCAAATGCATATCTTGAATCGGTATATATATTAGAAGATTGATTTTTTAGCTAATATACATGCTCTAGTTAGGGCGAACAATTCAGCTGCCTGTGCCGAGGTTCCGGGGGGCAAGGCAAATGCCTCAACAATTTCATATGGGTTCACAATAGCATAGCCTGCCAGGAGCAAATTGTCTGATGGTCTGTGAGACGACCCATCTGTATAAAGAATGAGATCGGGATTGTCCATTGGTTCCGTAAGCAAATCTGGTCTAGGCATGGTAGCCATCTCCACTGTTGACAGACAGTCGTGCTGGTCTGGGTCCTCTATTTCTCTAGTGGAGCTGGTAGGAACAAAAACAGCAGGGTTTACTGCAGGCGCACGGCGAAAAGTGTAGTTAGGGTGTGACAACAGCAGCACCTCGTAGCCTGTCCTTCGGGATGCTGTGAAATGCTGAGTTGCTGCGGAATTCAACAATAACAGCACCGCATGCGCGGTGATAACAGTGCACGGATAGTCCAATACAATTGGTACTGATTTTTCCACCATGACCGCAGTAGCGGCTACAGCACGCAGACAAGCAGGCATTCCTCGTACTACTGGGGGGAGCATTACCGAATAATAAGCAACTGGTCTATTTCCCCCACCATGTTCTTGGGTTAACACTGCTGTTGCGAATCCTTCTTTTTCATTCACATACATTTGAAAAGGTTTCGAATAGTTCGGAAGTCCCAATGCTGGAGCGTTAGTAATAGCATTTTTTTTTTAACTGTTTAAATGCTTCTTCCCTCTCAGGGGTCCATTCCACTTTAGGTGGGGACCCTATGGGGCACCGCAGAATAGACTTGTCCAACATGGTTTTTATGTTTAGCCCAGAGTTCGGGGGACACTTGACTCAGTGCCATTGGTATGTTAGGGCTAGTTTGTCCGGGGGGTTGCTGTTTTTCAAACGTAGCATCGTGCCCTTTTCTCTCCCAGTGGAGAATTCCTCTGTCACGGGTGATAAATTCTAGCCGTATATCCTGCAGTTCTATCATCGCCCATGGTTGATAACCTGGTCGCTGTCTTTTCTCTTCTATGTCTAAGATCATCCCGCCCATGTCTTTAGGTTTTGCTGGGGGCTTTACAGCCAATGTCAGATGGGGTGTCGTATTTTCTTCTTTAAATCGTTTTTGTTGTAACGGTGTTAGCTCCACGGCCACCCCCAACCCTTCAGATCCGAAATAAATGTGGGGAGTAGCTTCTATTACTTCGTTTTTATTTAAGAACGGTTGCACAAAGCGCTGATAGTCTTCAGCCCTGTGTCGAGTATACCAGGCTGTACAGTGAAGCTGAATTGCCTCAAAGCTTGTTAAGATGATATACAATAACTCTTTAATATTAAGGTCAATTTTAATCTTTAAGTTTTCCACTGCCTCTTTTATCAGGGGGGAGTAGAAGTTGCCACTCAGTTGCCAACTATAAAGGGCAGCACTTTCTTCATTCTTTTCCTCTTTCTCTCTTTCTATCCCATTAAAGAACTGATGAATGTTATTTGGAGGGATCTCCATAAACATCCCTTCCTTTGTGCAATATATTGTGGCTCCTAGTTTGCACAAAGTCTGTCTTCCTAATAGAGGGAGAGGCGTTGTCTTAGAGACTATCAGGGTTTCGTCATTAACTTGTTGTCCTTCAATTGTCAATTTAGTAGGTTCGGATAAAAAATCTTTCAAGGGGACGCCGGCCACACCCATGCTTAAAACAGTGGTGTTGCTTACGGGTAATCCCACAGAGGGCGGTACAGAGGACATAGTGGCGCCGGTATCCACCAGGAACTTTACATAAGTGTTTCCTACTTTTAGTATTGCTAAGGGATTTTCTTCTATGTCCGTTGATAAGCGAAGAGTCGCTGCCTGTACCGTTATGCCTCTGGGGCATCCCTATGCTGATTGATACGGATTGGGGTTAGAAAAGGAAAATTGAGGGGCTGGTGGAGGTGGAGGTTCGGAAAAGTTCCCTTGCGACCCTCTATTCTGTTTGGGCGGGCATCTACAGTCGCGAGCCCAATGCCCTATTCTTCCACAATTTCTACACTCATCTTGAGAGCGATCTCGCTGTGACCACTGTCCTCTTCCTCTTCCTCCACCCCTAAATCCCCCTCGATTCTGCGCCTGCCCTCCGCCTCTCTGCTGGTAATATTGACCTGTTGCTTTGGTTTTACTTACGTAATTGAACAATCCCTCCCTGTCCATGTTTGCCAAGACAGTGACTGTCTCTTTCCAGGTTTTTCCTTGCCAATCTAAAACTTTAATTTTGTAGGTCTTTGCATGCTGTGGTAACATGCAGTTCAGCAGTGTTTGTACTGCTAAAGGTTCATTCGTATCTAAGGGTATTCCTGCATACTCCTCCCAGCTATTTTTCCACCTGGCTGCGAAATCTATCATTGATTCTTCCGCTTTCTGCAAACAGCGAGTAACCTCCCCTATATCCCCATGTTGTCTAGCCCCTTGTAGAATTGCATTCCGTCCTCTATTCTGTAGCCAGTGTGTTAAAGATTCGTTTCCTTCATTTAGCAAATCATTATTAGCTCTCCAATCCCCTTCTTCTCCGGGCGGGATATGGAACATATCTTTTACTCCCTGCCAGGAAGACCCGTACGCTGCTTGTAATAATAGTTTAACATCCCCTGGTAGCGGATTATAAATTGTACAGGTCTGCTCAAGCCAGTTATGAAATGCAACAGGTTTCTTTACCGGGTTTGGGGCTGCAGAGATCATATCTCTGGCCTCTCCCGGAGACCAGGGTTTTAAAACCGCTGTGGTTCCTATCATTACTCGGGGATTTTGGAGGTGGAGGGTAGAGTCGGCTTCTGCCTGAGCTGGGGTTGTTTGTGACCTTAGGACCATACCAGCTCTCAGATTGGCTCCCCCTTTCTTTCTCTCCTGATTTATTCTCTGATATTTTTACTTTCGGAGGCTGATGTCTTTTTGCAACCTCTAGCCATTTAATAAAACATTTATCCATATAATCTTTGTCCCAAGTAGGGTCTCCTCCCCCTTCCTTAGTTATTTTCCTCCATTCTTCGATTAAAGACAATTTAAAACTTCCTCCATATGGCCAGTCCCCATCAGACCAACCATATAAATCGCTACTAAATGTTACCGCGTATCGGTCATCTCCTGTTTCTTTAATTACAGTGTCCGCCGGCGAGCCGGGTGGCACAATTGGATCTCCTACCTTCTCTCGTTGCTTTACTACCTTACGAATCCTTTTTTCAGTTTTACGCTGCATACTCATTCTTTTAGTTGGAGGGTCGGTTTTCTTCCCTTTTCTAGGAACTGGACGCAAGCATCCTGCTCGACTAGAGCTGTTTCCCATTCTCTCCGGGTGCAGTTTCTCGCGGTGTTTGCTGAAACGAGAGGTTAAGACACGCCCACAAAAATATATACACACACAGTATTTACAAAGCGCTCACCGGTGTCTCTTTTCGGCTCGGCTCGGGTCTCCTTTAGCTTTCTTGTTACTTTAGCTTCTTACGGTAGCTACCCTATGCCTCACCCTTCCGGGATCTCGGCGGCTTGCCCCCTTTTCTAGGACAGCCTAGGCACTTTCCCCCTTAAGCTGGGAAAATCCTTTTAAAATTCCTCTTTTTCTTTTAAGCCAATTTTTACTTTTAAACTTGTTCGTTTGGGATCTCGTTATCAGAGGTCCTGCAGACTACGCCAGAAACTGTCGAGGAAATTTCTAAGTTAAAGTAACTCAAGCGGAGATTTCAGAGTCTTGCTTCAAGAGATTCTTTTAATATGTACAGGCGAGATATCTCGGAGAGATGCTTGGTCCTTACCAAGGCAATACTCCGAAATTCTATAGAAACTTGTTCCATCTTTATACAGAAAAAAAGGAATTTTATCTCTACAATTGACACCTACATTATTCAGGAACATTACCAATTCTAAACAGGGCACAAAGGTCAGTTTACACAGCCCAACAGTATCTTGTCACGTCATTATTCAATCTTTTCGAGGGTCAGCAAGATCATCACTAAAAGCCCCTCTTTTCAGAGAAATCAGTTTGTCCAGGCAATGGGGGTATCTTAACATATACAAATACCAGATGTACAGCTTTCATGTTATCTGTTCTTTTCTAACAAAGAAGAGACATCAAGTATTTTCTGGCCTTGCAGGATTCTGCAGTCTCAGCACAGAATTAAACTTACTAAAAGGAAGAGAGAAATTTAACCCCTTCCTATATCGTGAACTAAAGTTCTTCCACATTCGGTGTTGCAAAATGTTTGCATAAGATCATGAGAAGGCTAGTAAAAATTAACTAACTGTGAATTGGCCTATTTCAGGGCTCTATGCATCCTTGGGCACCTCTTCTGCACTGCAGCACAAGCTATTAACTTTGGCATGTATTAAATTCATACTTTCTTCCTAATATTTTATTCCTAACGGTTTTAACAAATTAAAATAGGGCAGCTCAATCAAATACCAACATTGCAAATAAACAGTACAATGCTTTGTAGCACAGCAACAACTGGGTTGGAACTGAAGATTTTACAGTACCACAAAGATGGACACAATTTACACTAGCCTGAAAAAGGTTGGTGCACTCTGGCAATGTGTTGGAGATTTCAGATCCCTCCAAATTAGCCAAACCAAATACAAACTAGTGGGTGTGTGAAAGTTGACAAGTGGATCTCTATAATTGATCAATGAAGTGTCAGATTTTGAGATGTCCTAACACTGAAGTAAATGTATATCACTTTTTATATAGTCATCATAGGCAGTCCCTCGGAATCGAAGAAGACTTGCTTCCACTCCTAAAGTGAGTTCTTTGGTGACTGAACAGTCCAACACGAGAGCCACAGACCCTGTCACACGTGGGACAGATATTCGTCGAGGGAAGGGGGGTGGCACTGATTTACCACACGCTCCTTTTGCTGCCTGCGCCTGACCTCTTCACGCTCACAGTGTTGAGATTCAAAGAGCTCAAAGCCCTCCCGGAAGCACTTTCTCCACCTAGGGCGGTCTTCGGCCAGGGTCTCCCAGGTGTCAGTGGTGATGTCACACTTCACCAGGGAAGCTTTGAGGGTGTCCTTGTAATGTTTCCGCTGCCCACCTTTGGCTTGTTTGCCATGAAGGAGCTCCGCGTAGAGCAATTGCTTAGGGCATCTCGTGTCTGGCATGCGAACTAAGTGGCCTGCCCAGCGAAGCTGATCAAGTGTGGTTAGTGCTTCAATGCTGGGGATGTTAGCCTGGGCGAGGACACTAATGTTGGTGCGTCTGTCCGCCCAGGGAATTTGAAGGATCTTGTGGAGACAGATATATCTCCAGCGACTTGATGTGTCTTCTGTACATGTTCCATGCCTCTTATCCATACAGGAGGGCGGGTATTACTACAGCCCTGTAGACCATGAGCTTGGTGGTAGATTTGAGGGCCTAGTCTTCGAACACTCTTTTCCTCAGGTGACTAAAGGCTGCACTGGAGGCGATGTTGAATCTCCACATCAATGTCTGCCTTTGTTGACAAGAGGCTCCCGAGGTATGGGAAGTGGTCCACATTGTCGAGGGCCACGCCATGAATCTTGATGACTGGGAGGCAGTGCTGTGCGGCGAGGACAGGCTGATGGAGGACATTTGTCTTACGGATGTTAAGCATAAGGCCCATGCTTTCCTATACCTCAGTGAATACATCGACTATATCCTGGAGTTCAGCCTCAGAATGTGCGCAGTCGCAGGCGTCGTCCGTGTACTGCAGCTCAACGACAGAGGTTGGGGTGATCTTGGACCTGGCCTGGAGGCGGCGTAGGTTAAAAAGCTTCCCACTGGTTCTGTTGTTTAGTTCGACTCCAGCGGGAAGCTTGTTGACAGTGAGGTGGAGCATGGCAGCGAGGAAGATTGAAAAAAGGGTTGAAGCGATGACGCAGCCCTGTTTGACCCCTGTCCAGATGTGGAATGCTGTCTGTAATGGATCCGCTGGTAAGGATCACGGCCTGCATGTCATCATGGAGTAGGCAAAGGATGGTGACAAACTTTAGGGGGCATCCAAAACAGAGGATGATGCTCCATAAGCCCTCACGGTCGACAGTATCAAAGGCCTTTGTAAGATCGAAAAAGGCCATGTATAAGGGTTGCCGCTGCTCCCTGCATTTTTCCTGCAGTTGTCGTGCTACAAATTTCATGTCCGTTGTTCCCCATAGTTGATGAAATCCGCACTGTGACTTCGGGATATTTTAGCGCCTCAGCAGGAATTCCATCCGCACCCGTACCCTTGTTATTCTTTAGCTGTTTTATGGCTTTGCCTACCTCGTGCAACGTTGGGGTTTCACTGAGGTGATGGCGGGTTGCATGCTGCGGGATGGAGTGTGAAAATTGACAAGTGGATCTCTAAATTTGATCAATGAAGTGTCAGCTTTTGAGATGTCCTAACACTGAAGTAAATGTGTATCACTTTTTATATAAATGCAAAATACGGCAAATCTAAAGCAAAAGCAGAATATGCTGAGAAATACACAGCAGGTGAGTCATTGTCTTTGGAGTGGAAAAGATAGGTTAACGTTTCGAGCAGTGCCCTTCCTCAGAACCCTTTTTATATTGCATAGTGTTAAGCATTGGGTTATTTTCTCAGAGAATAAACATATCAATGGTGCAAAAAATATGGGGGCTGAAATTAGCCCTCTCTTCAAGACCTGTTGTCACGGTAAATAGGCAGCCACGCTGCGGAATGGACTGGCTGCTGCATTTTTGTGGAAGGCTGCTGCTAGCCCAATTGCCCTCCCGAATTTTCCCGGCGGTGCCCCGATCCCCCCCCCCACCCACCACTCCGCTGCTGCCGATCCATGGTATGCATGTCATCACTGTGCGCAGCAACGATCTACAACCCCGCCCCCGCCCACCCCCCTGACCCCCGACGGTGACATTCCCCTCTGAAAACTGGTGGTGCCAAAACAAGCTTTTCCCAGTGGTCGAGTGAAGCTGTGGCCTTCTGCAGCAGCAGTGAGCCCTCCCTTAACAAATATGCCCCCTCTTGGGTGCTAGGCCAGTGGCCTGGCCGAAATCCTTCCTGGTGGCCCAGTGGCCCGAAGTTTAAAAATCGCGGAGGCTCTCCCCTTTAAGTGAAGGGGACAGCCGTGGTGGCACGGTGTATTGACGACGTCATCGTGGCAGTGACTCCGCTCCGCCCCCAACTTCCGCCCCTCAGTTGCTGTCACCTCCGTGTCTTTGCCCCTCAGGTATAGTCACCGTCCCCATTAAGACCGACTTCCAGATCAAAAAAAATCCCAAAGAACCGAATGTCGCGCAAGAGTCGATCTGAACCGCAGCTGCGGTAAAAACCATCGAAACAGGGTGGAAGCGCCCCAAATCGGGCAGGGGGCAATTTCTACCCCATGTTGTGTTAAATTGTGGTACGGTACAAGTGATAGTAAGGTTCTTCGTTAGCACCCTCTAACCACCTAGAATGACAACAAAGGCAGAAGGTGCATGGGAACACCATCACCTCCAGGTTCTCCGCCAAATCACACACCATCCTGACTTGGAAGTATATCGCTGTTCCTTCATCATCACAGGGTCAAAATCCTGGAACTCCCTCCCTAACAGTGCTGTGGGAGTACCTTCACTACACGGACTGTAGCAGTTCAAGAAGGCAGCTCACCACCACCTTCTCAAGGGCAATTAGGGATGGCCAATAAATGCTGACCTTGCCAGCAACGCTCACATTCCAGGAACAAAAAAAAAGTGAAATGTTATTAAATTTAGATCCTTTAGTGTAAAATGTTTTTACATCAACTAACAAACATCATATTTTAAAACTCATGTCAGTAGAATAAATTTGAATTGTTAATTTTTTTAAATTCTTATTTTATTTTTAATTTCCTACTTCAATTTTCTCTCCTTATCTCTACTTATTTAAGCATGATGGCTCATGCAGTGGTGCAGGTGGCAGTATCCTCCAGTACCTCACCCAAATGTCTATTTTTCACAGGTGAGCATACACAGTCAATTTCAGCAGATTTATTAACCGTAAGGGCTCAACCAGGCTCTCTGCCAACATCCACATATGCCCACTCCCAGAGTTAATGGGCAACAATTAAGGAAAGGAGCCCTGGCCAATTTTTCCCTTTCCAAATGCAGGACATGCTGGAACAAGTTATAGCATTCCCACTGCTATATCCCAGGAATGAAACCTAGGAGTTTCCCGTTCATACTTTTACCTGCTGACTGAGTCAATGGAGGTAACTTAACCCCCGCCCCCCCAGGAAGGGCAGGGGCGGGGGTTTAAAAATTCAAAAATCGGAAAGCTGACCCCAACCCATCTCCAAAACGCACATTTCCGGTTTTAAAGGAGGCAGGTTGAGGTGGTGGGTGACTAACATGCTTTCCAGAGGCGGGTCCATCATTAAAATATTTTAATGAGGCGGTTTGCCTCAAATTTAACCAGTTTTACTTTTAATGCCTGTGGGCTAGGTTTCCCAGAGTTCTGGAAACCCAACAGCTGAAGCTAGGCGAGAAGGGCCGGCTCCATCGAGTAAGTGCCTTTACAGCAATGCTTGTGGGCCAAGCGGAACAGGAGTGCCTCCCCCCAGCCCACCAAGCTTAACTGCTTCCCTCCCCACAATTGGTCCTCCCATCGATCCATGGCCTCCCCCGATGTCTTCTTTAGCCCCACCACCAATATCTTCTCTGGCCTTTCCCGATGTCCTCTTCTGTCCCCCACCCCCGATAACTTCTCTCTTTTCCCCCCCATCCCAATGTCCTCTCTGCCCGCCATCCCCCACCCCCCATGTCTTCTCTCCCACCCCGTTGTACTCTCTGCAACTCCTCCCTCCCAACGTCTTCTCCAGCCTCCCCAAAGTCCTGTCTTGTGTAAGATTAGAATCACAGGTCATACTCAGCTGCCTAAAGGGTCTTAGGAGTCGTAAGGCATTTTATTAAAGAGCGGCAGTTATAAGCATAATCAGATAAACACGTGATTCAGATAGATATAGTAGACATACAACCTGTGACAGATCAGAACAATCTACGGCCCCGGAACAGAACAGGCAGACATCGAGGCAGAACGGTGGTCTCTGAACAGATTCCGAGCTGGTGGAGGTGTTAGGCCGAAGCCAGCATGGGGTCCATCTCAGCGGTTTGAGCTTGCTCAAGGTGTTAGACTGAAGCTTGTATAAGATCCACCTTGAGGAAACTCTCTTCTCAGTCTGCCTATTTCTCTCTCTCGGTTGCCTGTTTTTATGTCTTATTTCGGTGGGCTGGTGAATACCTTGCATCAATCATTTTTGTTACCCATTCAATTGTCCAATCACATGGGAAATGGTAGCTATCAGTTTATTTTCTTCCTTATCTCCGTCTGAATGTCTTATTGCCCTTTCAACAGACAACTTGTTTATCTTTAAGACTCTGTTATGTATTGTCCAGGTACATTAAATG